>NW_028318388.1:1725000-2400554 GCF_062004578.1 Staurois parvus | reverse complement strand
TCGTGATAGTGGCAGTCTGGTGTCAGCCGCGCCTAGTGATGGTGTCAGTCTGGTGTCAGCCTCGCCTCGTGATGGTGTCAGTCTGGTGTCTGCCTCGCCTAGTGATAGGGTCAGTCTGGTGTCAGCCTCGCCTCGTGATGGTGTCAGTCTGGTGTCAGCCTCACATCATGATGGTGTCAGTCTGGTGTCAGTCTCGCCTCGTGATGGGGTCAGTCTGGTGTCAGCCTCGCCTCGTGATGGGGTCAGTCTGGTGTCAGCCTCGCCTCGTGATAGGGTCAGTCTGGTGTCAGCCTCACATCATGATGGTGTCAGTCTGGTGTCAGCCTCGCCTCGTGATGGGGTCAGTCTGGTGTCAGCCTCACATCGTGATGGTGTCAGTCTGGTGTCAGCCTCGCCTCGTTATGGGGTCAGTTTGGTGTCAGTCTCGCCTCGTGATGGGGTCAGTCTGGTGTCAACCTCATATCGTGATGGTGTCAGTCTGGTGTCAGCCTCGCCTCGTGATGGTGTCAGTCTGGTGTCAGCCTCGCCTCGTGATGACGTCAGTCTGGTGTCAGCCTCACATCATGATGGTGTCAGTCTGGTGTCAGCCTCGCCTCGTGATGGTGTCAGTCTGGTGTCAGCCTCGCCTCGTGATGGGGTCAGTCTGGTGTCAGCCTCACATCATGATGGTGTCAGTTAGGTGTCAACCTCGCCTCGTGATGGGGTCAGTCTGGTGTCAGCCTCGCCTCGTGATGGGGTCAGTCTGGTGTCAGCCTCGCCTCGTGATGGGGTCAGTCTGGTGTCAGCCTCGCCTCGTGATGGTGTCAGTCTGGTGTCAGCCTCGCCTCGTGATGGTGTCAGTCTGGTGTCAGCCTCGCCTCGTGATGGGGTCAGTCTGGTGTCAGCCTCGCCTCGTGATGGTGTCAGTCTGGTGTCAGCCTCGCCTCGTGATGGGGTCAGTCTGGTGTCAGCCTCGCCTCGTGATGGGGTCAGTCTGGTGTCAGCCTCACATCCTGATGGTGTCAGTCTGGTGTCAGCCTCGACTCATGATGGGGTCAGTCTGGTGTCAGCCTCACATCCTGATGGTGTCAGTCTGGTGTCAGCATCACATCATGATGGTGTCAGTCTGGTGTAAGCCTCGCCTCGTGATGGGGTCAGTCTGGTGTCAGCCTCACATCCTGATGGTGTCAGTCTGGTGTCAGCCTCGCCTCGTGATGGGGTCAGTCTGGTGTCAGCCTCACATCATGATGGTGTCCGTCTGGTGTCAGCCTCGCCTCGTGATGGGGTCAGTCTGGTGTCAGCCTCGCCTCGTGATGGGGTCAGTCTGGTGTCAGCCTCGTCTCGTGATGGGGTCAGTCTGGTGTCAGCCTCACATCATGATGGTGTCAGTCTGGTGTCAGCCTCGCCTCGTGATGGTGTCAGTCTGGTGTCAGCCTCGCCTCGTGATGGGGTCAGTCTGGTGTCAGTCTCGCCTCGTGATGGTGTCAGTCTGGTGTCAGCCTCACATCATGATGGGGTCAGTCTGGTATCAGTTTCGCCCCGTGATGGGGTCAGTCTGGTGTCAGCCTCGACTCGTGATGGGGTCAGTCTGGTGTCAGCCTCGCCTCGTGATAGAGTCAGTCTGGTGTCAGCCTCGCCTCGTGATGGGGTCATTCTTTGGTCAGCCTCGCCTCGTGATGGGGTCAGTCTGGTGTCAGTCTCGCCTCGTGATGGGGTCAGTCTGGTATCAGTCTCGCCTCGTGATGGTGTCAGTCTGGTGTCAGCCTCACATCATGATGGTGTCAGTCTGGTGTCAGCCTCTCCTCGTGATGGGGTCAGTCTGGTGTAAGTCTCGCCTCGTGATGGGGTCAGTCTGGTGTCAGCCTCACATCATGATGGTGTCAGTCTGGTGTCAGCCTCGACTCGTGATGGGGCAAGTCTGTTGTCAGTCTCGCCTCGTGATGGGGTCAGTCTGGTGTCAGCCTCACATGATGATGGTGTCAGTCTGGTGTAAGCCTCGCCTCGTGATGGGATCAGTCTGGTGTCAGCCACGCCTCGTGATGGTGTCAGTCTGGTGTCAGCCTCGCCTCGTGATGGTGTCAGTCTGGTGTCATCCTCACCTCGTGATGGGGTCAGTCTGGTGTCAGCCTCACATCATGATGGGGTCAGTCTGGTGTCAGCCTCGCCTCGTGATGGGGTCAGTCTGGTGTCAGCCTCGCCTCGTGATGGGGTCAGTCTGGTGTCAGCCTCGCCTCGTGATGGGGTCAGTCTGGTGTCAGCCTCACCTAGTGATGGGGTCAGTCTGGTGTCAGCCTCACATCATGATGGTGTCAGTCTGGTGTCAGCCTAGCCTCGTGATGGGGTCAATCTGGTGTCAGCCTCACATCATGATGGTGTCAGTCAGGTGTCAGCCTCGCTTCGTGATGGTGTCAGTCTGGTGTCAGCCTCGCCTCGTGATGGGGTCAATCTGGTGTCAGCCTCGCCTCGTGATGGGGTCAGTCTGGTGTCAGCCTCACATCATGATGGGGTCAGTCTGGTGTCAGCCTCACCTCGTGATGGGGTCAGTCTGGTGTTAGTCTCGCCTCATGATGGGGTCAGTCTGGTGTCAGCCTAGCCTCGTGATGGGTTCAGTCTGGTGTCAGCCTCGCCTCGTGATGGGGTCAGTCTGGTGTCAGCCTCACATCATGATGGTGTCAGTCTGGTGTCAGCCTCGCCTCGTGATGGTGTCAGTCTGGTGTCAGCCTCGCCTCGTGATGGGGTCAGTCTGGTGTCAGTCTCGCCTCGTGATGGTGTCAGTCTTGTGTCAGCCTCACATCATGATGGGGTCAGTCTGGTATCAGTCTCGCCTCGTGATGGGGTCAGTCTGGTGTCAGACTCGCCTCGTGATGGAGTCAGTCTGGTGTCAGTCTCGCCTCGTGATGGGGTCAGTCTGGTGTCAGTCTCGCCTCGTGATGGGGTCAGTCTTGTGTCAGCCTCGCCCCGTGATGGGGTCAATCTGGTGTCAGCCTCGACTCGTGATGGGGTCAGTCTGGTGTCAGACTTGCCTCGTGATAGAGTCAGTCTGGTGTCAGCCTCGCCTCGTGATGGGGTCATTCTTTGGTCAGCCTCGCCTCGTGATGGGGTCAGTCTGGTGTCAGTCTCGCCTCGTGATGGGGTCAGTCTGGTATCAGTCTCGCCTCGTGATGGTGTCAGTCTGGTGTCAGCCTCACATCATGATGGTGTCAGTCTGGTGTCAGCCTCTCCTCGTGATGGGGTCAGTCTGGTGTAAGTCTCGCCTCGTGATGGGGTCAGTCTGGTGTCAGCCTCACATCATGATGGTGTCAGTCTGGAGTCAGCCTCGCCTCGTGATGGGGCAAGTCTGTTGTCTGTCTCGCCTCGTGATGGGGTCAGTCTGGTGACAGCCTCACATCATGATGGTGTCAGTCTGCTGTAAGCCTCGCCTCGTGATGGGATCAGTCTGGTGTCAGCCTCGCCTCGTGATGGGGTCAGTCTGGTGTCAGCCTCACATCGTGATGGTGTCAGTCTGGTGTCAGCCTTGCCTCGTTATGGGGTCAGTTTGGTGTCAGTCTCGCCTCGTGATGGGATCAGTCTGGTGTCAACCTCACATCATGATGGTGTCAGTCTGGTGTCAGCCTCGCCTCGTGTTGGTGTCAGTCTGGTGTCAGCCTCGCCTCGTGATGAGGTCAGTCTGGTGTCAGCCTCACATCATGATGGTGTCAGTCTGGTGTCAGCCTCGCCTCGTGATGGTGTCAGTCTGGTGTCAGCCTCGCCTCGTGATGGGGTCAGTCTGGTGTCAGCCTCACATCATGATGGTGTCAGTCAGGTGTCAGCCTCGCCTCGTGATGGGGTCAGTCTGGTGTCAGCCTCGCCTCGTGATGGGGTCAGTCTGGTGTCAGCCTCGCCTCGTGATGGGGTCTGTCTGGTGTCAGCCTCGCCTCGTGATGGTGTCAGTCTGGTGTCAGCCTCGCCTCGTGATGGTGTCAGTCTGGTGTCAGCCTCGCCTCGTGATGGGGTCAGTCTGGTGTCAGCCTCACATCCTGAGGGTGTCAGTCTGGTGTCAGCCTCGCCTCATGATGGGGTCAGTCTGGTGTCAGCCTCACATCCTGATGGTGTCAGTCTGGTGTCAGCCTCACATCATGATGGTGTCAGTCTTGTGTAAGCCTCGCCTCGTGATGGGGTCAGTCTGGTGTCAGCCTCACATCCTGATGGTGTCAGTCTGGTGTCAGCCTCGCCACATGATGGGGTCAGTCTGGTGTCAGCCTCACATCATGATGGTGTCAGTCTGGTGTTAGCCTCGCCTCGTGATGGGGTCAGTCTGGTGTCAGCCTCGCCTCGTGATGGGGTCAGTCTGGTGTCAGCCTCGCCTCGTGATGGGGTCAGTCTGGTGTCAGCCTCACATCATGATGGTGTCAGTCTGGTGTCAGCCTCGCCTCGTGATGGTGTCAGTCTGGTGTCAGCCTCGCCTCGTGATGGGGTCAGTCTGGTGTCAGTCTCGCCTCGTGATGGTGTCAGTCTGGTGTCAGCCTCACATCATGATGGGGTCAGTCTGGTATCAGTCTCGCCTCGTGATGGGGTCAGTCTGGTGTCAGCCTCGCCTCGTGATGGGGTCAGTCTGTTGTCAGTCTCGCCTCGTGATGGGGTCAGTCTGGTGTCAGTCTCGCCTCGTGATGGGGTCAGTCTTGTGTCAGCCTCGCCCCGTGATGGGGTCAGTCTGGTGTCAGCCTCGACTCGTGATGGGGTCAGTCTGGTGTCAGCCTCGCCTCGTGATAGAGTCAGTCTGGTGTCAGCCTCGCTTCGTGATGGGGTCATTCTTTGGTCAGCCTCGCCTCGTGATGGGGTCAGTCTGGTGTCAGTCTCGCCTCGTGATGGGGTCAGTCTGGTATCAGTCTCGCCTCGTGATGGTGTCAGTCTGGTGTCAGCCTCACATCATGATGGTGTCAGTCTGGTGTCAGCCTCTCCTCGTGATGGGGTCAGTCTGGTGTAAGTCTCGCCTCGTGATGGGGTCAGTCTGGTGTCAGCCTCACATCATGATGGTGTCAGTCTGGTGTCAGCCTCGCCTCGTGATGGGGCAAGTCTGTTGTCAGTCTCGCCTCGTGATGGGGTCAGTCTGGTGTCAGCCTCACATCATGATGGTGTCAGTCTGGTGTAAGACTCGCCTCGTGATGGGATCAGTCTGGTGTCAGCCTCGCCTCGTGATGGTGTCAGTCTGGTGTCAGCCTCGCCTCGTGATGGTTTCAGTCTGGTGTCAGCCTCACCTCGTAATGGGGTCAGTCTGGTGTCAGCCTCACATCATGATGGTGTCAGTCTGGTGTCAGCCTCGCCTCGTGATGGGGTCAGTCTGGTGTCAGCCTCGCCTCGTGATGGGGTCAGTCTGGTGTCAGCCTCGCCTCGTGATGGGGTCAGTCTGGTGTCAGCCTCACCTAGTGATGGGGTCAGTCTGGTGTCAGCCTCACATCATGATGGTGTCAGTCAGGTGTCAGCCTCGCTTCAGGATGGTGTCAGTCTGGTGTCAGCCTCGCCTCGTGATGGGGTCAATCTGGTGTCAGCCTCGCCTCGTGATGGTGTCAGTCTGGTGTCAGCCTCAAATCATGATGGTGTCAGTCTGGTGTCAGCCTCGCCTCGTGATGGGGTCAGTCTGGTGTCAGGCTCACCTCGTGATGGGGTCAGTCTGGGGTCAGCCTCGCCTCGTGATGGGGTCAGTCTGGTGTCAGCCTCGCCTCGTGATGGGGACAGTCTGTTGTCAGCCTCGCCCCGTGATGGGGTCAGTCTGGTGTCAGCCTCGCCTCGTGATGGGGTCAGTCTGGTGTCAGTCTCGCCCCGTGACGGTGTCAGTCTCGCCTCGTGATGGGGTCAGTCTGATGTCAGTCTCGCCTCGTGATGGGGTCAGGCTGGTGTCAGTCTCGCCTCGTGATGGGGTCAGTCTGGTGTCAGTCTCGCCTCGTGATGGTGTCAGTCTGATGTCAGTCTCGCCTCGTGATGGGGTCAGGCTGGTGTCAGCCTCGCCTCGTGATGGTGTCAGTCTGGTGTCAGCCTCGCCTCGTGATGGTGTCAGTCTGGTGTCAGCCTCGCCTCGTTACGGGTTCAGTCTGGTGTCAGTCTCGCCTCGTGATGGGGTCAGTCTGGTGTCAGCCTCGCCTCGTGATGGGGTCAGTCTGGTGACAGCCTCGCCTCGTGATGGGGTCAGTCTGGTGTCAGCCTCGCCTCGTGATGGGGTCAGTCTGGTGTCAGCCTCACATCATGATGGTTTCAGTCTGGTGTCAGCCTCGACTCGTGATGGGTTCAGTCTGGTTTCAGCCTCGCCTCGTGATGGGGTCAGTCTGGTGTCAGCCTCGCCTCGTGATGGTGTCAGTCTGGTGTCAGCCTCGCCTCGTGATAGGGTCAGTCTTGTGTCAGCCTCGCCTCGTGATGGGGTCAGTCTGGTGTCAGCCTCACATCATGATGGTGTCAGTCTGGTGTCAGCCTCGCCTCGTGATGTGGTCAGTCTGGTGTCAGCCTCACATCGTGATGGTGGCCGTCTGGTGTCAGCCTCGCCTCGTGATGGGGTCAGTCTGGTGTCAGTCTCGCCTCGTGATGGGGTCAGTCTGGTGTCAGCCTCACATCATGATGGTGTCAGTCTGGTGTCAGCCTCGCCTCGTGATGGGGTCAGTCTAGTGTCAGCCTCGCCTCGTGGTGGGGTAAGTCTGGTGTCAGCCTCGCCTCGTGATGGGGTCAGTCTGGTGTAAGCCTCACATCATGATGGTGTCCGTCTGGTGTCAGCCTAGCCTCGTGATGGTGTCAGTCTGGTGTCAGCCTCGCCTCGTGATGGGGTCAGTCTGGTGTCATTCTCGCCTCGTGATAGGGTCAGTCTGGTGTCAGCCTCACATCATGATGGTGTCAGTCTGGTGTCAGCCTCGCCTCGTGATGGGGGCAGTCTGGTGTCAGCCTTGCCTCGTGATGGTGTCAGTCAGTTGTCAGCCTCGTCTCGTGATGGCGTCAGTCTGGTGTAAGCTTCGCCTTGTGATGTGGTCAGTCTGGTGTCAGTCTCGCCTAGTGATGGGGTCAGTCTGGTGTCAGCCTCACCTAGTGATGGGGTCAGTCTGGTGTCAGCCTCACATCATGATGGTGTCAGTCTGGTGTCAGCCTCGCCTCGTGATGGGGTCAGTCTGGTGTCAGCCTCGCGTTGTGATGGGGTCAGTCTGGTGTCAGCCTCACCTCTTGATGGGGTCAGTCTTGGGTCAGCCTCGCCTCGTGATGTTGTCAGTCTGGTGTCAGCCTCACCTCGTGATGGGGTCAGTCTGGTGTCAGTCTCGCCTCATGATGGGGTCAGTCTGGTGTCAGTCTAGCCTCGTGATGGGGTCAGTCTGGTGTCAGCCTCGCCTCGTGATGGGGTCAGACTGGTGTCAGCCTCACATCATGATGGTGTCAGTCTGGTGTCAGCCTCTCCTTGTGATGGTGTCAGTCTGGTGTCAGCCTCGCCTCGTGAAGGGGTCAGACTGGTGTCTGCCTCACATCATGATGGTGTCAGTCTGGTGTCAGCCTCGCCTCGTGATGTTGTCAGTCTAGTGTAAGCCTCGCCTCGTAATGGGGTCAGTCTGTTGTTAGCCTCGCCTCGTGATCGTGTCAGTCTGGTGTCAGCCTCGCCTCGTGATGGGGTCAGTCTGGTGTCAGACTCGCCTCGTGATGGGGTCAGTCTGGTGTCAGCCTCGCCTCTCCTCGTGATGGGGTCAGTCTGGTGTCAGCCTCACATCTTGATGGTGTCAGTCTGGTGTCATCCTCGCCTCGTGATGGTGTCAGTCTGGTGTCAGCCTCGCCTCGTGATGGGGTCAGTCTGGTGTCAGCCTCGCCTAGTGATGGGTTCAGTCTGGTGTCAGCCTCACATCATGATGGGGTTAGTCTGGTGTCAGTCTCGCCTCGTGATGGTGTCAGTCTGGTGTCAGCCTCGCCTCGTGATGGGGTCAGTCTGGTGTCAGCCTCGCCTCTTGATGGGGTAAGTCTGGTTTCAGCCTCGCCTCGTGATGGGGTCAGTCTTTTGTCACCCTCGCCTCGTGATGGGGTCAGTCTGGTTTCAGTCTCGCCTCGTGATGGGGTCAGTCTGGTGTCAGCCTCGCCTCGTGATGGTGTCAGTCTGGTGTCAGCCTCGCCTAGTGATAGGGTCAGTCTGGTGTCAGCCTCGCCTCGTGATGGGGTCAGTCTGGTGTCAGCCTCACATCATGATGGTGTCAGTCTGGTTTCAGCCTCGCCTCGTGATGGGGTCAGTCTGGTGTCAGTCTTGCCTCGTGATGGGGTCAGTCTGTTGTCAGCCTCACATCATGATGCTGTCCGTCTGGTGTCAGCCTCGCCTCGTGATGGGGTCAGTCTGGTGTCAGCCTCACATCATGATGGTGTCAGTCTGGTGTCAACCTCGCCTCGTGATGGGGTCAGTCTGGTGTCAGCCTCACATCATGATGGTGTCAGTCTGGTGTAAGCCTCGCCTCGTGATGGTGTCAGTCTGGTGTCAGCCTCGCCTCGTGATGGGGTCAGTCTGGTGTCAGCCTCGCCTCGTGATAGGGTCAGTCTGGTGTCAGCCTCACATCATGATGGTGTCAGTCTGGTTTCAGCCTCGCCTCGTGATGGGGTCAGTTTGGTGTCAGCCTTGCCTCGTGATGGTGTCAGTCAGTTGTCAGCCTCGCCTCGTGATGGGGTCAGTCTGGTGTAAGCCTCGCCTCGTGATGGGGTCAGTCTGGTGTCAGTCTCGCCTAGTGATGGGGTCAGTCTGGTGTCAGCCTCACCTAGTGATGGGGTCAGTCTGGTGTCAGCCTCACATCATGATGGTGTCAGTCTGGTGTCAGCCTCGCCTCGTGATGGGGTCAGTCTGGTGTCAGCCTCGCGTCGTGATGGGGTAAGTCTGGTGTCAGCCTCACCTCTTGATGGGGTCAGTCTTGGGTCAGCCTCGCCTCGTGATGGGGTAAGTCTGGTGTCAGCCTCACCTCGTGATGGGGTCAGTCTGGTGTTAGTCTCGCCTCATGATGGGGTCAGTCTGGTGTCAGCCTAGCCTCGTGATGGGTTCAGTCTGGTGTCAGCCTCGCCTCGTGATGGGGTCAGACTGGTGTCAGCCTCACATCATGATGGTGTCAGTCTGGTGTCAGCCTCGACTTGTGATGGTGTCAGTCTGGTGTCAGCCTCGCCTCGTGATGGGGTAAGTCTGGTGTCTGCCTCACATCATGATGGTGTCAGTCTGGTGTCACCCTCGCCTCATGATGTTGTAAGTCTAGTGTAAGCCTCGCCTCGTGATGGGTTCAGTCTGGTGTCAGCCTCGCCTCGTGATGGTGTCAGTCTGGTGTCAGCCTCGCCTCGTGATGGGGTCAGTCTGGTGTCAGCCTCGCCTCGTGATGGGGTCAGTCTGGTGTCAGCCTCGCCTCGCCTCGTGATGGGATCAGTCTGGTGTCAACCTCACATCATGATGGTGTCAGTCTGGTGTCAGCCTCGCCTCGTGATGGTGTCAGTCTGATGTCAGCCTCGCCTCGTGATGGGGTCAGTCTGGTGTCAGCCTCGCCTAGTGATGGGGTCAGTCTGGTGTCAGCCTCACATCATGATGGGGTTAGTCTGGTGTCAGTCTCGCCTCGTGATGGTGTCAGTCTGGTGTCAGCCTCGCCTCGTAATGGGGTCAGTCTGGTGTGAGCCTCGCCTCTTGATGGTGTCAGTCTTGTGTCAGCCTCGCCTCGTGATGGTGTCAGTCTGGTGTCAGCCTCGCCTCGTGATGGGGTCAGTCTGGTGTCAGCCTCACCTCGTGATGGGGTCAGTCTGTTGTCAGTCTCGCCTCGTGATGGGGTCAGTCTGGTGTCAGCCTCACATCATGATGGTGTCAGTCTGGTGTAAGCCTCGCCTCGTGATGGGATCAGTCTGGTGTCAGCCTCGCCTCGTGATGGTGTCAGTCTGGTGTCAGCCTCGCCTCGTGATGGTTTCAGTCTGGTGTCAGCCTCACCTCGTGATGGGGTCAGTCTGGTGTCAGCCTCACATCATGATGGTGTCAGTCTGGTGTCAGCCTCGCCTCGTGATGGGGTCAGTCTGGTGTCAGCCTCGCCTCGTGATGGGGTCAGTCTGGTGTCAGCCTTGCCTCGTGATGGGGTCAATCTGGTGTCAGCCTCACATCATGATGGTGTCAGTCAGGTGTCAGCCTCGCTTCGTGATGGTGTCAGTCTGGTGTCAGCCTCGCCTCGTGATGGGGTCAATCTGGTGTCAGCCTCGCCTCGTGATGGTGTCAGTCTGGTGTCAGCCTCACATCATGATGGTTTCAGTCTGGTGTCAGCCTCGCCTCGTGATGGGGTCAGTCTGGTGTCAGCCTCACCTCGTGATGGGGTCAGTCTGGGGTCAGCCTCGCCTCGTGATGGGGTCAGTCTGGTGTCAGCCTCGCCTCGTGATGGGGTCAGTCTGGTGTCAGCCTCGCCCCGTGATGGGGTCAGTCTGGTGTCAGCCTCGCCTCGTGATGGGGTCAGTCTGGTGTCAGTCTCGCCCCGTGATGGTGTCAGTCTGGTGTCAGCCTCGCCTCGTGATGGGGTCAGTCTGGTGTCAGTCTCGCCTCGTGATGGGGTCAGTCTGGTGTCAGTCTCGCCTCGTGATGGGGTCAGTCTGGTGTCAGTCTCGCCTCGTGATGGGGTCAGTCTGGTGTCAGCCTCGCCTCGTGATGGGGTCAGTCTGGTGTCAGCCTCTCCTCGTGATGGTGTCAGTCTGGTGTCAGCCTCGCCTCGTGATGGTGTCAGTCTGGTGTCAGCCTCGCCTCGTTACGGGTTCAGTCCGGTGTCAGTCTCGCCTCGTGATGGGGTCAGTCTGGTGTCAGCCTCGCCTCGTGATGGGGTCAGTCTGGTGACAGCCTCGCCTCGTGATGGGGTCAGTCTGGTGTCAGCCTCGCCTCGTGATGGGGTCAGTCTGGTGTCAGCCTCACATCATGATGGTTTCAGTCTGGTGTCAGCCTCGACTCGTGATGGGTTCAGTCTGGTTTCAGCCTCGCCTCGTGATGGGGTCAGTCTTTTGTCAGCCTCGCCTCGTGATGGTGTCAGTCTGGTGTCAGCCTCGCCTCGTGATAGGGTCAGTCTGGTGTCAGCCTCGCCTCGTGATGGGGTCAGTCTGGTGTCAGCCTCACATCATGATGGTGTCAGTCTGGTGTCAGCCTCGCCTCGTGATGTGGTCAGTCTGGTGTCAGCCTCACATCGTGATGGTGGCCGTCTGGTGTCAGCCTCGCCTCGTGATGGGGTCAGTCTGCTGTCAGTCTCGCCTCGTGATGGGGTCAGTCTGGTGTCAGCCTCACATCATGATGGTGTCAGTCTGGTGTCAGCCTCGCCTCGTGATGGGGTCAGTCTGGTGTCAGCCTCACATCATGATGGTGTCAGTCTGCTGTCAGCCTCGCCTCGTGATGGGTTCAGTCTAGTGTCAGCCTCGCCTCGTGATGGGGTAAGTCTGGTGTCAGCCTCGCCTCGTGATGGGGTCAGTCTGGTGTAAGCCTCACATCATGATGGTGTCAGTCTGGTGTCAGCCTTGCCTCGTGATGGTGTCAGTCTGGTGTCAGCCTCGCCTCGTGATGAGGTCAGTCTGGTGTCATTCTCGCCTCGTGATAGGTTCAGTCTGGTGTCAGCCTCACATCATGATGGTGTCAGTCTGGTGTCAGCCTCGCCTCGTGATGGGGGCAGTCTGGTGTCAGCCTTGCCTCGTGATGGTGTCAGTCAGTTGTCAGCCTCGCCTCGTGATGGGGTCAGTCTGGTGTAAGCCTCGCCTCGTGATGTGGTCAGTCTGGTGTCAGTCTCGCCTAGTGATGGGGTCAGTCTGGTGTCAGCCTCACCTAGTGATGGGGTCAGTCTGGTGTCAGCCTCACATCATGATGGTGTCAGTCTGGTGTCAGCCTCGCGTTGTGATGGGGTCAGTCTGGTGTCAGCCTCGCGTTGTGATGGGGTCAGTCTGGTGTCAGCCTCACCTCTTGATGGGGTCAGTCTTGGGTCAGCCTCGCCTCGTGATGTTGTCAGTCTGGTGTCAGCCTCACCTCGTGATGGGGTCAGTCTGGTGTCAGTCTCGCCTCATGATGGGGTCAGTCTGGTGTCAGCCTAGCATCGTGATGGGGTCAGTCTGGTGTCAGCCTCGCCTCGTGATGGGGTCAGACTGGTGTCAGCCTCACATCATGATGGTGTCAGTCTGGTGTCAGCCTCGCCTTGTGATGGTGTCAGTCTGGTGTCAGCCTCGCCTCGTGATGGGGTCAGACTGGTGTCTGCCTCACATCATGATTGTGTCAGTCTGGTGTCAGCCTCGCCTTGTGATGTTGTCAGTCTAGTGTAAGCCTCGCCTCGTTATGGGGTCAGTCTGGTGTTAGCCTCGCCTCGTGATCGTGTCAGTCTGGTGTCAGCCTCGCCTCGTGATGGGGTCAGTCTGGTGTCAGACTCGCCTCGTGATGGGGTCAGTCTGGTGTCAGCCTCGCCTCTCCTCGTGATGGGGTCAGTCTGGTGTCAGCCTCACATCTTGATGGTGTCAGTCTGGTGTCATCCTCGCCTCGTGATGGTGTCAGTCTGGTGTCAGCCTCGCCTCGTGATGGGGTCAGTCTGGTGTCAGCCTCGCCTAGTGATGGTGTCAGTCTGGTGTCAGCCTCACATCATGATGGGGTTAGTCTGGTGTCAGTCTCGCCTCGTGATGGTGTCAGTCTGGTGTCAGCCTCGCCTCGTGATGGGGTCAGTCTGGTGTCAGCCTCGCCTCTTGATGGGGTCAGTCTGGTGTCAGCCTCGCCTCGTGATGGGGTCAGTCTGTTGTCACCCTCGCCTCGTGATGGGGTCAGTCTGGTTTCAGTCTCGCCTCGTGATGGGGTCAGTCTGGTGTCAGCCTCGCCTCGTGATGGTGTCAGTCTGGTGTCAGCCTCGCCTAGTGATAGGGTCAGTCTGGTGTCAGCCTCGCCTCGTGATGGGGTCAGTCTGGTGTCAGCCTCACATCATGATGGTTTCAGTCTGGTGTCAGCCTCGCCTCGTGATGGGGTCAGTCTGGTGTCAGTCTTGCCTCGTGATGGGGTCAGTCTGTTGTCAGCCTCACATCATGATGCTGTCCGTCTGGTGTCAGCCTCGCCTCGTGATGGGGTCAGTCTGGTGTCAGCCTCACATCATGATGGTGTCAGTCTGGTGTCAGCCTTGCCTCGTGATGGGGTCAGTCTAGTGTCAGCCTAGCCTCGTGATGGGGTAAGTCTGGTGTCAACCTCGCCTCGTGATGGGGTCAGTCTGGTGTCAGTCTCGCCTCGTGATGGGGTCAGTCTGTTGTCAGCCTCACATCATGATGCTGTCCGTCTGGTGTCAGCCTGGCCTCGTGATGGGGTCAGTCTGGTGTCAGCCTCACATCATGATGGTGTCAGTCTGGTGTCAGCCTTGCCTCGTGATGGGGTCAGTCTAATGTCAGCCTAGCCTCGTGATGGGGTAAGTCTGGTGTCAACCTCGCCTCGTGATGGGGTCAGTCTGGTGTAAGCCTCACATCATGATGGTGTCAGTCTGGTGTAAGCCTCGCCTCGTGATGGTGTCAGTCTGGTGTCAGCCTCGCCTCGTGATGGGGTCAGTCTGGTGTCAGCCTCACATCATGATGGTGTCAGTCTGGTGTCAGCCTCGCCTCGTGATGTGGTCAGTCTGGTGTCAGCCTCACATCGTGATGGTGGCCGTCTGGTGTCAGCCTCGCCTCGTGATGGGGTCAGTCTGGTGTCAGTCTCGCCTCGTGATGGGGTCAGTCTGGTGTCAGCCTCACATCATGATGGTGTCAGTCTGGTGTCAGCCTCGCCTCGTGATGGGGTCAGTCTGGTGTCAGCCTCACATCATGATGGTGTCAGTCTGGTGTCAGCCTCGCCTCGTGATGGGTTCAGTTTAGTGTCAGCCTCGCCTCGTGATGGGGTAAGTCTGGTGTCAGCCTCGCCTCGTGATGGGGTCAGTCTGGTGTAAGCCTCACATCATGATGGTGTCAGTCTTGTGTCAGCCTCGCCTCGTGATGGTGTCAGTCTGGTGTCAGCCTCGCCTCGTGATGGGGTCAGTCTGGTGTCATTCTCGCCTCGTGATAGGGTCAGTCTGGTGTCAGCCTCACATCATGATGGTGTCAGTCTGGTGTCAGCCTCGCCTCGTGATGGGGGCAGTCTGGTGTCAGCCTTGCCTCGTGATGGTGTCAGTCAGTTGTCAGCCTCGCCTCGTGATGGGGTCAGTCTGGTGTAAGCCTCGCCTCGTGATGTGGTCAGTCTGGTGTCAGTCTCGCCTAGTGATGGGGTCAGTCTGGTGTCAGCCTCACCTAGTGATGGGGTCAGTCTGGTGTCAGCCTCACATCATGATGGTGTCAGTCTGGTGTCAGCCTTGCCTCGTGATGGGGTCAGTCTGGTGTCAGACTCGCCTCGTGATGGGGTCAGTCTGGTGTCAGCCTCGCCTCTCCTCGTGATGGGGTCAGTCTGGTGTCAGCCTCACATCTTGATGGTGTCAGTCTGGTGTCATCCTCGCCTCGTGATGGTGTCAGTCTGGTGTCAGCCTCGCCTCGTGATGGGGTCAGTCTGGTGTCAGCCTCGCCTAGTGATGGTGTCAGTCTGGTGTCAGCCTCACATCATGATGGGGTTAGTCTGGTGTCAGTCTCGCCTCGTGATGGTGTCAGTCTGGTGTCAGCCTCGCCTCGTGATGGGGTCAGTCTGGTGTCAGCCTCGCCTCTTGATGGGGTCAGTCTGGTGTCAGCCTCGCCTCGTGATGGGGTCAGTCTGTTGTCACCCTCGCCTCGTGATGGGGTCAGTCTGGTTTCAGTCTCGCCTCGTGATGGGGTCAGTCTGGTGTCAGCCTCGCCTCGTGATGGTGTCAGTCTGGTGTCAGCCTCGCCTAGTGATAGGGTCAGTCTGGTGTCAGCCTCGCCTCGTGATGGGGTCAGTCTGGTGTCAGCCTCACATCATGATGGTTTCAGTCTGGTGTCAGCCTCGCCTCGTGATGGGGTCAGTCTGGTGTCAGTCTTGCCTCGTGATGGGGTCAGTCTGTTGTCAGCCTCACATCATGATGCTGTCCGTCTGGTGTCAGCCTCGCCTCGTGATGGGTTCAGTCTGGTGTCAGCCTCACATCATGATGGTGTCAGTCTGGTGTCAGCCTTGCCTCGTGATGGGGTCAGTCTAGTGTCAGCCTAGCCTCGTGATGGGGTAAGTCTGGTGTCAACCTCGCCTCGTGATGGGGTCAGTCTGGTGTCAGTCTCGCCTCGTGATGGGGTCAGTCTGTTGTCAGCCTCACATCATGATGCTGTCCGTCTGGTGTCAGCCTGGCCTCGTGATCGGGTCAGTCTGGTGTCAGCCTCACATCATGATGGTGTCAGTCTGGTGTCAGCCTTGCCTCGTGATGGGGTCAGTCTAATGTCAGCCTAGCCTCGTGATGGGGTAAGTCTGGTGTCAACCTCGCCTCGTTATGGGGTCAGTCTGGTGTAAGCCTCACATCATGATGGTGTCAGTCTGGTGTAAGCCTCGCCTCGTGATGGTGTCAGTCTGGTGTCAGCCTCGCCTCGTGATGGGGTCAGTCTGGTGTCAGCCTCACATCATGATGGTGTCAGTCTGGTGTCAGCCTCGCCTCGTGATGTGGTCAGTCTGGTGTCAGCCTCACATCGTGATGGTGGCCGTCTGGTGTCAGCCTCGCCTCGTGATGGGGTCAGTCTGGTGTCAGTCTCGCCTCGTGATGGGGTCAGTCTGGTGTCAGCCTCACATCATGATGGTGTCAGTCTGGTGTCAGCTTCGCCTCGTGATGGGGTCAGTCTGGTGTCAGCCTCACATCATGATGGTGTCAGTCTGGTGTCAGCCTCACCTCGTGATGGGTTCAGTTTAGTGTCAGCCTCGCCTCGTGATGGGGTAAGTCTGGTGTCAGCCTCGCCTCGTGATGGGGTCAGTCTGGTGTAAGCCTCACATCATGATGGTGTCAGTCTTGTGTCAGCCTCGCCTCGTGATGGTGTCAGTCTGGTGTCAGCCTCGCCTCGTGATGGGGTCAGTCTGGTGTCATTCTCGCCTCGTGATAGGGTCAGTCTGGTGTCAGCCTCACATCATGATGGTGTCAGTCTGGTGTCAGCCTCGCCTCGTGATGGGGGCAGTCTGGTGTCAGCCTCGCCTCGTGATGGTGTCAGTCAGTTGTCAGCCTCGCCTCGTGATGGGGTCAGTCTGGTGTAAGCCTCGCCTCGTGATGTGGTCAGTCTGGTGTCAGTCTCGCCTAGTGATGGGGTCAGTCTGGTGTCAGCCTCACCTAGTGATGGGGTCAGTCTGGTGTCAGCCTCACATCATGATGGTGTCAGTCTGGTGTCAGCCTCGCGTTGTGATGGGGTCAGTCTGGTGTCAGCCTCGCGTTGTGATGGGGTCAGTCTGGTGTCAGCCTCACCTCTTGATGGGGTCAGTCTTGGGTCAGCCTCGCCTCGTGATGTTGTCAGTCTGGTGTCAGCCTCACCTCGTGATGGGGTCAGTCTGGTGTCAGTCTCGCCTCATGATGGGGTCAGTCTGGTGTCAGCCTAGCATCGTGATGGGGTCAGTCTGGTGTCAGCCTCGCCTCGTGATGGGGTCAGACTGGTGTCAGCCTCACATCATGATGGTGTCAGTCTGGTGTCAGCCTCGCCTTGTGATGGTGTCAGTCTGGTGTCAGCCTCGCCTCGTGATGGGGTCAGACTGGTGTCTGCCTCACATCATGATGGTGTCAGTCTGGTGTCAGCCTCGCCTTGTGATGTTGTCAGTCTAGTGTAAGCCTCGCCTCGTTATGGGGTCAGTCTGGTGTTAGCCTCGCCTCGTGATCGTGTCAGTCTGGTGTCAGCCTCGCCTCGTGATGGGGTCAGTCTGGTGTCAGACTCGCCTCGTGATGGGGTCAGTCTGGTGTCAGCCTCGCCTCTCCTCGTGATGGGGTCAGTCTGGTGTCAGCCTCACATCTTGATGGTGTCAGTCTGGTGTCATCCTCGCCTCGTGATGGTGTCAGTCTGGTGTCAGCCTCGCCTCGTGATGGGGTCAGTCTGGTGTCAGCCTCGCCTAGTGATGGTGTCAGTCTGGTGTCAGCCTCACATCATGATGGGGTTAGTCTGGTGTCAGTCTCGCCTCGTGATGGTGTCAGTCTGGTGTCAGCCTCGCCTCGTGATGGGGTCAGTCTGGTGTCAGCCTCGCCTCTTGATGGGGTCAGTCTGGTGTCAGCCTCGCCTCGTGATGGGGTCAGTCTGTTGTCACCCTCGCCTCGTGATGGGGTCAGTCTGGTTTCAGTCTCGCCTCGTGATGGGGTCAGTCTGGTGTCAGCCTCGCCTCGTGATGGTGTCAGTCTGGTGTCAGCCTCGCCTAGTGATAGGGTCAGTCTGGTGTCAGCCTCGCCTCGTGATGGGGTCAGTCTGGTGTCAGCCTCACATCATGATGGTTTCAGTCTGGTGTCAGCCTCGCCTCGTGATGGTGTCAGTCTGGTGTCAGTCTTGCCTCGTGATGGGGTCAGTCTGTTGTCAGCCTCACATCATGATGCTGTCCGTCTGGTGTCAGCCTCGCCTCGTGATGGGGTCAGTCTGGTGTCAGCCTCACATCATGATGGTGTCAGTCTGGTGTCAGCCTTGCCTCGTGATGGGGTCAGTCTAGTGTCAGCCTAGCCTCGTGATGGGGTAAGTCTGGTGTCAACCTCGCCTCGTGATGGGGTCAGTCTGGTGTCAGTCTCGCCTCGTGATGGGGTCAGTCTGTTGTCAGCCTCACATCATGATGCTGTCCGTCTGGTGTCAGCCTGGCCTCGTGATGGGGTCAGTCTGGTGTCAGCCTCACATCATGATGGTGTCAGTCTGGTGTCAGCCTTGCCTCGTGATGGGGTCAGTCTAATGTCAGCCTAGCCTCGTGATGGGGTAAGTCTGGTGTCAACCTCGCCTCGTGATGGGGTCAGTCTGGTGTAAGCCTCACATCATGATGGTGTCAGTCTGGTGTAAGCCTCGCCTCGTGATGGTGTCAGTCTGGTGTCAGCCTCGCCTCGTGATGGGGTCAGTCTGGTGTCAGCCTCGCCTCGTGATAGGGTCAGTCTGGTGTCAGTCTCACATCATGATGGTGTCAGTCTGCTTTCAGCCTCGCCTCATGATGGGGTCAGTCTGGTGTCAACCTTGCCTCGTGATGGGGTCAGTCAGTTGTCAGCCTCGCCTCGTGATGGGGTCAATCTGGTGTAAGCCTCTCCTTGTGATGGGGTCAGTCTGGTGTCAGTCTCGCCTAGTGATGGGGTCAGTCTGGTGTCAGCCTCACCTAGTGATGGTGTCAGTCTGGTGTCAGCCTCACATCATGATGGTGTCAGTCTGGTGTCAGCCTCGCCTCGTGATGGGGTCAGTCTGGTGTCAGCCTCGCGTCGTGATGGGGTCAGTCTGGTGTCAGCCTCACCTCTTGATGGGGTCAGTCTTGGGTCAGCCTCGCCTCCTGATGGTGTCAGTCTGGTGTCAGCCTCACCTCGTGATGGGGTCAGTCTGGTGTTAGTCTCGCCTCATGATGGGGTCAGTCTGGTGTCAGCCTAGCCTCGTGATGGGGTCAGTCTGGTGTCAGCCTCGCCTCGTGATGGGGTCAGACTGGTGTCAGCCTCACATCATGATGGTGTCAGTCTGGTGTCAGCCTCGACTTGTGATGGTGTCAGTCTGGTGTCAGCCTCGCCTCGTGATGGGGTCAGTCTGGTGTCTGCCTCACATCATGATGGTGTCAGTCTGGTGTCACCCTCGCCTCGTGATGTTGTCAGTCTAGTGTAAGCCTCGCCTCGTGATGGGGTCAGTCTGGTTTCAGCCTCGCCTCGTGATGGTGTCAGTCTGGTGTCAGCCTCGCCTCGTGATGGGGTCAGTCTGGTTTCAGCCTCGCCTCGTGATGGGGTCAGTCTGGTGTCAGCCTCGCCTCATGATAGGATCAGTCTGGTGTCAACCTCACATCATGATGGTGTCAGTCTGGAGTCAGCCTCGCCTCGTGATGGTGTCAGTCTGATGTTAGCCTCGCCTCGTGATGGGGTCAGTCTGGTGTCAGCCTCGCCTAGTGATGGGGTCAGTCTGGTGTCAGCCTCACATCATGATGGGGTTAGTCTGGTGTCAGTCTCGCCTCGTGATGGTGTCAGTCTGGTGTCAGCCTCGCCTCGTAATGGGGTCAGTCTGGTGTGAGCCTCGCCTCTTGATGGTGTCAGTCTTGTGTCAGCCTCGCCTCGTGATGGTGTCAGTCTGGTGTCAGCCTCGCCTCGTGATGGGGTCAGTCTGGTGTCAGCCTCGCCTCGTGATGGGGTCAGTATGGTGTCAGTCTCGCCTCGTGATGGGGTCAGTCTGGTGTCAGATTCGCCTAGTGATGGGGTTAGTCTGGTGTCAGCCTCACATCATGATGGTGTCAGTCTGGTGTCAGCTTTGCCTCCTGATGGGGTCAGTCAGGTGTCAGCCTCGCCTCGTGATGGGGTCAGTCTGGTGTCAGCCTCGCCTCGTGATGGGGTCAGTCTGGTGTCAGCCTCGCCTCGTGATGGTGTCAGTCTGGTGTCAGCCTCGTCTCGTGATGGGGTCAGTCTGGTGTCAGCCTCACATCATGATGGTGTCAGTCTGCTGTCAGCCTTGCCTCGTGATGGGGTCAGTCTGGTGTCAGCCTCGCCTCGTGATGGGGTCAGTCAGGTGTCAGCCTCGCCTCCTGATGGGGTCAGTCTGGTGTCAGCCTCGCCTCGTGATTGGGTCAGTCTGGTATCAGCCTCACATCGTGATGGTGTCCGTCTGGTGTCAGTCTCGCCTCGTGATGGTGTCAGTCTGGTGTCAGCCTCGCCTCGTGATGGGGTCAGTCTGGTGTCAGCCTCGCCCCGTGATGGGGTCAGTCTGGTGTCAGCCTCGCCTCGTGATGGGGTCAGTCTGGTGTCAGTCTCGCCTCGTGATGGGGTCAGTCTGGTGTCAGGCTTGCCTCGTGATGGGGTCAGTCTGGTGTCAGCCTCGCCTCGTGATGGGGTCAGTCTGGTGTCAGCCTCGCCTCGTGATGGGGTCAGTCTGGTGTTAGTCTCGCCTCGTGATGGTGTCAGTCTTGTGTCAGTCTCGCCTCGTGATGGTGTCAGTCTGGTGTCAGCCTCGCCTCGTGATGGGGTCAGTCTGGTGTCAGCCTCGCCTCGTGATGGGGTCAGTCTGGTGTCAGTCTCGCCTCGTGATGGGGTCAGTCTGGTGTCAGATTCGCCTAGTGATGGGGTCAGTCTGGTGTCAGCCTCACATCATGATGGTGTCAGTCTCGTGTCAGCTTCGCCTCGTGATGGGGTCTGTCTTGTGTCAGCCTCGCCTCGTGATGGGGTCAGTCAGGTGTCAACCTCGCCTCGTGATGGAGTCATTCTGGTGTCAGCCTCGCCTCGTGATGGGGTCAGTCTGGTGTCAGCCTCGCCTCGTGATGGTGTAAGTCGGGTGTCAGCCTCGCCTCGTGATGGGGTCAGTCTGGTGTCAGCCTCACATCATGATGGTGTCAGTCTGCTGTCAGCCTCGCCTCATGATGGGGTCAGTCTGGTGTCAGCCTCGCCTCGTGATGGGGTCAGTCTGGTATCAGCCTCACATCGTGATGGTGTCCGTCTGGTGTCAGTCTCGCCTCGTGATGGTGTCAGCCTGGTGTCAGCCTCTCCTCGTGATGGGGTCAGTCTGGTGTCAGCATCGCCCCGTAATGGGGTCAGTCTGGTGTCAGCCTCGCCTCGTGATGGGGTCAGTCTGGTGTCAGGCTCGCCTCGTGATGGGGTCAGTCTGGTGTCAGGCTTGCCTCGTGATGGGGTCAGTCTGGTGTCAGCCTCGCCTCGTGATGGGGTCAGTCTGGTGTCAGCCTCGCCTTGTGATGGGGTTAGTCTGGTGTTAGTCTCGCCTCGTGATGGTGTCAGTCTTGTGTCAGTCTCGCCTCGTGATGGTGTCAGTCTGGTGTCAGCCTCGCCTCGTGATGGGGTCAGTCTGGTGTCAGCCTCGCCTCGTGATGGGGTCAGTCTGGTGTCAGTCTCGCCTCGTGATGGGGTCAGTCTGGTTTCAGTCTCGCCTCGTGATGGGGTCAGTCTGGTGTCAGCCTCGCCTCGTGATGGTGTCAGTCTGGTGTCAGCCTCGCCTAGTGATAGGGTCAGTCTGGTGTCAGCCTCGCCTCGTGATGGGGTCAGTCTGGTGTCAGCCTCACATCATGATGGTTTCAGTCTGGTGTCAGCCTCGCCTCGTGATGGGGTCAGTCTGGTGTCAGTCTTGCCTCGTGATGGGGTCAGTCTGTTGTCAGCCTCACATCATGATGCTGTCCGTCTGGTGTCAGCCTCGCCTCGTGATGGGTTCAGTCTGGTGTCAGCCTCACATCATGATGGTGTCAGTCTGGTGTCAGCCTTGCCTCGTGATGGGGTCAGTCTAGTGTCAGCCTAGCCTCGTGATGGGGTAAGTCTGGTGTCAACCTCGCCTCGTGATGGGGTCAGTCTGGTGTCAGTCTCGCCTCGTGATGGGGTCAGTCTGTTGTCAGCCTCACATCATGATGCTGTCCGTCTGGTGTCAGCCTGGCCTCGTGATCGGGTCAGTCTGGTGTCAGCCTCACATCATGATGGTGTCAGTCTGGTGTCAGCCTTGCCTCGTGATGGGGTCAGTCTAATGTCAGCCTAGCCTCGTGATGGGGTAAGTCTGGTGTCAACCTCGCCTCGTGATGGGGTCAGTCTGGTGTAAGCCTCACATCATGATGGTGTCAGTCTGGTGTAAGCCTCGCCTCGTGATGGTGTCAGTCTGGTGTCAGCCTCGCCTCGTGATGGGGTCAGTCTGGTGTCAGCCTCACATCATGATGGTGTCAGTCTGGTGTCAGCCTCGCCTCGTGATGTGGTCAGTCTGGTGTCAGCCTCACATCGTGATGGTGGCCGTCTGGTGTCAGCCTCGCCTCGTGATGGGGTCAGTCTGGTGTCAGTCTCGCCTCGTGATGGGGTCAGTCTGGTGTCAGCCTCACATCATGATGGTGTCAGTCTGGTGTCAGCCTCGCCTCGTGATGGGGTCAGTCTGGTGTCAGCCTCACATCATGATGGTGTCAGTCTGGTGTCAGCCTCACCTCGTGATGGGTTCAGTTTAGTGTCAGCCTCGCCTCGTGATGGGGTAAGTCTGGTGTCAGCCTCGCCTCGTGATGGGGTCAGTCTGGTGTAAGCCTCACATCATGATGGTGTCAGTCTTGTGTCAGCCTCGCCTCGTGATGGTGTCAGTCTGGTGTCAGCCTCGCCTCGTGATGGGGTCAGTCTGGTGTCATTCTCGCCTCGTGATAGGGTCAGTCTGGTGTCAGCCTCACATCATGATGGTGTCAGTCTGGTGTCAGCCTCGCCTCGTGATGGGGGCAGTCTGGTGTCAGCCTTGCCTCGTGATGGTGTCAGTCAGTTGTCAGCCTCGCCTCGTGATGGGGTCAGTCTGGTGTAAGCCTCGCCTCGTGATGTGGTCAGTCTGGTGTCAGTCTCGCCTAGTGATGGGGTCAGTCTGGTGTCAGCCTCACCTAGTGATGGGGTCAGTCTGGTGTCAGCCTCACATCATGATGGTGTCAGTCTGGTGTCAGCCTCGCGTTGTGATGGGGTCAGTCTGGTGTCAGCCTCGCGTTGTGATGGGGTCAGTCTGGTGTCAGCCTCACCTCTTGATGGGGTCAGTCTTGGGTCAGCCTCGCCTCGTGATGTTGTCAGTCTGGTGTCAGCCTCACCTCGTGATGGGGTCAGTCTGGTGTCAGTCTCGCCTCATGATGGGGTCAGTCTGGTGTCAGCCTAGCATCGTGATGGGGTCAGTCTGGTGTCAGCCTCGCCTCGTGATGGGGTCAGACTGGTGTCAGCCTCACATCATGATGGTGTCAGTCTGGTGTCAGCCTCGCCTTGTGATGGTGTCAGTCTGGTGTCAGCCTCGCCTCGTGATGGGGTCAGACTGGTGTCTGCCTCACATCATGATGGTGTCAGTCTGGTGTCAGCCTCGCCTTGTGATGTTGTCAGTCTAGTGTAAGCCTCGCCTCGTTATGGGGTCAGTCTGGTGTTAGCCTCGCCTCGTGATCGTGTCAGTCTGGTGTCAGCCTCGCCTCGTGATGGGGTCAGTCTGGTGTCAGACTCGCCTCGTGATGGGGTCAGTCTGGTGTCAGCCTCGCCTCTCCTCGTGATGGGGTCAGTCTGGTGTCAGCCTCACATCTTGATGGTGTCAGTCTGGTGTCATCCTCGCCTCGTGATGGTGTCAGTCTGGTGTCAGCCTCGCCTCGTGATGGGGTCAGTCTGGTGTCAGCCTCGCCTAGTGATGGTGTCAGTCTGGTGTCAGCCTCACATCATGATGGGGTTAGTCTGGTGTCAGTCTCGCCTCGTGATGGTGTCAGTCTGGTGTCAGCCTCGCCTCGTGATGGGGTCAGTCTGGTGTCAGCCTCGCCTCTTGATGGGGTCAGTCTGGTGTCAGCCTCGCCTCGTGATGGGGTCAGTCTGTTGTCACCCTCGCCTCGTGATGGGGTCAGTCTGGTTTCAGTCTCGCCTCGTGATGGGGTCAGTCTGGTGTCAGCCTCGCCTCGTGATGGTGTCAGTCTGGTGTCAGCCTCGCCTAGTGATAGGGTCAGTCTGGTGTCAGCCTCGCCTCGTGATGGGGTCAGTCTGGTGTCAGCCTCACATCATGATGGTTTCAGTCTGGTGTCAGCCTCGCCTCGTGATGGTGTCAGTCTGGTGTCAGTCTTGCCTCGTGATGGGGTCAGTCTGTTGTCAGCCTCACATCATGATGCTGTCCGTCTGGTGTCAGCCTCGCCTCGTGATGGGGTCAGTCTGGTGTCAGCCTCACATCATGATGGTGTCAGTCTGGTGTCAGCCTTGCCTCGTGATGGGGTCAGTCTAGTGTCAGCCTAGCCTCGTGATGGGGTAAGTCTGGTGTCAACCTCGCCTCGTGATGGGGTCAGTCTGGTGTCAGTCTCGCCTCGTGATGGGGTCAGTCTGTTGTCAGCCTCACATCATGATGCTGTCCGTCTGGTGTCAGCCTGGCCTCGTGATGGGGTCAGTCTGGTGTCAGCCTCACATCATGATGGTGTCAGTCTGGTGTCAGCCTTGCCTCGTGATGGGGTCAGTCTAATGTCAGCCTAGCCTCGTGATGGGGTAAGTCTGGTGTCAACCTCGCCTCGTGATGGGGTCAGTCTGGTGTAAGCCTCACATCATGATGGTGTCAGTCTGGTGTAAGCCTCGCCTCGTGATGGTGTCAGTCTGGTGTCAGCCTCGCCTCGTGATGGGGTCAGTCTGGTGTCAGCCTCGCCTCGTGATAGGGTCAGTCTGGTGTCAGTCTCACATCATGATGGTGTCAGTCTGCTTTCAGCCTCGCCTCATGATGGGGTCAGTCTGGTGTCAACCTTGCCTCGTGATGGGGTCAGTCAGTTGTCAGCCTCGCCTCGTGATGGGGTCAATCTGGTGTAAGCCTCTCCTCGTGATGGGGTCAGTCTGGTGTCAGTCTCGCCTAGTGATGGGGTCAGTCTGGTGTCAGCCTCACCTAGTGATGGTGTCAGTCTGGTGTCAGCCTCACATCATGATGGTGTCAGTCTGGTGTCAGCCTCGCCTCGTGATGGGGTCAGTCTGGTGTCAGCCTCGCGTCGTGATGGGGTCAGTCTGGTGTCAGCCTCACCTCTTGATGGGGTCAGTCTTGGGTCAGCCTCGCCTCCTGATGGTGTCAGTCTGGTGTCAGCCTCACCTCGTGATGGGGTCAGTCTGGTGTTAGTCTCGCCTCATGATGGGGTCAGTCTGGTGTCAGCCTAGCCTCGTGATGGGGTCAGTCTGGTGTCAGCCTCGCCTCGTGATGGGGTCAGACTGGTGTCAGCCTCACATCATGATGGTGTCAGTCTGGTGTCAGCCTCGACTTGTGATGGTGTCAGTCTGGTGTCAGCCTCGCCTCGTG
Organism: Staurois parvus; assembly: GCF_062004578.1. Lineage (NCBI taxonomy): Eukaryota > Metazoa > Chordata > Amphibia > Anura > Ranidae > Staurois > Staurois parvus. The sequence goes on along the minus strand of NW_028318388.1, from coordinate 2,375,846 downwards.
ATGGGGTCAGTCTGGTGTCTGCCTCACATCATGATGGTGTCAGTCTGGTGTCACCCTCGCCTCGTGATGTTGTCAGTCTAGTGTAAGCCTCGCCTCGTGATGGGGTCAGTCTGGTTTCAGCCTCGCCTCGTGATGGTGTCAGTCTGGTGTCAGCCTCGCCTCGTGATGGGGTCAGTCTGGTTTCAGCCTCGCCTCGTGATGGGGTCAGTCTGGTGTCAGCCTCGCCTCATGATAGGATCAGTCTGGTGTCAACCTCACATCATGATGGTGTCAGTCTGGAGTCAGCCTCGCCTCGTGATGGTGTCAGTCTGATGTTAGCCTCGCCTCGTGATGGGGTCAGTCTGGTGTCAGCCTCGCCTAGTGATGGGGTCAGTCTGGTGTCAGCCTCACATCATGATGGGGTTAGTCTGGTGTCAGTCTCGCCTCGTGATGGTGTCAGTCTGGTGTCAGCCTCGCCTCGTAATGGGGTCAGTCTGGTGTGAGCCTCGCCTCTTGATGGTGTCAGTCTTGTGTCAGCCTCGCCTCGTGATGGTGTCAGTCTGGTGTCAGCCTCGCCTCGTGATGGGGTCAGTCTGGTGTCAGCCTCGCCTCGTGATGGGGTCAGTATGGTGTCAGTCTCGCCTCGTGATGGGGTCAGTCTGGTGTCAGATTCGCCTAGTGATGGGGTTAGTCTGGTGTCAGCCTCACATCATGATGGTGTCAGTCTGGTGTCAGCTTTGCCTCCTGATGGGGTCAGTCAGGTGTCAGCCTCGCCTCGTGATGGGGTCAGTCTGGTGTCAGCCTCGCCTCGTGATGGGGTCAGTCTGGTGTCAGCCTCGCCTCGTGATGGTGTCAGTCTGGTGTCAGCCTCGTCTCGTGATGGGGTCAGTCTGGTGTCAGCCTCACATCATGATGGTGTCAGTCTGCTGTCAGCCTTGCCTCGTGATGGGGTCAGTCTGGTGTCAGCCTCGCCTCGTGATGGGGTCAGTCAGGTGTCAGCCTCGCCTCCTGATGGGGTCAGTCTGGTGTCAGCCTCGCCTCGTGATTGGGTCAGTCTGGTATCAGCCTCACATCGTGATGGTGTCCGTCTGGTGTCAGTCTCGACTCGTGATGGTGTCAGTCTGGTGTCAGCCTCGCCTCGTGATGGGGTCAGTCTGGTGTCAGCCTCGCCCCGTGATGGGGTCAGTCTGGTGTCAGCCTCGCCTCGTGATGGGGTCAGTCTGGTGTCAGTCTCGCCTCGTGATGGGGTCAGTCTGGTGTCAGGCTTGCCTCGTGATGGGGTCAGTCTGGTGTCAGCCTCGCCTCGTGATGGGGTCAGTCTGGTGTCAGCCTCGCCTCGTGATGGGGTCAGTCTGGTGTTAGTCTCGCCTCGTGATGGTGTCAGTCTTGTGTCAGTCTCGCCTCGTGATGGTGTCAGTCTGGTGTCAGCCTCGCCTCGTGATGGGGTCAGTCTGGTGTCAGCCTCGCCTCGTGATGGGGTCAGTCTGGTGTCAGTCTCGCCTCGTGATGGGGTCAGTCTGGTGTCAGATTCGCCTAGTGATGGGGTCAGTCTGGTGTCAGCCTCACATCATGATGGTGTCAGTCTCGTGTCAGCTTCGCCTCGTGATGGGGTCTGTCTTGTGTCAGCCTCGCCTCGTGATGGGGTCAGTCAGGTGTCAACCTCGCCTCGTGATGGAGTCATTCTGGTGTCAGCCTCGCCTCGTGATGGGGTCAGTCTGGTGTCAGCCTCGCCTCGTGATGGTGTAAGTCGGGTGTCAGCCTCGCCTCGTGATGGGGTCAGTCTGGTGTCAGCCTCACATCATGATGGTGTCAGTCTGCTGTCAGCCTCGCCTCGTGATGGGGTCAGTCTGGTGTCAGCCTCGCCTCGTGATGGGGTCAGTCTGGTATCAGCCTCACATCGTGATGGTGTCCGTCTGGTGTCAGTCTCGCCTCGTGATGGTGTCAGCCTGGTGTCAGCCTCTCCTCGTGATGGGGTCAGTCTGGTGTCAGCATCGCCCCGTAATGGGGTCAGTCTGGTGTCAGCCTCGCCTCGTGATGGGGTCAGTCTGGTGTCAGGCTCGCCTCGTGATGGGGTCAGTCTGGTGTCAGGCTTGCCTCGTGATGGGGTCAGTCTGGTGTCAGCCTCGCCTCGTGATGGGGTCAGTCTGGTGTCAGCCTCGCCTTGTGATGGGGTTAGTCTGGTGTTAGTCTCGCCTCGTGATGGTGTCAGTCTTGTGTCAGTCTCGCCTCGTGATGGTGTCAGTCTGGTGTCAGCCTCGCCTCGTGATGGGGTCAGTCTGGTGTCAGCCTCGCCTCGTGATGGGGTCAGTCTGGTGTCAGTCTCGCCTCGTGATGGGGTCAGTCTGGTGTCAGATTCGCCTAGTGATGGGGTCAGTCTGGTGTCATCCTCACATCATGATGGTGTCAGTCTCGTGTCAGCTTCGCCTCGTGATGGGGTCTGTCTGGTGTCAGCCTCGCCTCGTGATGGGGTCAGTCAGGTGTCAGCCTCGCCTCGTGATGGGGTCATTCTGGTGTCAGCCTCGCCTCGTGATGGGGTCAGTCTGGTGTCAGCCTCGCCTCGTGATGGTGTCAGTCTGGTGTCAGCCTCGCCTCGTGATGGGGTCAGTCTGGTGTCAGCCTCACATCATGATGGTGTCAGTCTGCTGTCAGCCTCTCCTCGTGATGGGGTCAGTCTGGTGTCAGCCTCGCCTCGTGATGGGGTCTGTCTGGTGTCAGCCTCGCCTCCTGATGGGGTCAGTCTGGTGTCAGCCTCGCCTTGTTGTGGGGTCAGTCTGGTGTCAGCCTCACATCGTGATGGTGTCAGTCTGGTGTCAGTCTCGCCTCGTGATGGTGTCAGTCTGGTGTCAGCCTCGCCTCGTGATGGGGTCAGTCTGGTGTCAGCCTCGCCCCGTGTTGGGTCAGTCTGGTGTAAGCCTCGCCTCGTGATGGGTTCAGTCTGGTGTCAGCCTTGCCCCGTAATGGGGTCAGTCTGGTGTCAGTCTCGCCTCGTGATGGGGTCAGTCTGGTGTCAGTCTTGCCTCGTGATGGTGTCAATCTGGTGTCAGTCTCGCCTCGTGATGGGGTCAGTCTGGTGTCAGCCTAGCCTCGTGATGGGGTCAGTCTGGTGTCAGCCTCGCCTCGTGATGGGGTCAGTCCAGTGTCAGTCTCGCCTCGTGATGTGGTCAGTCTGGTGTCAGCCTCGCCTCGTGATGGGGTCAGTCTGGTGTCAGCCTCGCCTCGTTATGGGGTCAGTCTGGGGTCAGCCTCGCCTCGTGATGGGGTCAATCTGGTGTCAGCCTCACATCATGATGGTTTCAGTCTGGTGTCAGCCTCGACTCGTGATGGGTTCAGTCTGGTTTCAGCCTCGCCTCGTGATGGGGTCAGTCTGGTGTCAGCCTCGCCTCGTGATGGTGTCAGTCTGGTGTCAGCCTCACCTAGTGATAGGGTCAGTCTGGTGTCAGCCTCGCCTCGTGATGGGGTCAGTTTGGTGTCAGCCTCACATCATAATGGTGTCAGTCTGGTGTCAGCCTCGCCTCGTGATGGGGTCATTCTGGTGTCAGTCTCGCCTCGTGATGGGGTCAGTCTGGTGTCAGCCTCACATCATGATGGTGTCAGTCTGGTGTCAGCCTCGCCTCGTGATGGGGTCAGTCTGGTGTCAGCCTCGCCTCGTGATGGTGTCAGTCTGGTGTAAGCCTCGCCTCGTGATGGTGTCAGTCTGGTGTCAGCCTCACCTCGTGATGGGGTCAGTCTGGTGTCAGCCTCACATCATGATGGTGTCAGTCTGGTGTGAGCCTCGCCTCGTGATTGGGTCAGTCTGGTGTCAGCCTCACATCATGATGGTGTCAGTCAGGTGTCAGCCTTGCCTCGTGATGGGGTCAGTCTGGTGTCAGCCTCGCCACGTGATGGGGTCAGTCTGGTGTCAGCCTCGCCTCGTGATGGGGTCAGTCTGGTTTCAGCCTCGCCTAGTGATGTGGTCAGTCTGGTGTCAGCCTCACATCATGATGGTGTCAGTCTGGTGTCAGCCTCGCCTCGTGATGGGGTCAGTCTGGTGTCAGCCTCACATCATGATGGTGTCAGTCTGGTGTCATCCTCGCCTCGTGATGGGGTCAGTCTGGTGTCAGCCTCGCCTCGTGATGGGGTCAGTCTAGTGTCAGCCTTGCCTCGTGATGGGGTAAGTCTGGTGTCAGCCTCGCCTCGTGATGCGGTCAGTATGGTGTAAGCCTCACATCATGATGGTGTCAGTCTGGTGTCAGCCTCGCCTCGTGATGGGGTCAGTCTGGTGTCAGCCTCGCCTCGTGATGGGGTCAGTCTGGTGTCAGCCTCGCCTCGTGATACGGTCAGTCTGGTGTCAGCCTCACATCATGATGGTGTCAGTCTGGTGTCAGCCTCGCCTCGTGATGGGGGCAGTCTGGTGTCAGCCTTGCCTCGTGATGGTGTCAGTCAGTTGTCAGCCTCGCCTCCTGATGGGGTCAGTCTGGTGTAAGCCTCGCCTCGTGATGTGGTCTGTCTGGTGTCAGTCTCGCCTAGTGATGGGGTCAGTCTGGTGTCAGCCTCACCTAGTGATGGGGTCAGTCTGGTGTCAGCCTCCCGTCGTGATGGGGTCAGTCTGGTTTCAGCCTCACCTCTTGATGGGGTCAGTCTTGGGTCAGCCTCGCCTCGTGATGTTGTCAGTCTGGTGTCAGCCTCACCTCGTGATGGGGTCAGTCTGGGGTCAGTCTAGCCTCGTGATGGGGTCAGTCTGGTGTCAGCCTCGCCTCGTGATGGGGTCAGACTGGTGTCAGCCTCACATCATGATGGTGTCAGTCTGTTGTCAGCCTCGCCTTGTGATGGTGTCAGTCTGGTGTCAGCCTCGCCTCGTGATGGGGTCAGACTGGTGTCTGCCTCACATCATGATGGTGTCAGTCTGGTGTCAGCCTCGCCTCGTGATGTTGTCAGTCTAGTGTAAGCCTCGCCTCGTGATGGGGTCAGTCTGGTGTCAGCCTCGCCTCGTGATGGTGTCAGTCTGGTGTCAGCCTCGCCTCGTGATGGGGTCAGTCTGGTGTCAGACTCGCCTCGTGATGGGGTCAGTCTGGTGTCAGCCTCCCCTCTCCTCGTGATGGGGTCAGTCTGGTGTCAGCCTCACATCTTGATGGTGTCAGTCTGGTGTCATCCTCGCCTCGTGATGGTGTCAGTCTGGTGTCAGCCTCGCCTTTTGATGGGGTCAGTCTGGTGTCAGCCTCGCCTAGTGATGGGGTCAGTCTGGTTTCAGCCTCACATCATAATGCGGTTAGTCTGGTGTCAGTCTCGCCTCGTGATGGTGTCAGTCTGGTGTCAGCCTCGCCTCGTGATGGGGTCAGTCTGGTGTCAGCCTCGCCTCTTGATGGGGTCAGTCTGGTGTCAGCCTCGCCTCGTGATGGGGTCAGTCTGGTGTCACCCTCGCCTCGTGATGGGGTCAGTCTGGTTTCAGTCTCGCCTCGTGATGGGGTCAGTCTGGTGTCAGCCTTGCCTCGTGATGGGGTCAGTCTGGTGTCAGCCTCGCCTCGTGATGGGGTCAGTCAGGTGTCAGCCTCGCCTCCTGATGGGGTCAGTCTGGTGTCAGCCTCGCCTCGTGATTGGGTCAGTCTGGTATCAGCCTCACATCGTGATGGTGTCCGTCTGGTGTCAGTCTCGCCTCGTGATGGTGTCAGTCTGGTGTCAGCCTCGCCTCGTGATGGGGTCAGTCTGGTGTCAGCCTCGCCTCGTGATGGGGTCAGTCTGGTGTAAGTCTCGCCTCGTGATGGGGTCAGTCTGGTGTCAGGCTTGCCTCGTGATGGGGTGGGTCAGTCTGGTGTCAGCCTCGCCTCGTGATGGGGTCAGTCTGGTGTCAGCCTCGCCTCGTGATGGGGTCAGTCTGGTGTTAGTCTCGCCTCGTGATGGTGTCAGTCTTGTGTCAGTCTCGCCTCGTGATGGTGTCATTCTGGTGTCAGCCTCGCCTCGTGATGGGGTCAGTCTGGTGTCAGCCTCGCCTCGTGATGGGGTCAGTCAGGTGTCAGCCTCGCCTCCTGATGGGGTCAGTCTGGTGTCAGCCTCGCCTCGTGATTGGGTCAGTCTGGTATCAGCCTCACATCGTGATGGTGTCCGTCTGGTGTCAGTCTCGCCTCGTGATGGTGTCAGTCTGGTGTCAGCCTCGCCTCGTGATGGGGTCAGTCTGGTGTAAGTCTCGCCTCGTGATGGGGTCAGTCTGGTGTCAGGCTTGCCTCGTGATGGGGTGGGTCAGTCTGGTGTCAGCCTCGCCTCGTGATGGGGTCAGTCTGGTGTCAGCCTCGCCTCGTGATGGGGTCAGTCTGGTGTTAGTCTCGCCTCGTGATGGTGTTAGTCTTGTGTCAGTCTCGCCTCGTGATGGTGTCATTCTGGTGTCAGCCTCGCCTCGTGATGGGGTCAGTCTGGTGTCAGCCTCGCCTCGTGATGGGGTCAGTCTGGTGTCAGTCTCGCCTCGTGATGGGGTCAGTCTGGTGTCAGATTCACCTAGTGATGGGGTCAGTCTGGTGTCAGCCTCACATCATGATGGTGTCAGTCTCGTGTCAGCTTCGCCTCGTGATGGGGTCTGTCTGGTGTCAGCCTCGCCTCGTGATGGGGTCAGTCAGGTGTCAACCTCGCCTCGTGATGGGGTCATTCTGGTGTCAGCCTCGCCTCGTGATGGGGTCAGTCTGGTGTCAGCCTCGCCTCGTGAAGGTGTAAGTCTGGTGTCAGCCTAGCCTCGTGATGGGGTCAGTCTGGTGTCAGCCTCACATCATGATGGTGTCAGTCTGCTGTCAGCCTCGCCTCGTGATGGGGTCAGTCTGGTGTCAGCCTCGCCTCGTGATGGGGTCAGTGGTATCAGCCTCACATCGTGATGGTGTCCGTCTGGTGTCAGTCTCGCCTCGTGATGGTGTCAGTCTGGTGTCAGCATCGCCCCGTGATGGGGTCAGTCTGGTGTCAGCCTCGCCTCGTGATGGGGTCAGTCTGGTGTCAGTCTCGCCTCGTGATGGGGTCAGTCTGGTGTCAGGCTTGCCTCGTGATGGGGTCAGTCTGGTGTCAGCCTCGCCTCGTGATGGGGTCAGTCTGGTGTAAGCCTCGCCTCGTGATGGGGTCAGTCTGGTGTTAGTCTCGCCTCGTGATGGTGTCAGTCTTGTGTCAGTCTCGCCTCGTGATGGTGTCAGTCTGGTGTCAGCCTCGCCTCGTGATGGGGTCAGTCTGGTGTCAGCCTCGCCTCGTGATGGGGTCAGTCTGGTGTCAGTCTCGCCTCGTGATGGGGTCAGTCTGGTGTCAGATTCGCCTAGTGATGGGGTCAGTCTGGTGTCAGCCTCACATCATGATGGTGTCAGTCTCGTGTCAGCTTCGCCTCGTGATGGGGTCTGTCTGGTGTCAGCCTCGCCTCGTGATGGGGTCAGTCAGGTGTCAGCCTCGCCTCGTGATGGGGTCATTCTGGTGTCAGCCTCGCCTCGTGATGGGGTCAGTCTGGTGTCAGCCTCGCCTCGTGATGGTGTCAGTCTGGTGTCAGCCTCGCCTCGTGATGGGGTCAGTCTGGTGTCAGCCTCACATCATGATGGTGTCAGTCTGCTGTCAGCCTCGCCTCGTGATGGGGTCAGTCTGGTGTCAGCCTTGCCTCGTGATGGGGTCTGTCTGGTGTCAGCCTCGCCTCCTGATGGGGTCAGTCTGGTGTCAGCCTCGCCTTGTGGTGGGGTCAGTCTGGTGTCAGCCTCACATCGTGATGGTGTCAGTCTGGTGTCAGTCTCGCCTCGTGATGGTGTCAGTCTGGTGTCAGCCTCGCCTCGTGATGGGGTCAGTCTGGTGTCAGCCTCGCCCCGTGTTGGGTCAGTCTGGTGTAAGCCTTGCCTCGTGATGGGTTCAGTCTGGTGTCAGCCTCGCCCCGTAATGGGGTCAGTCTGGTGTCAGCCTCGCCTCGTGATGGGGTCAGTCTGGTGTCAGTCTCGCCTCGTGATGGGGTCAGTCTGGTGTCAGTCTTGCCTCGTGATGGTGTCAATCTGGTGTCAGTCTCGCCTCGTGATGGAGTCAGTCTGGTGTCAGCCTAGCCTCGTGATGGGGTCAGTCTGGTGTCAGCCTCGCTTCGTGATGGGGTCAGTCCGGTGTCAGTCTCAACTCGTGATGTGGTCAGTCTGGTGTCAGCCTCGCCTCGTGATGGGGTAAGTCTGGTGTCAGCCTCGCCTCGTTATGGGGTCAGTCTGGGGTCAGCCTCGCCTCGTGATGGGGTCAGTCTGGTGTCAGCCTCACATCATGATGGTTTCAGTCTGGTGTCAGCCTCGACTCGTGATGGGTTCAGTCTGGTTTCAGCCTCGCCTCGTGATGGGGTCAGTCTGGTGTCAGCCTCGCCTCGTGATGGTGTCAGTCTGGTGTCAGCCTCACCTAGTGATGGGGTCAGTCTGGTGTCAGCCTCGCCTCGTGATGGGGTCAGTCTGGTGTCAGCCTCACATCATGATGGTGTCAGTCTGGTGTCAGCCTCGCCTCGTGATGGGGTCAGTCTGGTTTCAGTCTCGCCTCGTGATGGGGTCAGTCTGGTGTCAGCCTCACATCATAATGGGGTTAGTCTGGTGTCAGTCTCGCCTCGTGATGGTGTCAGTCTGGTGTCAGCCTCGCCTCGTGATGGGGTCAGTCTGGTGTCAGCCTCGCCTCTTGATGGGGTCAGTCTGGTGTCAGCCTCGCCTCGTGATGGGGTCAGTCTGGTGTCACCCTCGCCTCGTGATGGGGTCAGTCTGGTTTCAGCCTCGCCTCGTGATGGTGTCAGTCTGGTGTCAGCCTCGCCTCGTGATGGGGTCAGTCTGGTGTCAGCCTCGCCTCGTGATGGGGTCATTCTTTGGTCAGCCTCGCCTCGTGATGGGGTCAGTCTGGTGTCAGTCTCGCCTCGTGATGGGGTCAGTCTGGTATCAGTCTCGCCTCGTGATGGTGTCAGTCTGGTGTCAGCCTCACATCATGATGGTGTCAGTCTGGTGTCAGCCTCTCCTCGTGATGGGGTCAGTCTGGTGTAAGTCTCGCCTCGTGATGGGGTCAGTCTGGTGTCAGCCTCACATCATGATGGTGTCAGTCTGGTGTCAGCCTCGCCTCGTGATGGGGCAAGTCTATTGTCAGTCTCGCCTCGTGATGGGGTCAGTCTGGTGTCAGCCTCACATCATGATGGTGTCAGTCTGGTGTAAGACTCGCCTCGTGATGGGATCAGTCTGGTGTCAGCCTCGCCTCGTGATGGTGTCAGTCTGGTGTCAGCCTCGCCTCGTGATGGTTTCAGTCTGGTGTCAGCCTCACCTCGTAATGGGGTCAGTCTGGTGTCAGCCTCACATCATGATGGTGTCAGTCTGGTGTCAGCCTCGCCTCGTGATGGGGTCAGTCTGGTGTCAGCCTCGCCTCGTGATGGGGTCAGTCTGGTGTCAGCCTCGCCTCGTGATGGGGTCAGTCTGGTGTCAGCCTCACCTAGTGATGGGGTCAGTCTGGTGTCAGCCTCACATCATGATGGTGTCAGTCTGGTGTCAGCCTTGCCTCGTGATGGGGACAATCTGGTGTCAGCCTCACATCATGATGGTGTCAGTCAGGTGTCAGCCTCGCCTCGTGATGGTGTCAGTCTGGTGTCAGCCTCGCCTCGTGATGGGGTCAATCTGGTGTCAGCCTCGCCTCGTGATGGTGTCAGTCTGGTGTCAGCCTCAAATCATGATGGTGTCAGTCTGGTGTCAGCCTAGCCTCGTGATGGGGTCAGTCTGGTGTCAGCCTCACCTCGTGATGGGGACAGTCTGTTGTCAGCCTCGCCCCATGATGGGGTCAGTCTGGTGTCAGCCTCGCCTCGTGATGGGGTCAGTCTGGTGTCAGTCTCGCCCCGTGATGGTGTCAGTCTGGTGTCAGTCTCGCCTCGTGATGGGGTCAGTCTGATGTCAGTCTCGCCTCGTGATGGGGTCAGGCTGGTGTCAGTCTCGCCTCGTGATGGGGTCAGTCTGGTGTCAGTCTCGCCTCGTGATGGTGTCAGTCTGATGTCAGTCTCGCCTCGTGATGGGGTCAGGCTGGTGTCAGCCTCGCCTCGTGATGGTGTCAGTCTGGTGTCAGCCTCGCCTCGTGATGGTGTCAGTCTGGTGTCAGCCTCGCCTCGTTACGGGTTCAGTCCGGTGTCAGTCTCGCCTCGTGATGGGGTCAGTCTGGTGTCAGCCTCGCCTCGTGATGGGGTCAGTCTGGTGACAGCCTCGCCTCGTGATGGGGTCAGTCTGGTGTCAGCCTCGCCTCGTGATGGGGTCAGTCTGGTGTCAGCCTCACATCATGATGGTTTCAGTCTGGTGTCAGCCTCGACTCGTGATGGGTTCAGTCTGGTTTCAGCCTCGCCTCGTGATGGGGTCAGTCTGGTGTCAGCCTCGCCTCGTGATGGTGTCAGTCTGGTGTCAGCCTCGCCTCGTGATAGGGTCAGTCTTGTGTCAGCCTTGCCTCGTGATGGGGTCAGTCTGGTGTCAGCCTCACATCATGATGGTGTCAGTCTGGTGTCAGCCTCGCCTCGTGATGTGGTCAGTCTGGTGTCAGCCTCACATCGTGATGGTGGCCGTCTGGTGTCAGCCTCGCCTCGTGATGGGGTCAGTCTGGTGTCAGTCTCGCCTCGTGATGGGGTCAGTCTGGTGTCAGCCTCACATCATGATGGTGTCAGTCTGGTGTCAGCCTCGCCTCGTGATGGGGTCAGTCTGGTGTCAGCCTCACATCATGATGGTGTCAGTCTGGTGTCAGCCTCGCCTCGTGATGGGGTCAGTCTAGTGTCAGCCTCGCCTCATGATGGGGTAAGTCTGGTGTCAGCCTCGCCTCGTGATGGGGTCAGTCTGGTGTAAGCCTCACATCATGATGGTGTCAGTCTGGTGTCAGCCTAGCCTCGTGATGGTGTCAGTCTGGTGTCAGCCTCGCCTCGTGATGGGGTCAGTCTGGTGTCATTCTCGCCTCGTGATAGGGTCAGTCTGGTGTCAGCCTCACATCATGATGGTGTCAGTCTGGTGTCAGCCTCGCCTCGTGATGGGGGCAGTCTGGTGTCAGCCTTGCCTCGTGATGGTGTCAGTCAGTTGTCAGCCTCGTCTCGTGATGGGGTCAGTCTGGTGTAAGCCTTGCCTCGTGATGTGGTCAGTCTGGTGTCAGTCTCGCCTAGTGATGGGGTCAGTCTGGTGTCAGCCTCACCTAGTGATGGGGTCAGTCTGGTGTCAGCCTCACATCATGATGGTGTCAGTCTGGTGTCAGCCTCGCCTCGTGATGGGGTCAGTCTGGTGTCAGCCTCGCATTGTGATGGGGTCAGTCTGGTGTCAGCCTCACTTCTTGATGGGGTCAGTCTTGGGTCAGCCTCGCCTCGTGATGTTGTCAGTCTGGTGTCAGCCTCACCTCGTGATGGGGTCAGTCTGGTGTCAGTCTCGCCTCATGATGGGGTCAGTCTGGTGTCAGCCTAGCCTCGTGATGGGGTCAGTCTGGTGTCAGCCTCGCCTCGTGATGGGGTCAGACTGGTGTCAGCCTCACATCATGATGGTGTCAGTCTGGTGTCAGCCTCTCCTTGTGATGGTGTCAGTCTGGTGTCAGCCTCGCCTCGTGATGGGGTCAGACTGGTGTCTGCCTCACATCATGATGGTGTCAGTCTGGTGTCAGCCTCGCCTCGTGATGTTGTCAGTCTAGTGTAAGCTTCGCCTCGTGATGGGGTCAGTCTGTTGTTAGCCTCGCCTCGTGATCGTGTCAGTCTGGTGTCAGCCTCGCCTCGTGATGGGGTCAGTCTGGTGTCAGACTCGCCTCGTGATGGGGTCAGTCTGGTGTCAGCCTCGCCTCTCCTCGTGATGGGGTCATTCTGGTGTCAGCCTCACATCTTGATGGTGTCAGTCTGGTGTCATCCTCGCCTCGTGATGGTGTCAGTCTGGTGTCAGCCTCGCCTCGTGATGGGGTCAGTCTGGTGTCAGCCTCGCCTAGTGATGGGTTCAGTCTGGTGTCAGCCTCACATCATGATGGGGTTAGTCTGGTGTCAGTCTCGCCTCGTGATGGTGTCAGTCTGGTGTCAGCCTCGCCTCGTGATGGGGTCAGTCTGGTGTCAGCCTCGCCTCTTGATGGGGTCAGTCTGGTTTCAGCCTCGCCTCGTGATGGGGTCAGTCTTTTGTCACCCTCGCCTCGTGATGGGGTCAGTCTGGTTTCAGTCTCGCCTCGTGATGGGGTCAGTCTGGTGTCAGCCTCGCCTCGTGATGGTGTCAGTCTGGTGTCAGCCTCGCCTAGTGATAGGGTCAGTCTGGTGTCAGCCTCGCCTCGTGATCGGGTCAGTCTGGTGTCAGCCTCACATCATGATGGTGTCAGTCTGGTGTCAGCCTCGCCTCGTGATGGGGTCAGTCTGGTGTCAGTCTTGCCTCGTGATGGGGTCAGTCTGTTGTCAGCCTCACATCATGATGCTGTCCGTCTGGTGTCAGCCTCGCCTCGTGATGGGGTCAGTCTGGTGTCAGCCTCACATCATGATTGTGTCAGTCTGGTGTCAACCTCGCCTCGTGATGGGGTCAGTCTGGTGTCAGCCTCACATCATGATGGTGTCAGTCTGGTGTAAGCCTCGCCTCGTGATGTTGTCAGTCTGGTGTCAGCCTCGCCTCGTGATGGGGTCAGTCTGGTGTCAGCCTCGCCTCGTGATAGGGTCAGTCTGGTGTCAGCCTCACATCATGATGGTGTCAGTCTGGTTTCAGCCTCGCCTCGTGATGGGGTCAGTTTGGTGTCAGCCTTGCCTCGTGATGGTGTCAGTCAGTTGTCAGCCTCGCCTCGTGATGGGGTCAGTCTGGTGTAAGCCTCGCCTCGTGATGGGGTCAGTCTGGTGTCAGTCTCGCCTAGTGATGGGGTCAGTCTGGTGTCAGCCTCACCTAGTGATGGGGTCAGTCTGGTGTCAGCCTCACATCATGATGGTGTCAGTCTGGTGTCAGCCTCGCCTCGTGATGGGGTCAGTCTGGTGTCAGCCTCGCGTCGTGATGGGGTAAGTCTGGTGTCAGCCTCACCTCTTGATGGGGTCAGTCTTGGGTCAGCCTCGCCTCGTGATGGTGTCAGTCTGGTGTCAGCCTCACCTCGTGATGGGGTCAGTCTGGTGTTAGTCTCGCCTCATGATGGGGTCAGTCTGGTGTCAGCCTAGCCTCGTGATGGGTTCAGTCTGGTGTCAGCCTCGCCTCGTGATGGGGTCAGTATGGTGTCAGCATCACATCATGATGGTGTCAGTCTGGTGTCAGCCTCGCCTCGTGATGGTGTCAGTCTGGTGTCAGCCTCGCTTCGTGATGGGGTCAGTCCGGTGTCAGTCTCGCCTCGTGATGTGGTCAGTCTGGTGTCAGCCTCGCCTCGTGATGGGGTCAGTCTGGTGTCAGCCTCGCCTCGTTATGGGGTCAGTCTGGGGTCAGCCTCGCCTCGTGATGGGGTCAGTCTGGTGTCAGCCTCACATCATGATGGTTTCAGTCTGGTGTCAGCCTCGACTCGTGATGGGTTCAGTCTGGTTTCAGCCTCGCCTCGTGATGGGGTCAGTCTGGTGTCAGCCTCGCCTCGTGATGGTGTCAGTCTGGTGTCAGCCTCACCTAGTGATGGGGTCAGTCTGGTGTCAGCCTCGCCTCGTGATGGGGTCAGTCTGGTGTCAGCCTCACATCATGATGGTGTCAGTCTGGTGTCAGCCTCGCCTCGTGATGGGGTCAGTCTGGTGTCAGTCTCGCCTCGTGATGGGGTCAGTCTGGTGTCAGCCTCACATCATAATGGGGTTAGTCTGGTGTCAGTCTCGCCTCGTGATGGTGTCAGTCTGGTGTCAGCCTCGCCTCGTGATGGGGTCAGTCTGGTGTCAGCCTCGCCTCTTGATGGGGTCAGTCTGGTGTCAGCCTCGCCTCGTGATGGGGTCAGTCTGGTGTCACCCTCGCCTCGTGATGGGGTCAGTCTGGTTTCAGCCTCGCCTCGTGATGGTGTCAGTCTGGTGTCAGCCTCGCCTCGTGATGGGGTCAGTCTGGTGTCATCCTCGCCTCGTGATGGGGTCATTCTTTGGTCAGCCTCGCCTCGTGATGGGGTCAGTCTGGTGTCAGTCTCGCCTCGTGATGGGGTCAGTCTGGTATCAGTCTCGCCTCGTGATGGTGTCAGTCTGGTGTCAGCCTCACATCATGATGGTGTCAGTCTGGTGTCAGCCTCTCCTCGTGATGGGGTCAGTCTGGTGTAAGTCTCGCCTCGTGATGGGGTCAGTCTGGTGTCAGCCTCACATCATGATGGTGTCAGTCTGGTGTCAGCCTCGCCTCGTGATGGGGCAAGTCTATTGTCAGTCTCGCCTCGTGATGGGGTCAGTCTGGTGTCAGCCTCACATCATGATGGTGTCAGTCTGGTGTAAGACTCGCCTCGTGATGGGATCAGTCTGGTGTCAGCCTCGCCTCGTGATGGTGTCAGTCTGGTGTCAGCCTCGCCTCGTGATGGTTTCAGTCTGGTGTCAGCCTCACCTCGTAATGGGGTCAGTCTGGTGTCAGCCTCACATCATGATGGTGTCAGTCTGGTGTCAGCCTCGCCTCGTGATGGGGTCAGTCTGGTGTCAGCCTCGCCTCGTGATGGGGTCAGTCTGGTGTCAGCCTCGCCACGTGATGGGGTCAGTCTGGTGTCAGCCTCACCTAGTGATGGGGTCAGTCTGGTGTCAGCCTCACATCATGATGGTGTCAGTCTGGTGTCAGCCTTGCCTCGTGATGGGGTCAATCTGGTGTCAGCCTCACATCATGATGGTGTCAGTCAGGTGTCAGCCTCGCTTCGTGATGGTGTCAGTCTGGTGTCAGCCTCGCCTCGTGATGGGGTCAATCTGGTGTCAGCCTCGCCTCGTGATGGTGTCAGTCTGGTGTCAGCCTCAAATCATGATGGTGTCAGTCTGGTGTCAGCCTCGCCTCGTGATGGGGTCAGTCTAGTGTCAGCCTCACCTCGTGATGGGGTCAGTCTGGGGTCAGCCTCGCCTCGTGATGGGGTCAGTCTGTTGTCAGCCTCGCCTCGTGATGGGGACAGTCTGTTGTCAGCCTCGCCCCATGATGGGGTCAGTCTGGTGTCAGCCTCGCCTCGTGATGGGGTCAGTCTGGTGTCAGTCTCGCCCCGTGATGGTGTCAGTCTGGTGTCAGTCTCGCCTCGTGATGGGGTCAGTCTGATGTCAGTCTCGCCTCGTGATGGGGTCAGGCTGGTGTCAGTCTCGTCTCGTGATGGGGTCAGTCTGGTGTCAGTCTCGCCTCGTGATGGTGTCAGTCTGATGTCAGTCTCGCCTCGTGATGGGGTCAGGCTGGTGTCAGCCTCGCCTCGTGATGGTGTCAGTCTGGTGTCAGCCTCGCCTCGTGATGGTGTCAGTCTGGTGTCAGCCTCGCCTCGTTACGGGTTCAGTCCGGTGTCAGTCTCGCCTCGTGATGGGGTCAGTCTGGTGTCAGCCTCGCCTCGTGATGGGGTCAGTCTGGTGACAGCCTCGCCTCGTAATGGGGTCAGTCTGGTGTCAGCCTCGCCTCGTGATGGGGTCAGTCTGGTGTCAGCCTCACATCATGATGGTTTCAGTCTGGTGTCAGCCTCGACTCGTGATGGGTTCAGTCTGGTTTCAGCCTCGCCTCGTGATGGGGTCAGTCTGGTGTCAGCCTCGCCTCGTGATGGTGTCAGTCTGGTGTCAGCCTCGCCTCGTGATAGGGTCAGTCTTGTGTCAGCCTTGCCTCGTGATGGGGTCAGTCTGGTGTCAGCCTCACATCATGATGGTGTCAGTCTGGTGTCAGCCTCGCCTCGTGATGTGGTCAGTCTGGTGTCAGCCTCACATCGTGATGGTGGCCGTCTGGTGTCAGCCTCGCCTCGTGATGGGGTCAGTCTGGTGTCAGTCTCGCCTCGTGATGGGGTCAGTCTGGTGTCAGCCTCACATCATGATGGTGTCAGTCTGGTGTCAGCCTCGCCTCGTGATGGGGTCAGTCTGGTGTCAGCCTCACATCATGATGGTGTCAGTCTGGTGTCAGCCTCGCCTCGTGATGGGGTCAGTCTAGTGTCAGCCTCGCCTCATGATGGGGTAAGTCTGGTGTCAGCCTCGCCTCGTGATGGGGTCAGTCTGGTGTAAGCCTCACATCATGATGGTGTCAGTCTGGTGTCAGCCTAGCCTCGTGATGGTGTCAGTCTGGTGTCAGCCTCGCCTCGTGATGGGGTCAGTCTGGTGTCATTTTCGCCTCGTGATAGGGTCAGTCTGGTGTCAGCCTCACATCATGATGGTGTCAGTCTGGTGTCAGCCTCGCCTCGTGATGGGGGCAGTCTGGTGTCAGCCTTGCCTCGTGATGGTGTCAGTCAGTTGTCAGCCTCGTCTCGTGATGGGGTCAGTCTGGTGTAAGCCTTGCCTCGTGATGTGGTCAGTCTGGTGTCAGTCTCGCCTAGTGATGGGGTCAGTCTGGTGTCAGCCTCACCTAGTGATGGGGTCAGTCTGGTGTCAGCCTCACATCATGATGGTGTCAGTCTGGTGTCAGCCTCGCCTCGTGATGGGGTCAGTCTGGTGTCAGCCTCGCGTTGTGATGGGGTCAGTCTGGTGTCAGACTCACCTCTTGATGGGGTCAGTCTTGGGTCAGCCTCGCCTCGTGATGTTGTCAGTCTGGTGTCAGCCTCACCTCGTGATGGGGTCAGTCTGGTGTCAGTCTCGCCTCATGATGGGGTCAGTCTGGTGTCAGCCTAGCCTCGTGATGGGGTCAGTCTGGTGTCAGCCTCGCCTCGTGATGGGGTCAGACTGGTGTCAGCCTCACATCATGATGGTGTCAGTCTGGTGTCAGCCTCTCCTTGTGATGGTGTCAGTCTGGTGTCAGCCTCGCCTCGTGATGGGGTCAGACTGGTGTCTGCCTCACATCATGATGGTGTCAGTCTGGTGTCAGCCTCGCCTCGTGATGTTGTCAGTCTAGTGTAAGCCTCGCCTCGTGATGGGGTCAGTCTGTTGTTAGCCTCGCCTCGTGATCGTGTCAGTCTGGTGTCAGCCTCGCCTCGTGATGGGGTCAGTCTGGTGTCAGACTCGCCTCGTGATGGGGTCAGTCTGGTGTCAGCCTCGCCTCTCCTCGTGATGGGTTCAGTCTGGTGTCAGCCTCACATCTTGATGGTGTCAGTCTGGTGTCATCCTCGCCTCGTGATGGTGTCAGTCTGGTGTCAGTCTCGCCTCGTGATGGGGTCAGTCTGGTGTCAGCCTCGCCTAGTGATGGGTTCAGTCTGGTGTCAGCCTCACATCATGATGGGGTTAGTCTGGTGTCAGTCTCGCCTCGTGATGGTGTCAGTCTGGTGTCAGCCTCGCCTCGTGATGGGGTCAGTCTGGTGTCAGCCTCGCCTCTTGATGGGGTCAGTCTGGTTTCAGCCTCGCCTCGTGATGGGGTCAGTCTTTTGTCACCCTCGCCTCGTGATGGGGTCAGTCTGGTTTCAGTCTCGCCTCGTGATGGGGTCAGTCTGGTGTCAGCCTCGCCTCGTGATGGTGTCAGTCTGGTGTCAGCCTCGCCTAGTGATAGGGTCAGTCTGGTGTCAGCCTCGCCTCGTGATGGGGTCAGTCTGGTGTCAGCCTCACATCATGATGGTGTCAGTCTGGTGTCAGCCTCGCCTCGTGATGGGGTCAGTCTGGTGTCAGTCTTGCCTCGTGATGGGGTCAGTCTGTTGTCAGCCTCACATCATGATGCTGTCCGTCTGGTGTCAGCCTCGCCTCGTGATGGGGTCAGTCTGGTGTCAGCCTCACATCATGATTGTGTCAGTCTGGTGTCAACCTCGCCTCGTGATGGGGTCAGTCTGGTGTCAGCCTCACATCATGATGGTGTCAGTCTGGTGTAAGCCTCGCCTCGTGATGGTGTCAGTCTGGTGTCAGCCTCGCCTCGTGATGGGGTCAGTCTGGTGTCAGCCTCGCCTCGTGATAGGGTCAGTCTGGTGTCAGCCTCACATCATGATGGTGTCAGTCTGGTTTCAGCCTCGCCTTGTGATGGGGTCAGTCTGGGGTCAGGCTCGCCTCGTGATGGGGTCAGTCTGGTGTCAGCCTCACATCATGATGGTTTCAGTCTGGTGTCAGCCTCGACTTGTGATGGGTTCAGTCTGGTTTCAGCCTCGCCTCGTGATGGGGTCAGTCTGGTGTCAGCCTCGCCTCGCGATGGTGTCAGTCTGGTGTCAGCCTCACCTAGTGATGGGGTCAGTCTGGTGTCAGCCTCGCCTCGTGATGGGGTCAGTCTGGTGTCAGCCTCACATCATGATGGTGTCAGTCTTGTGTCAGCCTCGCCTCGTGATGGGGTCAGTCTGGTGTCAGTCTCGCCTCGTGATGGGGTCAGTCTGGTGTCAGCCTCACATCATGATGGTGTCAGTCTGGTGTCAGCCTCGCCTCGTGATGGGGTCAGTCTGGTGTCAGCCTCGCCTCGTGATGGTGTCAGTCTGGTGTCAGCCTCGCCTCGTGATGGTGTCAGTCTGGTGTCAGCCTCACCTCGTGATGGGGTCAGCCTGGTGTCAGCCTCACATCATGATGGTGTCAGTCTGGTGTGAGCCTCGCCTCGTGATTGGGTCAGTCTGGTGTCAGCCTCACATCATGATGGTGTCAGTCAGGTGTCAGCCTCGCCTCGTGATGGGGTCAGTCTGGTGTCAGCCTCGCCACGTGATGGGGTCAGTCTGGTGTCAGCCTCGCCTCGTGATGGGGTCAGTCTGGTTTCAGCCTCGCCTAGTGATGTGGTCAGTCTGGTGTCAGCCTCACATCATGATGGTGTCAGTCTGGTGTCAGCCTCGCCTCGTGATGGGGTCAGTCTGGTGTCAGCCTCACATCATGATGGTGTCAGTCTGGTGTCATCCTCGCCTCGTGATGGGGTCAGTCTGGTGTCAGCCTCGCCTCGTGATGGGGTCAGTCTAGTGTCAGCCTCGCCTCGTGATGGGGTAAGTCTGGTGTCAGCCTCGCCTCGTGATGCGGTCAGTATGGTGTAAGCCTCACATCATGATGGTGTCAGTCTGGTGTCAGCCTCGCCTCGTGATGGGGTCAGTCTGGTGTCAGCCTCGCCTCGTGATGGGGTCATTCTGGTGTCAGCCTCGCCTCGTGATAGGGTCAGTCTGGTGTCAGCCTCACATCATGATGGTGTCAGTCTGGTGTCAGCCTCGCCTCGTGATGGGGGCAGTCTGGTGTCAGCCTTGCCTCGTGATGGTGTCAGTCAGTTGTCAGCCTCGCCTCCTGATGGGGTCAGTCTGGTGTAAGCCTCGCCTCGTGATGTGGTCTGTCTGGTGTCAGTCTCGCCTAGTGATGGGGTCAGTCTGGTGTCAGCCTCACCTAGTGATGGGGTCAGTCTGGTGTCAGCCTCATATCATGATGGTGTCAGTCTGGTGTCAGCCTCGCCTCGTGATGGGGTCAGTCTGGTGTCAGCCTCGCGTCGTGATGGGGTCAGTCTGGTTTCAGCCTCACCTCTTGATGGGGTCAGTCTTGGGTCAGCCTCGCCTCGTGATGTTGTCAGTCTGGTGTCAGCCTCACCTCGTGATGGGGTCAGTCTGGGATCAGTCTAGCCTCGTGATGGGGTCATTCTGGTGTCAGCCTCGCCTCGTGATGGGGTCAGACTGGTGTCAGCCTCACATCATGATGGTGTCAGTCTGGTGTCAGCCTCGCCTTGTGATGGTGTCAGTCTGGTGTCAGCCTCGCCTCGTGATGGGGTCAGACTGGTGTCTGCCTCACATCATGATGGTGTCAGTCTGGTGTCAGCCTCGCCTCGTGATGTTGTCAGTTTAGTGTAAGCCTCGCCTCGTGATGGGGTCAGTCTGGTGTCAGCCTCGCCTCGTGATCGTGTCAGTCTGGTGTCAGCCTCGCCTCGTGATGGGGTCAGTCTGGTGTCAGACTCGCCTCGTGATGGGGTCAGTCTGGTGTCAGCCTCGCCTCTCCTCGTGATGGGGTCAGTCTGGTGTCAGCCTCACATCTTGATGGTGTCAGTCTGGTGTCATCCTCGCCTCGTGATGGTTTCAGTCTGGTGTCAGCCTCGCCTTTTGATGGGGTCAGTCTGGTGTCAGCCTCGCCTAGTGATGGGGTAAGTCTGGTGTCAGCCTCACATCATAATGGGGTTAGTCTGGTGTCAGTCTCGCCTCGTGATGGTGTCAGTCTGGTGTCAGCCTCGCCTCGTGATGGGGTCAGTCTGGTGTCAGCCTCGCCTCTTGATGGGGTCAGTCTGGTGTCAGCCTCGCCTCGTGATGGGGCCAGTCTGGTGTCACCCTCGCCTCGTGATGGGGTCAGTCTGGTTTCAGTCTCGCCTCGTGATGGGGTCAGTCTGGTGTCAGCCTCGCCTCGTGATGGTGTCAGTCTGGTGTCAGCCTCGCCTAGTGATAGGGTCAGTCTGGTGTCAGCCTCGCCTCGTGATGAGGTCAGTCTGGTGTCAGCCTCACATCATGATGGTGTCAGTCTGGTGTCAGCCTCGCCTCGTGATGGGGTCAGTCTGGTTTCAGTCTCGCCTCGTGATGGGGTCAGTCTGGTGTCAGCCTCACCTCTTGATGGGGTCAGTCTTGGGTCAGCCTCGCCTCGTGATGGTGTCAGTCTGGTGTCAGCCTCACCTCGTGATGGGGTCAGTCTGGTGTTAGTCTCGCCTCATGATGGGGTCAGTCTGGTGTCAGCCTAGCCTCGTGATTGGGTCAGTCTGGTGTCAGCCTCGCCTCGTGATGGGGTCAGACTGGTGTCAGCCTCACATCATGATGGTGTCAGTCTGGTGTCAGCCTCGCCTTGTGATGGTGTCAGTCTGGTGTCAGCCTCGCCTCGTGATGGGGTCAGTCTGGTGTCTGCCTCACATCATGATGGTGTCAGTCTGGTGTCAGCCTCGCCTCGTGGTGTTGTCAGTCTAGTGTAAGCCTCGCCTCGTGATGGGGTCAGTCTGGTGTCAGCCTCGCCTCGTGATGGTGTCAGTCTGGTGTCAGCCTCGCCTCGTGATGGGGTCAGTCTGGTGTCAGCCTCACCTCGTGATGGGGTCAGTCTGGTGTCAGCCTCGCCTCGCCTTGTGATGGGATCAGTCTGGTGTCAACCTCACATCATGATGGTGTCAGTCTGGTGTCAGCCTCGCCTCGTGATGGTGTCAGTCTGATGTCAGCCTCGCCTTGTGATGGGGTCAGTCTGGTGTCAGCCTCGCTTAGTGATGGGGTCAGTCTGGTGTCAGCCTCACATCATGATGGGGTCAGTCTGGTGTCAGTCTCGCTTCGTGATGGTGTCAGTCTGGTGTCAGCCTCGCCTCGTAATGGGGTCAGTCTGGTGTGAGCCTCGCCTCTTGATGGTGTCAGTCTTGTGTCACCCTCGCCTCGTGATGGTGTCAGTCTGGTGTCAGCCTCGCCTCGTGATGGGGTCAGTCTGGTGTCAGCCTCGCCTCGTGATGGGGTCAGTCTGGTGTCAGTCTCGCCTCGTGATGGGGTCAGTCTGGTGTCAGATTCGCCTAGTGATGGGGTCAGTCTGGTGTCAGCCTCACATCATGATGGTGTCAGTCTGGTGTCATCTTTGCCTCGTGATGGGGTCAGTCAGGTGTCAGCCTCGCCTCGTGATGGGGTCAGTCTGGTGTCAGCCTCGCCTCGTGATGGGGTCAGTCTGGTGTCAGCCTCGCCTCGTGATGGTGTCAGTCTGGTGTCAGCCTCGTCTCGTGATGGGGTCAGTCTGGTGTCAGCCTCAAATCATGATGGTGTCAGTCTGGTGTCAGCTTTGCCTCGTGATGGGGTCAGTCAGGTGTCAGCCTCGCCTCGTGATGGGGTCAGTCTGGTGTCAGCCTCGCCTCGTGATGGGGTCAGTCTGGTGTCAGCCTCGCCTCGTGATGGGGTCAGTCTGGTGTCAGCCTCGCCTAGTGATGGGGTCAGTCTGGTGTCAGCCTCGTCTAGTGATAGGGTCAGTCTGGTGTCAGCCTTGCCTCGTGATGGGGTCAGTCTGGTGTCAGCCTTGCCACGTGATGGGGTCAGTCTGGTGTCAGCCTCACATCATGATGGTGTCAGTCTGGTGTCAGCCTTGCCTCGTGATAGGGTCAGTCTGGTGTAAGTCTCGCCTCGTGATGGGGTAAGTCTGGTGTCAGCCTCACATCATGATGGTGTCAGTCTGGTGTCAGCCTCGCCTCGTGATGGGACAAGTGTGGTGTCAGTCTCGCCTCGTGATGGGGTCAGTCTGGTGTCAGCCTCACATCATGATGGTGTCAGTCTGGTGTAAGCCTCGCCTCTTGATGGGGTCAGTCTGGTGTCAGCCTCGCCTCGTGATGGTGTCAGTCTGGTGTCAGCCTCACCTCGTGATGGGGTCAGTCTGGTGTCAGCCTCACATCATGATGGTGTCAGTCTGGTGTCAGCCTCACCTCGTGATGGTGTCAGTCTGGTGTCAGTCTCGCCTCGTGATGGGGTCAGTCTGGTGTCAGCCTCACCTTGTGATGGGATCAGACTGGTGTCAGCCTCACATCATGATGGTGTCAGTCTGGTGTCAGTCTCTCCCCGTGATGGTGTCATTCTAGTGTCAGTCTCGCCTCGTGATGGGGTCAGTCTGATGTCAGTCTCGCCTCATGATGGGGTCAGTCTTGTGTCAGCCTCGCCTCGTGATGGGGTTATTCTGGTGTCAGTCTCGCCTCGTGATGGGGTCAGTCTGGTGTCAGCCTCGCCTCGTGATGGTGTCAGTCTGGTGTCAGCCTCGCCTCGTGATGGGGTCAGTCTGGTGTCAGCCTCGCCTCGTGATGGTGTCAGTCTGGTGTCAGCCTCGCCTCATGATGGTGTCAGTCTGGTGTCAGCCTCGCCTAGTGATAGGGTCAGTCTGGTATCAGCCTCGCCTCGTGATGGGGTCAGTCTGGTGTCAGCCTCACATCATGATGGTGTCAGTCTGGTGTCAGCCTCGCATCGTGATGGGGTCAGTCTGGTGTCAGCCTCGCCTCGTGATAGTGGCAGTCTGGTGTCAGCCTCGCCTAGTGATGGTGTCAGTCTGGTGTCAGCCTCGCCTCGTGATGGTGTCAGTCTGGTGTCTGCCTCGCCTAGTGATAGGGTCAGTCTGGTGTCAGCCTCGCCTCGTGATGGTGTCAGTCTGGTGTCAGCCTCACATCATGATGGTGTCAGTCTGGTGTCAGTCTCGCCTCGTGATGGGGTCAGTCTGGTGTCAGCCTCACATCCTGATGGTGTCAGTCTGGTTTCAGCCTCACATCATGATGGTGTCAGTCTTGTGTAAGCCTCGCCTCGTGATGGGGTCAGTCTGGTGTCAGCCTCACATCCTGATCGTGTCAGTCTGTTGTCAGCCTCGCCTCGTGATGGGGTCAGTCTGGTGTCAGCCTCACATCATGATGGTGTCAGTCTGGTGTCAGCCTCGCCTCGTGATGGGGTCAGTCTGGTGTCAGCCTCGCCTCGTGATGGGGTCAGTCTGGTGTCAGTCTCGCCTCGTGATGGGGTCAGTCTGGTGTCAGTCTCGCCTCGTGATGGGGTCAGTCTTGTGTCAGCCTCGCCCCGTGATGGGGTCAGTCTGGTGTCAGCCTCGACTCGTGATGGGGTCAGTCTGGTGTCAGCCTCGCCTCGTGATAGAGTCAGTCTGGTGTCAGCCTCGCCTCGTGATGGGGTCATTCTTTGGTCAGCCTCGCCTCGTGATGGGGTCAGTCTGTTGTCAGTCTCGCCTCGTGATGGGGTCAGTCTGGTATCAGTCTCGCCTCGTGATGGTGTCAGTCTGGTGTCAGCCTCACATCATGATGGTGTCAGTCTGGTGTCAGCCTCTCCTCGTGATGGGGTCAGTCTGGTGTAAGTCTCGCCTCGTGATGGGGTCAGTCTGGTGTCAGCCTCACATCATGATGGTGTCAGTCTGGTGTCAGCCTCGCCTCGTGATGGGGCAAGTCTGTTGTCAGTCTCGCCTCGTGATGGGGTCAGTCTGGTGTCAGCCTCACATCATGATGGTGTCAGTCTGGTGTAAGCCTCGCCTTGTGATGGGATCAGTCTGGTGTCAGCCTCGCCTCGTGATGGTGTCAGTCTGGTGTCGGCCTCGCCTCGTGATGGTGTCAGTCTGGTGTCAGCCTCGCCTCGTGATGGGGTCAGTCTGGTGTCAGCCTCACATCATGATGGTGTCAGTCTGGTGTCAGCCTCGCATCGTGATGGGGTCAGTCTGGTGTCAGCCTCGCCTCGTGATAGTGGCAGTCTGGTGTCAGCCTCGCCTAGTGATGGTGTCAGTCTGGTGTCAGCCTCGCCTCGTGATGGTGTCAGTCTGGTGTCTGCCTCGCCTAGTGATAGGGTCAGTCTGGTGTCAGCCTCGCCTCGTGATGGTGTCAGTCTGGTGTCAGCCTCACATCATGATGGTGTCAGTCTGGTGTCAGTCTCGCCTCGTGATGGGGTCAGTCTGGTGTCAGCCTCACATCCTGATGGTGTCAGTCTGGTTTCAGCCTCACATCATGATGGTGTCAGTCTTGTGTAAGCCTCGCCTCGTGATGGGGTCAGTCTGGTGTCAGCCTCACATCCTGATCGTGTCAGTCTGTTGTCAGCCTCGCCTCGTGATGGGGTCAGTCTGGTGTCAGCCTCACATCATGATGGTGTCAGTCTGGTGTCAGCCTCGCCTCGTGATGGGGTCAGTCTGGTGTCAGCCTCGCCTCGTGATGGGGTCAGTCTGGTGTCAGTCTCGCCTCGTGATGGGGTCAGTCTGGTGTCAGTCTCGCCTCGTGATGGGGTCAGTCTTGTGTCAGCCTCGCCCCGTGATGGGGTCAGTCTGGTGTCAGCCTCGACTCGTGATGGGGTCAGTCTGGTGTCAGCCTCGCCTCGTGATAGAGTCAGTCTGGTGTCAGCCTCGCCTCGTGATGGGGTCATTCTTTGGTCAGCCTCGCCTCGTGATGGGGTCAGTCTGGTGTCAGTCTCGCCTCGTGATGGGGTCAGTCTGGTATCAGTCTCGCCTCGTGATGGTGTCAGTCTGGTGTCAGCCTCACATCATGATGGTGTCAGTCTGGTGTCAGCCTCTCCTCGTGATGGGGTCAGTCTGGTGTAAGTCTCGCCTCGTGATGGGGTCAGTCTGGTGTCAGCCTCACATCATGATGGTGTCAGTCTGGTGTCAGCCTCGCCTCGTGATGGGGCAAGTCTGTTGTCAGTCTCACATCATGATGGTGTCAGTCTGGTGTAAGCCTCGCCTTGTGATGGGATCAGTCTGGTGTCAGCCTCGCCTCGTGATGGTGTCAGTCTGGTGTCGGCCTCGCCTCGTGATGGTTTCAGTCTGGTGTCAGCCTCACCTCGTGATGGGGTCAGTCTGGTGTCAGCCTCACATCATGATGGTGTCAGTCTGGTGTCAGCCTCGCCTTGTGATGGGGTCAGTCTGGTGTCAGCCTCGCCTCGTGATTGGGTCAGTCTGGTGTCAGCCTCGCCTCGTGATGGGGTCAGTCTGGTGTCAGCCTCACCTAGTGATGGGGTCAGTCTGGTGTCAGCCTCACATCATGATGGTGTCAGTCTGGTGTCAGCCGTGCCTCGTGATGGGGTCAATCTGGTGTCAGCCTCACATCATGATGGTGTCAGTCAGGTGTCAGCCTCGCTTCGTGATGGTGTCAGTCTGGTGTCAGCCTCGCCTCGTGATGGGGTCAATCTGGTGTCAGCCTCGCCTCGTGATGGTGTCAGTCTGGTGTCAGCCTCACATCATGATGGTGTCAGTCTGGTGTCAGCCTCGCCTCGTGATGGGGTCAGTCTGGTGTCAGCCTCACCTCGTGATGGGGTCAGTCTGGGGTCAGCCTCGCCTCGTGATGGGGTCAGTCTGGTGTCAGCCTCGCCTCGTGATGGGGTCAGTCTGGTGTCAGCCTCGACCCATGATGGGGTCAGTCTGGTGTCAGCCTCGCCTCGTGATGGGGTCAGTCTCGCCCCGTGATGGTGTCAGTCTGGTGTCAGTCTCGCCTCGTGATGGGGTCAGTCTGATGTCAGTCTCGCCTCGTGATGGGGTCAGTCTGGTGTCAGTCTCGCCTCGTGATGGGGTCAGTCTGGTGTCAGTCTCGCCTCGTGATGGTGTCAGTCTGGTGTCAGCCTCGCCTCGTGATGGGGTCAGTCTGGTGTCAGCCTCGCCTCGTGATGGTGTCAGTCTGGTGTCAGCCTCGCCTCGTGATGGTGTCAGTCTGGTGTCAGCCTCGCCTCGTTATGGGTTCAGTCCGGTGTCAGTCTCGCCTCGTGATGGGGTCAGTCTGGTGTCAGCCTCGCCTCGTGATGGGGTCAGTCTGGTGTCAGCCTCGCCTCGTGATGGGGTCAGTCTGGTGACAGCCTCGCCTCGTGATGGGGTCAGTCTGGTGTCAGCCTCGCCTCGTGATGGGGTCAGTCTGGTGTCAGCCTCGCCTCGTGATAGGGTCAGTCTGGTGTCAGCCTCGCCTCGTGATGGGGTCAGTCTGGTGTCAGCCTCACATCATGATGGTGTCAGTCTGGTGTCAGCCTCGCCTCGTGATGTGGTCAGTCTGGTGTCAGCCTCACATCGTGATGGTTGCCGTCTGGTGTCAGCCTCGCCTCGTGATGGGGTCAGTCTGGTGTCAGTCTCGCCTCGTGATGGGGTCAGTCTGGTGTCAGCCTCACATCATGATGGTGTCAGTCTGGTGTCAGCCTCGCCTCGTGATGGGGTCAGTCTGGTGTCAGCCTCACATCATGATGGTGTCAGTCTGGTGTCAGCCTCGCCTCGTGATGGGGTCAGTCTAGTGTCAGCCTCGCCTCGTGATGGGGTAAGTCTGGTGTCAGCCTCGCCTCGTGATGGGGTCAGTCTGGTGTAAGCCTCACATCATGATGGTGTCAGTCTGGTGTCAGCCTCGTCTCGTGATGGTGTCAGTCTGGTGTCAGCCTCGCCTCGTGATGGGGTCAGTCTGGTGTCATTCTCACCTCGTGATAGGGTCAGTCTGGTGTCAGCCTCACATCATGATGGTGTCAGTCTGGTGTCAGCCTCGCCTCGTGATGGGGGCAGTCTGGTGTCAGCCTTGCCTCGTGATGGTGTCAGTCAGTTGTCAGCCTCGCCTCATGATGGGGTCAGTCTGGTGTAAGCCTCGCCTCGTGATGTGGTCAGTCTGGTGTCAGTCTCGCCTAGTGATGGGGTCAGTCTGGTGTCAGCCTCGACTCGTGATGGGGTCAGTCTGGTGTCAGCCTCGCCTCGTGATAGAGTCAGTCTGGTGTCAGCCTCGTCTCGTGATGGGGTCATTCTTTGGTCAGCCTCGCCTCGTGATGGGGTCAGTCTGGTGTCAGTCTCGCCTCGTGTTGGGGTCAGTCTGGTATCAGTCTCGCCTCGTGATGGTGTCAGTCTGGTGTCAGCCTCACATCATGATGGTGTCAGTCTGGTGTCAGCCTCTCCTCGTGATGGGGTCAGTCTGGTGTAAGTCTCGCCTCGTGATGGGGTCAGTCTGGTGTCAGCCTCACATCATGATGGTGTCAGTCTGGTGTCAGCCTCGCCTCGTGATGGGGCAAGTCTGTTGTCAGTCTCGCCTCGTGATGGGGTAAGTCTGGTGTCAGCCTCACATCATGATGGTGTCAGTCTGGTGTAAGACTTGCCTCGTGATGGGATCAGTCTGGTGTCAGCCTCGCCTCGTGATGGTGTCAGTCTGGTGTCAGCCTCGCCTCGTGATGGTTTCAGTCTGGTGTCAGCCTCACCTCGTGATGGGGACAGTCTGGTGTCAGCCTCACATCATGATGGTGTCAGTCTGGTGTCAGCCTCGCCTCGTGATGGGGTCAGTCTGGTGTCAGCCTCGCCTCGTGATGGGGTCAGTCTGGTGTCAGCCTCGCCTCGTGATGGGGTCAGTCTGGTGTCAGCCTCACCTAGTGATGGGGTCAGTCTGGTGTCAGCCTCACATCATGATGGTGTCAGTCTGGTGTCAGCCTTGCCTCGTGATGGGGTCAATCTGGTGTCAGCCTCACATCATGATGGTGTCAGTCAGGTGTCAGCCTCGCTTCGTGATGGTGTCAGTCTGGTGTCAGCCTCGCCTCGTGATGGGGTCAATCTGGTGTCAGCCTCGCCTCGTGATGGTGTCAGTCTGGCGTCAGCCTCACATCATGATGGTGTCAGTCTGGTGTCAGCCTCGCCTCGTGATGGGGTCAGTCTGGTGTCAGCCTCACCTCGTGATGGGGTCAGTCTGGGGTCAGCCTCGCCTCGTGATGGGGTCAGTCTGGTGTCAGCCTCGCCCCGTGATGGGGTCAGTCTGGTGTCAGCCTCGCCTCGTGATGGGGTCAGTCTGGTGTCAGCCTCACATCCTGATGGTGTCAGTCTGGTTTCAGCCTCACATCATGATGGTGTCAGTCTTGTGTAAGCCTCGCCTCGTGATGGGGTCAGTCTGGTGTCAGCCTCACATCCTGATGGTGTCAGTCTGTTGTCAGCCTCGCCTCGTGATGGGGTCAGTCTGGTGTCAGCCTCACATCATGATGGTGTCAGTCTGGTGTCAGCCTCGCCTCGTGATGGGGTCAGTCTGGTGTCAGCCTCGCCTCGTGATGGGGTCAGTCTGGTGTCAGCCTCGCCTCGTGATGGGGTCAGTCTGGTGTCAGCCTCACATCATGATGGTGTCAGTCTGGTGTCAGCCTCGCCTCGTGATGGTGTCAGTCTGGTGTCAGCCTCGCCTCGTGATGGGGTCAGTCTGGTGTCAGTCTCGCCTCGTGATGGTGTCAGTCTGGTGTCAGCCTCACATCATGATGGGGTCAGTCTGGTATCAGTCTCGCCTCGTGATGGGGTCAGTCTGGTGTCAGCCTCGCCTCGTGATGGGGTCAGTCTGGTGTCAGTCTCGCCTCGTGATGGGGTCAGTCTGGTGTCAGTCTCGCCTCGTGATGGGGTCAGTCTTGTGTCAGCCTCGCCCCGTGATGGGGTCAGTCTGGTGTCAGCCTCGACTCGTGATGGGGTCAGTCTGGTGTCAGCCTCGCCTCGTGATAGAGTCAGTCTGGTGTCAGCCTCGCCTCGTGATGGGGTCATTCTTTGGTCAGCCTCGCCTCGTGATGGGGTCAGTCTGGTGTCAGTCTCGCCTCGTGATGGGGTCAGTCTGGTATCAGTCTCGCCTCGTGATGGTGTCAGTCTGGTGTCAGCCTCACATCATGATGGTGTCAGTCTGGTGTCAGCCTCTCCTCGTGATGGGGTCAGTCTGGTGTAAGTCTCGCCTCGTGATGGGGTCAGTCTGGTGTCAGCCTCACATCATGATGGTGTCAGTCTGGTGTCAGACACGCCTCGTGATGGAGCAAGTCTGTTGTCAGTCTCGCCTCGTGATGGGGTCAGTCTGGTGTTAGCCTCACATCATGATTGTGTCAGTCTGGTGTAAGCCTCGCCTTGTGATGGGATCAGTCTGGTGTCAGCCTCGCCTCGTGATGGTGTCAGTCTGGTGTCAGCCTCGCCTCGTGATGGTTTCAGTCTGGTGTCAGCCTCACCTCGTGATGGGGTCAGTCTGTTGTCAGCCTCACATCATGATGGTGTCAGTCTGGTGTCAGCCTCGCCTCGTGATGGGGTCAGTCTGGTGTCAGCCTCACCTAGTGATGGGGTCAGTCTGGTGTCAGCCTCACATCATGATGGCGTCAGTCTGGTGTCAGCCGTGCTTCGTGATGGGGTCAATCTGGTGTCAGCCTCACATCATGATGGTGTCAGTCTGGTGTCAGCCTCGCCTCGTGATGGGGCAAGTCTGTTGTCAGTCTCGCCTCGTGATGGGGTAAGTCTGGTGTCAGCCTCACATCATGATGGTGTCAGTCTGGTGTAAGACTTGCCTCGTGATGGGATCAGTCTGGTGTCAGCCTCGCCTCGTGATGGTGTCAGTCTGGTGTCAGCCTCGCCTCGTGATGGTTTCAGTCTGGTGTCAGCCTCACCTCGTGATGGGGACAGTCTGGTGTCAGCCTCACATCATGATGGTGTCAGTCTGGTGTCAGCCTCGCCTCGTGATGGGGTCAGTCTGGTGTCAGCCTCGCCTCGTGATGGGGTCAGTCTGGTGTCAGCCTCGCCTCGTGATGGGGTCAGTCTGGTGTCAGCCTCACCTAGTGATGGGGTCAGTCTGGTGTCAGCCTCACATCATGATGGTGTCAGTCTGGTGTCAGCCTTGCCTCGTGATGGGGTCAATCTGGTGTCAGCCTCACATCATGATGGTGTCAGTCAGGTGTCAGCCTCGCTTCGTGATGGTGTCAGTCTGGTGTCAGCCTCGCCTCGTGATGGGGTCAATCTGGTGTCAGCCTCGCCTCGTGATGGTGTCAGTCTGGCGTCAGCCTCACATCATGATGGTGTCAGTCTGGTGTCAGCCTCGCCTCGTGATGGGGTCAGTCTGGTGTCAGCCTCACCTCGTGATGGGGTCAGTCTGGGGTCAGCCTCGCCTCGTGATGGGGTCAGTCTGGTGTCAGCCTCGCCCCGTGATGGGGTCAGTCTGGTGTCAGCCTCGCCTCGTGATGGGGTCAGTCTGGTGTCAGCCTCACATCCTGATGGTGTCAGTCTGGTTTCAGCCTCACATCATGATGGTGTCAGTCTTGTGTAAGCCTCGCCTCGTGATGGGGTCAGTCTGGTGTCAGCCTCACATCCTGATGGTGTCAGTCTGTTGTCAGCCTCGCCTCGTGATGGGGTCAGTCTGGTGTCAGCCTCACATCATGATGGTGTCAGTCTGGTGTCAGCCTCGCCTCGTGATGGGGTCAGTCTGGTGTCAGCCTCGCCTCGTGATGGGGTCAGTCTGGTGTCAGCCTCGCCTCGTGATGGGGTCAGTCTGGTGTCAGCCTCACATCATGATGGTGTCAGTCTGGTGTCAGCCTCGCCTCGTGATGGTGTCAGTCTGGTGTCAGCCTCGCCTCGTGATGGGGTCAGTCTGGTGTCAGTCTCGCCTCGTGATGGTGTCAGTCTGGTGTCAGCCTCACATCATGATGGGGTCAGTCTGGTATCAGTCTCGCCTCGTGATGGGGTCAGTCTGGTGTCAGCCTCGCCTCGTGATGGGGTCAGTCTGGTGTCAGTCTCGCCTCGTGATGGGGTCAGTCTGGTGTCAGTCTCGCCTCGTGATGGGGTCAGTCTTGTGTCAGCCTCGCCCCGTGATGGGGTCAGTCTGGTGTCAGCCTCGACTCGTGATGGGGTCAGTCTGGTGTCAGCCTCGCCTCGTGATAGAGTCAGTCTGGTGTCAGCCTCGCCTCGTGATGGGGTCATTCTTTGGTCAGCCTCGCCTCGTGATGGGGTCAGTCTGGTGTCAGTCTCGCCTCGTGATGGGGTCAGTCTGGTATCAGTCTCGCCTCGTGATGGTGTCAGTCTGGTGTCAGCCTCACATCATGATGGTGTCAGTCTGGTGTCAGCCTCTCCTCGTGATGGGGTCAGTCTGGTGTAAGTCTCGCCTCGTGATGGGGTCAGTCTGGTGTCAGCCTCACATCATGATGGTGTCAGTTTGGTGTCAGACACGCCTCGTGATGGAGCAAGTCTGTTGTCAGTCTCGCCTCGTGATGGGGTCAGTCTGGTGTTAGCCTCACATCATGATTGTGTCAGTCTGGTGTAAGCCTCGCCTTGTGATGGGATCAGTCTGGTGTCAGCCTCGCCTCGTGATGGTGTCAGTCTGGTGTCAGCCTCGCCTCGTGATGGTTTCAGTCTGGTGTCAGCCTCACCTCGTGATGGGGTCAGTCTGTTGTCAGCCTCACATCATGATGGTGTCAGTCTGGTGTCAGCCTCGCCTCGTGATGGGGTCAGTCTGGTGTCAGCCTCACCTAGTGATGGGGTCAGTCTGGTGTCAGCCTCACATCATGATGGCGTCAGTCTGGTGTCAGCCGTGCTTCGTGATGGGGACAATCTGGTGTCAGCCTCACATCATGATGGTGTCAGTCAGGTGTCAGCCTCGCTTCGTGATGGTGTCAGTCTGGTGTCAGCCTCGCCTCGTGATGGGGTCAATCTGGTGACAGCCTCGCCTCGTGATGGTGTCAGTCTGGTGTCAGCCTCACATCATGATGGTGTCAGTCTGGTGTCAGCCTCGCCTCGTGATGGGGTCAGTCTGGTGTCAGCCTCACCTCGTGATGGGGTCAGTCTGGGGTCAGCCTCGCCTCGTGATGGGGTCAGTCTGGTGTCAGCCTCGCCTCGTGATGGGGTCAGTCTGGTGTCAGCCTCGCCCCATGATGGGGTCAGTCTGGTGTCAGCCTTGCCTCGTGATGGGGTCAGTCTGGTGTCAGTCTCGCCCCGTGATGGTGTCAGTCTGGTGTCAGTCTCGCCTCATGATGGGGTCAGTCTGATGTCAGTCTCGCCTCGTGATGGGGTCAGTCTGATGTCAGTCTCGCCTCGTGATGGGGTCAGTCAGGTGTCAGTCTCGCCTCGTGATGGTGTCAGTCTGGTGTCAGCCTCGCCTCGTGATGGGGTCAGTCTGGTGTCAGCCTCGCCTCGTGATGGTGTCAGTCTGGTGTCAGCCTCGCCTCGTGATGGTGTCAGTCTGGTGTCAGCCTCGCCTCGTTACGGGTTCAGTCCGGTGTCAGTCTCGCCTCGTGATGGGGTCAGTCTGGTGTCAGCCTCGCCTCGTGATGGGGTCAGTCTGGTGTCAGCCTCGCCTCGTGATGGGGTCAGTCTGGTGACAGCCTCGCCTTGTGATGGGGTCAGTCTGGTGTCAGCCTCGCCTCGTGATGGGGTCAGTCTGGTGTCAGCCTCACATCATGATGGTTTCAGACTGGTGTCAGCCTCGACTCGTGATGGGTTCAGTCTGGTTTCAGCCTCGCCTCGTGATGGGGTCAGTCTGGTGTCAGCCTTGCCTCGTGATGGTGTCAGTCTGGTGTCAGCCTCGCCTCGTGATAGGGTCAGTCTGGTGTCAGCCTCGCCTCGTGATGGGGTCAGTCTGGTGTCAGCCTCACATCATGATGGTGTCAGTCTGGTGTCAGCCTCGCCTCGTGATGTGGTCAGTCTGGTGTCAGCCTCACATCGTGATGGTGGCCGTCTGGTGTCAGCCTCGCCTCGTGATGGGGTCAGTCTGGTGTCAGACTCGCCTCGTGATGGGGTCAGTCTGGTGTCAGCCTCACATCATGATGGTGTCAGTCTGGTGTCAGCCTCGCCTCGTGATGGGGTCAGTCTGGTGTCAGCCTCACATCATGATGGTGTCAGTATGGTGTCAGCCTCGCCTCGTGATGGGGTCAGTCTAGTGTCAGCCTCGCCTCGTGATGGGGTAAGTCTGGTGTCAGCCTCGCCTCGTGATGGGGTCAGTCTGGTGTAAGCCTCACATCATGATGGTGTCAGTCTGGTGTCAGCCTCGTCTCGTGATGGTGTCAGTCTGGTGTCAGCCTCGCCTCGTGATGGGGTCAGTCTGGTGTCATTCTCACCTCGTGATAGGGTCAGTCTGGTGTCAGCCTCACATCATGATGGTGTCAGTCTGGTGTCAGCCTCGCCTCGTGATGGGGGCAGTCTGGTGTCAGCCTTGCCTCGTGATGGTGTCAGTCAGTTGTCAGCCTCGCCTCGTGATGGGGTCAGTCTGGTGTAAGCCTCGCCTCGTGATGTGGTCAGTCTGGTGTCAGTCTCGCCTAGTGATGGGGTCAGTCTGGTGTCAGCCTCGCCTCGTGATGGTGTCAGTCTGGTGTCAGCCTCGCCTCGTGATGGGGTCAGTCTGGTGTCAACCTCACATCGTGATGGTGTCAGTCTGGTGTCAGCCTCGCCTCGTGATGGTGTCAGTCTGGTGTCAGCCTCGCCTCGTGATGGGTTCAGTCCGGTGTCAGTCTTGCCTCGTGATGGGGTCAATCTGGTGTCAGCCTCGCCTCGTGATGGGGTCAGTCTGGTGTCAGTCTCGCCTCGTGATGGTGTCAGTCTGGTGTCAGCCTCACATTATGATGGGGTCAGTCTGGTATCAGTCTCGCCTCGTGATGGGGTCAGTCTGGTGTCAGCCTCGCCTCGTGATGGGGTCAGTCTGGTGTCAGTTTCGCCTCGTGATGGGGTCAGTCTGGTGTCAGTCTCGCCTCGTGATGGGGTCAGTCTTGTGTCAGCCTCGCCCCGTGATGGGGTCAGTCTGGTGTCAGCCTCGACTCGTGATGGGGTCAGTCTGGTGTCTGCCTCGCCTCGTGATAGAGTCAGTCTGGTGTCAGCCTCGCCTCGTAATGGGGGCATTCTTTGGTCAGCCTCGCCTCGTGATGGGGTCAGTCTGGTGTCAGTCTCGCCTCGTGATGGGGTCAGTCTGGTATCAGTCTCGCCTCGTGATGGTGTCAGTCTGGTGTCAGCCTCACATCATGATGGTATCAGTCTGGTGTCAGCCTCTCCTCGTGATGGGGTCAGTCTGGTGTAAGTCTCGCCTCGTGATGGGGTCAGTCTGGTGTCAGCCTCACATCATGATGGTGTCAGTCTGGTGTCAGCCTCGCCTCGTGATGGGGCAAGTCTGTTGTCAGTCTCGTCTCGTGATGGGGTCAGTCTGGTGTCAGCCTCACATCATGATGGTGTCAGTCTGGTGTAAGCCTCGCCTTGTGATGGGATCAGTCTGGTGTCAGCCTCGCCTCGTGATGGTGTCAGTCTGGTGTCAGCCTCGCCTCGTGATGGTTTCAGTCTGGTGTCAGCCTCACCTCGTGATGGGGTCAGTCTGGTGTCAGCCTCACATCATGATGGTGTCAGTCTGGTTTCAGCCTCGCCTCGTGATGGGGTCAGTCTGGTGTCAGCCTCGCCTCGTGATGGGGTCAGTCTGGTGTCAGCCTCGCCTCGTGATGGGGTCAGTCTGGTGTCAGCCTCACCTAGTGATGGGGTCAGTCTGGTGTCAGCCTCACATCATGATGGTGTCAGTCTGGTGTCAGCCGTGCCTCGTGATGGGGTCAATCTGGTGTCAGCCTCACATCATGATGGTGTCAGTCAGGTGTCAGCCTCGCTTCGTGATGGTGTCAGTCTGGTGTCAGCCTCGCCTCGTGATGTGGTCAATCTGGTGTCAGCCTAGCCTCGTGATGGGGTCAGTCTGGTGTCAGCCTCACCTCGTGATGGGGTCAGTCTGGGGTAAGCCTCGCCTCGTGATGGGGTCAGTCTGGTGTCAGCCTCGCCTCGTGATGGGGTCAGTCTGGTGTCAGCCTCGCCCCATGATGGGGTCAGTCTGGTGTCAGCCTCGCCTCGTGATGGGGTCAGTCTGGTGTCAGTCTCGCCCCGTGATGGTGTCAGTCTGGTGTCAGTCTCGCCTCGTGATGGGGTCAGTCTGATGTCAGTCTCGCCTCGTGATGGGGTCAGTCTGGTGTCAGTCTCGCCTCGTGATGGGGTCAGTCTGGTGTCAGTCTCGCCTCGTGATGGTGTCAGTCTGGTGTCAGCCTCGCCTCGTGATGGGGTCAGTCTGGTGTCAGCCTCGCCTCGTGATGGTGTCAGTCTGGTGTCAGCCTCGCCTCGTGATGGTGTCAGTCTGGTGTCAGCCTCGCCTCGTTACGGGTTCAGTCCGGTGTCAGTCTCGCCTCGTGATGGGGTCAGTCTGGTGTCAGCCTCGCCTCGTGATGGGGTCAGTCTGGTGTCAGCCTCGCCTCGTGATGGGGTCAGTCTGGTGACAGCCTCGCCTCGTGATGGGGTCAGTCTGGTGTCAGCCTCGCCTCGTGATGGGGTCAGTCTGGTGTCAGCCTCACATCATGATGGTTTCAGACTGGTGTAAGCCTCGACTCGTGATGGGTTAAGTCTGGTTTCAGCCTCGCCTCGTGATGGGGTCAGTCTGGTGTCAGCCTTGCCTCGTGATGGTGTCAGTCTGGTGTCAGCCTCGCCTCGTGATAGGGTCAGTCTGGTGTCAGCCTCGCCTCGTGATGGGGTCAGTCTGGTGTCAGCCTCACATCATGATGGTGTCAGTCTGGTGTCAGCCTCGCCTCGTGATGTGGTCAGTCTGGTGCCAGCCTCACATCGTGATGGTGGCCGTCTGGTGTCAGCCTCGCCTCGTGATGGGGTCAGTCTGGTGTCAGTCTCGCCTCGTGATGGGGTCAGTCTGGTGTCAGCCTCACATCATGATGGTGTCGGTCTGGTGTCAGCCTCGCCTCGTGATGGGGTCAGTCTGGTGTCAGCCTCACATCATGATGGTGTCAGTCTGGTGTCAGCCTCGCCTCGTGATGGGGTCAGTCTAGTGTCAGCCTCGCCTCGTGATGGGGTAAGTCTGGTGTCAGCCTCGCCTCGTGATGGGGTCAGTCTGGTGTAAGCCTCACATCATGATGGTGTCAGTCTGGTGTCAGCCTCGTCTCGTGATGGTGTCAGTCTGGTGTCAGCCTCGCCTCGTGATGGGGTCAGTCTGGTGTCAGCCTCACATCATGATGGTGTCAGTCTGGTGTCAGCCTCGCCTCGTGATGGGGTCAGTCTGGTGTCAGCCTCACATCATGATGGTGTCAGTCTGGTGTCAGCCTCGCCTCGTGATGGGGTCAGTCTAGTGTCAGCCTCGCCTCGTGATGGGGTAAGTCTGGTGTCAGCCTCGCCTCGTGATGGGGTCAGTCTGGTGTAAGCCTCACATCATGATGGTGTCAGTCTGGTGTCAGCCTCGTCTCGTGATGGTGTCAGTCTGGTGTCAGCCTCGCCTCGTGATGGGGTCAGTCTGGTGTCATTCTCACCTCGTGATAGGGTCAGTCTGGTGTCAGCCTCACATCATGATGGTGTCAGTCTGGTGTCAGCCTCACCTCGTGATGGGGGCAGTCTGGTGTCAGCCTTGCCTCGTGATGGTGTCAGTCAGTTGTCAGCCTCGCCTCGTGATGGGGTCAGTCTGGTGTAAGCCTCGCCTCGTGATGTGGTCAGTCTGGTGTCAGTCTCGCCTAGTGATGGGGTCAGTCTGGTGTCAGCCTCGACTCGTGATGGGGTCAGTCTGGTGTCTGCCTCGCCTCGTGATAGAGTCAGTCTGGTGTCAGCCTCGCCTCGTGATGGGGTCATTCTTTGGTCAGCCTCGCCTCTTGATGGGGTCAGTCTGGTGTCAGTCTCGCCTCGTGTTGGGGTCAGTCTGGTATCAGTCTCGCCTCGTGATGGTGTCAGTCTGGTGTCAGCCTCACATCATGATGGTGTCAGTCTGGTGTCAGCCTCTCCTCGTGATGGGGTCAGTCTGGTGTAAGTCTCGCCTCGTGATGGGGTCAGTCTGGTGTCAGCCTCACATCATGATGGTGTCAGTCTGGTGTCAGCCTCGCCTCGTGATGGGGCAAGTCTGTTGTCAGTCTCGCCTCGTGATGGGGTCAGTCTGGTGTCAGCCTCACATCATGATGGTGTCAGTCTGGTGTAAGACTTGCCTCGTGATGGGATCAGTCTGGTGTTAGCCTCGCCTCGTGATGGTGTCAGTCTGGTGTCAGCCTCGCCTCGTGATGGTTTCAGTCTGGTGTCAGCCTCACCTCGTGATGGGGACAGTCTGGTGTCAACCTCACATCATGATGGTGTCAGTCTGGTGTCAGCCTCGCCTCGTGATGGGGTCAGTCTGGTGTCAGCCTCGCCTCGTGATGGGGTCAGTCTGGTGTCAGCCTCGCCTCGTGATGGGGTCAGTCTGGTGTCAGTCTCACCTAGTGATGGGGTCAGTCTGGTGTCAGCCTCACATCATGATGGTGTCAGTCTGGTGTCAGCCTTGCCTCGTGATGGGGTTAATCTGGTGTCAGCCTCACATCATGATGGTGTCAGTCAGGTGTCAGCCTCGCTTCGTGATGGTGTCAGTCTGGTGTCAGCCTCGCCTCGTGATGGGGTCAATCTGGTGTCAGCCTCGCCTCGTGATGGTGTCAGTCTGGTGTCAGCCTCACATCATGATGGTGTCAGTCTGGTGTCAGCCTCGCCTCGTGATCTGGTCAGTCTGGTGTCAGTCTCGCCTCGTGATGGGGTCAGTCTGGTATCAGTCTCGCCTCGTGATGGTGTCAGTCTGGTGTCAGCCTCACATCATGATGGTGTCAGTCTGGTGTCAGCCTCTCCTCGTGATGGGGTCAGTCTGGTGTAAGTCTCGCCTCGTGATGGGGTCAGTCTGGTGTCAGCCTCACATCATGATGGTGTCAGTCTGGTGTCAGCCTCGCCTCGTGATGGGGCAAGTCTGTTGTCAGTCTCGTCTCGTGATGGGGTCAGTCTGGTGTCAGCGTCACATCATGATGGTGTCAGTCTGGTGTAAGCCTCGCCTTGTGATGGGATCAGTCTGGTGTCAGCCTCGCCTCGTGATGGTGTCAGTCTGGTGTCAGCCTCGCCTCGTGATGGTTTCAGTCTGGTGTCAGCCTCACCTCGTGATGGGGTCAGTCTGGTGTCAGCCTCACATCATGATGGTGTCAGTCTGGTGTCAGCCTCGCCTCGTGATGGGGTCAGTCTGGTGTCAGCCTCGCCTCGTGATGGGGTCAGTCTGGTGTCAGCCTCGCCTCGTGATGGGGTCAGTCTGGTGTCAGCCTCACCTAGTGATGGGGTCAGTCTGGTGTCAGCCTCACATCATGATGGTGTCAGTCTGGTGTCAGCCGTGCCTCGTGATGGGGTCAATCTGGTGTCAGCCTCACATCATGATGCTGTCAGTCAGGTGTCAGCCTCGCTTCGTGATGGTGTCAGTCTGGTGTCAGCCTCGCCTCGTGATGTGGTCAATCTGGTGTCAGCCTCGCCTCGTGATGGGGTCAGTCTGGTGTCAGCCTCACCTCGTGATGGGGTCAGTCTGGGGTCAGCCTCGCCTCGTGATGGGGTCAGTCTGGTGTCAGCCTCGCCTCGTGATGGGGTCAGTCTGGTGTCAGCCTCGCCCCATGATGGGGTCAGTCTGGTGTCAGCCTCGCCTCGTGATGGGGTCAGTCTGGTGTCAGTCTCGCCCTGTGATGGTGTCAGTCTGGTGTCAGTCTCTCCTCGTGATGGGGTCAGTCTGATGTCAGTCTCGCCTCGTGATGGGGTCAGTCTGGTGTCAGTCTCGCCTCGTGATGGGGTCAGTCTGGTGTCAGTCTCGCCTCGTGATGGTGTCAGTCTGGTGTCAGCCTCGCCTCGTGATGGGGTCAGTCTGGTGTCAGCCTCGCCTCGTGATGGTGTCAGTCTGGTGTCAGCCTCGCCTCGTGATGGTGTCAGTCTGGTGTCAGCCTCGCCTCGTTACGGGTTCAGTCCGGTGTCAGTCTCGCCTCGTGATGGGGTCAGTCTGGTGTCAGCCTCGCCTCGTGATGGGGTCAGTCTGGTGTCAGCCTCGCCTCGTGATGGGGTCAGTCTTGTGACAGCCTCGCCTCGTGATGGGGTCAGTCTGGTGTCAGCCTCGTCTCGTGATGGGGTCAGTCTGGTGTCAGCCTCACATCATGATGGTTTCAGACTGGTGTCAGCCTCGACTCGTGATGGGTTCAGTCTGGTTTCAGCCTCGCCTCGTGATGGGGTCAGTCTGGTGTCAGCCTTGCCTCGTGATGGTGTCAGTCTGGTGTCAGCCTCGCCTCGTGATGTGGTCAGTCTGGTGCCAGCCTCACATCGTGATGGTGGCCGTCTGGTGTCAGCCTCGCCTCGTGATGGGGTCAGTCTGGTGTCAGTCTCGCCTCGTGATGGGGTCAGTCTGGTCTCAGCCTCACATCATGATGGTGTCAGTCTGGTGTCAGCCTCGCCTCGTGATGGGGTCAGTCTGGTGTCAGCCTCATATCATGATGGTGTCAGTCTGGTGTCAGCCTCGCCTCGTGATGGGGTCAGTCTAGTGTCAGCCTCGCCTCGTGATGGGGTAAGTCTGGTGTCAGCCTCGCCTCGTGATGGGGTCAGTCTGGTGTAAGCCTCACATCATGATGGTGTCAGTCTGGTGTCAGCCTCGTCTCGTGATGGTGTCAGTCTGGTGTCAGCCTCGCCTCGTGATGGGGTCAGTCTGGTGTCATTCTCACCTCGTGATAGGGTCAGTCTGGTGTCAGCCTCACATCATGATGGTGTCAGTCTGGTGTCAGCCTCACCTCGTGAAGGGGGCAGTCTGGTGTCAGCCTTGCCTCGTGATGGTGTCAGTCAGTTGTCAGCCTCGCCTCGTGATGGGGTCAGTCTGGTGTAAGCCTCGCCTCGTGATGTGGTCAGTCTGGTGTCAGTCTCGCCTAGTGATGGGGTCAGTCTGGTGTCAGCCTCGACTCGTGATGGGGTCAGTCTGGTGTCAGCCTCGCCTCGTGATAGAGTCAGTCTGGTGTCAGCCTCGCCTCGTGATGGGGTCATTCTTTGGTCAGCCTCGCCTCGTGATGGGGTCAGTCTGGTGTCAGTCTCGCCTCGTGTTGGGGTCAGTCTGGTATCAGTCTCGCCTCGTGATGGTGTCAGTCTGGTGTCAGCCTCACATCATGATGGTGTCAGTCTGGTGTCAGCCTCTCCTCGTGATGGGGTCAGTCTGGTGTAAGTCTCGCCTCGTGATGGGGTCAGTCTGGTGTCAGCCTCACATCATGATGGTGTCAGTCTGGTGTCAGCCTCGCCTCGTGATGGGGCAAGTCTGTTGTCAGTCTCGCCTCGTGATGGGGTCAGTCTGGTGTCAGCCTCACATCATGATGGTGTCAGTCTGGTGTAAGACTTGCCTCGTGATGGGATCAGTCTGGTGTTAGCCTCGCCTCGTGATGGTGTCAGTCTGGTGTCAGCCTCGCCTCGTGATGGTTTTATGTCTGGTGTCAGCCTCACCTCGTGATGGGGACAGTCTGGTGTCAACCTCACATCATGATGGTGTCAGTCTGGTGTCAGCCTCGCCTCGTGTTGGGGTCAGTCTGGTGTCAGCCTCGCCTCGTGATGGGGTCAGTCTGGTGTCAGCCTCGCCTCGTGATGGGGTCAGTCTGGTGTCAGCCTCACCTAGTGATGGGGTCAGTCTGGTGTCAGCCTCACATCATGATGGTGTCAGTCTGGTGTCAGCCTTGCCTCGTGATGGGGTTAATCTGGTGTCAGCCTCACATCATGATGGTGTCAGTCAGGTGTCAGCCTCGCTTCATGATGGTGTCAGTCTGGTGTCAGCCTCGCCTCGTGATGGGGTCAATCTGGTGTCAGCCTCGCCTCGTGATGGTGTCAGTCTGGTGTCAGTCTCGCCCCGTGATGGTGTCAGTCTGGTGTCAGTCTCGCCTCGTGATGGGGTCAGTCTGATGTCAGTCTCGCCTCGTGATGGGGTCAGTCTGGTGTCAGTCTCGCCTCGTGATGGGGTCAGTCTGGTGTCAGTCTCGCCTCGTGATGGTGTCAGTCTGGTGTCAGCCTCGCCTCGTGATGGGGTCAGTCTGGTGTCAGCCTCGCCTCGTGATGGTGTCAGTCTGGTGTCAGCCTCGCCTCGTGATGGTGTCAGTCTGGTGTCAGCCTCGCCTCGTTACGGGTTCAGTCCG
Source organism: Staurois parvus (assembly GCF_062004578.1). Lineage (NCBI taxonomy): Eukaryota > Metazoa > Chordata > Amphibia > Anura > Ranidae > Staurois > Staurois parvus. The sequence goes on along the minus strand of NW_028318388.1, from coordinate 2,334,992 downwards.
GTGTCAGTCTCGCCTCGTGATGGGGTCAGTCTGGTGTCAGCCTCGCCTCGTGATGGGGTCAGTCTGGTGTCAGCCTCGCCTCGTGATGGGGTCAGTCTGGTGACAGCCTCGCCTCGTGATGGGGTCAGTCTGGTGTCAGCCTCGCCTCGTGATGGGGTCAGTCTGGTGTCAGCCTCACATCATGATGGTTTCAGACTGGTGTCAGCCTCGACTCGTGATGGGTTCAGTCTGGTTTCAGCCTCGCCTCGTGATGGGGTCAGTCTGGTGTCAGCCTTGCCTCGTGATGGTGTCAGTCTGGTGTCAGCCTCGCCTCGTGATAGGGTCAGTCTGGTGTCAGCCTCGCCTCGTGATGGGGTCAGTCTGGTGTCAGCCTCACATCATGATGGTGTCAGTCTGGTGTCAGCCTCGCCTCGTGATGTGGTCAGTCTGGTGCCAGCCTCACATCGTGATGGTGGCCGTCTGGTGTCAGCCTCGCCTCGTGATGGGGTCAGTCTGGTGTCAGTCTCGCCTCGTGATGGGGTCAGTCTGGTGTCAGCCTCACATCATGATGCTGTCAGTCTGGTGTCAGCCTCGCCTCGTGATGGGGTCAGTCTGGTGTCAGCCTCACATCATGATGGTGTCAGTCTGGTGTCAGCCTCGCCTCGTGATGGGGTCAGTCTAGTGTCAGCCTCGCCTCGTGATGGGGTAAGTCTGGTGTCAGCCTCGCCTCGTGATGGGGTCAGTCTGGTGTAAGCCTCACATCATGATGGTGTCAGTCTGGTGTCAGCCTCGTCTCGTGATGGTGTCAGTCTGGTGTCAGCCTCGCCTCGTGATGGGGTCAGTCTGGTGTCATTCACACCTCGTGATAGGGTCAGTCTGGTGTCAGCCTCACATCATGATGGTGTCAGTCTGGTGTCAGCCTCACCTCGTGATGGGGGCAGTCTGGTGTCAGCCTTGCCTCGTGATGGTGTCAGTCAGTTGTCAGCCTCGCCTCGTGATGGGGTCAGTCTGGTGTAAGCCTCGCCTCGTGATGTGGTCAGTCTGGTGTCAGTCTCGCCTAGTGATGGGGTCAGTCTGGTGTCAGCCTCGACTCATGATGGGGTCAGTCTGGTGTCAGCCTCGCCTCGTGATAGAGTCAGTCTGGTGTCAGCCTCGCCTCGTGATGGGGTCATTCTTTGGTCAGCCTCGCCTCGTGATGGGGTCAGTCTGGTGTCAGTCTCGCCTCGTGTTGGGGTCAGTCTGGTATCAGTCTCGCCTCGTGATGGTGTCAGTCTGGTGTCAGCCTCACATCATGATGGTGTCAGTCTGGTGTCAGCCTCTCCTCGTGATAGGGTCAGTCTGGTGTAAGTCTCGCCTCGTGATGGGGTCAGTCTGGTGTCAGCCTCACATCATGATGGTGTCAGTCTGGTGTCAGCCTCGCCTCGTGATGGGGCAAGTCTGTTGTCAGTCTCGCCTCGTGATGGGGTCAGTCTGGTGTCAGCCTCACATCATGATGGTGTCAGTCTGGTGTAAGACTTGCCTCGTGATGGGATCAGTCTGGTGTTAGCCTCGCCTCGTGATGGTGTCAGTCTGGTGTCAGCCTCGCCTCGTGATGGTTTCAGTCTGGTGTCAGCCTCACCTCGTGATGGGGACAGTCTGGTGTCAACCTCACATCATGATGGTGTCAGTCTGGTGTCAGCCTCGCCTCGTGATGGGGTCAGTCTGGTGTCAGCCTCGCCTCGTGATGGGGTCAGTCTGGTGTCAGCCTCGCCTCGTGATGGGGTCAGTCTGGTGTCAGCCTCACCTAGTGATGGGGTCAGTCTGGTGTCAGCCTCACATCATGATGGTGTCAGTCTGGTGTCAGCCTTGCCTCGTGATGGGGTTAATCTGGTGTCAGCCTCACATCATGATGGTGTCAGTCAGGTGTCAGCCTCGCTTCGTGATGGTGTCAGTCTGGTGTCAGCCTCGCCTCGTGATGGGGTCAATCTGGTGTCAGCCTCGCCTCGTGATGGTGTCAATCTGGTGTCAGCCTCACATCATGATGGTGTCAGTCTGGTGTCAGCCTCGCCTCGTGATGGGGTCAGTCTGGTGTCAGCCTCACCTCGTGATGGGGTCAGTCTGGGGTCAGCCTCGCCTCGTGATGGGGTCAGTCTGGTGTCAGCCTCGCCCCATGATGGGGTCAGTCTGGTGTCAGCCTCGCCTCGTGATGGGGTCAGCCTGGTGTCAGCCTCACATCCTGATGGTGTCAGTCTGGTTTCAGCCTCACATCATGATGGTGTCAGTCTTGTGTAAGCCTCGCCTCGTGATGGGGTCAGTCTGGTGTCAGCCTCACATCCTGATGGTGTCAGTCTGTTGTCAGCCTCGCCTCGTGATGGGGTCAGTCTGGTGTCAGCCTCACATCATGATGGTGTCAGTCTGGTGTCAGCCTCGCCTCGTGATGGGGTCAGTCTGGTGTCAGCCTCGCCTCGTGATGGGGTCAGTCTGGTGTCAGCCTCGCCTCGTGATGGGGTCAGTCTGGTGTCAGCCTCACATTATGATGGTGTCAGTCTGGTGTCAGCCTCGCCTCGTGATGGTGTCAGTCTGGTGTCAGCTTCGCCTCGTGATGGGGTCAGTCTGGTGTCAGTCTCGCCTCGTGATGGTGTCAGTCTGGTGTCAGCCTCACATCATGATGGGGTCAGTCTGGTATCAGTCTCGCCTCGTGATGGGGTCAGTCTGGTGTCAGCCTCGCCTCGTGATGGGGTCAGTCTGGTGTCAGTCTCGCCTCGTGATGGGGTCAGTCTGGTGTCAGTCTCGCCTCGTGATGGGGTCAGTCTTGTGTCAGCCTCGCCCCGTGATGGGGTCAGTCTGGTGTCAGCCTCGACTCGTGATGGGGTCAGTCTGGTGTCAGCCTCGCCTCGTGATAGAGTCAGTCTGGTGTCAGCCTCGCCTCGTGATGGGGTCATTCTTTGGTCAGCCTCGCCTCGTGATGGGGTCAGTCTGGTGTCAGTCTCGCCTCGTGATGGGGTCAGTCTGGTATCAGTCTCGCCTCGTGATGGTGTCAGTCTGGTGTCAGCCTCACATCATGATGGTGTCAGTCTGGTGTCAGCCTCTCCTCGTGATGGGGTCAGTCTGGTGTAAGTCTCGCCTCGTGATGGGGTCAGTCTGGTGTCAGCCTCACATCATGATGGTGTCAGTCTGGTGTCAGCCTCGCCTCGTGATGGGGCAAGTCTGGTGTCAGTCTCGCCTCGTGATGGGGTCAGTCTGGTGTCAGCCTCACATCATGATGGTGTCAGTCTGGTGTAAGCCTCGCCTTGTGATGGGATCAGTCTGGTGTCAGCCTCGCCTCGTGATGGTGTCAGTCTGGTGTCAGCCTCACATCATGATGGTGTCAGTCTGGTGTCAGCCTCTCCTCGTGATGGGGTCAGTCTGGTGTAAGTCTCGCCTCGTGATGGGGTCAGTCTGGTGTCAGCCTCACATCATGATGGTGTCAGTCTGGTGTCAGCCTCGCCTCGTGATGGGGCAAGTCTGGTGTCAGTCTCGCCTCGTGATGGGGTCAGTCTGGTGTCAGCCTCACATCATGATGGTGTCAGTCTGGTGTAAGCCTCGCCTTGTGATGGGATCAGTCTGGTGTCAGCCTCGCCTCGTGATGGTGTCAGTCTGGTGTCAGTCTCGCCTCGTGATGGTTTCAGTCTGGTGTCAGCCTCACCTCGTGATGGGGTCGGTCTGGTGTCAGCCTCACATCATGATGGTGTCAGTCTGGTGTCAGCCTCGCCTCGTGATGGGGTCAGTCTGGTGTCAGCCTCGCCTCGTGATAGGGTCAGTCTGGTGTCAGCCTCGCCTCGTGATGGGGTCAGTCTGGTGTCAGCCTCACCTAGTGATGGGGTCAGTCTGGTGTCAGCCTCACATCATGATGGTGTCAGTCTGGTGTCAGCCGTGCCTCGTGATGGGGTCAATCTGGTGTCAGCCTCACATCATGATGGTGTCAGTCAGGTGTCAGCCTCGCTTCGTGATGGTGTCAGTCTGGTGTCAGCCTCGCCTCGTGATGGGGTCAATCTGGTGTCAGCCTCGCCTCGTGATGGTGTCAGTCTGGTGTCAGCCTCACATCATGATGGTGTCAGTCTGGTGTCAGCCTCGCCTCGTGATGGGGTCAGTCTGGTGTCAGCCTCACCTCGTGATGGGGTCAGTCTGGGGTCAGCCTCGCCTCGTGATGGGGTCAGTCTGGTGTCAGCCTCGCCTCGTGATGGGGTCAGTCTGGTGTCAGCCTCGCCCCATGATGGGGTCAGTCTGGTGTCAGCCTCGCCTCGTGATGGGGTCAGTCTGGTGTCAGTCTCGCCCCGTGACGGTGTCAGTCTGGTGTCAGTCTCGCCTCGTGATGGGGTCAGTCTGATGTCAGTCTCGCCTCGTGATGGGGTCAGTCTGGTGTCAGTCTCGCCTCGTGATGGGGTCAGTCTGGTGTCAGTCTAGCCTCGTGATGGTGTCAGTCTGGTGTCAGCCTCGCCTCGTGATGGGGTCAGTCTGGTGTCAGCCTCGCCTCGTGATGGTGTCAGTCTGGTGTCAGCCTCGCCTCGTGATGGTGTCAGTCTGGTGTCAGCCTCGCCTCGTTACGGGTTCAGTCCGGTGTCAGTCTCGCCTCGTGATGGGGTCAGTCTGGTGTCAGCCTCGCCTCGTGATGGGGTCAGTCTGGTGTCAGCCTCGCCTCGTGATGGGGTCAGTCTGGTGACAGCCTCGCCTCGTGATGGGGTCAGTCTGGTGTCAGCCTCACATCATGATGGTTTCAGACTGGTGTCAGCCTCGACTCGTGATGGGTTCAGTCTCGTTTCAGCCTCGCCTCGTGATGGGGTCAGTCTGGTGTCAGCCTTGCCTCGTGATGGTGTCAGTCTGGTGTCAGCCTCGCCTCGTGATAGGGTCAGTCTGGTGTCAGCCTCGCCTCGTGATGGGGTCAGTCTGGTGTCAGCCTCACATCATGATGGTGTCAGTCTGGTGTCAGCCTCGCCTCGTGATGTGGTCAGTCTGGTGTCAGCCTCACATCGTGATGGTGGCCGTCTGGTGTCAGCCTCGCCTCGTGATGGGGTCAGTCTGGTGTCAGTCTCGCCTCGTGATGGGGTCAGTCTGGTGTCAGCCTCACATCATGATGGTGTCAGTCTGGTGTCAGCCTCGCCTCGTGATGGGGTCAGTCTGGTGTCAGCCTCACATCATGATGGTGTCAGTCTGGTGTCAGCCTCGCCTCGTGATGGGGTCAGTCTAGTGTCAGCCTCGCCTCGTGATGGGGTAAGTCTGGTGTCAGCCTCGCCTCGTGATGGGGTCAGTCTGGTGTAAGCCTCACATCATGATGGTGTCAGTCTGGTGTCAGCCTCGTCTCGTGATGGTGTCAGTCTGGTGTCAGCCTCGCCTCGTGATGGGGTCAGTCTGGTGTCATTCTCACCTCGTGATAGGGTCAGTCTGGTGTCAGCCTCACATCATGATGGTGTCAGTCTGGTGTCAGTCTCGCCTCGTGATGGGGGCAGTCTGGTGTCAGCCTTGCCTCGTGATGGTGTCAGTCAGTTGTCAGCCTCGCCACGTGATGGGGTCAGTCTGGTGTAAGCCTCGCCTCGTGATGTGGTCAGTCTGGTGTCAGTCTCGCCTAGTGATGGGGTCAGTCTGGTGTCAGCCTCGCCTCGTGATGGTGTCAGTCTGGTGTCAGCCTCGCCTCGTGATGGGGTCAGTCTGGTGTCAACCTCACATCGTGATGGTGTCAGTCTGGTGTCAGCCTCGCCTCGTGATGGTGTCAGTCTGGTGTCAGCCTCGCCTCGTGATGGGTTCAGTCCGGTGTCAGTCTCGCCTCGTGATGGGGTCAGTCTGGTGTCAGCCTCGCCTCGTGATGGGGTCAGTCTGGTGTCAGCCTCACATCATGATGGTTTCAGTCTGGTGTCAGCCTCGACTCGTGATGGGTTCAGGCTGGTTTCAGCCTCGCCTCGTGATCTGGTCAGTCTGGTGTCAGCCTCGCCTCGTGATGGTGTCAGTCTGGTGTCAGCCTCGCCTCGTGATGGTGTCAGTCTGGTGTCAGCCTCGCCTAGTGATGGGGTCAGTCTGGTGTCAGCCTCACATCATGATGGGGTCAGTCTGGTTTCAGTCTCGCCTCGTGATGGTTTCAGTCTTGTGTCAGCCTCGCCTCGTGATGGGGTCATTCTGGTGTCAGCCTCACATCATGATGGTGTCAGTCTGGTGTCAGCTTCGCCTCGTGATGGGGTCAGTCTTGTGTTAGCCTCGCCTCGTGATGGGGTCGGTCTGCTGTCAGCCTCGCCTCTTGATGGTTTCAGTGTGGTGTCAGCCTCGCCTAGTGATAGGGTCAGTCTGGTGTCAGCCTCGCCTCGTAATGGGGTCAGTCTGGTGTCAGCCTCACATCATGATGGTGTCAGATTGGTGTCAGCCTCGCCTCGTACTGGGGTCAGTCTGGTGTCAGTCTCGCCTCGTGATGGTGTCAGTCTGGTGTCAGCCTCGCCTCGTGATGCTGTCAGTCTGGTGTCAGCCTCGCCTCGTGATGGGGTCAGTCTGGTATCAGCCTCGCCTCGTGATGGTGTCAGTCTGGTGTCAGCTTCGCCTCGTGATGGGGTCAGTCTGGTGTCAGCCTCGCCTTGTGATGGGGTCAGTCTGGTGTCAGCCTCTCCTCGTGATGGGGTCAATCTGGTGTCAGCCTCGCCTCGTGATGGTGTCAGTCTGGTGTCAGCCTCGCCTCGTGATGGTGTCAGTCTGGTGTCAGCCTCGCCTGGTGATGGGGTCAGTCTGGTGTCAGCCTCACATCATGATGGTGTCAGTCTGGTGTCAGCCTCGCCTCGTGATGGTGTCAGTCTGGTGTCAGCCTCCCCTCGTGATGGTGTCAGTCTGGTGTCAGCCTCACATCATGATGGTGTCAGTCTGGTGTCAGCCTTGCATCTTGATGGTGTCAGTCTGGTGTCAGCCTCGCCTCGTGATGGGGTCAGTCTGGTGTCAGCCTCGCCTCGTGATGGGGTCAGTCTGGTGTCAGCCTCGCCTAGTGATAGGGTCAGTCTGGTGTCAGCCTCGACTCGTGATGGGGTCAGTCTGGTGTCAGCCTCACATCATGATGGTGTCAGTCTGGTGTCAGCCTCGCCTCGTGATGGTGTCAGTCTGGTGTCAGCCTCGCCTCGGGATGGGGTCAGTCTGGTGTCAGTCTCACATCATGATGGGTCAGTCAGGTGTCAACCTCGCCTCGTGATGGGTTCAGTCTGGTTTCAGCCTTGCCTCGTGATGGGGTCAGTCTGGTGTCAGCCTCGCCTCGTGATGGGGTCAGTCTGGTGTCAGCCTCGCCTCGTGATGGTGTCAGTCTGGTGTCAGTCTCGCCTCGTGATGGTGTCAGTCTTGTGTCAGTCTCGCCTCGTGATGGGGTCAGTCTGGTGTCAGCTTCGCCTCGTGATGGGGTCAGTCTGGTGTCAGCCTCGCCTCGTGATGTGGTCAGTCTATGGTCAGCCTCGCCTCGTGATGGGGTCAGTCTTGTGTCAGCCTCGCCTCGTGATGGGGTCAGCCTGGTGTCAGCCTCGCCTCGTTATGGTGTCAGTCTGGTGTCAGCCTCGCCTAGTGATAGGGTCAGTCTGTTGTCAGCCTCGCCTCGTGATGGGGTCAGTCTGGTGTCAGCCTCACATCATGATGGTGTCAGTCTGGTGTCAGCCTCGCCTCGTGATGGGGTCAGTCTGGTGTCAGTCTCGCCTCGTGATGGGGTCAGTCTGTTGTCAGCCTCACCTCGTGATGGGGTCAGTCTGGTGTCAGCCTCGACTCGTGATGGGGTCAGTCTGGTGTCAGCCTCACCTCGTGATGGGGTCAGTCTGGTTTCAGCCTCACATCATGATGGTGTCAGTCAGGTGTCAGCCTCGCCTCGTGATGGTGTCAGTCTGGTGTCAGCCTCGCCTCGTGATGGTGTCAGTCTGGTGTCAGCCTCGCCTAGTGATGGGGTCAATCTGGTGTCAGCCTCACATCATGATGGGGTCAGTCTGGTTTCAGTCTCGCCTCGTGATGGTTTCAGTCTTGTGTCAGCCTCGCCTCGTGATGGGGTCATTCTGGTGTCAGCCTCACATCATGATGGTGTCAGTCTGGTGTCAGCTTCGCCTCGTGATGGGGTCAGTCTTGTGTTAGCCTCGCCTCGTGATGGGGTCGGTCTGCTGTCAGCCTCGCCTCTTGATGGTTTCAGTGTGGTGTCAGCCTCGCCTAGTGATAGGGTCAGTCTGGTGTCAGCCTCGCCTCGTGATGGGGTCAGTCTGGTGTCAGCCTCACATCATGATGGTGTCAGATTGGTGTCAGCCTCGCCTCGTACTGGGGTCAGTCTGGTGTCAGTCTCGCCTCGTGATGGTGTCAGTCTGGTGTCAGCCTCGCCTCGTGATGGTGTCAGTCTGGTGTCAGCCTCGCCTCGTGATGGGGTCAGTCTGGTATCAGCCTCGCCTCGTGATGGTGTCAGTCTGGTGTCAGCTTCGCCTCGTGATGGGGTCAGTCTGGTGTCAGCCTCGCCTCGTGATGGGGTCAGTCTGGTGTCAGCCTCTCCTCGTGATGGGGTCAATCTGGTGTCAGCCTCGCCTCGTGATGGTGTCAGTCTGGTGTCAGCCTCGCCTCGTGATGGTGTCAGTCTGGTGTCAGCCTCGCCTGGTGATGGGGTCAGTCTGGTGTCAGCCTCACATCATGATGGTGTCAGTCTGGTGTCAGCCTCGCCTCGTGATGGTGTCAGTCTGGTGTCAGCCTCCCCTCGTGATGGTGTCAGTCAGGTGTCAGCCTCATATCATGATGGTGTCAGTCTGGTGTCAGCCTTGCCTCGTGATGGTGTCAGTCTGGTGTCAGCCTCGCCTCGTGATGGGGTCAGTCTGGTGTCAGCCTCGCCTCGTGATGGGGTCAGTCTGGTGTCAGCCTCGCCTAGTGATAGGGTCAGTCTGGTGTCAGCCTCGACTCGTGATGGGGTCAGTCTGGTGTCAGCCTCACATCATGATGGTGTCAGTCTGGTGTCAGCCTCGCCTCGTGATGGTGTCAGTCTGGTGTCAGCCTCGCCTCGGGATGGGGTCAGTCTGGTGTCAGTCTCACATCATGATGGGTCAGTCAGGTGTCAACCTCGCCTCGTGATGGGTTCAGTCTGGTTTCAGCCTTGCCTCGTGATGGGGTCAGTCTGGTGTCAGCCTCGCCTCGTGATGGGGTCAGTCTGGTGTCAGCCTCGCCTCGTGATGGTGTCAGTCTGGTGTCAGTCTCGCCTCGTGATGGTGTCAGTCTTGTGTCAGTCTCGCCTCGTGATGGGGTCAGTCTGGTGTCAGCTTCGCCTCGTGATGGGGTCAGTCTGGTGTCAGCCTCGCCTCGTGATGTGGTCAGTCTATGGTCAGCCTCGCCTCGTGATGGGGTCAGTCTTGTGTCAGCCTCGCCTCGTGATGGGGTCAGCCTGGTGTCAGCCTCGCCTCGTTATGGTGTCAGTCTGGTGTCAGCCTCGCCTAGTGATAGGGTCAGTCTGTTGTCAGCCTCGCCTCGTGATGGGGTCAGTCTGGTGTCAGCCTCACATCATGATGGTGTCAGTCTGGTGTCAGCCTCGCCTCGTGATGGGGTCAGTCTGGTGTCAGTCTCGCCTCGTGATGGGGTCAGTCTGTTGTCAGCCTCACCTCGTGATGGGGTCAGTCTGGTGTCAGCCTCGACTCGTGATGGGGTCAGTCTGGTGTCAGCCTCACCTCGTGATGGGGTCAGTCTGGTGTCAGCCTCACATCATGATGGTGTCAGTCAGGTGTCAGCCTCGCCTCGTGATGGGGTCAGTCTGGTGTCAGCCTCGCCTCGTGATGGGGTCAGTCTGGTGTCAGCCTCGCCTAGTGATGGGGTCAGTCTGGTGTCAGCCTCACATCATGATGGGGTCAGTCTGGTGTCAGTCTCGCCTCGTGATGGTGTCAGTCTTGTGTCAGCCTCGCCTCGTAATGGGGTCAGTCTGGTGTCAGCCTCACATCATGATGGTGTCAGTCAGGTGTCAGACTCGCCTCGTGATGGGGTCAGTCTGGTGTCAGCCTCGCCTCGTGATGGGGTGAGTCTGGTGTCAGCCTCGCCTCGTGATGGGTTCAGTCTGGTGTCAGCCTCGCCTCGTGATGGTGTCAGTCTGGTGTCAACCTCGCCTCGTGATGGTGTCAGTCTGGTGTCAGCCTCGCCTCGTGATGGTGTCAGTCTGGTGTCAGCCTCGCCTCGTGATGGGGTCAGTCTGTTGTCAGTCTCGCCTAGTGATGGGGTCAGTCTGGTGTCAGCCTCACATCATGATGGGGTCAGTCTGGTTTCAGTCTCGCCTCGTGATGGTTTCAGTCTTGTGTCAGCCTCGCCTCGTGATGGGGTCATTCTGGTGTCAGCCTCACATCATGATGGTGTCAGTCTGGTGTCAGCTTAGCCTCATGATGGGGTCAGTCTGGTGTTAGCCTCGCCTCGTGATGGGGTCGGTCTGCTATCAGCCTCGCCTCTTGATGGTTTCAGTGTGGTGTCAGCCTCGCCTAGTGATAGGGTCAGTATGGTGTCAGCCTCGCCTCGTGATGGGGTCAGTCTGGTGTCAGCCTCACATCATGATGGTGTCAGATTGGTGTCAGCCTCGCCTCGTGCTGGGGTTAGTCTGGTGTCAGTCTCGCCTCGTGATGGTGTCAGTCTGGTGTCAGCCTCGCCTCGTGATGGGGTCAGTCTGGTGTCAGCCTCGCCTCGTGATGGGGTCAGTCTGGTATCAGCCTCGCCTCGTGATGGTGTCAGTCTGGTGTCAGCTTCGCCTCGTGATGGGGTCAGTCTGGTGTTAGCCTCGCCTCGTGATGGGGTCAGTCTGGTGTAAGCCTCTCCTCGTTATGGGGTCAGTCTGGTGTCAGCCTCGCCTCGTGATGGGGTCAGTCTGGTGTCAGCCTCGCCTCGTGATGGTGTCAGTCTGGTGTCAGCCTCGCCTGGTGATGGGGTCAGTCTGGTGTCAGCCTCACATCATGATGGTGTCAGTCTGGTGTCAGCCTCGCCTCGTGATGGTGTCAGTCTGGTGTCAGCCTCCCCTCGTGATGGTGTCAGTCTGGTGTCAGCCTCACATCATGATGGTGTCAGTCTGGTGTCAGCCTTGCCTCGTGATGGTGTCAGTCTGGTGTCAGCCTCGCCTCGTGATGGGGTCAGTCTGGTGTCAGCCTCGCCTCGTGATGGGGTCAGTCTGGTGTCAGCCTCGCCTAGTGATAGGGTCAGTCTGGTGTCAGCCTCGCCTCGTGATGGGGTCAGTCTGGTGTCAGCCTCACATCATGAAGGTGTCAGTCTGGTGTCAGCCTCGCCTCGTGATGGGGTCAGTCTCGTGTCAGTCTCGCCTCGTGATGGGGTCAGTCTGGTGTCAGCCTCACATCATGATGGTGTCAGTCTGGTGTCAGCCTCGCCTAGTGATAGGGTCAGTCTGGTGTCAGCCTCGCCTCGTGATGGGGTCAGTTTGGTGTCAGCCTCGCCTCGTGATGGTGTCAGTCTGGTGTCAGCCTTGCCTAGTGATAGGGTCAGTCTGGTGTCAGCCTCGCCTCGTGATGGGGTCAGTCTGGTTTCAGCCTCACATCATGATGGTGTCAGTCTGGTGTCAGCCTCGCCTCGTGATGGTGTCAGTCTGGTGTCAGCCTCGCCTAGTGATAGGGTGAGTCTGGGGTCAGCCTCGCCTTGTGATGGGGTCAGTCTGGTGTCAGCCTCACATCATGATGTTGTCAGTCTGGTGTCAGCCTCGCCTCGTGATGGGGTCAGTCTGGTGTCAGTCTCGCCTCGTGATGGGGTCAGTCTGGTGTCAGCCTCACATCATGATGGTGTCAGTCTGGTGTCAGTCTCGCCTCGTGATGGGGTCAGTCTCTTCCTGAGTGTAGTACTTCATCTCATCCAATAGATGGCAGACTTTTCCTGCGTGTAGTACTTAATCTCAGCCACTAGAGGTCAGACTTTTCCTGCGTGTAGTACTTCATCTCAGCCACTAGAAGACAGACTTTTCCTGTGTGTAGTACTTCATCTCATCCAATAGATGGCAGACTTTTCGTGAGTGTAGTACTCCTCACATCCAATAGATGGAAGACTTTTCCTACGTGTAGTACTTCATCTCAGCCACTAGAGATCAGACTTTTCCTAAGTGTAGTACTTCATCTCATCCAATAGATGGCAGACTTTTCCTGCGTGTAGTACTCCTCACATCCAATAGATGGCAGACTTTTCCTGCGTGTAGTACTTCATCTCAGCCACTAGAGGTCAGACTTTTCCTGTGTGTAGTACTTCATCTCATCCAATAGATGGCAGACTCTTCCTGAGTGTAGTACTCTTTACATCCAATAGATGGCAGACTTTTCCTGCGTGTAGTACTTCATCTCAGCCACTAGAGGTCAGACTTTTCCTGAGTGTAGTACTTCATCTCATCCAATAGATGGCAGACTTTTCCTGCGTGTAGTACTTTATCTGAGCCACAAGAGGTCAGACTTTTCCTGTGTGTAGTACTTCATCTCATCCAATAGATGGCAGACTTTTCCTGAGTGTAGTACTCCTCACATCCAATAGATGGCAGACTTTTCCTGCGTGTAGTACTTCATCTCAGCCACTAGAGGTCAGACTTTTCCTGAGTGTAGTACTTCATCTCATCCAATAGATGGCAGACTTTTCCTGCGTGTAGTACTTCATCTGAACCACTAGAGGTCAGACTTTTCCTGTGTGTAGTACTTCATCTCATCCAATAGATGGCAGACTTTTCCTGAGTGTAGTACTCCTCACATTCAATAGATGGCAGACTTTTCCGGCGTGTTGTACTTCATCTCAGCCACTAGAGGTCAGACTTTTCCTGAGTGTAGTACTTCATCTCATCCAATAGATGGCAGACTTTTCCTGAGTGTAGTACTCCTCACATCCAATAGATTGCAGACTTTTCCTGCGTGTAGTACTTCATCTCAGCCACTAGAGGTCAGACTTTTCCTGAGTGTAGTACTTCATCTCATCCAATAGATGGCAGACTTATCCTTAGTGAAGTATCCCTCACATCCAATAGATGGCAAACTTTTCCTGCGTGTAGTACTTCGTCTCAGCCACTAGAGGTCAGACTTTTCCTGAGTGTAGTACTTCGTCTCATCCATTAGATGGCAGACTTTTCCTAAGTGTAGTACTTCATCTCATCCAATAGATGGCAGACTTTTCCTGTGTGTAGTACTTCATCTCATCCAATAGATGGCAGACTTTTCCTGCGTGTAGTACTCCTCACATCCAATAGATGGCAGACTTTTCCTGAGTATAGTACTTCATCTCAGCCACTAGAGGTCAGACTTTTCCTGAGTGTAGTACTTCATCTCATCCAATAGATGGCAGACTTTTCCTGCGTGTAGTACTTCATCTCAGCCACTAGAGGTCAGACTTTTCCTGTGTGTAGTACTTCATCTCATCCAATAAATGGCAGAATTTTCCTAAGTGTAGTACTTCATCTCAGCCAGTAGAGGTCAGACTTTTCCTGAGTGTAGTACTTCATCTCATCCAATAGATGGCAGACTTTTCCTGCGTGTAGTACTTCATCTCAGCCACTAGAGGTCAGACTTTTCCTGCATGTAGTACTTCATCTCATCCAATAGATGGCAGACTTTTCCTGAGTGTAGTACTCCTCACATCCAATAGATGGAAGACTTTTCCTGCGTGTAGTACTTCATCTCAGCCACTAGAGGTCAGACTTTTCCTGCGTGTAGTACTTCATCTCATCCAATAGATGGCAGACTTGTCCTGCGTGTAGTACTTCATCGCAGCCACTAGAGGTCAGACTTTTCCTGCGTGTAGTACTTCATCTCATCCAATAGATGGCAGACATTTCCTGAGTGTAGTATTCCTCACATCCAATAGATGGCAGACTTTTCCTGTGTGTAGTACTTCATCTCAGCCACTAGAGGTCAGACTTTTCCTGAGTGTAGTACTTCATCTCATCCAATAGATGGAAGACTTTTCCTGCGTGTAGTACTTCATCTCAACCACTAGAAGTCAGACTTTTCCTGAGTGTAGTACTTCATCTCATCCAATAGATGGAAGACTTTTCCTGCGTGTAGTACTTCATCTCAGCCACTAGAGGTCAGACTTTTCCTGAGTGTAGTACTTCATCTCATCCAATGGATGGCAGACTTTTCCTGCGTGTAGTACTTCATCTAAGCCACTAGAGGTCAGACTTTTCCTGGGTGTAGTACTTCATCTCATCCAATAGATGGCAGACTTTTCCTGCGTGTAGTAATTCATCTCATCCAATAGATGGCAGACTTTTCCTGCGTGTAGTACTCCTCACATCCAATAGATGGCAGACTTTTCCTGCGTGTAGTACTTCATCTCAGCCACTAGAGGTCAGACTTTTCCTGAGTGTAGTACTTCATCTCATCCAATAGATGGCAGACTTTTCCTGCGTGTAGTACTTCATCTCAACCACTAGAAGTCAGACTTTTCCTGAGTGTAGTACTTCATCTCATCCAATAGATGGAAGACTTTTCCTGCGTGTAGTACTTCATCTCAGCCACTAGAGGTCAGACTTTTCCTGAGTGTAGTACTTCATCTCATCCAATGGATGGCAGACTTTTCCTGCGTGTAGTACTTCATCTAAGCCACTAGAGGTCAGACTTTTCCTGCGTGTAGTACTTCATCTCATCCAATAGATGGCAGACTTTTCCTGCGTGTAGTACTCCTCACATCCAATAGATGGCAGACTATTCCTGAGTGTAGTACTTCATCTCAGGCACTAGAGGTCAGACTTTTCCTGAGTGTAGTATTCCTCACATCCAATAGATGGCAGACTTTTCCTGCGTGTAGTACTCCTCACATCCAATAGATGGCAGACTTTTCCTGAGTGTAGTACTTCATCTCAGCCACTAGAGGTCAGACTTTTCCTGAGTGTAGTATTCCTCACGTCCAATAGATGGCAGACTTTTCCTGAGTGTAGTACTTCTTCTCAGCCACTAGAGGTCAGTCTTTTCCTGCGTGTAGTACTTCATCTCATCAAATAGATGGCAGACTCTTCCTGCGTGTAGTACTTCATCACAGCAACTAGAGGTCAGACTTTTCCTGTGTGTAGTACTTCATCTCATCCAATAGATGGCAGACTTTTCCTGAGTGTAGTACTCCTCACATCCAATAGATGGTAGACTTTTCGTGCGTGTAGTACTTCATCTCAGCCACTAGAAGTCAGACTTTTCCTGTGTGTAGTACTTCATCTCATCCAATAGATGGCAGACTTTTCCTGAGTGTAGTACTTCATCTCAGCCACTAGAGGTCAGACTTTTCCTGAGTGTAGTACTTCATTTCATCCAATAGATGGCAGACTTTTCCTGCGTGTAGTACTTCATCTCAGCAACTAGAGGTCAGTCTTTTCCTGTGTGTAGTACTTCATCTCATCCAATAGATGGCAGACTTTTCCTGAGTGTAGTACTCCTCACATCCAATAGATGGCAGACTTTTCCTGCGTGTAGTACTTCTTCTCAGCCACTAGATGTCAGACTTTTCTTGAGTGTAGTACTTCATCTCATCCAATAGATGGCAGACTTTTCCTGCGTGTAGTACTTCATCTCAGCCACTAGAGGTCAGGCTTTTCCTGTGTGTAGTACTTCATCTCATCCAATACATGGCTGACTTTTCCTGAGTGTAGTATTCCTCACATCCAATAGATGGCAGACTTTTCCAGCGTGTAGTACTTCATCTCAGCCACTAGAGGTCAGACTTTTCCTGTGTGTAGTACTTCATCTCATCCAATAGATGGAAGACTTTTCCTGCGTGTAGTACTTCATCTCAGCCACTAGAGGTCAAACTTTTCCTGAGTGTAGTACTTCATCTAATCCAATGGATGGCAGACTTTTCCTTAGTGTAGTATTCCTCACATCCAATAGATGGCAGACTTTTCCTGCGTGTAGTACTTCATCTCAGCCACTAGAGGTCAGACTTTTCCTGAGTGTAGTACATCATCTCATCCAATAGATGGCAGACTTTTCCTGTGTGTAGTACTTCATCTCATCCAATAGATGGCAGACTCTTCCTGAGTGTAGTACTCCTCACATCTAATAGATGGAAGACTTTTCCTGTGTGTAGTACTTCATCTCAGCCACTAGAGGTCAGACTTTTCCAAAGTGTAGTACTTCATCTCATCCAATAGATGGCAGACTTTTCCTGCGTGTAGTACTCCTCACATCCAATAGATGGCAGACTATTCCTGAGTGTAGTACTTCATCTCAGGCACTAGAGGTCAGACTTTTCCTGAGTGTAGTATTCCTCACATCCAATAGATGGCAGACTTTTCCTGCGTGTAGTACTCCTCACATCCAATAGATGGCAGACTTTTCCTGAGTGTAGTACTTCATCTCAGCCACTAGAGGTCAGACTTTTCCTGAGTGTAGTATTCCTCACGTCCAATAGATGGCAGACTTTTCCTGAGTGTAGTACTTCTTCTCAGCCACTAGAGGTCAGTCTTTTCCTGCGTGTAGTACTTCATCTCATCAAATAGATGGCAGACTCTTCCTGCGTGTAGTACTTCATCACAGCAACTAGAGGTCAGACTTTTCCTGTGTGTAGTACTTCATCTCATCCAATAGATGGCAGACTTTTCCTGAGTGTAGTACTCCTCACATCCAATAGATGGTAGACTTTTCGTGCGTGTAGTACTTCATCTCAGCCACTAGAAGTCAGACTTTTCCTGTGTGTAGTACTTCATCTCATCCAATAGATGGCAGACTTTTCCTGAGTGTAGTACTTCATCTCAGCCACTAGAGGTCAGACTTTTCCTGAGTGTAGTACTTCATTTCATCCAATAGATGGCAGACTTTTCCTGCGTGTAGTACTTCATCTCAGCAACTAGAGGTCAGTCTTTTCCTGTGTGTAGTACTTCATCTCATCCAATAGATGGCAGACTTTTCCTGAGTGTAGTACTCCTCACATCCAATAGATGGCAGACTTTTCCTGCGTGTAGTACTTCTTCTCAGCCACTAGATGTCAGACTTTTCTTGAGTGTAGTACTTCATCTCATCCAATAGATGGCAGACTTTTCCTGCGTGTAGTACTTCATCTCAGCCACTAGAGGTCAGGCTTTTCCTGTGTGTAGTACTTCATCTCATCCAATACATGGCTGACTTTTCCTGAGTGTAGTATTCCTCACATCCAATAGATGGCAGACTTTTCCAGCGTGTAGTACTTCATCTCAGCCACTAGAGGTCAGACTTTTCCTGTGTGTAGTACTTCATCTCATCCAATAGATGGAAGACTTTTCCTGCGTGTAGTACTTCATCTCAGCCACTAGAGGTCAAACTTTTCCTGAGTGTAGTACTTCATCTAATCCAATGGATGGCAGACTTTTCCTTAGTGTAGTATTCCTCACATCCAATAGATGGCAGACTTTTCCTGCGTGTAGTACTTCATCTCAGCCACTAGAGGTCAGACTTTTCCTGAGTGTAGTACATCATCTCATCCAATAGATGGCAGACTTTTCCTGTGTGTAGTACTTCATCTCATCCAATAGATGGCAGACTCTTCCTGAGTGTAGTACTCCTCACATCTAATAGATGGAAGACTTTTCCTGTGTGTAGTACTTCATCTCAGCCACTAGAGGTCAGACTTTTCCAAAGTGTAGTACTTCATCTCATCCAATAGATGGCAGACTTTTCCTGCGTGTAGTACTCCTCACATCCAATAGATGGCAGACTTTTCCTGTGTGTAGTACTTAATTTCATCCAATAGATGGCAGACTTTTCCTGAGTGTAGTATTCCTCACATAAAATAGATGGCAGACTTTATCTGCGTGTAGTACTTCATCTCAGCCACTAGAGGTCAGACTTTTCCTGAGTGTAGTACTTCATCTCATCCAATAGATGGCAGACTTTTCCTGCGCTTAGTACTTCATCTCAGCCACTAGAAGTCAGACTTTTCCTGTGTGTAGTACTTCATCTCATCCAATAGATGGAAGACTTTTCCTGCGTGTAGTACTTCATCTCAGCCACTAGAGGTCAGACTTTTCCTGTGTGTAGTACTTCATCTCATCCAATGGATGGCAGACTTTTCCTGAGTGTGGTATTCCTCACATCCAATAGATGGCAGACTTTTCCTGAGTGTAGTACTTCATCTCAGCCACTAGAGGTCAGACTTTTCCTGAGTGTAGTACTTCATCTCATCCAATAGATGGCAGACTTTTCCTGCGTGTAGTACTTCATCTCATCCAATAGATGGCAGACTTTTCCTGCGTGTAGTAGTCCTCACATTCAATAGATGGCAGACTTTTCCTGAGTGTAGTACTTCATCTCAGCCACTAGAGGTCAGACTTTTCCTGAGTGTAGTACGTCATCTCATCCAATAGATGGCAGACTTTTCCTGCGTGTAGTACTTCATCTCAGCCACTAGAGGTCAGACTTTTCCTGTGTGTAGTACTTCATCTCATCCAATGGATGGCAGACTTTTCCTGAGTGTAGTATTCCTCACATCTAATAGATGGCAGACTTTTCCTGCGTGTAGTACTTCATCTCAGCCACTAAAGGTCAGACTTTTCCTGAGTGTAGTACTTCATCTCAGCCACTAGAGGTCAGACTTTTCCTGTGTGTAGTACTTCATCTCATCCAATAGATGGCAGACTTTTCCTGAGTGTAGTACTCCTCACATCCAATAGATGGCAGACTTTTCCTGCGTGTAGTACTTTATCTCAGCCACTAGAGGTCAGACTTTTCCTGAGTGTAGTACTTCATCTCATCCAAAAGATGGCAGACTTTTCCTGCGTGTAGTACTTAATATCAGCCACTAGAGGTCAGACTTTTCCTGTGTGTAGTACTTCATTTCATCCAATAGATGGCAGACTTTTCCTGCGTGTAGTACTTCATCTCAGCCACTAGAGGTCAGACTTTTCCTAAGTGTAGTACTTCATCTCATCCAATAGATGGCAGACTTTTTCTGAGTGTAGTACTCCTCACATCCAGTAGATGGCAGACTTTTCCTGCGTGTAGTACTTCATCTCAGCCACTAGAGGTCAGACTTTTCCTGTGTGTAGTACTTCATCTCATATAATAGAAGGCAGACTTTTCCTGAATGTAGTATTCCTCACATCCAATAGATGGCAGACTTTTTCTGCGTGTAGTACTTCATCTCATCCACTAGAGGTCAGACTTTTCCTGAGTGTAGTACTTCATCTCATCCAATAGATGGCAGACTTTACCTGCGTGTAGTACTTCATCTCAGCCACTAGAGGTCCGACTTTTCCTAAGTGTAGTACTTCATCTCATCCAATAGATGGCAGACTTTTCCTGCGTGTAGTACTCCTCACATCCAATAGATGGCAGACTTTTCCTGCGTGTAGCACTTCATCTCAGCCACTAGAGGTCAGACTTTTCCTGAGTGTAGTACTTCATCTCATCCAATAGATGGCAGACTTTTCCTGAGTGTAGTACTTCATCTCAGCCACTAGAAGTCAGACTTTTCCTGTGTGTAGTACTTCATCTCATCCAGTAGATGGCAGACTCTTCCTGAGTGTAGTACTCTTCACATCCAATAGATGGAAGACTTTTCCTGCGTGTAGTACTTCCTCTCATCCACTAGAGGTCAGACTTTTCCTGAGTGTAGTACTCCTCACATCCAATAGATGGAAGACTTTTCCTGCGTATAGTACTTCCTCTCAGCCACTAGAGGTCAGACTTTTCCTGAGTGTAGTACTTCATCTCATCCAATAGATGTCAGACACTTCCTGAGTGTAGTACTCCTCACATCCAATAGATGGAAGACTTTTGCTGCGTGTAGTACTTCATCTCAGCCACTAGAGGTCAGACTTTTCCTAAGTGTAGTACTTCATCTCATCCAATAGATGGCAGACTTTTCCTGCGTGTAGTACTCCTCACATCCAATAGATGGCAGAGTTTTCCTGTGTGTAGTACTTCATCTCATCCAATAGATGGCAGACTTTTCCTGCGTGTAGTACTTCATCTCAGCCACTAGAGGTCAGACTTTTCCAGAGTGTAGTACTTCATCTCATCCAATAGATGGCAGACTTTACCTGCGTGTAGTACTTCATCTCAGCCACTAGAAGTCAGACTTGTCCTGTGTGTAGTACTTCATCTCATCCAATAGATGGCAGACTTTTCCTGAGTGTAGTATTCCTCACATCCAATAGATGGCAGACTTTATCTGCGTGTAGTACTTCATCTCAGCCACTAGAGGTCAGACTTTTCCTGAGTGTAGTACTTCATCTCATCCAATAGATGGCAGACTTTTCCTGCGTGTAGTACTTCATCTCAGCCACTAGAAGTCAGACTTTTCCTGTGTGTAGTACTTCATCTCATCCAATAGATGGAAGACTTTTCCTGCGTGTAGTACTTCATCTCAGCCACTAGAGGTCAGACTTTTCCTGTGTGTAGTACTTCATCTCATCCAATGGATGGCAGACTTTTCCTGAGTGTAGTATTCCTCACATCCAATAGATGGCAGACTTTTCCTGAGTGTAGTACTTCTTCTCAGCCACTAGAGGTCAGACTTTTCCTGAGTGTAGTACTTCATCTCATCCAATAGATGGCAGACTTTTCCTGCATGTAGTACTTCATCTCATCCAATAGATGGCAGACTTTTCCTGCGTGTAGTAGTCCTCACATTCAATAAATGGCAGACTTTTCCTGAGTGTGGTACTTCATCTCAGCCACTAGAGGTCAGACTTTTCCTGAGTGTAGTACTTCATCTCATCTAATAGATGGCAGACTTTTCCTGCGTGTAGTACTTCATCTCAGCCACTAGAGGTCAGACTTTTCCTGTGTGTATTACTTCATCTCATCTAATGGATGGCAGACTTTTCCTGAGTGTAGTATTCCTCACATCCAATAGATGGCAGACTTTTCCTGCGTGTAGTACTTCATCTCAGCCACTAGAGGTCAGACTTTTCCTGAGTGTAGTACTTCATCTCAGCCACTAGAGGTCAGACTTTTCCTGTGTGTAGTACTTCATCTCATCCAATAGATGGCAGACTTTTCCTGAGTGTAGTACTCCTCACATCCAATAGATGGCAGACTTTTCCTGCGTGTTGTACTTCATCTCAGCCACTAGAGGTCAGACTTTTCCTGAGTGTAGTACTTCATCTCATCCAATAGATGGCAGACTTTTCCTGCGTGTAGTACTTAATATCAGCCACTAGAGGTCAGACTTTTCCTGTGTGTAGTACTTCATTTCATCCAATAGATGGCAGACTTTTCCTGCGTGTAGTACTTCATCTCAGCCACTAGAGGTCAGACTTTTCCTGTGTGTAGTACTTCATCTCATCCAATAGATGGCAGACTTTTCCTGAGTGTAGTACTCCTCACATCCAGTAGATGGCAGACTTTTCCTGCGTGTAGTACTTCATCTCAGCCACTAGAAGTCAGACTTTTCCTGTGTGTAGTACTTCATCTCATATAATAGATGGCAGACTTTTCCTGAGTGTAGTATTCCTCACATCCAATAGATGGCAGACTTTTTCTGCGTGTAGTACTTCATCTCATCCACTAGAGGTCAGACTTTTCCTGAGTGTAGTACTTCTTCTCATCCAATAGATGGCAGACTTTACCTGCGTGTAGTACTTCATCTCAGCCACTAGAAGTCAGACTTTTCCTAAGTGTAGTACTTCATCTTATCCAATAGATGGCAGACTTTTCCTGCGTGTAGTACTCCTCACATCCAATAGATGGCAGACTTTTCCTGCGTGTAGTACTTCATCTCAGCCACTAGAGGTCAGACTTTTCCTGAGTGTAGTACTTCATCTCAGCCACTAGAAGTCAGACTTTTCCTTTGTGTAGTATTTCATCTCATCCAGTAGATGTCAGACTCTTCCTGAGTGTAGTACTCCTCACTTCCAATAGATGGAAGACTTTTCCTGCGTGTAGTACTTCCTCTCATCCACTAGAGGTCAGACTTTTCCTGAGTGTAGTACTCCTCACATCCAATAGATGGAAGACTTTTCCTGCGTATAGTATTTCCTCTCAGCCACTAGAGGTCAGACTTTTCCTGAGTGTAGTACTTCATCTCATCCAATAGATGGCAGACTCTTCCTGAGTGTAGTACTCCTCACATCCAATAGATGGAAGACTTTTCCTGCGTGTAGTACTTCATCTCAGCCACTAGAGGTCAGACTTTTCCTAAGTGTAGTACTTCATCTCATCCAATAGATGGCAGACTTTTCCTGCATGTAGTACTCCTCACATCCAATAGATGGCAGACTTTTCCTGCGTGTAGTACTTCATCTCATCCAATAAATGGCAGACTTTTCCTGAGTGTAGAATTCCTCACATCCAATAGATGGCAGACTTTTCCTGCGTGTAGTACTTCATCTCAGCCACTAGAGGTCAGACTTTTCCTGAGTGTAGTACTTCATCTCATCCAATAGATGGCAGACTTTTCCTGAGTGTAGTACTTCATCTCAGCCACTAGAAGTCAGACTTTTCCTGTGTGTAGTACTTCATCTCATCCAGTAGATGGCAGACTCTTCCTGAGTGTAGTACTCCTCACATCCAATAGATGGAAGACTTTTCCTGCGTGTAGTACTTCCTCTCATCCACTAGAGGTCAGACTTTCCTGAGTGTAGTACTCCTCACATCCAATAGATGGAAGACTTTTCCTGCGTGTAGTACTTCCTCTCAGCCACTAGAGGTCAGACTTTTCCTGAGTGTAGTACTTCATCTCATCCAATAGATGGCAGACTCTTCCTGAGTGTAGTACTCCTCACATCCAATAGATGGAAGACTTTTCCTGCGTGTAGTACTTCATCTCAGCCAGTAGAGATCAGACTTTTCCTAAGTGTAGTACTTCATCTCATCCAATAGATGGCAGACTTTTCCTGCGTGTAGTACTCCTCACATCCAATAGATGGCAGAGTTTTCCTGTGTGTAGTACTTCATCTCATCCAATAGATGGCAGACTTTTCCTGAGTGTAGTATTCCTCACATCCAATAGATGGCAGACTTTTCCTGAGTGTAGTACTTCATCTCAGCCACTAGAGGTCAGACTTTTCCTGAGTGTAGTACTTCATCTCATCCAATAGATGGCAGACTTTACCTGCGTGTAGTACTTCATCTCAGCCACTAGAAGTCAGACTTGTCCTGTGTGTAGTACTTCATCTCATCCAATAGATGGCAGACTTTTCCTGAGTGTAGTATTCCTCACATCCAATAGATGGCAGACTTTATCTGCGTGTAGTACTTCATCTCAGCCACTAGAGGTCAGACTTTTCCTGAGTGTAGTACTTCATATCATCCAATAGATGGCAGACGTTTCCTGCGTGTAGTACTTCATCTCAGCCACTAGAAGTCAGACTTTTCCTGTGTGTAGTACTTCATCTCATCCAATAGATGGAAGACTTTTCCTGCGTGTAGTACTTCATCTCAGCCACTAGAGGTCAGACTTTTCCTGTGTGTAGTACTTCATCTCATCCAATGGATGGCAGACTTTTCCTGAGTGTAGTATTCCTCACATCCAATAGATGGCAGACTTTTCCTGAGTGTAGTACTTCATCTCAGCCACTAGAGGTCAGACTTTTCCTGAGTGTAGTACTTCATCTCATCCAATAGATGGCAGACTTTTCCTGCGTGTAGTACTTCATCTCATCCAATAGATGGCAGACTTTTCCTGCGTGTAGTAGTCCTCACATTCAATAGATGGCAGACTTTTCCTGAGTGTATTTCTTCATCTCAGCCACTAGAGGTCAGACTTTTCCTGAGTGTAGTACTTCATCTCATCTAATAGATGGAAGACTTTTCCTGCGTGTAGTACTTCATCTCAGCCACTAGAGGTCAGACTTTTCCTGTGTGTAGTACTTCATCTCATCCAATGGATGGCAGACTTTTCCTGAGTGTAGTATTTCTCACATCCAATAGATGGCAGACTTTTCCTGCGTTTAGTACTTCATCTCAGCCACTAGAGGTCAGACTTTTCCTGAGTGTAGTACTTCATCTCAGCCACTAGAGGTCAGACTTTTCCTGTGTGTAGTACTTCATCTCATCCAATAGATGGCAGACTTTTCCTGAGTGTAGTACTCCTCACATCCAATAGATGGCAGACTTTTCCTGCGTGTAGTACTTCATCTCAGCCACTATAGGTCAGACTTCTCCTGAGTGTAGTACTTCATCTCATCCAATAGATGGCAGACTTTTCCTGCGTGTAGTACTTAATATCAGCCACTAGAGGTCAGACTTTTCCTGTGTGTAGTACTTCATTTCATCCAATAGATGGCAGACTTTTCCTGTGTGTAGTACTCCTCACATCCAGTAGATGGCAGACTTTTTCTGCGTGTAGTACTTCATCTCATCCACTAGAGGTCAGACTTTTCCTGAGTGTAGTACTTCATCTCATCCAATAGATGGCAGACTTTACCAGCGTGTAGTACTTCATCTCAGCCACTAGAGGTCAGACTTTTCCTAAGTGTAGTACTTCATCTCATCCAATAGATGGCAGACTTTTCCTGCGTGTAGTACTCCTCACATCCAATAGATGGCAGACTTTTCCTGCGTGTAGTACTTCATCTCAGCCACTAGAGGTCAGACTTTTCCTGAGTGTAGTACTTCATCTCATCCAATAGATGGCAGACTTTTCCTGAGTGTAGTACTTCATCTCAGCCACTAGAAGTCAGACTTTTCCTGTGTGTAGTACTTCATCTCATCCAGTAGATGGCAGACTCTTCCTGAGTGTAGTACTCCTCACATCCAATAGATGGAAGACTTTTCCTGCGTGTAGTACTTCCTCTCATCCACTAGAGGTCAGACTTTTCCTGAGTGTAGTACTCCTCACATCCAATAGATGGAAGACTTTTCCTGCGTGTAGTACTTCCTCTCAGCCAGTAGAGGTCAGACTTTTCCTGAGTGTAGTACTTCATCTCATCCAATAGATGGCAGACTCTTCCTGAGTGTAGTATTCCTCACATCCAATAGATGGAAGACTTTTCCTGCGTGTAGTACTTCATCTCAGCCACTAGAGGTCAGACTTTTCCTAAGTGTAGTACTTCATCTCATCCAATAGATGGCAGACTTTTCCTGCGTGTAGTACTCCTCACATCCAATAGATGGCAGAGTTTTCCTGTGTGTAGTACTTCATCTCAGCCACTAGAAGTCAGACTTGTCCTGTGTGTAGTACTTCTTCTCATCCAATAGATGGCAGACTCTTCCTGAGTGTAGTACTCCTCACATCCAATAGATGGAAGACTTTTCCTGCGTGTAGTACTTCATCTCAGCCACTAGAAGTCAGACTTTTCCTGAGTGTAGTACTTTATCTCATCCAATAGATGGCAGACTTTTCCTGAGTGTAGTATTCCTCACATCCAATAGATGGCAGACTTTTCCTGCATGTAGTACTTCATCTCAGCTACTAGAGGTCAGACTTTTCCTGAGTGTAGTACTTCGTCTCATCCAATAGATGGCAGACTTTTCCTGCGTGTACTACTTCATCTCAGCCACTAGAAGTCAGACTTTTCCTGTGTGTAGTACTTCATCTCATCCAATAGATGGAAGACTTTTCCTGCATGTAGTACTTCATCTCAGCCACTAGAGGTCAGACTTTTCCTGAGTGTAGTACTTCATCTCATCCAATGGATGGCAGACTTTTCCTAAGTGTAGTACTCCTCACATCCAATAGATGGCAGACTTTTCCTGAGTGTAGTACTTCATCTCAGCCACTAGAGGTCAGACTTTTCCTGAGTGTAGTACTTCATCTCATCCAATAGATGGCAGACTTTTCCTGCGTGTAGTACTTCATCTCAGCCACTAGAAGTCAGACTTGTCCTGTGTGTAGTACTTCATCTCATCCAATAGATGGCAGACTCTTCCTGAGTGTAGTACTCCTCACATCCAATAGATGGAAGACTTTTCCTGCGTGTAGTACTTCATCTCAGCCACTAGAGGTCATACTTTTCCTAAGTGTAGTACTTCATCTCATCCAATAGATGGCAGACTTTTCCTGCGTGTAGTACTCCTCACATCCAATAGATGGCAGACTTTTCCTGTGTGTAGTACTTCATCTCATCCAATACATGGCAGACTTTTCCTGTGTGTATTACTTCATCTGAGCCACTAGAGGTCAGACTTTTCCTGTGTGTAGTACTTCATCTCATCCAATAGATGGCAGACTTTTCCTGAGTGTAGTACTCCTCACATCCAATAGATGGCAGACATTTCCTGCGTGTAGTACTTCATCTCAGCCACTAGAGGTCAGACTTTTCCTGAGTGTAGTACTTCATCTCATCCAATAGATGGCAGACTTTTCCTGCGTGTAGTACTTCATCTCAGCCACTAGAGGTCAGACTTTTCCTGAGTGTAGTACTTCATCTCATCCAATAGATGGCAGACTTTTCCTGCGTGTAGTACTTCATCTCAGCCACTAGAAGTCAGACTTGTCCTGTGTGTAGTACTTCATCTCATGCAATAGATGGCAGACTCTTCCTGAGTGTAGTACTCCTCACATCCAATAGATGGAAGACTTTTCCTGCGTATAGTACTTCATCTCAGCCACTAGAGGTCATACTTTTCCTAAGTGTAGTACTTCATCTCATCCAATAGATGGCAGACTTTTCCTGCGTGTAGTACTCCTCACATCCAATAGATGGCAGACTTTTCCTGTGTGTAGTACTTCATCTCATCCAATACATGGCAGACTTTTCCTGTGTGTATTACTTCATCTGAGCCACTAGAGGTCAGACTTTTCCTGTGTGTAGTACTTCATCTCATCCAATAGATGGCAGACTTTTCCTGAGTGTAGTACTCCTCACATCCAATAGATGGCAGACATTTCCTGCGTGTAGTACTTCATCTCAGCCACTAGAGGTCAGACTTTTCCTGCGTGTAGTACTTCATCTCATCCAATAGATGGCAGACTTTTCCTGCGTGTAGTACTTCATCTCAGCCACTAGAGGTCAGACTTTTCCTGTGTGTAGTACTTCATCTCATTCAATAGATGGCAGACTTTTCCTGCGTGTAGTACTTCATCTCAGCCACTAGAGGTCAGACTTTTCCTGCGTGTAATACTTCATCTCATCCAATAGATGGCAGACTTTTCCTGCGTGTAGTACTCCCCACATCCAATAGATGGCAGACTTTTCCTGTGTGTAGTACTTCATCTCATCCAATACATGGCAGACTTTTCCTGCGTGTAGTACTTCATCTGAGCCACTAGAGGTCAGACTTTTCCTCTGTGTAGTACTTCATCTCATCCAATAGATGGCAGACTTTTCCTGAGTGTAGTACTCCTCACATCCAATAGATGGCAGATTTTTCCTGCGTGTAGTACTTCATCTCAGCCACTAGAGGTCAGACTTTTCCTGAGTGTAGTACTTCATCTCATCCAATAGATGGCAGACTTTTCCTGTGTGTAGTACTTCATCTCATCCAATAGATGGCAGACTTTTCCTGAGTGTAGTACTCCTCACATCCAATAGATGGCAGACTTTTCCTGCGTGTAGTACTTCATCTCAGCCACTAGAGGTCAGACTTTTCCTGCGTGTAGTACTTCATCTCAGCCACTAGAAGTCAGACTTTTCCTGCGTGTAGTACTTCATCTCATCCAATAGATGGCAGACTTTTCCTGAGTGTGGTACTCCTCACGTCCAATAGATGGAAGACTTTTCCTGCGTGTAGTACTTCATCTCAGCCACTAGAGGTCAGTCTTTTCCTGTGTGTAGTACTTCATCTCATCCAATAGATGGCAGACTTTTCCTGCGTGTAGTACTCCTCACATCCAATAGATGGCAGACTTTTCCTGTGTGTAGTACTTCATCTGAGCCACTAGAGGTCAGACTTTTCCTAAGTGTAGTACTTCATCTCATCCAATAGATGGCAGACTTTTCCTGAGTGTAGTACTCCTCACATCCAATAGATGGCAGACTTTTCCTGCGTGTAGTACTTCATCTCAGCCACTAGAGGTCAGACTTTTCCTGAGTTTAGTACTTCATCTCATCCAATAGATGGCAGACTTTTCCTGCGTGTAATACTTCATCTCAGCCACTAGAGGTCAGACTTTTCCTGTGTGTAGTACTTCATCTCATTCAATAGATGGCAGACTTTTCCTGAGTGTAGTACTTTATCTCAGCCACTAGAGGTCAGACTTTTCCTGAGTGTAGTACTTCATCTCATCCAATAGTTGGCAGACTTTTCCTGCGTGTAGTACTTCATCTCAGCCACTAGAGGTCAGACTTTTCCTGCGTGTAGTACTTCATCTGAGCCACTAGAGGTCAGACTTTTCCTAAGTGTAGTACTTCATCTCATCCAATAGATTGCAGACTTTTCCTGAGTGTAGTACTCCTCACATCCAATAGATGGCAGACTTTTCCTGCGTGTAGTACTTCATCTCAGCCACTAGAGGTCAGACTTTTCCTGAGTGTAGTACTTCATCTCATCAAATAGATGGCAGACTTTTCCTGCGTGTAATACTTCATCTCAGCCACTAGAGGTCAGACTTTTCCTGTGTGTAGTACTTCATCTCATTCAATAGATGGCAGACTTTTCCTGAGTGTAGTACTTTATCTCAGCCACTAGAGGTCAGACTTTTCCTGAGTGTAGTACTTCATCTCATCCAATAGATGGCAGACTTTTCCTGCATGTAGTACTTCATCTCAGCCACTAGAGGTCAGACTTTTCCTGTGTGTAGTACTTCATCTCATCCAATAGATGGCAGACTTTTCCTGAGTGTAGTACTCCTCACATCCAATAGATGGCAGACTTTTCCTGCGTGTAGTGCTTCATCTCAGCCACTAGAGGTCAGACTTTTCCTGCGTGTAGTACTTCATCTCAGCCACTAGAAGTCAGACTTTTCCTGCGTGTAGTACTTCATCTCATCCAATAGATGGCAGACTTTTCCTGAGTGTAGTACTCCTCACATCCAATAGATGGAAGACTTTTCCTGCGTGTAGTACTTCATCTCAGCCACTAGAGGTCAGACTTTTCCTGTGTGTAGTACTTCATCTCATCCAATAGATGGCAGACTTTTCCTGCGTGTAGTACTTCATCTCAGCCACTAGAGGTCAGACTTTTCCTGTGTGTAGTACTTCATCTCATCCAATAGATGGCAGACTTTTCCTGAGTGTAGTATTCCTCTTCCTGATAAGAACAGATACTACACTTGATCTTAGCCAAAAGGCCGAGAAGAGTCTGCCATCTATTGGATGAGATGAAGTACTACACTCAGGAAAAGTCTGACCTCTAGTGGCTGAGATGAAGTACTACACGCAAGAAAAGTCTCACATCTGCAACTTAGGGAGAGTGTTCTGATCCAATTTCAAAAAACCATGGTCACCCTAATTTGCATCTCTCTCTTTTATTTTTAGCTAGCACCAATTAGGATACTTTTTGACCATACTGGTGGTAGACATCTCGATCGATCAATCGATCGATCTCTCTCTCTTTCATTTTTAGCTAGCACAAATGGTGATACTTTTTGAACATACTGGTTAAAGTTGGTTAATATCTCTCTCTCTTTCCCATTTTTAGCTTGTACAAATTCCGATACTTGCGATCTATTTATCTATCTATCTGTCTATCTGTCTATCTATCTATCTATCTATCTATCTATCTATCTATCTATCTATTATCTATCTATCTATCTATCTATCTATCTATCTATCTATCTATCTATCTATTATCTATCTATCTATCTATCTATCTATCTATCTATCTATCTATCTATCTATCTATCTAATTCTCTTCTATCTATCTATTATCTATCTATCTATCTATCTATCTATCTATCTATCTATCTATCTATCTATTATCTATCTATCTATCTATCTATCTATCTATCTATCTAATTCTCTTCTATCTATCTATTATCTATCTATCTATCTATCTATCTATCTATCTATCTATCTATCTATCTATCTATCTATCTATCTAATCTCTGATATAAAAGACACAAAAGAATGCAGCTCTCTAATCATTGTTACACCAGTAAATCAATTATTTAAAGCTTAAGGCTCTGTTCACACATAGGCATTTTGAATCCCGGCTGCAATTTCAAAACACGCTGTTAAAATGTCAAATCGCACATCAGCGTGTTCAGGTGCCATTCATTTCAATGGCACCTAAAAATGTTGCAATTGTCATGCAACATATTGAGTTGCAATTGTGCAAACCAAATCGTGTGACATGCATCGCCCAAAGGAAGTTACGGAACTTCGCGCATTTTGATTTACGTGAGTACAGTGTGATTTGTTGTGGAATTGCCCCTGAACAGGCTGATGTGCGATTTGACATTTTAACAGTGGGTCTTGGTGGGCGGAGCCTGAGTATGGCGGCGGCGGAGAGCTCGGGGTAGGAGCTCTCGCACGAGTCTCCTCTGACCGACCCCCCCTATTTTTGGCCTCAACTCCCCTCAGAGGTGTGGAGCTCCAGATGGCTGAGACCTACCTCGGCCTGGTGGGGTTCCCTGGATGAGCAGCGGCGCGCGGTTGGAGGAGCCGGGGAGCTGGAGAGCAGCGGAGAGAGGCTGGGATGCTGAGCCGGGTTGCCGGGAGACGAGGAGGCGCGGCCGGGGCACGTGACCAGCCGCGGTGCACCCCTGGGAAGCAGGGAAGCCGGCCGGCTGAAGGCTGACAGGGAGCAGGAGAGTCTTGACTCGCTGGAGGGCTGGGAGTGTAACCCGGAAAGCCGGAGATGGGAGCAGGTCTGAGGTTGCAGTGACACGCCGGTTCCCCCGG
Source organism: Staurois parvus (assembly GCF_062004578.1). Lineage (NCBI taxonomy): Eukaryota > Metazoa > Chordata > Amphibia > Anura > Ranidae > Staurois > Staurois parvus. Next base: position 2,304,469 of record NW_028318388.1, on the reverse strand, counting down.
TGCCACACGAGTGGGAGAGCCGTGCGGCTGTGAGGAGAGGTGACGCTGCGGGAGCACGTGACCAGCCGCGGAGGATCTCTGGGGGAAAGAGGAAGCCGGCTGCCTTCCTGATGTGACAGGGAGACGCCGGCTCACTGCTGTCTGTACCCCCTGGCTGGCTGGCTGATCCTGGGTCAGGGGGACCCAGGAATACCAGGAGACCCTTCCTGCCTTCCTGGGACAAACCCTAAGGAGAAAAAAAAAAAAAAGAAACAGCATCGGAAACCCAGAGGAATCCCCCCCCCCAGGACTGAGCAGCAGTGAAGGCCCTCCACACAAGCATGGAGCCACCGTCCTGAGAAGGGAAGGGTGAGTGAGAGCTACTGGGGGCTTACTGTGTTGTGGAACCCTGAGTGACATAGGAAACCAAGCAGTGAAAGAGGGGAGGGGAGGATTCCCTGGGGTTAGAAGAGAAGAAGAGAGGAGGCCCAGGTGTCCTAAGAGAATAAAACATATAAAAAATTGCAAGTCTGTCTGGTCCAGAAATTATAAAGGAGCGGTATAATCCCATCTTTCAGAGGATATGAAGAATAAAGGTCCCAAGGGAGCAGGGCCCAAAGGGTCTCAAACAGGAACAATAAAGAAATTTACATCATATGGAAATATTACGCCAGAAAGGGCCCAAGGCGCAAGCACAAAAGGGGAAATGGACACTAGTTCAGGAAATAGTCCTAGATTATCATTGGGCATGAATAGCAGCTGCAGTCAACAAATAGTGGATGGCTTGGGAAAAAAAGACTCTGACGGGGAACTACAAGTACCAAACAAGAAGGAGATGATAGAAATGTTTCAAAATTTGGAAAAAACGATAAAACATGAAATGACAGCTATTCGAAATGATTTAGGGCATCTGCTATCAAGAATGGAGGAAACAGAGGAGAAAGTTAAAATCCAGGCCCAAAACATAGATAATCTAAAGAAAAAAATAAACCAATTGGAAAACACTCAGAAAAAATTGATCTATAGGATGGAAGCTCAAGAAAATAAAGAAAGAAGGTGTAACCTTAGAGTACGAGGAATCCCAGAGACTGCAAAAGGGGAAACACTATATGAACTAGTTAAAAAAATCTTGAACTCCATAAGAGACAGACCTGAAACAGATGGGATCAAGTTAGATGGAGTGTTTAGAACAGGAAAGTTCAAACAGGCTACTGAGAAGGAAAGACCGAGAGACATAATTCTCCAGTTCCAAAAATTTGGGGTCAAAGATGAGATTTGGAAGAAGACCAAGGGAAGATCATTAATTAAGTATGGAGATTTGACTATCCAAATTTATGCGGACTTAACAGCAGAGACCCTACGGAGAAGGAGATCCCTGAGACCCCTGTTGGAGAAAATGAGGAAACAGAATGTGCAGTATAGATGGGGTACCTCAGCATCTCTAATTGGCTGGAAAAATGGGGTCACAGCTAAGGGATTTTTGTGAGAGACTGGACATGCAAAGAATGGAGATAGCAGGGTGGGAAGAAGAAGATAAAGGAGATACAGATGATACAAGAAAAGAGGACTGGCAGCGGGGAGGGGGAGGGAGGCCTCGGGGCTGGGGAGGGAAAGGAGGGAGAATTAAGTAGAAAATATGTGTTTGTTTTTTTTTTGTTTTTTTTTTTGTTGTTTCATCCTCCTTTTTCCCTCTCTCGCCCCTGGTCTCTCCCCTCAGGAAGTTGAGGTCCTTCAGAATGCTCCGGTTTAAGGGAGGGAAGTAAAGATTCTTCCTGAGCCCAGATGATAGAGAGAGGGGATCTGGGGGGGTCGGAGGAGAGGTGAGCCGTACATGGGCGGAGCTTACGCCCTAAGTTTTAAATCAATAGTGGAAACAGATCCACAAATGATTTGTAGGCAGTTTATAAGCCTAAAAATGGGTAGGGGAAAAAGAAAAGAGGGTGGGAGGAATGGGGGGTGGGAGATGAGGGTCGGGCGGGAGGGAGTGGGGGGAGGTTGGGTTAATATGCTGCACGATAGAAGGGCCCAATAGGAGGAGGCGTATTAGAGGAGAGAGAGACAGAATTAAGAAGGATGGAAGAAATACAGTTTATAACATATAATGTGAATGGGTTAAACTGTCCTGGGAAAATATTTAAGTTGTTTAAAGAGTTACATCATAGAGCAACGTCAGTGGTATTTTTACAGGAAACACATTTTGAGATAGAGTCAAATGTGAAACTAAAATCCAAATATTATCCAACATGGTATTACGCTGACTCTCCAATTAAAAGAGCAAAAGGGGTGGCAAAAGGGTTGGCAAAGAACATGAGATTTGAGCTGGAGGATAGAAGGACCGATCCGGAGGGGAGATTCCTGTTCTTGAGAGGTAAATTACAGGGAATCGAGTGTACGTTAGCCAATATATATTGCCCCAACAAAAAGCCGGAGATCTATTTGAAGGGTCTGTTGAAAAAATTGATAGACTTCAAAAAAGGGCGTTTGATAGTAGCAGGAGACTTAAATCTCTGTATGGACCCCCAAAAGGATGCAACCTCCCCTGTGCAGAGAGAAGGGGGTAGGTCTCTGAGAGCTTTGAAGAAAGCGATCCACGAGTACCAACTGGTGGACACTTGGAGAATAATGCATATGAGAGACAGAGACTATACCTTCTTCTCTAATGCACATGAGATATACTCGAGGCTGGATTATATTTTAATAGATCATCAACTTATAGAACTGTTGGTTAAAATAGAAATAGAGATGAGTACATTCTCGGATCATGCCCCTGTCATAATGAAAATGGGATGGGGAAGACGGTGGACGGGAGGTCTAGGATGGAGGTTAAATGAGGCCCTTCTTTTGGATGAGGATATAGCCCAGAAGATTGGGGAAGAGATCAAGGTATATTTTAAGGAGAATGAGACAGAGGAAGTATCGACAGCCACAGTATGGGAAAGCCACAAGGCATATATAAGAGGTATCCTGATTGCGATGGGAGCAAGGAAGAAAAGAGAAAGAAGAGAGAGGGTTAGTGGGCTCCTAAAAGAAATCCTGGATTTAGAGCAGATACAAAAGAAGAAAATAACAAGAGAAATAAGACAGAAGTTAATGGATAAAAAAGATGAGCTAGAGAGATTGATGGAAGAGGAGAGGAGAAGAGTATATAACAAAGTACTAAATGAAAGATATACTGTAGATGGGGAGACAGACCAGGAAAATACTTAATGAGAGCTTTGAATAAAAAGAAAAATAGAAATTATATAGAAAAGATAAAAAATCCTAAGGGGGAGTTGGTTTATTCAACCAAAGAGATTATTAAAGTGTTCACGGAATACTATAGAAAATTGTATAATATTAGTCCCCAAGGCTCTTCAAAAGAAATTGAAGAGGATATCAACGAAAAAAGGATGATATATTTAAAAAATGCAGGATTACCAAAGTTAAGTGAAATACAATTGAACTCCTTGGATGCGGAAATTTCCCAGGATGAAATAAAAGCAGCATTAAGAAGTACAGGGGGTGGAAAAAGTCCAGGACCGGATGGGTATACAGTTAAGTACTATAAAAAATATAGTGAAATATTGTTACCTAAACTGAAGAAGTATATGAACGACCTGGGAGGAGGGATGGAGGGGAGAAGAGAATCTCTTCAGGCCCATGTTGTACTCATTCACAAGGAGGGAAAAGATTAGAGATGAGCGAATTATTCAAAAATTCGGTTCGGCTGATTCGCCGTATTCGTGGAAGAAATTTGATTCGAGCCGAATATATTCGCTGTGAATTTAACTTATAAAAAGGGTGTTTCTAGGCTTCAGAGAGCCTTTATATTAGTGCAGAACACTGTACCTTTAATTTAAATGCCCTTGGAGTCTGCTGGGGAAGAGAAATAATACTGTCAGTCAGTATGACATGCAGATGAGTGCCGTCGATCTTAAAATCACCGCACACTTCACTCATTTGGGCAGTCACGGGGCCAAAACCAGAGTGTGGAGCCACAGTGTGGCGGTGGAGGCAGCAGCAATGGGAGGCCATACAGCACCCTATGACAAAATGGAACCCACCAGCAGTGTGAGGAGACCTGAAAGTGGCACATGGCAGAGTGTGGCGATGGAGACAGCAGCAATGGGAGGCCGTACAGGGACCCATGACACACTCTGGACCTGGCAGCAGCATGAGGAGGCGGTACAGGGGCCCATGACAGATTACGGGCCTGGCAGCAGCATGAGGAGTCGGTACGGGGGCCCATGGCAGATTACGGGCCTGGCAGCAGCATGAGGAGGCGGTACAGGGGCCCATGGCAGAGTGGCGGAGCGTAAGCAGCTAAAATTGAAGGCCATACACAGGCCTATGTTAAAAAGTCCCCCCAGCAGCAGCGCGGGGAGACGACTATCAAGAGTCCAATGGCAGAGTGGCGGAGCAGAAGCAGCTTCAATTGAAGGCCATACACAGGCCTAGGTTAAAAAGCGGAAGCCGTCAGCAGCGTGAGCAGACGACAGAGACACATGGCGCAGGGTGGCGGTGGATGCAGCAGTATTCGGAAGCCAAACACAGGCCTCGGTTAAAAAGCGGAAGCCGTCAGCAGCGTGAGCAGACGACAGAGGCACATGGCGCAGGGTGGCGGTGGAGGCAGCAGTATTCGGAAGCCATACACAGGCCTAGGTTTAAAATTGGAACCCAGCAGCGTGAGCAGACGACAAAGACACACATGGCAGAGGATGGATCTGGCAGCAGTATGAGAAGGCGGTACAGGGGCCCGTGGCACAGTGTGGTGATGGGGGCTACAGCAACTGGATGCCAGAAAGTGGCCGATAGGGCTATATACTGCATGGAATTATAAAGTTGTAAAGACAGTGGCCTATAAGGCTATACACACTATAACAATCATGACTTGATTGACCATTGGCCTATAAGGCTATACACAGCATGAATATCATGACTTATTCTGAGAGTGGTTTGGAAGGCTATATACAAAAAGTAATTCATGAGCTGTCCGGACAGCGGACAATAAGTACATATATACAAATCAATTCATCAGCTGTCCAGCCAGCGGCCTCAAAGGCGACACATATAGAAAGCAATTCATGAGCTGTTCAGACAGCGGCCTCTAAGGCGACAGATATACAAAGCAATTCCCGAGGTGTTCAGGGAGCGGCCTGAACGGCTAGGTCAGTTAGGTCAGTTGTGTCAGGAACTGGTGGTTTGAAATCCAGACTAATCCACGCCTGATTCATTTTTACAAACGTGAGTCTCTCCACACTTTGGGTGGACAGTCGTGTCCTCCGCGGAGTTACAATACCTCCTGCCGCACTAAACACGCGCTCCGATGCCACGCTACTGGCCGGGCATGACAGCCTTTCAAGGGCAAATTCAGCTAGTTGGGGCCAAAGGTCAAGTTTCGTTGCCCAGTAGTCAAGGGGATTGTCTACCTTGGTTGGCAGGGTGCTGTCCAAGTAGGCCCAAGCTTGTTGTTTGAGGTCCTGCTCCAGGTCCACCTGATGCTGCTGCTGCTGCGGCTGGTTAGTAGTTTCCTCACTGCGCTGGTGAAGAAAGCTACTCATCATCGACTGCAGACTGAGGCAGCCGCTGCTGGTGGAGCTGCCACTGCTCCTACCACCCCTCCCCTGCTGCCATGGCAGCGGAACGCGAGCGCACAGGGCCCACAGTGTCTGAGGATGGACGTTGGCGCAGAAAGGCAGAGACCAACTGACTACATAGGTGGTTTTTATAGTACTTTATTTTGGCCTCCCTCTCAGCAGGTGTGAAAAAGGCCACCATTTTGGAACGGTAGCGAGGGTCCAACAAGATGGACAGCCAAAATTCATCCCTCTGTCTGATGGTTATTATTCGGCTGTCGCTACGCAAGCAAGCGAGCATGCTATGGGCCATTTGTGCCAAGGAATGCGAGGGACTCCCTGCCTCCATCTCCACAGCATACTGCCACGGTGCGTCTGGGTCCTCTGTCTCCTCCTCCTCCTCTACCAGATGCTCCTGCTCCTCCACTCCTGTCCGCTGAGTGGAAAAACCACCCATTTCACTCAATAATTCCTGAGCACCAATGTCCTCCTCTACCTCCTCCTCTTCTTCCTGTCCTGCCCCCACAGGGGTCATGTGGCGTTGAGATCTGTGCGCCACGTCTACCGCACCCTGACCAGCCATTGTTAACAGCATTTGTTCCAGGACGTGCAACAGAGGAATGACGTAGTTCATCCCATAGTCCTGCCGACTCACGAATAGCGTGGCCTCCTCAAATGGCCTGAGCAAGCGGCAGGTGTCACGCATGAGCTGCCAATGGCTGACATCTAAGTTACACAGGGGAGTACCTTTATCCGCTTGTAACATCAGGAAATCGGTGATGGCCTTTTGCTGTTCGTAAAGGCGGTCTAACATATGTAGGGTTGAATTCCACCTTGTTGCAACGTCGCAGATCAGGCGATGCTGTGGAATTCCGTTCTGCCGCTGCAGCTCAAGGAGGGTGTGCTTTGCGGTGTAGGAATGGCTGAAATGCATGCAAAGTTTACGTGACATTTTAAGGATGTCTTGCAGTGGGATGGTGGATTTTAGGAACCGCTTGACAACCAGATTGAACACGTGAGCCATGCATGGCGCATGGCACAACCTTCCTTGACGCAGAGCAGACACCATGTTCTTTCCGTTGTCGGTCAACATGGTTCCGATTTTAAGTTTGCGCGGAGACAGCCACGTAATCCATCATGGATTACATGATGAAGATTCTCTGAGTGAATGGAGAAGTTTTTTCCACACGTGTGAGAATTCATTGTTAAAAATGCTGATAGAAAGGAAAAAAAGGAAATTAAGGACAGTGGAGGTTAAAATAGATGAGATGAAAAAGAAAGTAGAGGAACTAAAGGACAAGAGGGATCTAAATGGATTATTTCAGAAATTACACGAACAACTTAATAAAAAGGATGGAGAAATGAAGAAAAAGAAACATAAGAAATTTGTCAGAGATATAGGTGATTACCAGGCCAATAAAGTGTATAAATGGCAGGAAGTAATTTCAAAAAATTGTCAGTCTGCAGAATCATCTCCAGCCAAATCCACTGATGGAAACCTGGAAGATATGAGAAATATACCCCAGGAAGGAAAAAAGCAGATGGGAGTTACACTAAATGGAGGGAGGGGGGAGGGGTCTAAACCTAGTGATATTAAAACAAATGTAAAAACCAAGAATTCGGGTAATCAAGAATATAATGTTCCAGTTTATAATAGATTCCAACCATTGGAAGGTTGGAATAACCAATACAATCAATATAATCCAAGGAACGTATACTATAGCCCAGGTCGAAATAGAGGAAGGGGAAATTTTTTTCAGAGGGACTTCAGAGGTCGGCCACCAGGTCCACCTTATATGAGACCTTATTTCCCACCCCAGTGGGGAAGAGGGGGGCAGAGAAATCCCCAATATTACCAACCAGTGGAAGGGGAGGGAGGATATGCCCCGAGAGAAGAAACAGGAAGGTATCAACAAGTAGAAGAGCGACCTGTGGAAGGAGGAAACGAGAACAAAAGGAAACGAAAAGAAGTTTAGGGGAAGGTATTTATAATTTGAGTTCAGTTCCGTTAACAGATGAGGAAATTTCAGTATTAGATAAAGGTCTTAAGTTTGCTCCTAAAACCAATTTAAATAAATTTGATACATATATTGCTATTAATAAATATATTAGGAAAATTAATATCAAGAAATACTTTGCTTCTTTACCAGGGCCAACATCTATGGCAAATTTGGAATCAAGATCTAAATATGTTCATAGTGAATTAAAAAACAAATCTACGTTTAATCCCTCAAACTCTAGAAATATGAATGTTGAGGTGTTTAAACAAATGACAATTGATGATCTATATGAACTAGAGGCACGAAAATTTAAGGAAGAAGAATCCATTTATAAGGGTTTGCTCACATTGAAAAAGAAAAATAATGTTGTGATCCGACCAGCGGACAAGGGGGGAGGGGTGGTCGTAATGGACAGATTGAATTATGAAAAGGAAATGAATTTAATTTTAGGGGACAGGAGTACCTATGAAAAAATTTCAAAAAACCCCACAGCTTTATATAGAAAACAGCTTGTAAAATTGGTAAAAAAAGCGGAAGATGACAAAATTATTCATGAGAAAGAAGCATTATATCTTGTCCCTTTACACTGTAAGGTTCCATTTATATACATCCTACCTAAGATCCACAAGAGTTTGACCAACCCACCAGGTAGGCCTATTATTAATGGAATAGGATCAATCCACTCAAGGGTGGGACAATATATAGACTTTTACTTACAGCCAGTGGTTAAAAAAGCGCCTTCGTATCTTAAAGACGGCCAAGATGTGATTAATTTATTGGAAGGTATGGAGATTACACAAGAAATGTATCTGATGACCATAGATGTCAATTCCTTATACACTAGTATAAAACACAAAGATGGAATAGATGCAATAAAATGGGCCTTAAAATACCATACAGAATTACATATCAAACAAAGGAAGTTTATTATACAACTATTGGAATTTTCTATGGGGAAGAACTATTTTTGGTATGATGGTGGATATTATGAACAAAAGAAAGGTGTCGCGATGGGCGCGAAGTTTGCTCCCAGTTTGGCCAACATCTTTTTGGCAAAATGGGAGGATAAGGAAATCTTTGGCAGAAATTGGAAAGGGCTAAAAACATGGAAAAGGTATATCGATGATATTTTGGTAGTTTGGGAAGGTACAGAAAAAAGTTTACAACAATTTTTAGAATATATTGGAAAGAATGAACATGAATTAACTTTTACTTATAATATGAGCCAAGAATCGGTCAATTTTTTAGATTTAACTATTTTTAAGATGAATAATAAGTTATATTTTAAAACGTTTTTTAAAGATACAGATAGAAACGGGTACATTCCTACAAATAGCTGTCATCATCCCCGGTGGATACAGGGTATACCTAAAGGACAATTTACTAGAATTTTTAGAAATTGTTCTAGACTGGAGGATTACATTTTACAATCAGAAGTTATTTTAAATAGGTTTATTGCTAAGGGCTATGATCCAGTGAGATTGGAGAAAATAAGATTTAAGATAAGTCAAAATTATTTAGGAGGAAGAAAAATTAAGCAAAAACCAAAGACTAAAGATAAGAGGAATGGAATTGAATATGCGTTTATTTCGAATTTTAATTGTCAGTATAGAGAAGTTGAAAATATTTTTATGAGACATTGGCCAATTCTTAAAAAAGATAATGTTTTAAGTTCAGAGTTACCAGTAAAACCTTCCTTTATTTATAGAAAAGCAAATAATTTGAGAAACATTTTAGTAAAAGGCGTAATTTCCCCACCAAAAGAAAAAGTTTTTGAGATGTTTAATTTTAAAGGTTTTTATCCATGCAAAAAGTGTAGAATTTGTAGAAAGACTGGGATAAAAGATAGGATGATTTCATCCTTTAAATCCCATTCTACTGGAGAGGAATTTCCTATTAAGCGGTTTATCACTTGTAATACACGTTATGTAACATACGTATTGGAATGTCCGTGCCAGTTCCAATACATTGGTAGGACTAAAAGGAATCTGTCAGTCAGATTGGAAGAGCATGTGAGAAATATTATTAAGGGCAAGAAAGACCATAATGTATCGAAACATTTTAAAGATTGTCATAACTCAGATCCAGGACTCCTAAAATTTTGTGGCATTGATAGTATTAAAGGACATTGGAGGGGTGGTAATAGAGTCCAAAAGTTGTCGCAAAATGAGACTTTTTGGATATTTAAGATGAATACATTAAAACCTAGAGGTCTTAATATAGAACTTGATTTAAATTGTTTTATTTCTGATTTTTAGATTCCTTGGGCGAAAATGTTGAGAGCTGGGATATAATCTTGTGTGACCTAGTAGAATTTTAGGTGTTGTGGCTCGTAATAAGTAATGTATTAATTATAGGTGTAAAAAATATAAAGGAGCTGATTAGAATTTATAATAAATTATTTTAATATGATTTTAGCATAGTGTATGAATATTAAAAAAATATATAGGTGGGGTTTGAGATATATATAAAAAGTTTTTTCTGAATGTAAAAAGTATAAGAATAGTTTTATGAAACTAGGAATGAATAATATATATTAGTATATGAATTAATTGAACCTGTTCTTGAGAATGACCACTGGAGGGAGCAAAGTATTTAGATTGAAAAGTATGATGAATTAAGTATAATGGGATGTAATATATGAGTTTGACCACTGGAGGGAGTAAGAGGCTTAATAATGAAGTAGTGTTATGTATATATATATATGTCCGATGGGTTATATTTGTTATAAATTAAAATTGATAGGATTTATTAAATATGTTTTAAAATGGGGTAGAAGATTAGGGAATATGTGCATAATTAAAGTTTTTATATATAATGTATTTTTGTATTTTGGGCTGATAATCAGACTAGACAACATGGAGGTTTATTTGTTGATTGTATTTTTATATGAATTTACATTCCTCTGGTACCCTTCTGGTATTAGTATTTGCCCAGACCGATGTTTTTTGGGCTTTGGGTATTCATTAGAGTGAGAGAGGAATTGCGATGGCCTGGTTTCCCTATTTAAAAATGGCGGTGACGGCCTCATACCATTGAGAGACATCAATATATAAGGAGAGTGGTGTGGGACGTCCGTATCCCTTCAGACGAAGTCCGGAAGTGACGAAACGCGTTAAGGGTGTGACGTAGTGACGCACGCACGCAGACCGGAAGTGTCGCCGCGGCCATTTTGTGGGTTGTCAACACATGGCAAATCGCATTTGTTTGATAGGACTCACATAGGAAGCATGTTGGAAGCCGGAATAATGAAATTTTAATGTAAGTTCTTATTAAATCTTTTTATTATACCCTGAATATGAGCCTTGAGACCCTTCTTGTCTTTTGAGGACCTTGGAATATTTTCATTGGAGCATTTGGAAGATCTCATTTGGATGCTGGTATATGGATACAGAGGGTAATAGTATCTAATACTATTGGTGCTGGTGGAACACAGTGTTGCAGTTTTCACTGAGTGGTCACAGTTTATTCACATGTGCACAGAAGAGATACACATATATAGTGTTTGCACATTTTTGTGTTTTTGTGTTTGCACGGAGAGAATATATTATGTATTAAGGTAATGCACTAGATTTTGAATTTGTTTTTTCGAGGTATTACGGGATGGAAGGGAATTTCTTCTGACTGGATGAATTAAATTTGGATATTTGGACAATTTTTTGGACACCATTTCTATTTGACACTATTTTTGGTTATATTGGGACATTTTGGGACACTTTGCATTGGACTTTTTTATTTATATTTTTTATTTTGAATTTTATTATTATATTTAAGTGTTTGGATTTTATTTTATATTCATTTATTTGAATTTGTTTATATATTTTTCAAAAAGGTTATAATACTGTGTTGCTTTCTGGGGAGAAAGCGTGACTTTTTGAAGGGTTTTTGGGGTTAGGTGATATACACATATTTAAAATAAAGCATGGCACAACCTTCCTTGACGCAGAGCAGACACCATGTTCTTTCCGTTGTCGGTCAACATGGTTCCGATTTTCAGTTTGCGCGGAGACAGCCATCTGTCAATTTCTCTGTTCATTACACTCAGAAGTTCATCCCCTGTGTGACTACGTTCGCCAAGGCATACCAGGTGCAGCACAGCGTGACACCGTTGCGCCCTGCACATGTGATATGCCGGTCGGGTAATGGGACTTGGCACGGGGGTGGCGGCTGAGGACACGGCGGAAGAAGAGGTGGTAGAGGCGGACATCTTTGCTGGACCAAGGACGTGCAAACGTGGAGGCAAAAGCGGCGTGACCTTTCCAAGTTGCTGGTGCGGCTGTGCCGGCACCACGTTCACCCAGTGGGCCGTAAATGACATGTACTGTCCCTGACCGTAGTTACAGCTCCACACGTCGGCGCTGCCGTGCACTTTGGCAGAGACCGACATGCTCAAAGGCTGGCCCACCATCTCTTCTACATGTGAATGCAGGGCTGGCACTGCCTTTTTGGCGAAGAAATGCCGGCTTGGCACTCTCCACCGCGGCTCGGCACAAGCCATCATTTCTCGGAAAGGTGCTGAGTCCACCACTTGGAAAGGGAGGGACTGCAGCACCAGCAACTTGGACAGGAGGACTAGAGATGAGCGAAGTATTCAAAAATTCGATTCGACTGATTCGGCGAATTCGTGGAAAAATTTCGATTCGAGTCGAATATATTCGCTGCGAATTTAACTTATAAAAGGGTGTTTCTAGGCTTCAGAGAGACTTTATATTAGTGCAGAACACTGTACCTTTAATTTAAATGCCCTTGGAGTCTGCTGGGGAAGAGAAATAATACTGACAGTCAGTATGACATGCAGATGAGTGCCGTCGATCTTAGAATCACCGCACACTTCACTCATTTGGGCAGTCACGGGGCCAAAACCAGAGTGTGGAGCCACAGTGTGGCGGTGGAGGCAGCAGCAATGGGAGGCCATACAGCACCCTATGACAAAAATGGAAACCACCAGCAGTGTGAGGAGACCTGAAAGTGGCACATGGCAGAGTGTGGCAATGGAGACAGCAGCAATGGGAGGCCGTACAGGGACCCATGACACACTCTGGACCTGGCAGCAGCATGAGGAGGCGGTACAGGGGCCCATGACAGATTACGGGCCTGGCAGCAGCATGAGGAGTTGGTACGGGGGCCCATGGCAGATTACGGGCCTGGCAGCAGCAATGGGAGGCCGTACAGGGACCCATGACACACTCTGGACCTGGCAGCAGCATGAGGAGGCGGTACAGGGGCGCATGACAGATTACGAGCCTGGCAGCAGCAACTTGGACAGGAGGACGTTCAGCTTCTGCACCGTCGGGTGCGTGCTCGCAAACTGTTGTCTCTTGGAAACGGATTCCAAGAAAGACTGCTGACGGAATCCGTGAAGAGGAGTAGCAGGAGAAGGAGCATCTGAACGAGCGGAATATGCCAACAAGCGACAACAGGGGCCCATGACAGATTACGGGCCTGGCAGCAGCATGAGGAGTCGGTACGGGGGCCCATGGCAGATTAGGGGCCTGGCAGCAGCTATGGGAGGCCCGTAATCTGCCAGCACCCTATGACAAAAAATGGAACCCACCAGCAGTGTGAGGAGACCTGAAAGTGGCACATGGCAGAGTGTGGCGATGGAGACAGCAGCAATGGGAGGCCGTACAGGGACCCATGAGAGACTCTGGACCTGGCAGCAGCATGAGGAGGCGGTATAGGGGCCCATGGCAGATTAGGGGCCTGGCAGCAGCTATGGGAGGCCCGTAATCTGCCAGCACCCTATGACAAAAAATGGAACCCACCAGCAGTGTGAGGAGACCTGAAAGTGGCACATGGCAGAGTGTGGCGATGGAGACAGCAGCAATGGGAGGCCGTACAGGGACCCATGAGAGACTGTGGACCTGGCAGCAGCATGAGGAGGCGGTACTGGGGCCCATGACAGATTAGGGGCCTGGCAGCAGCTATGGGAGGCCCGTAATCTGCCAGCACCCTATGACAAAAAATGGAACACACCAGCAGTGTGAGGAGACCTGAAAGTGGCACATGTTTGGGGCATGATTCATGGTGGATTTAGTCAGTTGTGTCAGGAACTGGTGGTTTGAAATCCAGACTAATCCACGCCTGATTCATTTTCACAAACGTGAGTCTCTCCACACTTTGGGTGGACAGTCGTGTCCTCTGCGGAGTTGCAATACCTCCTGCCGCACTAAACACGCGCTCCGATGCCACGCTACTGGCCGGGCATGACAGCCTTTCAAGGGCAAATTCAGCTAGTTGGGGCCAAAGGTCAAGTTTCGTTGCCCAGTAGTCAAGGGGATTGTCTACCTCGGTTGGCAGGGTGCTGTCCAAGTAGGCCTAAGCCTGTTGTTTGAGGTCCTGCTCCAGGTCCACCTGATGCTGCTGCTGCTGCTGCTGCGGCTGGTTAGTAGTTTCCTCACTGCGCTGGTGAAGAAAGCTACTCATCATCGACTGCAGACTGAGGCAGCTGCTGCTGGTGGAGCTGCCACTGCTCCTACCACCCCACCCCTCCCCTGCTGCCATGGCAGCGGAACGCGAGCGCACAGGGCCCACAGTGTCTGAGGATGGACGTTGGCGCAGACAGGCAGAGACCAGCTGACTACATAGGTGGTTTTTATAGTACGTTATTTTGGCCTCCCTCTCAGCAGGTGTGAAAAAGGCCACCATTTTTGAACTGTAGCGAGGGTCCAACAAAGTGGACAGCCAAAAGTCATCCCTCTGTCTGATGGTTATTATTCGGCTGTCGGTACGCAAGCAAGCGAGCATGCTATGGGCCATTTGTGCCAAGGAATGCGAGGGACTCCCTGCCTCCATCTCCACAGCATACTGCCACGGTGCGTCTGGGTCCTCTGTCTCCTCTTCCTCCTCCTCTACCAGATGCTCCTGCTCCTCCACTCCTGTCCGCTGAGTGGAAAAATCACCCATTTCACTCAATAATTCCTGAGCAGCAATGTCCTCCTCTACCTCCTCCTCTTCTTCCTGTCCTGCCCCCACAGGGGTCATGTGGCGTTGAGATCTGTGCGCCACGTCTACCGCACCCTGACCAGCCATTGTTAACAGCATTTGTTCCAGGACGTGCAACAGAGGAATGACGTCGTTCATCCCATAGTCCTGCCGACTCACGAATAGCGTGGCCTCCTCAAAGGGCCTGAGCAAGCGCAGGTGTCACGCATGAGCTGCCAATGGCTGACATCTAAGTTACACAGGGAGTACCTTTATCCGCTTTTAACATCAGGAAATCTGTGATGGCCTTTTGCTGTTCGTAAAGGCGGTCTAACATATGTAGGGTTGAATTCCACCTTGTTGCAACGTCACAGCATGAGGAGTCGGTACGGGGGCCCATGGCAGATTAGGGGCCTGGCAGCAGCTATAGGAGGCCCGTAATCTGCCAGCACCCTATGACAAAAAATGGAACACACCAGCAGTGTGAGGAGACCTGAAAGTGGCACATGGCATGAGACACTGTGGACCTGGCAGCAGCATGAGGAGGCGGTACAGGGGCCCATGGCAGATTAGGGGCCTGGCAGCAGCTATGGGAGGCCCGTAATCTGCCAGCACCCAATGTCAAAAAATTCAACACACCAGCAGTGTGAGGAGACCTGAAAGTGGCACATGGCAGAGTGTGGCGATGGAGACAGCAGCAATGGGAGGCCGTACAGGGACCCATGACAGACTCTGGACTTGGCAGCAGCATGAGGAGGCGGTATAGGGGCCCATGGCAGATTAGGGGCCTGGCAGCAGCTATGGGAGGCCCGTAATCTGCCAGCACCCTATGTCAAAAAATTCAACACACCAGCAGTGTGAGGAGACCTGAAAGTGGCACATGGCAGAGTGTGGCGATGGAGACAGCAGCAATGGGAGGCCGTACAGGGACCCATGACAGACTCTAGACCTGGCAGCAGCATGAGGAGGCGGTATAGGGGCCCATGGCAGATTAGGGGCCTGGCAGCAGCTATGGGAGGCCCGTAATCTGCCAGCACCCTATGTCAAAAAATTCAACACACCAGCAGTGTGAGGAGACCTGAAAGTGGCACATGGCATGAGACACTGTGGACCTGGCAGCAGCATGAGGAGGCGGTACAGGGGCCCATGGCAGATTAGGGGCCTGGCAGCAGCTATAGGAGGCCCGTAATCTGCCAGCACCCTATGACAAAAAATGGAACACACTAGCAGTGTGAGGAGACCTGAAAGTGGCACATGGCAGAGTGTGGCGATGGAGACAGCAGCAATGGGAGGCCGTACAGGGACCCATGAGACACTGTGGACCTGGCAGCAGCATGAGGAGGCGGTACAGGGGCCCATGGCAGATTAGGGGCCTGGCAGCAGCAATGGGAGGCCCGTAATCTGCCAGCACCCTATGACAAAAAATGGAACACACCAGCAGTGTGTGAGGAGACCTGAAAGTGGCACATGGCAGAGTGTGGCGATGGAGACAGCAGCAATGGGAGGCCGTACAGGTACCCATGACAGACTCTGGACCTGGCAGCAGCATGAGGAGGCGGTATAGGGGCCCATGGCAGATTAGGGGCCTGGCAGCAGCTATGGGAGGCCCGTAATCTGCCAGCACCCTATGTCAAAAAATTCAACACACCAGCAGTGTGAGGAGACCTGAAAGTGGCACACGGCATGAGACACTGTGGACCTGGCAGCAGCATGAGGAGGCGGTACAGGGGCCCATGGCAGATTAGGGGCCTGGCAGCAGCTATAGGAGGCCCGTAATCTGCCAGCACCCTATGACAAAAAATGGAACACACCAGCAGTGTGAGGAGACCTGAAAGTGGCACATGGCAGAGTGTGGCGATGGAGACAGCAGCAATGGGAGGCCGTACAGGGACCCATGAGAGACTCTGGACCTGGCAGCAGCATGAGGAGGCGGTGTAGGGGCCCATGGCAGATTAGGGGCCTGGCAGCAGCAATGGGAGGCCCGTAATCTGCCAGCACCCTATGACAAAAAATGGAACACACCAGCAGTGTGTGAGGAGACCTGAAAGTGGCACATGGCAGAGTGTGGCGATGGAGACAGCAGCAATGGGAGGCCGTACAGGGACCCATGACAGACTCTGGACCTGGCAGCAGCATGAGGAGGCGGTATAGGGGCCCATGGCAGATTAGGGGCCTGGCAGCAGCTATGGGAGGCCCGTAATCTGCCAGCACCCTATGTCAAAAAATTCAACACACCAGCAGTGTGAGAAGACCTGAAAGTGGCACATGACATGAGACACTGTGGACCTGGCAGCAGCATGAGGAGGCGGTACAGGGGCCCATGGCAGATTAGGGGCCTGGCAGCAGCTATAGGAGGCCCGTAATCTGCCAGCACCCTATGACAAAAAATGGAACTGTAGTGGTTTATGTAAGGATATATTTTATTTATAAAGGGCGTGTCCCTTTCCCTTAGATGAAATATTACAGTGCCTCCAGCCGTTAAAATACGGCAAATATTTAGTAAACCAATAATTTGGACACCTTGATAATTTGATCACCACTTATTATTATACCTTGAATTCTTTTAGCCAATATGATTTCGTACCATACACACAAAATTTGCCTTATAATAGATAAATATAAAAATTTATTTATGTACAAAAATTATATATATATTAACACAAAACGCAAAAGACTGGTGATAAATGAATATTGGTACACACAATCAAAAATATACCCTACCAATGTAATACACAATAATAAGGTTTCTAACTAATTACATCAATATCACAATTTTTAAATGATCTGATTTAAAAATTAAATTTATTAATAACTAATAATTTCGAGTATCTCAAAGGTTATATTCTCACAAGCCGTGGCCATAGGATTGCAAGAAGCTATCCTCTGATATATTGTACTCTGATTATTAATATTCAATAAATTATGAAATATGAAAAAAAAATTATAATATGGCACCAAACAATTTTTAACAGTAAAAACAGGATCTCTCTACATATATCTCGAACTACCCAATATTGTTGTGATACACTAAGGTAATTCTATGATTCCACACAACGGAGAAAATAGGTAATACAAAATCAAATAAACAATCTCACCGCACCCGGCATTCAGACTAGGCAACTCTCCCGTGGATTTATCTGGCAGTGGAACGCCTTTAGACTGATGACCACAAGGGAAATTGAGATAGAGTTCAATAGTGTGGGAGAATGTAGGAAGTTATAAGGATAGAGGTTTAGAAATTTAGTAAAGTTTTAGGAAGTTTGAAAGTATGGAAGAGTAGTTATTCAGCAGAGATCTCTTCAGATGTCAGGGTCTTCTTTTGATGAGGTCTTTTCTTTTGATGAGTTTTTCTTTTGATGAGTTTTCTTTCTTAAAGGTACAAGGGCTTTTATACCAACTAATCCATTGTTCTAAGATACCTTCCCACCAGGCTTCTTGATTGACTAGTTGAGAAATGTGTGTACATAAGCTATTTCTCACCTGCCCGCCAGGTGGCGGTCATGTATCATAGAACAATTTGAGTATTTGAGATGACTCATACCTCGGGTGGAATCTTAAGGTAATTTCAGGGATCAAATATACGTCTTTTTCCAGATATAAGTGATCATACCTATAATATTCTAAATAGGGACCATGGAATATAGGGGTATATTCAGTTATTCCTTCTTGAAATACCATCCTGTCTGCTTCCTGATAAGACATGTAACTAATGCTAGTTTATAATACATCTTGCTTTCCATCATCTCAATACTCAAGTTAGTGATATATAGTTCCCATTGCTGAATATTTGGTGGTGTATGAAACCTATTTTTTATAACATCTCTTTTATAACATGTTTTTGTAGTATATCTTTGTAGTTATATACAGTCAATTTTTAGACTTAAATGTCCTGAATTTAACTTCTTTGTTTTAGAACCAACATTTTCTATGTGTAGGGAAAAACTCTCTGTTTGCCTGGCTCTTGTATTGGAGTCACGGTAAACAACTCTTAATACTTTCACCCTTGGTGGACAATAGTATATTGTGATAGTTTCAGAGGTCTGTTGGTTTATCACACTCTGCAAGGTTTGAGTAAGCTCTCAGACAATCAGTTTGGTTCCTCTATTGTCATGTCCAGACCTTGTATATGTTTACCGGCTATTGAAGTCTGAATAATGGTGTTTGACCACCTGTAGAACTTCAAAATAGTATATTGTCTCTGGGAGGAAAAAAAAAAAAATCCCTTCACCCACCGTCTACACCTCTCCAGCCAGATGGTCATTCGACTTTCCAACCAAGACAAATTAACCCCTTAACATCCGGCTATATTGAGCTGCTTGTCATATAATATTATGTCTTGATAAAGTCATATTTTTGAGACATAATTCAAAAGGTCCACAACAAATCCCCCTTTGTTTGGGGTACAGGCACGTGTATAGGGGTGTCTGTGTCGCAAAACATGAGTGGGACTTTTGGCTAGAGTGATTGTTCGTCTTCTCCGGTGAAGTGAATGAAATTCAAAAAAAAAAATTCTTTAATAATAAAATGGCAGCGGTGATGCTGGTTGGTCCTCAACTTGACTCGGCGTCTTTAGATGGACACTTCTGATGACGATCCTGGTCTTGTGATGAGGCCGGCCTGGCCTGGCACATCCACCTTGGGGTCCATGGGTCCTCCGCACGACAGGTCTCTTAGACGGTCTCCTAGGCGGGTCTTTTCCTCTGGACTGGCCCTTGGTGGCCTGGGACATCATGTTATCGTCTCCGGATCGATCTCTGGCATCTGGTCTTTCCCACAGGACATTATAGCTTCCTTCTAGGGTCTGGTCATTGACACCTCCGATCGCCGGTCTAGTCATCGTCTGGGCCTTCCTTTCTAAATTATTAAAATGAACAGTTTAAGTATTGGATATACATAAAATTATATTACTGGATCCTGTAAGGAACAAGATGAATTATATGTTCAAAGAAAATTTAATAATGATCTCAATATCTCCAGATAGGAACTGGTGGGTTAGTCTTCCAACAACTGCAGTTGAGACTTTGGATGGCAAGCATGTAATTGGTTGATGTGCACCCATCTATCACTGATTTCACCATACCGGGTAACCTGCAATTTATATGCGACCGGAGAGATTTTATCAATGATAGAGAACGGACCTTTCCAAGATGGAAGGAATTTCCGTTCCTTGATCTGGTCTCTTGCAAAGTTGTATAGATAGACTTTGTCACCAATCTCATATTCCTTCTTGGAGGTTTTGAGATCATAGTATGTCTTAGCACTAGTTGCAGCTCTTTCCAAATTTCGCTGGGCAAAGGCAAAAGCATATTGCAGATGTTTACGTAAATCCTCTATGTACTGGTGTGTGGTGGTGGCATTGATCAAATTTTGATCTGTAGTGCGATACAATAAGTGCTGGGGCAGTACCATCCGTCTACCTGTCATCAGTTCAAAAGATGACATTTTTGTAACTGTATTCGGAGTAGCCCTCAACGCCATCAGGACCAGCGGGAGTTTGACATCCCAATCTTTGCCTGTTTCCTTAACAAATTTCTTAAGGACGTTAACGATGGTCTGATTGTATCGTTCTACACCACCACTAGAGGCTGGCCGATAGGCGATATGCAATTTCCTTTTAACCCCCAAAATTTTCCACAATTTGGCCATCACTTCGCTAGTGAAGTGCGATCCTCTATCAGACTCTGTCCTCTGTGGTAGACCAAAACGTGAAAATACATGATTTATTAGCAATGCAGCACATGTCTCGGAGCTATTATTTGGTGCTGGTATACACTCGACATACTTGATGAATAAACATGTAACTGTTAACATATACCGATTACCTCGTGAAGATTTTGTTACGGGCCCAATAAAATCCATTTGAAGGTCTGACCAAGGCATACATATCCCCCTCTTCTGGAGAGGTGCTCTGTGAGTTGGCTTGGTAGGTTGAAATTGGGGACATATTAGGCAACCTTGGCAGTACTCCTTCACATCACGTAACATATGAGGCCAGTAGGCATAATCCCGCAGGATCTCATACGTGATCTTCTCTCCACGATGACCGGAAGTAGGAGCATCATGGGCATGCTGTAGCATCAAACCTCTAAATTTAAGTGGGACGACCCATTGTTGTACGCCACCCTTTGAGGTTCGTATCAACAATCCCTGGTATAAAGAGAATTGGGATTTGGATTTCATTAAGATACTGTGACAGGATGAACGACGAGGTGATAGAGGGACGCTATGTGTCACCTCGCATATGCTCATACCTGACCGTTTAGGTGGAGTCCACTCCGGGTTTTTGGGGCCACAGTTAAGCAGGTGGTTCCGGACCAGAGTTTGGACTCCACTGATCTCCACCAACAGGTGGTATAAAAAGGGCAGGGCTGGAGCAAGGAGTTGCTCGTGGCCTGGGACTCAGAGAGGTGTTCTGAGAGAGCTGTGTGTATGGACTATACCTACAAGAAAAGGTTTGCTTTTTGTTTTATTTTGGTGACAGGGAGAAGCCCTTCACCTCTGAGAGAGGAAAAGCCTTTTGTTTAGTTAGTGCCTGGATGGCAAGGATTTATTTTCATGTTTTGTTTATTTTTCTGCAAACCTTTTAAATAAAGCTGACAACCAGTCAGATTTTGACAAAAGCCTGCTGTGCGGTCTACCTTTGTCCCAGGGAAGGAGATCCCCCACCTGAGCTAACCCCACATATGGTGGATTTGGCGGGCAACTTCCTGAGCAAGTGGGAAGATGGAGGAAGTTATAAGAGCCTTGCTGCAGGCCAACGCAGCACAACGGGAGACGAATCGCCAGTTGTCGGAAGCCCAACAAGCACAACATGAAGCCCAACAAGCAGACCGAGAGCTCCTTAAGCAGGTGGCCCAACACCTATTGGAATTAAAGAAGGAATCTGCAGATCCGCTGCCAGTGGAGCAGAAAATGGCGCGGGCCAGCTATGTTTTGCAGAAGATGACACCTGCGGATGATGTGGAGGCCTACCTCACAACTTTTGAAAGGGTTGCTGTTCGGGAAGGATGGAAAAAGGAGCAATGGGCAGGACTGCTTGCGCCATTTCTGACGGGTGAATCCCAAAAAGCCTATTATGACCTGGAACCAGGGGATGCCCAGGACTATGAGAAACTGAAGGCTGAGGTCCTTGCACGCCTGGGCGTCACCATTGCAGTCCGGGCTCAGCGGGTGCATCAGTGGCATTACAGGGCTGACAAACCACCCAGATCTCAGATGTTCGATTTGATACATCTCTCCAAAAAGTGGCTCCAGCCAGAGGTATTGTCAGGCCCTCAGATTGTGGAGCGTGTGGTCATGGACCAATATTTACGTACACTCCCTGCCACTTTGAGGAAGTGGGTCGGCCGTGGAGACCCTAAATCTGCAAATGAGCTGGTGGACCTGGTGGAGAGATATGCAGCCGCTGAGGACTTTTGGCACTCACCTGGGCCGTACCCCAAGGTCACTAGGGGTGGAAAACTATCCGGAGGATCCGGTAAGACTGTTCCATGGGCCAAAGGCTCAGAAAAAAATGATAAGACTATTGTGTCAGATCATGAGACTGTAGGCTTAGGACCTAGAGACTGGCCAAATAGGTCAGGAAGGTCCCCAAGGCCATTTAGAGGTCTAAGCACTGAACATATAATATGTTATCGTTGTCATGCGTTAGGTCATATTGCTGCAAACTGTCCTTTAAATGATGAACCTATGCAATGTGAAAATGCTTATTTAGGAAAACGCATGTCTCTTTTTGCACAGGTGGTATGTACTGCAGCATGTCAGAAACGCATGGAAAAGCAAATGTGTGTGATTGCCATTGATGAAAAGCCAGTAACTGCTCTGCTAGACTCGGGTAGTGTTGTGACCTTGGTTAAAGGTGATTTGGTAAACCCTGCAAGGTTACACCCTAGCATGATTGGGGTTATTTGTATTCATGGTGATACACGTAATTACCAGACTGCTCTGGTGGAGATTGGTACTCCCTGGGGCCCTGTGACCCATTCAGTGGGGGTGGTGCCCTCTCTGCTTCATGAAGCCATAGTGGGGAGAGATTTTCCCCATTTCTGGAAGTTATGGGATAAGGAGGGGAGTCAGGAGGACCGAGCTCCCCCTGCTGGGGAAACGCCGGAAACTCCTGAACTCACTCCTGACCCCTTTGACGGCAAGGTGGAAGGGGAAACTGTTGGTGTATCCAAGGAAGGTGTAGATCTTTTTCCTTTCTCTGTAATGGCTGGGGAGCAGGAGGAGTTGGATCCAACCCCAGACAGTGAGGATATAGAACAAGAGATGATCGCTGGCTCTAGTGAGAGTGGACAGAATGTGGTGCCTGACCTAGAGGTCAGAAAAGAGGATTTTTGTACGGAACAACTGAAAGATTCCACACTTAATAGAGCCCGTGAAAACATTAAAATGATTGATGGGGAACCAGTTGAAAATGATGTAGCGGTGTCTTTTCCCTACATGGCTCTTAACAATAACTTGCTGTATCAAGTGGTAAAGCAAGGGGAGGAGGTGGTAGAACAGTTAGTGGTCCCCAAACCCTTTCGCCGGATGGTACTAGATTTAGCCCATGGGCATATAATGGGTGGACACTTGGGCATAGAGAAAACAAAGGAGAGAATAACCCAGAGATTCTTTTGGCCAGGCTTACATGGAGACGTCAAAGCACATTGTGAGTCATGCCCGGAATGTCAATATTCTGCGCCCTCACCCCATTTTCGCAGTCCGCTAGTACCTCTACCCATAATTGAAGTACCGTTTGAAAGAGTGGGCATGGACCTAGTGGGTCCAGTAGTAAAGTCTGCCCAGGGCCATCAGCACATACTGGTTATACTTGACTATGCCACCCGGTATCCTGAAGCCATCCCTTTGCGTAATACTTCCGCTAAAAATATCGCCAAAGAGCTTGTCCGGGTGTTTAGTCGTGTAGGTATCCCAAAGGAGATATTAACGGATCAGGGCACGCCATTTATGTCTAGAGTTATGAAAGAGTTATGCAAATTGTTCAAAATCTCCCATCTCCGTACCTCGGTCTACCACCCCCAAACCGATGGGCTTGTGGAAAGGTTTAACAAGACCCTTAAGAATATGTTAAAAAAGGTGGTGGACAAAGATGGGAGAAATTGGGATTTTTTGCTACCATATCTCATGTTTGCTATACGAGAAGTACCTCAGGCATCTACAGGATATTCACCTTTTGAATTACTGTATGGTAGACATCCCAGGGGATTGCTAGATGTCGCAAAAGAAACCTGGGAGGGAGAGACCACGCCCTATAGAAGTGTCATCGAGCATATCTCACAGATGCAGGATAGAATTGCAGCTGTCATGCCACTTGTTCGGGAACACATGGAGCAAGCCCAGGAGGTCCAGAGAAGGGTTTATAACCGGGGTGCCAGGATCCGTACCTTCAACCCTGGGGATAGAAAGCTGGTGCTAGTCCCCACCGTGGAAAGTAAATTCCTCGCAAAGTGGCAAGGTCCCTTTGAAATTAGGGAGAAAGTGGGGGAAGTAAATTATAAAGTTTACCAGCCAGGAAAAAGGAAACCTGAACAAATCTATCATGTGAATCTCTTAAAACCTTGGAAAGACAGGGAAAGTTTGTTGGCAGTACCAAGACCCCAAAAGGACGTGGTTCCCGTGGCCCCTCAGGTACCTATAACGGAAACCTTGTCAGTAGCCCAACAAAATGAGGTTAAGGAGTTTGTGAGGAAAAATGGAGATTTCTTCTCCCACCTACCTGGACTGACGACTGTCATACAGCATGACATAGTTACCCAGCCCGGGGTCCGCGTAAATGTCAAGCCCTATAGAATACCCGAGGCCAGGCGGGAAGCGGTGGCAAAGGAAATAAAGGACATGTTAGAGTTGGGAGTGATTGAGGAATCTCACAGTGAGTGGTCGAGTCCCATAGTGCTGGTCCCAAAACCAGATGGAACCATTCGTTTCTGTAATGATTTCAGGAAACTGAACAGTGTGTCCAAGTTTGATGCGTACCCGATGCCTCGGGTGGATGAGCTCATTGACAGGTTGGGAACGGCTCGGTACATAACCACCTTAGATCTGACCAAAGGCTATTGGCAGATTCCGTTAACGGAAGCTGCAAAAGAAAAGACAGCATTCTCCACCCCCGAGGGGTCCTTTCAGTATAAGCGGATGCCGTTTGGTTTGCATGGGGCTCCTGCATCATTCCAAAGGATGATGGACAAGACGTTGAGACCACATCGCCAATATGCAGCTGCCTACTTGGACGATGTCGTCATCCACAGTCCCGACTGGGAATCTCATTTGTCCCTCTTGCAAGCGGTCGTAGATTCGCTGCGGGAAGCAGGTCTTACCGCCAACCCCAGAAAGTGTGCCATTGGCTTAGAGGAGGCCAAATATCTTGGCTACATCATTGGTCGAGGTCTCATTAGGCCTCAGATCAATAAAATTGAGGCAATTCAAAAGTGGCCCCAACCTGTAAATAAAAAACAAGTCCGGGCATTTCTTGGAATCACGGGGTACTACAGGCGGTTTATCCCCAATTTTGCCACCATTGCAGCCCCACTGACAGATCTGACAAAAGGTAGGGGGTCAGTCATGATTAAGTGGAATCCTGAGGCGGAGACCGCATTTCAAAGGCTGAAACAAGCTCTCTGTGCTCAACCTGTGCTTGTGACCCCAGAGTTCACAACAGAGTTTGTGGTACAGACTGATGCCTCTGACGTGGGACTAGGTGCGGTACTGTCCCAAATCAGAGATGGGGAGGAGCACCCTGTGGTCTTCCTAAGTAGAAAGCTCAACAAACATGAGAGAAACTATGCCATTGTGGAGAAGGAATGTTTGGCCATCAAATGGGCCTTGGAGGCCCTGAAATATTACCTGTTAGGAAGACCGTTCAAGTTGGTTACTGATCATGCCCCGCTCAAATGGATGTGTGATAATAAGGAGAAAAACAGTCAAGTGACAAGGTGGTTTCTCGCGCTACAAGTGTTCAAATTCACAGTGGAACACAGAGCGGGGAAACTGCAAAATAATGTAGATGCCCTCTCCCGGGTCCATTGTCTGGTTGGAACAGTTGCTCAGCCGCAGGGGCTTGAGCAGAGGGGGGGGATATGTGACAGGATGAACGGCGAGGTGATAGAGGGACGCTATGTGTCACCTCGCATATGCTCATACCTGACCGTTTAGGTGGAGTCCACTCCGGGTTTTCGGGGCCACAGTTAAGCAGGTGGTTCCGGACCAGAGTTTGGACTCTACTGATCTCCACCAACAGGTGGTATAAAAAGGGCAGGGCTGGAGCAAGGAGTTGCTCGTGGCCTGGGACTCAGAGAGGTGTTCTGAGAGAGCTGTGTGTATGGACTATACCTACAAGAAAAGGTTTGCTTTTTGTTTTATTTTGGTGACAGGGAGAAGCCCTTCACCTCTGAGAGAGGAAAAGCCTTTTGTTTAGTTAGTGCCTGGATGGCAAGGATTTATTTTCATGTTTTGTTTATTTTTCTGCAAACCTTTTAAATAAAGCTGACAACCAGTCAGATTTTGACAAAAGCCTGCTGTGCGGTCTACCTTTGTCCCAGGGAAGGAGATCCCCCACCTGAGCTAACCCCACAATACGTAAATCCTCCTTCCCACTACATACTTCCTTATTTATGGGATTTTGGTTGGGATCTTCTATATGACTATAAAACAAGCCAATTATTGGGTCTTCTTTTTGGGCAGTAATTAAATCCTCACTAGGAGAATCGTGACTCCACTGTATTGTATTTGGATCACTAGCTGTTCTGGCCTGTTGCCTGGTGACAGCTTCAACCTGTACGGTACCTAAAAATTGATCAATGTCTAACAGTTCACCGGTGATTGCCCCTTCCTTGGCTAGAGAATCGGCCAGATCGTTCCCTTCTTTCTCGGCACCTAGAACCTTGGAGTGGCCTTTGGTCTTCTTGAAGTGCAGGGTGAGATCATTGGACCTTACCAGTCCATCGATGTGACAAAAGAGCTTACCATGTTTCACGGGTTTGTGATTACTCTTGTTCATGTTGTTTCGCTTCCACCTAGGGAAATACTCCACAAAACTATTCCTGACATAATTGGAATCGGTTATGATGGCACACTCTTTAATGTTGAATTTTATAGCCATCTCAACTGCTCTAAGGGTTGCAGTAAGTTCAGCAACCTGACTGCTTTTTGGTCCAAGTTTGTATCCCACAGAAATTGGGGTGACACCTTGGGTCCAAACGATTCCAATACCTGCCACTAGTTGGAGCTGTTCCCCATCCTTGTGATGAAAAGCACAACCATCCACATATACACACGGCAGCTGTTTACAGTATTCTTCATCGTAAACCTTGTAGGGAGAGAACAGTTGTTCTTCCAGAAAGTCAGTGTCCGGGGCCTCCATAGCAGGCGTAGTTGCGGAACAATCATGGAGCTCGGCTAGGCCCTGGGCTACTGGACTTTCCTTGTTCTGTTTGTACCGAATTTCAAGAGGCCACCCTTGCAAAGACAAAGTCCAAGCAGTGATGCGGCTATTAGACACATTTCCTCCCTTGATACGTTCACTCTTTAAATACTGTAAAGGCTGGTGTGCCGTTTCAACAATGATTCGCTCTCCCTGAATGTAACTGCGAAAATTCTGTAATGCCCACACGGTGGACAATAGAGCTTTTTCACAGTCACTGAACTTTACTTCAACCGGGGACAAAGTTTTACTGGCATAGGCAATCACATTACTGACATCATCACGTTTCTGGTAAAGAACGGAACTCATACTTACCTGCGTAAACCCTGTCTCTAGATAGAAATTTTTACCCCCTTCGGGATATCCTAGACACGGCGCTTGTGTGAGACGTTCCTTTAACTCCTTCATGGCGTCCTCCTGTTTCTTACCCCACGACCATCCGACATCTTTCTTCAGTAGGTGAAGCAATGGCTTGCTTATCTCGGCGTAATTATCAATAAACTTACGCGAGTAGTTTACCATACCTAGGAATGATCTCAATTCTTTAAGGTTAGTAGGGACTTTACAGTTCAGAACCGCCTCAACTTTCTTCTTTTGTGGGTTCAAACCTTCAGCAGTAACTTCATGGCCTAGGAAGTTTACCTTCGTGCGACACCACTGGGCTTTCTGTAAGGACAGTTTAACTCCTGCTGCTTTTAATTGGCCCAGGACATGCCGAAGTTCTGTAATGTGTTTGGCCATATCAGTACTTTTGATCAGGATATCGTCCACATATGCCAACGTCCCCCTTTCGAAGGCGTCTGGCATGGCCTTGTGCATGAACACAGCAAATTCATGTCCGGAATTTATGAATCCGAAAGGCATTCTCACCCAACAATATTGTCGATTCCCAAAACTGAAAGCCAGTTTGTATTGGTCTTCCTCACTCACCTTAATGGTCCAATACCCCTGTGCACAATCCAAGGCTGTAAAAACCTGGGATCCTTGGAGCTGGGCTAGACACTGGTCTATGTATGGGACCGGCCATCCTGACATGTACACACGTTTGTTCAGCTGACGGAGGTCAGCGCACAAACGCCATTGTCCATTGGGTTTTAAAATACCCAGGATCGGGTGGTTATAGGAGCTGTGGATGGGCCTAATTATACCCCTATCATGTAACTTCCTGATAATCTCAGCAAGAGATTCATAGGAAGCTAATGGTAACCTATACTGTCTTACGAATACTGGTGGGGCATCTGGATCTGTTTGGATCCTAGCGATGTGTAGGTCAGTAGTCCCACAATCGTAAGAATCCTTGGCAAAGATCTCTTGGAATTCAAGGAGAAGCTCTCGGAGCAGTTGTCGGTCGAGATCACTGGCACACGCGTCGGCGAGGGCCACCATCTCTTCCACTAACTCCTTGAATCTAGGAAAGCTTTCCGGCTGACCTATCTCATATGCCTCTTCAAGTTTCGTGGTGAGGTCATTGGGTATGTGATGTGTGTGTGTGTGTTCTCCTGCCATCCAGGTTCTTTGGGGTACTCTTGTTCTTTGATTGGGTGATCAAAGACAATTGATGTCTCTTCGATTCGACAGGTGCCATCTTTAGAATCGAATGGATAAATGGACTCTATGGTGAAAATACCCTCTGGTAATGAATGGAATGTTTGTTCAATTAATTGTTCCTCCGACAAATATTCATCGGGGATGAGTCCAATCACCTGGTTAGTGACCCCAAAGGTGTAATATTCAGTTTCTACCGCTAGACCAATAAGGGTCTCTTTGGGTAAGACGATGTCCTGATTGGACAGATTATGTATGTAAATGTACATCGGGGATTGATGTGTGTTGACTAGGGGCGTGTGTGTAATGTTCAGTCCCTCCCCCTGCATTTTATGGGAGAGGCATACTAATGCATCTGACCCCTTCAGTCTATGTCCCTTTTTAACTTGCATGGGGAGTATGAAATTATTTATGCCCTTAGGAATTGTAATCTTCTGGGCTACCTGGACTTCAACAGCATAAGGCATCTGTTGCTGGGATTTTAAAGCTAAGTCCAGATTTTGGTATTTTTCGGGGTCCCCCTTTAGTCGACTCCATAAACAGTCATTAATTAGGTCGACTTGCATTGCAAAGCGATGTAATACATCGTTGCCAAAATAAATTTTAGTTTGGGGATTATCCAAGACTAGGAACACATGGGTGGCTGTTTTGTTTCCTACAGTGACGTTTAAGAGACACCTAGCCATTGAATTGTGATCATCAGAGTCATCAAGGGAGTCTGAAATCCAATGACGCTGAGGTGTGGAGAAACGGATCATTTCCATTTCGGTCAGGTGTTTTATCAGCCCATGGCTTACAAAGCTGTGTTCCTGTCTCAAATCTAGTTTGGCATATTTTGACCTATTAAGACCATTTATCCGGATGGGGATAAACAAGTCGCTGTTAACCCTTTCAATACCTGTCAAGAATTGGGTGTGATCTCCCCCTTTTCTTGGTTTATCCTCCTGATGAAAAGATATCGTAAGGATGTCATCTTGGAGGGAAATATCTTTTATTTTATCTTGGGGAATTCTAAAAATGTGATCCTCATCTCTTCTGATAGGGTTATAGTCATCAGGTTTGATAACCGTTACATCAGGAAGTTGGCTGTTCCTGAAATGGATTTCTAATGATCCAGGCCTTTCTTCCACCAGGTGGCAGTGTTGTCGGGAATGGGGAGTTTTAAGTTTCCCATATTTAATCGGGGTATTTACCTGTGACCACAGTACTTGGTTCACACAGTCAACTATTGTGTTCAGCCTTTTTAGGAAGTCCATCCCAATTATCATGTGGTGCTGGGAGATGCTGGCAATGATGATGGGGTGTCTCAATTCCTTGTTACCCAGTTTCAGTTTAAGCCAGGCGGTACCCATGACTTGTAAAGGGTCTCCACCTACACCAATCAATGAGCTGTCAAAACTTTTAAGTCTCGGCTTAGTGGGCATGACATTCGCCACTTTATCAAAATGTTCCTGTGACATGATGGTTGCTTGGGATCCAGTGTCTATTAGGCCGACAATAGAAAGATCACTGGCATCCTGCACCTGTACTGTGGCATAATATCTCCCATCAGATTCAGTCAGCTCACACATGAAATTGGTGTGGTTGAAGATCTGTGGGCCCTTCAATGACATATGACTAGCTCTTGTCTCACCGCATGTGGTGGACACATCACCCTTATCCTCCCTGGTGGGATTCTTGGACTGTCTCAAGACAGAAGCACAACTAGAAGTTGGTGCTCCGTCTGGCTTGTCAATCCCGACGACTTCCGATGCCGCGACTATATTAGGGGCAATAGATGGACACTGAAAAATAGGAGAATCGTTAATAACCAACAACTGGTCCCCCTTTGCCTGAGAACTAGCTTCTCCATTAGTAGGCGTGTCAGGGACGGGACACACATCTCCTGTCATTCGACTCAGTGTCCTCCCCTGTTGGTTTAAGGCTTGGTTGCCTGTTAATTCTGTGACCCTTGGTTGGTCACAGGAGCTGCTCCTAAAAAAGGATTGGATGGAAATTTAGTGACAAGCCTGTCCATTTGTTCAGCCATTTTGCTGATCTGTGCCTCTATTTGTCCAATACGCTCAGAGGAGTCATTCTGTTGATTCTCCCTTTTCCTATACTTGCGCTTATATTTTGGCCGGGACTGGTAATGAGACTCAGAGTCAGAACTACTGCTCTGGTCCCGACGCCATTGTTTTCTCTGAGGTTTTGGGGTCTCCCTGTCATTAAAGGGAGCCTGGGGTACTGTATCCCCCCTTTGAGCTTGAGGGTGTTCTTGGCGTGGAGGAAATCTTTGGAAGTCGGAGTTCTTATTAAAATTGGGATTCTTATTGTAATTATGGTTCCTGTTGAAATTGGGGTTCCCATAAAAATTCCCATGTTGGTTTTGGCGAGGATAATAGAACCTCCGAGGATACCATTGACTCCTTTGATTCTCATCACTGTACTGACCCTTACCATACTTTTTATTCTTCTCACTTCCACTACCGTAGTTTCCTAGCTTTTGTCTATCCTTTCTCACCCACTGGTTTTGGGGTGCAAAGTTATGGACCTCCTTCACTTGCTGGGTTTGAGGTACAAATCTAGGGGAACCATTGGTTTTACCCCCACGGACTACTTCCGCATATGATTTCTTCTCTGCCTGCAAATTTGGATTTGGAGGGGAAACGGTAGTGGTTGCTACTATCTTGGGGCTATTTTTGGGTTCTCTTTTTATCCCGCCCTCACTGGACTGTTGGATTGAGAATAAATAGTCACTCTCTCTCACCAACCAATCAAGAGAGCATCCCTTTCTGTAATCCTTTGCAAGTCCCAATTTTATGTAAGCAGGTAATGCTTCATAGAATAGGGTCTTGAATTCTGGCTGGTTAGGATTGGGATCCTTTTCAGCCAGGAAATAGGCATTTCTGAGGACAGCCAGAAATTCTGCAGGGCTTTGGTGAGGACCACACTTTAAATTGTAGGCCGCAGCCTTGGCAGAGGTTACAGTTTTATTAGGCCCAAATTCCATGTGGCACTTATGTTTAACCTCTCTCCAGGACTGATTGGAATAGGCCCTCAAGGTATCAAAGAATTGCCGGTATTTCTCTTCAAACACCCATGGCAGCAATTCTATTTTGGTGTGGTCATCTCTAATGCCCAGAATCTCTAACGTCTGTTCATATGTTTTCATGTGTTCGGTGATCTCAAGGGACCCTTTTTTAGAAAACATAGGAACGGTGTCCTTCAGGAACTTAATGACCTTTGGGGTGTCATCTCCTGAATGACCCCTGGGATTTCCCTTCCTGCTTATATGAAACCTCATACTTTTCTTCTGAGCGCTCTGGAGTATATCTTGAAAGCTTAGGAAGTGACCTATATTCTGACCCTGCCTCACTATCAGATACTTCGCTGTGATGCGGGTATCTCCGCTCATCAGCCTCCGGCTTGACTGGGTTGGTCCGGTTTTGGACCCCAGAATTTATTTGGGCCGTCAACCTCATAATCTGCTCCTCCAGAGTTTTCTGCTCAGATTTTATCAATGTAAGTTCTGACTGGTCATGCTTATCCCCTGGGTGAACTTTAATTTTGACAGGAGATAACCTCTCTGATCTGAAGTACTCCACCTCATCTTTTAAGTCCTGATACTTCTCTTGAAGTTGTTTTAATTCCTGAAAGTTTCTTTCATACAGGTCCTGAGCACTTCGAAAGTCTCTGACCAATCTATCATAACATTTCTGGGATTCGTCTAAATGAATACCGGCATGACCAAGCTTCCCTTTCAAAGATTCAATGTCCTGATTTCTGCTTTCTAACAAGAAGCGGGCTTCTGACAACTCTTCCCTTAAAGTCATGGTTCGCTGGGCAGCTCCAGCGGTCATGAACCATAACATGGGCCAAGCTTCTAGGAGAAGTCTGTCACGGCTTCTATCACTTTCTACTTTAGCAAATGCCATTAAAAACTCAACAACCTGGCCCTTTTGGTTGAACAGGTCCTCAAAGGTGCTCATAGCCTGCCTTTTCTCTTCATCCACGAATTCATTATTGCTATCCCCCAAACTTAATCTCTTGCGGAGGTAATCTATTACTTCACATTCAACATACTTCTGCCAAGCACCGACAGCTTTCCGGGCTGGCCTCGGAGTTTCCTGCACAATGCCTTGAGCCGCCATATTTTCCTCGTTATGCTTGGAAGAGGTGGATCCGTGATTACTGGATGCCATTTTGATATAAAATATATGTTTGACAAAGTGTACAAATATACAATCACCAGTGCGTTTTGTATTATGGTACGATTTCTATGGATCTCAGCAGTGCCTCCAAATTTATCCTGTAGTGGTTTATGTAAGGATATATTTTATTTATAAAGGGCGTGTCCCTTTCCCTTAGATGAAATATTACAGTGCCTCCAGCCGTTAAAATACGGCAAATATTTAGTAAACCAATAATTTGGACACCTTGATAATTTGATCACCACTTATTATTATACCTTGAATTCTTTTAGCCAATATGATTTCGTACCATACACACAAAATTTGCCTTATAATAGATAAATATAAAAATTTATTTATGTACAAAAATTATATATATATTAACACAAAACGCAAAAGACTGGTGATAAATGAATATTGGTACACACAATCAAAAATATACCCTACCAATGTAATACACAATAATAAGGTTTCTAACTAATTACATCAATATCACAATTTTTAAATGATCTGATTTAAAAATTAAATTTATTAATAACTAATAATTTCGAGTATCTCAAAGGTTATATTCTCACAAGCCGTGGCCATAGGATTGCAAGAAGCTATCCTCTGATATATTGTACTCTGATTATTAATATTCAATAAATTATGAAATATGAAAAAAAAATTATAATATGGCACCAAACAATTTTTAACAGTAAAAACAGGATCTCTCTACATATATCTCGAACTACCCAATATTGTTGTGATACACTAAGGTAATTCTATGATTCCACACAACGGAGAAAATAGGTAATACAAAATCAAATAAACAATCTCACCGCACCCGGCATTCAGACTAGGCAACTCTCCCGTGGATTTATCTGGCAGTGGAACGCCTTTAGACTGATGACCACAAGGGAAATTGAGATAGAGTTCAATAGTGTGGGAGAATGTAGGAAGTTATAAGGATAGAGGTTTAGAAATTTAGTAAAGTTTTAGGAAGTTTGAAAGTATGGAAGAGTAGTTATTCAGCAGAGATCTCTTCAGATGTCAGGGTCTTCTTTTGATGAGGTCTTTTCTTTTGATGAGTTTTTCTTTTGATGAGTTTTCTTTCTTAAAGGTACAAGGGCTTTTATACCAACTAATCCATTGTTCTAAGATACCTTCCCACCAGGCTTCTTGATTGACTAGTTGAGAAATGTGTGTAAATAAGCTATTTCTCACCTGCCCGCCAGGTGGCGGTCATGTATCATAGAACAATTTGAGTATTTGAGATGACTCATACCTCGGGTGGAATCTTAAGGTAATTTCAGGGATCAAATATACGTCTTTTTCCAGATATAAGTGATCATACCTATAATATTCTAAATAGGGACCATGGAATATAGGGGTATATTCAGTTATTCCTTCTTGAAATACCATCCTGTCTGCTTCCTGATAAGACATGTAACTAATGCTAGTTTATAATACATCTTGCTTTCCATCATCTCAATACTCAAGTTAGTGATATATAGTTCCCATTGCTGAATATTTGGTGGTGTATGAAACCTATTCTTTATAACATCTCTTTTATAACATGTTTTTGTAGTATATCTTTGTAGTTATATACAGTCAATTTTTACACTTAAATGTCCTGAATTTAACTTCTTTGTTTTAGAACCAACATTTTCTATGTGTAGGGAAAAACTCTCTGTTTGCCTGGCTCTTGTATTGGAGTCACGGTAAACAACTCTTAATACTTTCACCCTTGGTGGACAATAGTATATTGTGATAGTTTCAGAGGTCTGTTGGTTTATCACACTCTGCAAGGTTTGAGTAAGCTCTCAGACAATCAGTTTGGTTCCTCTATTGTCATGTCCAGACCTTGTATATGTTTACCGGCTATTGAAGTCTGAATAATGGTGTTTGACCACCTGTAGAACTTCAAAATAGTATATTGTCTCTGGGAGGAAAAAAAAAAAAATCCCTTCACCCACCGTCTACACCTCTCCAGCCAGATGGTCATTCGACTTTCCAACCAAGACAAATTAACCCCTTAACATCCGGCTATATTGAGCTGCTTGTCATATAATATTATGTCTTGATAAAGTCATATTTTTGAGACATAATTCAAAAGGTCCACAACAGAACACACCAGCAGTGTGAGGAGACCTGAAAGTGGCACATGGCAGAGTGTGGCGATGGAGACAGCAGCAATGGGAGGCCGTACAGGGACCCATGAGAGACTCTGGACCTGGCAGCAGCATGAGGAGGCGGTACAGGGGCCCATGGCAGATTAGGGGCCTGGCAGTAGCTATAGGAGGCCCGTAATCTGCCAGCACCCTATGACAAAAAATGGAACACACCAGCAGTGTGTGAGGAGACCTGAAAGTGGCACATGGCAGAGTGTGGCGATGGAGACAGCAGCAATGGGAGGCCGTACAGGGACCCATGACAGACTCTGGACCTGGCAGCAGCATGAGGAGGCGGTATAGGGGCCCATGGCAGATTAGGGGCCTGGCAGCAGCTATGGGAGGCCCGTAATCTGCCAGCACCCTATGTCAAAAAATTCAACACACCAACAGTGTGAGGAGACCTGAAAGTGGCACACGGCATGAGACACTGTGGACCTGGCAGCAGCATGAGGAGGCGGTACAGGGGCCCATGGCAGATTAGGGGCCTGGCAGCAGCTATAGGAGGCCCGTAATCTGCCAGCACCCTATGACAAAAAATGGAACACACCAGCAGTGTGAGGAGACCTCAAAGTGGCACATGGCAGAGTGTGGCGATGGAGACAGCAGCAATGGGAGGCCGTACAGGGACCCATGAGACACTCTGGACCTGGCAGCAGCATGAGGAGGCGCTATAGGGGCCCATGGCAGATTAGGGGCCTGGTAGCAGCTATGGGAGGCCCGTAATCTGCCAGCACCCTATGTCAAAAAATGGAACACACCAGCAGTGTGTGAGGAGACCTGAAAGTGGCACATGGCATGAGACACTGTGGACCAGGCAGCAGCATGAGGAGGCGGTATAGGGGCCCATGGCAGATTAGGGGCCTGGCAGCAGCTATGGGAGGCCCGTAATCTGCCAGCACCCTATGACAAAAAATGGAACACACCAGCAGTGTGAGGAGACCTGAAAGTGGCACATGGCAGAGTGTGGCGATGGAGACAGCAGCAATGGGAGGCCGTACAGGGACCCATGAGACACTCTGGACCTGGCAGCAGCATGAGGAGGCGCTATAGGGGCCCATGGCAGATTAGGGGCCTGGCAGCAGCTATGGGAGGCCCGTAATCTGCCAGCACCCTATGTCAAAAAATGGAACACACCAGCAGTGTTTGAGGAGACCTGAAAGTGGCACATGGCAGAGTGTGGCGATGGAGACAGCAGCAATGGGAGGCCGTACAGGGACCCATGAGAGACTCTGGACTTCGCAGCAGCATGAGGAGGCGGTATAGGGGCCCATGGCAGATTAGGGGCCTGGCAGCAGCTATGGGAGGCCCGTAATCTGCCAGCACCCTATGTCAAAAAAATTGAACACACCAGCAGTGTGTGAGGAGACCTGAAAGTGGCACATGGCAGAGTGTGGCGATGGAGACAGCAGCAATGGGAGGCCGTACAGGGACCCATGAAAGACTCTGGACTTCGCAGCAGCATGAGGAGGCGGTATAGGGGCCCATGGCAGATTAGGGGCCTGGCAGCAGCTATGGGAGGCCCGTAATCTGCCAGCACCCTATGACAAAAAATGGAACACACCAGCAGTGTGTGAGGAGACCTGAAAGTGGCACATGGCATGAGACACTGTGGACCTGGCAGCAGCATGAGGAGGCGGTACAGGGGCCCATGGCAGATTAGGGGCCTGGCAGCAGCTATGGGAGGCCCGTAATCTGCCAGCACCCTATGACAAAAAATGGAACACACCAGCAGTGTGTGAGGAGACCTGAAAGTGGCACATGGCATGAGACACTGTGGACCTGGCAGCAGCATGAGGAGGCGGTACAGGGGCCCATGGCAGATTAGGGGCCTGGCAGCAGCTATGGGAGGCCCGTAATCTGCCAGCACCCTATGACATAAAATGGAACACACCAGCAGTGTGAGGAGACCTGAAAGTGGCACATGGCAGAGTGTGGCGATGGAGACAGCAGCAATGGGAGGCCGTACAGGGACCCATGAGACACTCTGGACCTGGCAGAAGCATGAGGAGGCGGTACAGGGGCCCATGGCAGATTAGGGGCCTGGCAGCAGCTATGGGAGGCCCGTAATCTGCCAGCACCCTATGTCAAAAAAATGGAACACACCAGCAGTGTGTGAGGAGACCTGAAAGTGGCACATGGCAGAGTGTGGCGATGGAGACAGCAGCAATGGGAGGCCGTACAGGGACCCATGAGAGACTCTGGACTTCGCAGCAGCATGAGGAGGCGGTATAGGGGCCCATGGCAGATTAGGGGCCTGGCAGCAGCTATGGGAGGCCCGTAATCTGCCAGCACCCTATGACAAAAAATGGAACACACCAGCAGTGTGAGGAGACCTGAAAGTGGCACATGGCATGAGACACTGTAGACCTGGCAGCAGCATGAGGAGGCGGTACAGGGGCCCATAGCAGATTAGGGGCCTGGCAGCAGCTATGGGAGGCCCGTAATCTGCCAGCACCCTATGACAAAAAATGGAACACACCAGCAGTGTGTGAGGAGACCTGAAAGTGGCACATGGCAGAGTGTGGCGATGGAGACAACCCACCGACTGTTTTGCTCGCTGCCAAGCTGCCACCCTCTTCTCCTGATGATGCGGAAGCAATAGCCTGATGACGACGAGGCTGCCAAGTGCGATCAGCCTCATCATCATCAATTAGGGTCTCCGCCTCACTACTAGCCCCCTCGGCTGCGTGTGGGTCAGGAGACAGACCTGTCTCTAGACCGGCTACCGAGCCACTCTCCTCGCCACTACTTCTTCGCCTGGCTGCTGAAGAGGCGGATGTCTCCCCCCGTTCCTGACCGCCCTCTGTTAGCTCTTCCTCACTGTACTGGATGACACCGGGAGCACTGGCCTCTGGCTGCGAATAGTGCTGCCTCGACCCCTTCCTCTGCTGCCACGTCTGCTCGCTCATAAAACATTGCCTCCTCTGCCACTCCTCTGCATGTTGTCTGACATACTCTTTAATTCAACGATTCTATGTCCCTGAGTAACAATTCTGTGTCTGTCCCTGAGTAACAATTCTGTGTCCCTGAGTAACGTTTCTGTGGCCCTACGTAACAATTCTGTGTCCCTCAGTAACAATTCTGTGTCCCTCATTAACAATTCTGTGTCTGTCCCTGAGTAACAATTCTGTGTCTGTCCCTGAGTAACAATTCTGTGTCCCTCAGTAACAATTCTGTGTCCCTCAGTAACAATTCTGTGTCCCTCAGTAACAATTCTGTGTCCCTGAGTAACAATTCTGTGTCCCTGAGTAACAATTCTGTGTCTGTCCCTGAGTAACAATTCTGTGTCTGTCCCTGAGTAACAATTCTGTGTCCCTGAGTAACGTTTCTGTGGCCCTAAGTAACAGTTCTGTGGCCCTCAGTAACAATTCTGTGTCCCTCAGTAACAATTCTGTGTCTGTCCCTGAGTAACAATTCTGTGTCTGTCCCTGAGTAACAATTCTGTGTCCCTCAGTAACAATTCTGTGTCCCTCAGTAACAATTCTGTGTCTGTCCCTGAGTAAGAATTCTGTGTCTGTCCCTAAGTAACGTTTCTGTGGCCCTAAGTAACGTTTCTGTGGCCCTAAGTAACGTTTCTGTGGCCCTAAGTAACGATTCTGTGGCCCTAAGTAACGTTTCTGTGGCCCTAAGTAACGTTTCTGTGGCCCTAAGTAACGTTTCTGTGGCCCTAAGTAACGGTTCTGTGGCCCTAAGTAACGTTTCTGTGGCCCTAAGTAACGGTTCTGTGGCCCTAAGTAACGGTTCTGTGTCCCTCAGTAACAATTCTGTATCCCTCAGTAACAATTCTGTGTCTGTCCCTAAGTAACAATTCTGTGGCCCTAAGTAAAGTTTCTGTGGCCCTAAGTAACGTTTCTTTGTCCCTAAGTAACGGTTCTGTGGCCCTCAGTAACAATTCTGTGGCCCTCAGTAACAATTCTGTGTCTGTCCCTAAGTAACAATTCTGTGGCCCTAAGTAACGTTTCTGTGGCCCTAAGTAACGTTTCTGTGGCCCTAAGTAACGGTTCTGTGGCCCTCAGTAACAATTCTGTGGCCCTCAGTAACAATTCTGTGTCTGTCCCTAAGTAACAATTCTGTGGCCCTAAGTAACAGTTCTGTGGCCCTCAGTAACGGTTCTGTGGCCCTCAGTAACAATTCTGTGGCCCTCAATAACAATTCTGTGTCTGTCCCTAAGTAACAATTCTGTGGCCCTAAGTAACAATTCTGTGGCCCTAAGTAACGTTTCTGTGGCCCTAAGTAACGGTTCTGTGGCCCTCAGTAACAATTCTGTGTCCCTCAATAACAATTCTGTGTCCCTCAATAACAATTCTGTGTCTGTCCCTAAGTAACAATTCTGTGGCCCTAAGTAACGTTTCTGTGGCCCTCAGTAACAAATCTGTGTCCCTCACTAACAATTCTGTGTCTGTCCCTAAGTAACAATTCTGTGGCCCTAAGTAACGATTCTGTGGCCCTCAGTAACAATTCTGTGTCTGTCCCTAAGTAACAATTCTGTGGCCCTAAGTAACGTTTCTGTGGCCCTCAGTAACAAATCTGTGTCCCTCAGTAACAATTCTGTGTCTGTCCCTAAGTAACAATTCTGTGGCCCTAAGTAACGTTTCTGTGGCCCTAAGTAACGATTCTGTGGCCCTCAGTAACAATTCTGTATCCCTCAGTAACAATTCTGTCTGTCCCTGAGTAACAATTCTGTGTCCTTAAGTAACGTTTCTGTGGCCCTAACTAACGATTCTGTGGCCCTAAGTAAACGTTTCTGGGGCCCTATGTAACGTTTCTATGGCCCTAAGTAACGATTCTGTGGCCCTAACTAACGTTTCTCTGTCCCTAAGTAACGTTTCTGTGTCCCTAACTCTCTCCCTGCATACAGCCAGGTATGCCTCTGTTGAATGACTGGAGGCAAATGGAGAATTCTAAAATGGCCGCTATTTATAGCTCGACCATCAAAAAATTTGTTTGTAAGTTTCTCGGCCTTTTGGCTAAGATCAAGTGTAGTATCGACCTTGCCTTTAGGGGTGTCCCGGCTTCCAGCTAGGACGTTGAGAAACACTTGCATCTATCCAAGCCATTTGGTCTGTGTGGGGTACCCTCTTCTCGGCCTTGTAGGATCGTCGGTTAAATCCGGCTTCACCTACTTGCTGCTATTGGGTTTGAGGCTTAGCCCCCACACAGAACGAGTTTGTGATCTTCCCCCCCCTTGTTCACTCTGCGTTACTACCTCCGGGCAGTAGACGCTCAATAGCCTTTTCAAAGGCTAAGCAAGCGAGAGTGAAGCCGCCGAGGAAGAAGAAGGAGAAGGAACCCGACCAAGATCCCTGGGAAGCCCTTCTGAACTCCTCTGCGCCAAGATGGGGAAGAAACAGACCGTGAAGAAGCCACAGAACGCCACCACCGCCAAGACCCCGGGAGAAGCCGCCTCCGCCTCCACCTCCACCCCAGACCGCCCCGGCCCTGCAGACGGTCTCCCTCCCTTGGAGCCCTGGATGAAGCAGACAGTCGTGCTGCGGCTGAAAGAGGTGGATGGCAGAATCCCGGAAATGACCCCGGAAGTCTTCGGCAAGAAGATGATACTCGAGCAGGGATTTAGCAAGGCAGAGACCCTGTCGGTGCAGTCCTTTGTGAGAGGTATGTTCCTGGTCACCTTTGTCTCACTACAGGTGTGCAGAAGGTACTGGGAGGCAGTGAAGACCGCTGGACCCGACTCCCTCTTCCGGAAGTTCGCTGCGAACTCTCCCATTCAAAGGGACGAAAGAAGGATCACGGTGTCCATGAGAAACCCTCACGTCCCCGGCAGAGACATCGCCACCTACCTCCAAAGGTTCTGTGTCGTGTTGAAGGACCCAGTCCGGATACTAGACACCAACGGCTTCTGGACTGGTAAGTGGGCCGTGTTTTGCAGGCTACTAAGAGATCGTCCCGCTGGAGATCTCCAACACCTACAACAATGCTTCTCCCTGGGATCGTCATCAGGACTCCTACACTACCCGGACCTACCCCAGTCATGCCGCAAGTGCGGCCAGCCGGGGCACGAGGGTAAGGAATGCAGTGTGCTTTCTTGTAGGTTCTGTAGGTCTGCAGGTCACGAGACCAAGGATTGCCCAAGGTCCAGAACCTGCAACCTCTGTGGACGGTCCGAGCACGTCTACAGAGACTGCCCAGAAAGAAGCAGGACGTACGCCGGGGCCCTGAGCAAGGGCCCGGCCACCAAACCAGCGCCACAAAAGCCTCCAAAGGACCCGGGTAAGAGGAACCCCCCCCAGGCCCCAGGTACCCCTGCCCCTGGTCCCCCTGCCCCTGGTCCCCCTGGCCCCCCTGCCCCTGGTCCCCCTGCCCCTGGCCCCCCTGCCCCTGGCCCCCCTGCCCCTGCCCCCCCTGCCCCTGCCCCTGGTCCCTCTGCCCCGGCCCCCGGCCCCTCGGCCCCTGGCCCCCCTGCCCCTACCCCCCCCTGCCCCCCTGCCCCTGCCCCGGTCCCACCCCCCCCGGACCTGTCCTCCCAGGAGGACTTCCCCCCCCTTCCCCCTGTTACCCCTGTCAGCAACTCTGCGGCGGGGTACAGGAAGCGGAAGAAGGAGCAGGCCAGCCCGGCGGCGGAGGACACCTCCTCTGCCACCAAGCGGCCTGCCGTCCTCCAGAATGTCGCAGGCCCCGACCCCGTGGGGGAGGACCTCGACACGCTGGAGGAAGAAGAGGTGGAAGAAGAGATGGCTCTGACCCAGTCGGAGCCAGATCTCTCCACCGACTTCAATGAGGTCCTCAACGAGGTCCTCAATCAGATTGGTCTGGGCCAGGACTCTTGTCAGGCTGCAGAGGTCACAGAGGTCGCCCCCCCTCCCCAGGGGAGGTAGGCACAGCCCCTGCCGACTAACCCCTTCATCTCTTTCCCATGATGGCTGAGATATCTATCTTTTCCATTAATGTGAGGAGCATAAAGGACGTGTCTAGGAGGCAGACTGTGCTGACCTTTCTTTCCACACAGCAGAGTGATGTGTACATGCTTCAGGAGTGCGCACTTCCCCCTCTGAGGAGGTACACTCATTTGTCCTCCCAGTGGACCCATGGTCCCTCCTACTGGTCTGGGGGTGGCGATTGCAAGTCTGCAGGGGTTGCGGTTCTTATCCGGGGAGGACGTTTCACTGTTGACTCCGTCCATGAGCTCGTCTGTGGCCGCCTTCTGGTCATAGATGGTTCGTGGGCGGGGGAGCCCGTTAGGCTCATCAACGTGTACGCCCCCCCGGAGAAGAACGCGCGGCTGGAACTTTTCCAAACCCTGCGGACGCAACTCGCCACAACGAGAGCAGTAGTAATCGGCGGTGACTTTAACTGTCCGATAGAGGAGGATGGGCGCAGCTCCAGCATATACGCAAAACTCGACGTCACCTCGAAGCTGCTCCGGGAGATGATTGCAGAGGCTTCCCTGCGAGACGCAGTGGGATCCGTGGGGCGCGGTTCCGTGAACTACTCATGGAGCCGCCCAGATGGATCCGTGCGCTCCAGGATTGACTTTGTGCTCACCTCCAGGGCAGTCAGGCACCGCGGGTTCTCCATGGTTCCCTGCTTTTTCTCTGACCACAGGGCCATTCACTTTCAAGGTGATCTGGGAGAGGGCTTTGCCCCGGGCCCAGGCTCCTGGAAGCTGAATTGCACCCTGCTGGGCGATGAGGAACTGCTAGCGGAGCTCAGGGAAATCTACGGTGCCTGGCGAGAGGAGAAGGCTTTCTTTCCTAAGGTCAGCGACTGGTGGGAGTTCGTGAAAGTCAAGCTGCGCAGCTTCTTTCAGGCCAGGGGACGCCAGCAAGTGTGTGCCAGGAGGAAGGAACTCAGGAGGCTGCAGCGTCAGCTGCAGTCCCTGCAGGACCTTCACCACTGTGGCTGGGACGTGAGGCAAGACCTGGAGGACACCAAGAAGTGCTTGAAAAAGCACTTTGAGGAAGAATCCAGGCACATTGTCTTCCGTGCCAAAGTGGAGCATCTCGAGAAAGGTGAGAAGTGTAACTCTTTCTTTTTCAGGAAACTCCACTCAGGACACACACCCCTGTCGGAGCTGCGTGACAAGACTGGAACACTCCAGAAGGGGAAGGAGGCCGTGATGGAAGTGGTCAGCGACTACTACTCCGACCTCTACTCTCCTAAAGAAACGAACTCGGAAGCGGCCGACAGGTTCTTGTCAGGTATCTCTAACACTATTGATCCTGCAGGTTTGTCGGCCACCAACGCCCCCTTGACGTTGGAGGAACTGCACTCTGCCGCTAAATCCTTTAGGCAAGGCAGGACCCCGGGCTGCGACGGTCTCCCAGCGGAGCTTTATGTAGCGCTGTGGGATCTCGTGGGCCCGGACCTGCTCGAGCTGTACGAGGAGATGGTGGTGGAGGGCAAGATGCCTCCTTCGTTGAGGGAGGGGATGATCACGATCCTGTACAAGCGTAAGGGGGAGAGATGTGACTTGAAAAATTGGCGTCCCATCTCTCTTCTGAACGTGGACTACAAGATCCTCGCCAAGGTCATGGCGAACAGACTGAAGGCTGTCATCGGACAGATCATCAACCCGGATCAGACTTGTGGCATTCCTGGCCGCAGGATTGCGGACAGCCTAGCGCTTGTCCGGGACACGGTCCAATACATCAAGGACCGCCGTGTGCACGCGGCCCTGGTCAGTCTTGATCAGGAGAAGGCCTTTGACCGTGTCTCCCATGGGTTTATGTGCAGAGCCCTGCGCAGGTTTGGTCTCGGGGAAATGTTTTGTTCATATGTTGACATCATGTATAATGACATCTGTAGTTCCGTGCAGGTGAACGGCTGGAAGACTGACCCCTTCCCGGTTCTCTCCGGGGTCAGACAAGGCTGTCCTCTCTCACCTCTGCTTTTTGTTTGCTGTATAGAGCTCTTCGCCGAATGCATCAGACGGAATCCAGAGATCGGGGGAATCACCGCACCGGGACCAGACAGACGGGAAGTGAAGTGCTCGCTCTACATGGACGACGTGACGGTGTTCTGTGCCAACCAGCGCTCCATCGACCTGCTCGTCCAGACCTGCGAGGACTTCGGCCAAGCTTCGGGGGCAAAGGTCAACTGCGGGAAGTCGGAAGTCATGCTCTTCGGAAAGTGGTTCCTGCCTTCTTCTGCATCCATGCCCTTTGGCATCAAGACAGACTTCATGAAGATTTTGGGAGTTTGGTTTGGTGCCGAGGGCGCAGCCCTGAAGTCTTGGGAGGAGAGACTGGCCAAGATGCGCCAAAAGTTTGGACTCTGGAGCCTCAGAGACCTCACCATCGAAGGGAAGACACTGGTACTCCGCAGCGAGATTCTCCCTGTGTTGCAGT
This sequence comes from Staurois parvus, assembly GCF_062004578.1. Taxonomy (NCBI): domain Eukaryota; kingdom Metazoa; phylum Chordata; class Amphibia; order Anura; family Ranidae; genus Staurois; species Staurois parvus. Next base: position 2,260,412 of record NW_028318388.1, on the reverse strand, counting down.
ACCTCGCCCAGGCCTGGCCCCCCCGGGTCAACACCTGCAAGGCCATCACCAGGGCGGTGTTTCACTTCATCTGGGGCTCCAAGATGGACAGAGTGAAGCGGGCAGTCATGTTCAAGGAACCCCTCAAGGGCGGTAAGGGCGTGCCCGACATCGCCACCCAGCTGAGGGTGTTCTTTGCTTGCAACTGCGTCCGCAGAACTTTGCCAAGACGGACTATGGACTCTGGCGGGAACGCAATGTCTCGCTTCTTCCTGTTGCCTCTCTGGAGGTCCCTGGGGTGGGACACCTGGGATAGTTCCATCCCCTACAACTGGGACACTCCTTGGTTCTACTTGGATACCTTCAAGTTCATCAGGGAGCAAGGGCTGCAGGGAGTCAAGCCGGACTTGTGGAAGCCAAAGACCATCTACAAGCTCATCCGAGCCAGCGACATTTTGGAGTCGGTTCCAGGCCTGCCTTCAGACACCTGCAAGGTGGTCTGGAGGAATGTTTCTTCTAACATCCTCACCAACAGGCACAAAGACCTGGCATGGATGGCTATCCAGGGGGGACTGCCTCTCAGGACATTTATGCATGCCAGGAACCTGAGCAGATACAGACACTGCCCCTTCTGCATCACCCATGAGGAAACGTCCTACCACGTTTTCTGGGAGTGCTCATTTGCTCAGGCCCTGTTGGGGGCCCTGGAACCTGAACTCAAGGACTTTGTGCCACAGACAGCCATCACTCACTTTGGGGTTTTGAATGGACTGTTCTGTGGAACTTTTTCTTTGGAGGACATTGACGGCGCCTGGCGGGTGCTGTGCTGTTTCAAGGACGCTTTATGGTGCGCCAGAAAGCGCCTCACACTCCAGCGGGAGAGGATGTCCATTGAGGACTGCCGCAGACTGATCCTCAGTCTGCTCAGAGACTATTCCTTGTTGGACTTTAAGGAGGAAGAGGACGTCTGAAGATTTCCCCCTTCCCCCTACTCCCCCTTGCGTGTCTTTGTCCCTTCAATAAAGCTTCGGGCCTGTGTTTCCCCCTTCCCTCCCCTTCCACCCCCCCCCCCCCCCCACACACCCGATGCCTATTGTTGACAGTGTTTTTCTTTTCAGTTATCGTTTTCGTGCATGACATAGTGACTAGGAAATGTATATCGTATTAGGATGCTACAGTTTTTGGGGTAAGCGGCGTCATGCATGACGTGGTGATCCGGGGGATTCATCCTCTGTGCACATCACGTCAGGCATCATACCGCTGAGCGAATGTATTTATTGGCCTGAATGTATTTATCGTATGTTTGGAACTGTATTGCTATGTGGTGCGCTGCGTCGCAGTACAGGGTGAGATGTACCCCGATTACACGTAACATGTTGTTTTTGATGCTTCTGCAATAAAAGTATCTTTTCAATAAAAAATTACACTGTGCTGGCTGGCTGCTGATTGGCTAATGTGATCACATGTCATGTGATCACATGAACAGAGTTAATCCCCACCCATAGGCGGTCTGGAGACACCCCTGTATTGGTTGGTGGTTTTAATTCAACACAATATGTTAGTCCAGGAACAGCTATTAGCTTGATAGACTCTGAGGAAGAGGATAAGTCCTTGAAACGCTTCAGCCTCTAGATGTTCCATAATTTCTGTACACCTTGATGTTTTACGGATTGTTTGTGCTGTACTCATGAGATGTATTTGTACCTTTTTAAGACTTTGTGAGAATAATACTTACCTTTTTACATTAAATACATTTTTAAAGGATAATGCACTAGGCCAGTGCACCGTCTGTTTGCTTATCATTACTGTTTGTATCTCCCATGCATACACTTACTAGGACCAGTAAACCTACCAGCATGTCTTTTGAGCTTGGAGAGAAAACATTCAAGTACTCGGAAAACATGCCATCTCCTGCGTAGGCAGTATCCTGGTTGGGATTTGTACCAAGTACCCTAGTGCACCAAGGAAGCAGTGCCAAACCACTGTGATTGCCTAATAGCCTGCTTTTTCCTGTTGATGAGAGTTTTCCCCAGATATCTAAATGAGATCCAGAAAATGTTCAACAAATGTATCTTTATGTGTGGTCTTCAGAGCAGACCTCCAAGCAAAATACACAAGCCCCATCTGTTTCCTGGGAAATTATTCAAGACTCAAGCACTCAGGTAAATGTGAATTAAGAAAGACACAAAGAAAAGCTGTGTGCCAAACACAATTAGTTAACCAGGCCTAAATCAGCTTAAGAATTACATGCTGCATCCTAGCTAGTAGAGCTGTTCTGGGGTTTTTTTCTATGTAATTTGCACCCCCTTAAAGGACCTTCTGTTTTGGTCCTGACGTTCTTTCCCAGTAGATGCATTAGCAGCTAGGCACACAGTCACTCTCTTGGCTCAATGATAAGTCCAGAGGAATACGTTTTTGATGCTTTATTGTAGAACATGAACTTGGATGGATGTAGGGTTACTGTGGTATACTCCAACAACATTAAGAAGTATCGCTTCTCGGCCTTTTGGCTAAGATCAAGTGTAGTATCTGTTCTTATCAGTGTCCAGTGGGGGTGCTCCCGACCATTCTAGTTTACGGGGATGGTTGTTGTATAGTACCCTCACTGGTATGATGGGGGTCCGGAAGGCTAGTACCGGAGGGACAGAAACCAGGGAGCGCCATGATTCGTTCTGGGGCCTTGGGAGTAATTCCTCTGGGGAGACCGGAAAGACCCAGTTCCTCCTGGTTTGAGCATGCTACCTTGGTCTGGCCTGGGGTCGGGGACGCAAAAAGTCCGCAAACTCAGTGCCCCCTGGGGAAGACGCTCTCAGGGGTGTCACTAGTAACACTTGGGTGTGGGACCCCACGGTGTGAAGATGACACATGGCCACTGTTTTTCACATCTTTTTGCACAGCGCCCTAAGGACCAGGTCTTTTGGCTAAGTCCAGGGCAATTTTTGCTACAGGCCTCAGGGCCTGGTCTGTGCACTATTAGGCACGGTACCACTTTTTTATTTTATTCTATTTATTTAAACCACTCCCACGTTTTGTCACTTTTTGCTTTCTTATGTGTGTGTTTTTCACGGATGGAGGGTGTGGGTCCTCGGGCCTTACCTGAAGTCTAGGGGGAGGATGTGTGGCCATACGGTTCCTTCCTCCCCTGATCCCTAGGGGGTTTTCTCTTCGGGAGAACCCCCTTGCCTAGTACTGGATGTCCGGCTTCGGCTGGGCATAAGGAACGGTGGTCCACCAGGCCTTTTGGCCAGGAGGACCAAATGGGAACCTTGTCCCTGTCAGGAGCTTCGTGCCCCGGGGGATCGGGTGAACGGTCCAACCCTTTCGGGGGTAGGACAAACACACCCCTAAGTGCACGTTTTTTGTGTGTGTGTTTCTGCACTTGCACTTTTTTGCGGACACTTACGGGTTTTTACGTTATAGTTGCACGTTTGCGGACTTAAAAAAAAAAAAAAAAAAATTACACTGTGCTGGCTGGCTGCTGATTGGCTAATGTGATCACATGTCATGTGATCACATGAACACATCGCTTCTCGGCCTTTTGGCTAAGATCAAGTGTAGTATCGACCTTGCCTTTAGGGGTGTCCCGGCTTCCAGCTAGGACGTTGAGAAACACTTGCATCTATCCAAGCCATTTGGTCTGTGTGGGGTACCCTCTTCTCGGCCTTGTAGGATCGTCGATTAAATTCGGCTTCACCTACTTGCTGCTATTGGGTTTGAGGCTTAGCCCCCACACAGAACGAGTTTGTGATCTTCCCCCCCCTTGTTCACTCTGCGTTACTACCTCCGGGCAGTAGACGCTCAATAGCCTTTTCAAAGGCTAAGCAAGCGAGAGTGAAGCCGCCGAGGAAGAAGAAGGAGAAGGAACCCGACCAAGATCTCTGGGAAGCCCTCCTGAGAACTCCTCTGCGCCAAGATGGGGAAGAAACAGACCGTAAAGAAGCCACAGAACGCCACCACCGCCAAGACCCCGGGAGAAGCCCCCTCCGCCTCCACCTCCACCCCAGACCGCTCCGGCCCTGCAGACGGTCTCCCTCCCTTGGAGCCCTGGATGAAGCAGACAGTCGTGCTGCGGCTGAAAGAGGTGGACGGCAGAATCCCGGAGATGACCCCGGAAGTCTTTGGCAAGAAAATGATCCTTGAACAAGGATTTAGCAAAGCAGAGACCCTGTCGGTGCAGTCATTCGTGAAAGGTTTGTTCCTTGTCACATTTGTCTCCCTACAGGTGTGCAGAAGGTACTGGGAGGCAGTGAAGACCGCTGGACCCGACTCCCTCTTCCGAAAGTTCGCTGCGAACTCTCCCATTCAAAGGGACGAAAGAAGGATCACGGTGTCCATGAGGAACCCTCACGTCCCCGGCAGAGACATAGCCACCTACCTCCAAAGGTTTTGTGTCGTGTTGAAGGACCCAGTCCGGATACTAGACACCAACGGCTTCTGGACTGGTAAGTGGGCTGTGTTTTGCAGGCTACTAAGAGATCGTCCCGCTGGAGATCTCCAACACCTGCAACAATGCTTCTCCCTGGGATCGTCATCAGGACTCCTACACTACCCAGACCTACCCCAGTCATGCCGCAAGTGCGGCCAGCCGGGGCACGAGGGTAAGGAATGCAGTGTGCTTTCTTGTAGGTTCTGTAGGTCTGCAGGTCACGAGACCAAGGATTGCCCAAGGTCCAGAACCTGCAACCTCTGTGGACGGTCCGAGCACGTCTACAGAGACTGCCCAGAAAGAAGCAGGACGTACGCCGGGGCCCTGAGCAAGGGCCCGGCCACCAAACCAACGCCACAGAAACCTCCAAAGGACCCGGGTAAGAGGAACCCCCCCCAGGCCCCAGGTACCCCTGCCCCAGGCCCCCCGGGTCCCCCTGCCCCTGGTCCCCCCGCCCCTGGCCCCCCCGCCCCTGCCCCTGGCCCCCCTGCCCCTGGCCCCCCTGCCCCGGGTCCCCCTGCCCCTGGCCCCCCTGCCCCTGCCCCTGGTCCCTCTGTCCCGGCCCCCGGCCCCTCGGCCCCTGGTCCCCCTGCCCCTACCCCCCCTTGCCCCCCTGCCCCGGTCCCACCCCCCCCGGACCTGTCCTCCCAGGACTTCCCGCCCCTTCCCCCTGTCACCCCTGTCAGCAACTCTGCGGCGGGGTACAGGAAGCGGAAGAAGGAGCAGGCCAGCCCGGCGGCGGAGGACACCTCCTCTGCCACCAAGCGGCCTGCCGTCCTCCAGAATGCCGCAGGCCCCGACCCCGTGGGGGAGGACCTCGACACGCTGGAGGAAGAAGAGGTGGAGGAAGAGATGGCTCTGACCCAGTCGGAACCAGATCTCTCCACCGACTTCAATGAGGTCCTCAACGAGGTCCTCAATCAGATCGGTCTGGGCCAGGACACCTGTCAGGCTGCAGAGGTCACAGAGGTCGCCCCCCCTCCCCAGGGGAGGTAAGCACAGCCCCTGCCGACTAACCCCTTCATCTCTTTCCCATGATGGCTGAGATATCTATCTTTTCCATTAATGTGAGGAGCATAAAGGACGTGTCTAGGAGGCAGACTGTGCTGACCTTTCTTTCCACACAGCAGAGTGATGTGTACATGCTTCAGGAGTGCGCACTTCCCCCTCTGAGGAGGTACACTCATTTGTCCTCCCAGTGGACCCATGGTCCCTCCTACTGGTCTGGGGGTGGCGATTGCAAGTCCGCAGGGGTTGCGGTTCTTATCAGGGGAAGACGTTTCACTGTTGACTCCGTCCATGAGCTCGTCTGTGGCCGCCTTCTGGTCATAGATGGTTCGTGGGCGGGGGAGCCCGTTAGGCTCATCAACGTGTACGCTCCCCCGGAGAAGAACGCGCGGCTGGAACTTTTCCAAACCCTGCGGACGCAACTCGCCACAACGAGAACAGTAGTAATCGGCGGTGATTTTAACTGTCCAATAGAGGAGGATGGGCGCAGCTCCAGCATGTACGCAAAACTCGACGCCACCTCGAAGCTGCTCCGGGAGATGATTGCAGAGGCTTCCCTGCGAGACGCAGTGGGATCCGTGGGGCGCGGTTCCGTGAACTACTCATGGAGCCGCCCCGATGGATCCGTGCGCTCCAGGATTGACTTTGTACTCACCTCCAGGGCAGTCAGGCACCGCGGGTTCTCCATGGTTCCCTGCTTTTTCTCTGACCACAGGGCCATTCACTTTCAAGGTGATCTGGGAGAGGGCTTTGCCCCGGGCCCAGGCTCCTGGAAGCTGAATTGCACCCTGCTGGGCGATGAGGAACTGCTAGCGGAGCTCAGGGAAATCTACGGTGCCTGGCGAGAGGAGAAGTCTTTCTTTCCTAAGGTCAGCGACTGGTGGGAGTTCGTGAAAGTCAAGCTGCGCAGCTTCTTTCAGGCCAGGGGACGCCAGCAAGTGTGTGCCAGGAGGAAGGAACTCAGGAGGCTGCAGCGTCAGCTGCAGTCCCTGCAGGACCTTCACCACTGTGGCTGGGACGTGAGGCAAGACCTGGAGGACACCAAGAAGTGCTTGAAAAAGCACTTTGAGGAAGAATCCAGGCACATTGTCTTCCGTGCCAAAGTGGAGCATCTCGAGAAAGGTGAGAAGTGTAACTCTTTCTTTTTTAGGAAACTCCACTCAGGACACACACCCCTGTCGGAGCTGCGTGACAAGACTGGAACACTCCAGAAGGGGAAGGAGGCCGTGATGGAAGTGGTCAGCGACTACTACTCTGACCTCTACTCCCCTAAAGAAACAAACTCGGAAGCGGCCGACAGGTTCTTGTCAGGTATCTCTAACACTATTGATCCTGCAGGTTTGTCGGCCACCAACGCCCCCTTGACGTTGGAGGAGCTGCACTCTGCCGCTAAATCCTTTAGGCAAGGCAGGACCCCGGGCTGCGACGGTCTCCCAGCGGAGCTTTATGTAGCGCTGTGGGATCTCGTGGGCCCGGACCTGCTCGAGCTGTACGAGGAGATGGTGGTGGAGGGCAAGATGCCTCCTTCGTTGAGGGAGGGGATGATCACGATCCTGTACAAGCGTAAGGGGGAGAGATGTGACTTGAAAAATTGGCGTCCCATCTCTCTTCTGAACGTGGACTACAAGATCCTCGCCAAGGTCATGGCAAACAGACTGAAGGCTGTCATCGGACAGATCATCAACCCGGATCAGACTTGTGGCATTCCTGGCCGCAGGATTGCGGACAGCCTAGCGCTTGTCCGGGACACGGTCCAATACATCAAGGACCGCCGTGTGCACGCGGCCCTGGTCAGTCTTGATCAGGAGAAGGCCTTTGACCGTGTCTCCCATGGGTTTATGTGCAGAGCCCTGCGCAGGTTTGGTCTCGGGGAAATGTTTTGTTCATATGTTGACATCATGTATAATGACATCTGTAGTTCCGTGCAGGTGAACGGCTGGAAGACTGACCCCTTCCCGGTTCTCTCCGGGGTCAGACAAGGCTGTCCTCTCTCACCTCTGCTTTTTGTTTGCTGTATAGAGCTCTTCGCCGAATGCATCAGACGGAATCCAGAGATTGGGGGAATCACCGCACCGGGACCAGACAGACGGGAAGTGAAGTGCTCGCTCTACATGGACGACGTGACGGTGTTCTGTGCCAACCAGCGCTCCATCGACCTGCTCGTCCAGACCTGCGAGGACTTCGGCCAAGCTTCGGGGGCAAAGGTCAACTGCGGGAAGTCGGAAGTCATGCTCTTCGGAAAGTGGTTCCTGCCTTCTTCTGCATCCATGCCCTTTGGCATCAAGACAGACTTCATGAAGATTTTGGGAGTTTGGTTTGGTGCCGAGGGCGCAGCCCTGAAGTCTTGGGAGGAGAGACTGGCCAAGATGCGCCAAAAGTTTGGACTCTGGAGCCTCAGAGACCTCACCATCGAAGGGAAGACACTGGTACTCCGCAGCGAGATTCTCCCTGTGTTGCAGTACCTCGCCCAGGCCTGGCCCCCCCGGGTCAACACCTGCAAGGCCATCACCAGGGCGGTGTTTCACTTCATCTGGGGCTCCAAGATGGACAGAGTGAAGCGGGCAGTCATGTTCAAGGAACCCCTCAAGGGCGGTAAGGGCGTGCCCGACATCGCCACCCAGCTGAGGGTGTTCTTTGCTTGCAACTGCGTCCTGCAAGGCCATCACCAGGGCGGTGTTTCACTTCATCTGGGGCTCCAAGATGGACAGAGTGAAGCGGGCAGTCATGTTCAAGGAACCCCTCAAGGGCGGTAAGGGCGTGCCCGACATCGCCACCCAGCTGAGGGTGTTCTTTGCTTGCAACTGCGTCCGCAGAACTTTGCCAAGACGGACTACGGACTCTGGCGGGAACGCAATGTCTCGCTTCTTCCTGTTGCCTCTCTGGAGGTCCCTGGGGTGGGACACTTGGGATAGTTCCATCCCCTACAACTGGGACACTCCTTGGTTCTACTTGGATACCTTCAAGTTCATCAGGGAGCAAGGGCTGCAGGGAGTCAAGCCGGACTTGTGGAAGCTAAAGACGATCTACAAGCTCATCCGAGCCAGCGACATTTTGGAGTCGGTTCCAGGCCTGCCTTCAGACACCTGCAAGGTGGTCTGGAGGAATGTTTCTTCCAACATCCTCACCAACAGGCACAAAGACCTGGCATGGATGGCTATCCAGGGGGGACTGCCTCTCAGGACATTTATGCATGCCAGGAACCTGAGCAGATACAGACACTGCCCCTTCTGCATCATCCATGAGGAAACGTCTTACCACGTTTTCTGGGAGTGCTCATTTGCTCAGGCCCTGTTGGGGGCCCTGGAACCTGAACTCAAGGACTTTGTGCCACAGACAGCCATCACTCACTTTGGGGTGTTGAATGGACTGTTCTGTGGAACTTTTTCTTTGGAGGACATTGACGGCGCCTGGCGGGTGCTGTGCTGTTTTAATGACGCTTTATGGTGCGCCAGAAAGCGCCTCATCCACAAGCGGGAGAGGATGTCCATTGAGGACTGCCGCAGACTGATCCTCAGTCTGCTCAGAGACTATTCCTTGTTGGACTTTAAGGAGGAAGAGGACGTCTGAAGATTTCCCCCTTCCCCCTACTCCCCCTTGCGTGTCTTTGTCCCTTCAATAAAGCTTCGGGCCTGTGTTTCCCCCTTCCCTCCCCTTCCCCCCCCCACACACCCGATGCCTATTGTTGATAGTGTTTTTTCAGTTATCGTTTTCGTGCATGACATAGTGACTAGGAAATGTATATTGTATTAGGATGCTACAGTTTTTGGGGTAAGCGGCGTCATGCATGACGTGGTGATCCGGGGGATTCATCCTCTGTGCACATCACGTCAGGCATCATACCGCTGAGCGAATGTATTTATTTGCCTGAATGTATTTATCGTATGTTTGGAACTGTATTGCTATGTGGTGCGCTGCGTCGCAGTACAGGGTGAGATGTACCCCGATTACACGTAACATGTTGTTTTTGATGCTTCTGCAATAAAAGTATCTTTTCAATCAAAAATTACACTGTGCTGGCTGGCTGCTGATTGGCTAATGTGATCACATGTCATGTGATCACATGAACACATCGCTTCTCGGCCTTTTGGCTAAGATCAAGTGTGGTATCTGTTCTTATCAGTGTCCAGTGGGGGTGCTCCCGACCATTCTAGTTTACGGGGATGGTTGTTGTATAGCACCCTCACTGGTATGATGGGGTCCGGAAGGCTAGTACCGGAGGGACAGAAACCAGGGAGCGCCATGATTCGTTCTGGGGCCTTGGGAGTAATTCCTCTGGGGAGACCGGAAAGACCCAGTACCTCCTGATCTGAACATGCTACCTTGGTCTGGCCAGGGGCTGGGGACGCAAAAAGTCCGCAAACTCAGTGCCCCCTGGGGAAGACGCTCTCAGGGGTGTCACTAGTAACACTTGGGTGTGGGACCCCACGGTGTGAAGATGACACATGGTCACTGTTTTTTCACCTCTTTTTGCACAGCGCCCTAAGGACCAGGCCTTTTGGCTAAGTCCAGGGCAATTTTTGCTACGGGCCTCAGGGCCTGGTCTGTGCACATTTCGGCACGGTACCTTTTTTTTTTATTTTTTCTTTTCTTTACTTAATTTAATTTATTACACTCCCACGTATTGTCACTTTTTGCTTTCTTATGTGTGTGCTTTCACGGATGGAGGGTGTGGGTCCTCGGGCCTACCCTGAAGTCTAGGGGGAGGATGTGTGGCCATACGGTTCCTTCCTCCCCTGATCCCTAGAGGACTCTTCTTCGGGAGAGTCCCCTTGCCTAGTACTGAATGTCCGGCTTCGGCTTGGCATAGGGAACGGTGGTCCACCCGGCCTTTTGGTCAGGAGGACCAAGTGGGAACCTAGTCCCCGTCAGGAGCTTCGTGCCCCGGGGGATCAGGGACAGCGGTCCAAGCCCCTTTCGGGGTAGGACACAGCACACCCCTAAGTGCACGTTTTTCGTGTGGTGTTTTGCACTTGCACTTTTTTGCGGACACTTACGGGTTTTTTCGATATAGTTGCACGTTTGCGGACTTAAAAAAAAAATTACACTGTGCTGGCTGGTATTTATTTCTGAATGTATTTATTGTATGCTTGGAACTGTATTGCTATGTGGTGCGCTGCGTCGCAGTACAGGGTGAGATGTACCCCGATTACACGTATCATGTTGTTTTTGATGCTTCTGTAATAAAAGTATCTTTTCAATCAAAAAAGGGGGTGTTAAAAAGCACGGCTCAACCTGTTTTTTCTTCCCTTCGACTGCCAGTGTGAAAAAGACCTAACACTAAGTTGACACTAGCGCAGGCTTTTGCCACAGCTCTGAAAAGCAATCTGTGGTGGATCGTTATTCAGAGGCATTTGACAGGCCGCAAGGAGGTCATATGTCTGTTTTTTTTGGCTAAGATCATGTGTAGTATCGACCTTGCCTTTAGGGGTATCCCTGCTTCCAGCTAGGACGTTGAGAACCACTTGAATCTATCCCAGCCATTTGGTCTGTGTGGGGTACCCTCTTCTCGGCCTTGTAGGATCGTCGTTTAAATTCGGCTTCACCTGCTTGCTGCTATTGGGTTTGAGGCTTAGCCCCCACACAGAACGAGTTTGTGATCTTCCCCCCCCTTGTTCACTCTGCGTTACTACCTCCGGGCAGTAGACGCTCAATAGCCTTTTCAAAGGCTAAGCAAGCGAGAGTGAAGCCGCCGAGGAAGAAGAAGGAGAAGGAACCCGACCAAGATTTCTGGGAAGCCCTCCTGAGAACTCCTCTGCGCCAAGATGGGGAAGAAACAGACCGTGAAGAAGCCACAGAACGCCGCTCCCGCCAAGACCCCGGGAGAAGCCCCCTCCGCCTCCACCTCCACCCCAGACCGCTCCGGCCCTGCAGACGGTCTCCCTCCCTTGGAGCCCTGGATGAAGCAGACAGTCGTGCTGCGGCTGAAAGAGGTGGAAGGCAGAATCCCGGACATGACCCCGGAAGTCTTTGGCAAGAAAATGATCCTTGAACAAGGATTCAGCAAGGCAGAGACCCTGTCGGTGCAGTCCTTTGTGAAAGGTTTGTTCCTTGTCACATTTGTCTCCCTACAGGTGTGCAGAAGGTACTGGGAGGCAGTGAAGACCGCTGGACCCGACTCCCTCTTCCGAAAGTTCACTGCGAACTCTCCCATTCAAAGGGACGAAAGAAGGATCACGGTGTCCATGAGGAACCCTCACGTCCCCGGCAGAGACATCGCCACCTACCTCCAAAGGTTTTGTGTCGTGTTGAAGGACCCAGTCCGGATACTAGACACCAACGGCTTCTGGACTGGTAAGTGGGCTGTGTTTTGCAGGCTACTAAGAGATCGTCCCGCTGGAGATCTCCAACACCTGCAACAGTGCTTCTCCCTGGGATCGTCATCAGGACTCCTACACTACCCAGACCTACCCCAGTCATGCCGCAAGTGCGGCCAGCCGGGGCACGAGGGTAAGGAATGCAGTGTGCTTTCTTGTAGGTTCTGTAGGTCTGCAGGTCACGAGACCAAGGATTGCCCGAGGTCCAGAACCTGCAACCTCTGTGGACGGTCAGAGCACGTCTACAGAGACTGCCCGGAAAGAAGCAGGACGTACGCTGGTGCCCTGAGCAAGGGCCCTGCCACCAAACAAGCGCCACAGAAACCTCCAAAGGACCCGGGTAAGAGGAACCCCCCCCAGGCCCCAGGTCCCCCTGCCCCAGGTCCCCCTGCCCCGGGCCCCCCTGCCCCTGGCCCCCCCTCCCCCCCCTGCCCCTGCCCCTGGCCCCCCCGCCCCTACCCCTGGTCCCCCTGCCCCTGGTCCCCCTGCCCCTGGTCCCCCTGCCCCGGGTCCCCCTGACCCCCCTGCCCCTGGTCCCCTCGCCCCTGGGCCCCCTGCCCCTGGGCCCCCTGCCCCTGGTCCCCCTGCCCCGGGCCCAGTTCCACCCCCCCCTGACCTGTCCTCACAGGAGGACTTCCCACCCCTTCCCCCTGTCACCCCTGTCAGCAACTCTGCGACGGGATACAGGAAGCGGAAGAAGGAGCAGGCTAGCCCGGCGGCGGAGGACCCCTCCTCTGCCACCAAGCGGCCTGCCGTCCTCCAGAATGTCGCAGGTCCCGACCCCGTGGGGGAAGACCTCGACACGCTGGAGGAAGAAGAGGTGGAAGAAGAGATGGCTCTGACCCAGTTGGACCCAGATCTCTCCACCGACTTCGATGAGGTCCTCAATCAGATTGGTCTGGGCCAGGACACCTGTCAGGCTGCAGAAGTCACAGAGGTCGCCCCCCCTCCCCAGGGGAGGTAAGCACAGCCCCTGCCGACTAACCCCTTCATCTCTTTCCCATGATGGCTGAGATATCTATCTTTTCCATTAATGTGAGGAGCATCAAGGATGTGTCTAGGAGGCAGACTGTGCTGACCTTTCTTTCCACTCAGCAGAGTGATGTGTACATGCTTCAGGAGTGCGCACTTCCCCCTCTGAGGAGGTACACTCATTTGTCCTCCCAGTGGACCCACGGTCCCTCCTACTGGTCTGGGGGTGGCGATTGCAAGTCCGCAGGGGTCGCGGTTCTTATCAGGGGAGGACGTTTCACTGTTGACTCCGTCCATGAGCTCGTCTGTGGCCGCCTTCTGGTCATAGACGGTTCGTGGGCGGGGGAGCCCGTTAGGCTCATCAACGTGTACGCCCCCCCGGAGAAGAACGCGCGGCTGGAACTTTTCCAAACCCTGCGGACGCAACTCGCCACAACGAGAACAGTAGTAATCGGCGGTGATTTTAACTGTCCGATAGAGGAGGATGGGCGCAGCTCCAGCATGTACGCAAAACTCGACGCCACCTCGAAGCTGCTCCGGGAGATGATTGCGGAGGCTTCCCTGCGAGACGCAGTGGGATCCGTGGGGCGCGGTTCCGTGAACTACTCATGGAGCCGCCCCGATGGATCTGTGCGCTCCAGGATTGACTTTGTGCTCACCTCCAGGGCAGTCAGGCACCGCGGGTTCTCCATGGTTCCCTGCTTTTTCTCTGACCACAGGGCCATTCACTTTCAAGGTGATCTGGGAGAGGGCTTTGCCCCGGGCCCAGGCTCCTGGAAGCTGAATTGCACCCTGCTGGACGATGAGGAACTGCTAGAGGAGCTCAGGGAAACCTACGGTGCCTGGCGAGAGGAGAAGTCTTTCTTTCCTAAGGTAAGCGACTGGTGGGAGTTCGTGAAAGTCAAGCTGCGCAGCTTCTTTCAGGCCAGGGGATGCCAGCAAGTGTGTGCCAGGAGGAAGGAACTCAGGAGGCTGCAGCGTCAGCTGCAGTCCCTGCAGGACCTTCATCACTGTGGCTGGGACGTGAGGCAAGACCTGGAGGACACCAAGAAGTGCTTGAAAAAGCACTTTGAGGAAGAATCCAGGCACATTGTCTTCCGTGCCAAGGTGGAGCATCTCGAGAAAGGTGAGAAGTGTAACTCTTTCTTTTTCAGGAAACTCCACTCAGGACACACTCCCCTGTCGGAACTGCGCGACAAGACTGGAACGCTCCAGAAGGGGAAGGAGGCCGTGATGGAAGTGGTCAGCGACTACTACTCCGACCTCTACTCCCCCAAAGAAACAAACTCGGACGCGGCCGACAGGTTCTTGTCAGGTATCTCTAACGCTATTGATCCTGCAGGTTTGTCGGCCACCAACGCCCCCTTGACGTTGGAGGAACTGCACTCTGCCGCTAAATCCTTTAGGCAAGGCAGGACCCCGGGCTGCGACGGTCTCCCAGCGGAGCTCTATGTAGCGCTGTGGGACCTCGTGGGCCCGGACCTGCTCGAGCTGTACGAGGAGATGGTGGTGGAGGGCAAGATGCCTCCTTCGTTGAGGGAGGGGATGATCACGATCCTGTACAAGCGTAAGGGGGATAGATGTGATTTGAAAAATTGGCGTCCCATCTCTCTCCTGAACGTGGACTACAAGATCCTCGCCAAAGTCATGGCGAACAGGCTGAAGGCTGTCATCGGACAGATCATCAACCCGGATCAGACTTGTGGCATTCCTGGCCGCAGGATTGCAGACAGCCTAGCGCTTGTCCGGGACACGGTCCAATACATCAAGGACCGCCGTGTGCACGCGGCCCTGGTCAGTCTTGATCAGGAAAAGGCCTTTGACCGTGTCTCCCATGGGTTTATGTGCAGAGCCCTGCGCAGGTTTGGTCTCGGGGAAATGTTTTGTTCATATGTTGACATCATGTATAACGACATTTGTAGTTCCGTGCAGGTGAACGGCTGGAAGACTGACCCCTTCCCGGTCCTCTCCGGGGTCAGACAAGGCTGCCCTCTCTCACCTCTGCTTTTTGTTTGCTGTATAGAGCTCTTCGCCGAATGCATCAGACGGAATCCAGAGATCGGGGGAATCACCGCACCGGGACCAGACAGACGGGAAGTGAAGTGCTCGCTCTACATGGACGACGTGACGGTGTTCTGTGCCAACCAGCGCTCCATGGACCTGCTCGTCCAGACCTGCGAGGACTTCGGCCAAGCTTCGGGGCAAAGGTCAACTGCGGGAAGTCGGAAGTCATGCTCTTCGGAAAGTGGTTCCTGCCTTCTTCTGCATCCATGCCCTTTGGCATCAAGACAGACTTCATGAAGGTTTTGGGAGTTTGGTTTGGTGCCGAGGGCGCAGCCCTGAAGTCTTGGGAGGAGAGACTGGCCAAGATGCGCCAAAAGTTTGGACTCTGGAGCCTCAGAGACCTCACCATCGAAGGGAAGACACTGGTACTCCGCAGCGAGATTCTCCCTGTGTTGCAGTACCTCGCCCAGGCCTGGCCCCCTCGGGTCAACACCTGCAAGGCCATCACCAGGGCGGTGTTTCACTTCATCTGGGGCTCCAAGATGGACAGAGTGAAGCGGGCAGTCATGTTCAAGGAACCCCTCAAGGGCGATAAGGGCGTGCCCGACATCGCCACCCAGCTGAGGGTGTTCTTTGCTTGCAACTGCATCCGCAGAACTTTGCCAAGACGGACTATGGACTCTGGCGGGAACGCAATGTCTCGCTTCTTCCTGTTGCCCCTCTGGAGGTCCCTGGGGTGGGACACCTGGGATAGTTCCATCCCCTACAACTGGGACACTCCTTGGTACTACTTGGACACCTTCAGGTTCATCAGGGAGCAAGGGCTGCAGGGAGTCAAGCCTGACTTGTGGAAGCCAAAGACAATCTACAAGCTCATCCGAGCCAGCGACATTTTGGAGTCGGTTCCAGGCCTGCCTTCAGACACCTGCAAGGTGGTCTGGAGGAATGTTTCTTCCAACATTCTTACCAACAGGCACAAAGACCTGGCATGGATGGCAATCCAAGGGGGGTTGCCTCTCAGGACATTTATGCATGCCAGGAACCTGAGCAGATACAGACACTGCCCCTTCTGCATCATCCATGAGGAAACGTCTTACCACGTTTTCTGGGAGTGCTCATTTGCTCAGGCCCTGTTGGGGGCCCTGGAACCTGAACTCAAGGACTTTGTGCCACAGACAGCCATCACTCACTTTGGGGTGTTGAATGGACTATTCTGTGGAACTTTCTCTCTGGAGGACATTGACAGCGCCTGGAGGGTGCTGTGTTGCTTTAAGGACGCTTTATGGTGCGCCAGGAAGCGCCTCATCCACCAGCGGGAGAGGATGTCCATTGAGGACTGCCGCAGACTGACCCTCAGTCTGCTCAGAGACTATTCCTTGATGGACTTTAAGGAGGAAGAGGACGTCTGAAGATTTCCCCCTTCCCCCTACTCCCCCTTGCGTGTCTTTGTCTTTTCAATAAAGCTTCGGGCCTGTGGTTCCCCCCCCCCCCCTTCCCCCTTACCACACATACCTGATGCCTATTGTTTGATTGCAATATCCGGTTTTTCGTTTTTGTGCATGCACTAGTATTGTTAGGTAACGTAATGTGTAGTAGAATGTTACAGTTTTTGGGGTAAGCGGCGTTATGCATGACGTGGTGGTCTGGGGATTCATCCTCGGCACATCACGTCAGGCATCATACCGCTGAGCGAATGTATTTATTTCTGAATGTATTTATTGTATGCTTGGAACTGTATTGCCATGTGGTGCGCTGCGTCGCAGTACAGGGTGAGATGTACCCCGATTACACGTATCATGTTGTTTTTGATGCTTCTGCAATAAAAGTATCTTTTCAATCAAAATTACACTGTGCTGGCTGGCTGGCTGCTGATTGGCTAATGCGATCACATGTCATGAATGAATGCATTATGGGTCAGCGCGCCTTGTCTGCGCGCCTTCCCAGACATACCCGCTCCGTCGCTGCACATGTCGCCGCCATTTTAGGAAAAATTTCCGAAGTCTGCTTATTTTCGGATTCGACGCGAATCGAAATTTTCCTAATATTCGAAACGAATTCCACTTCGCCTACTTCGATTCGCTCATCTCTAAGGAGGACGTTCAGCTTCTGCACCATCGGGTGCGTGCTCGCAAACTGTTGTCTCTTAGAAACGGATTCCAAGAAAGACTGCTGACGGAATCCGTGAAGAGGAGTAGCAGGAGAAGGAGCATCTGAACGAGCGGAAGATGCCAACGAGCGACAACTCCCCTCAGCAGAGGTGTTGGAGCCTTGACTGGCTGATAGAGGGCGATTGACGTTGGGTGACGGAGCAAGTAACGGTGCGGGTGATGGAGCGGGGGCTGGGGCAGGCAGAACCGCCGTATCTTTATCACGGTTTTCCCAGGCCACCGAATGGCGACGCTGCATATGCTGACGCAACGCTGTAGTCCCAACATTGGCCCCCTGGCCACGCTTGACTTTCTGGCCACATAGTCGACATACGGCTACGTTTACTTCCTCGGGCGTCTTGACGAAAAATTGCCACACCGCCGAGTAGGAAACTTTGCCCCCGCTACTCCTCACTGGCTGACTGCTACTTCCTCCGTGCACACCGGCACCACTACTGGCCGTGGTGGTAGGCTGCAGTGGAGCTGGTGCTCTACTCCGTGGCCGTTTGGCTCCACTGACACTGCTGCGACCCTGCTGCCTCCTGGGCAACCCACCGACTGTTTTGCTCGCTGGCAAGCTGGCACCCTCTTCTCCTGATGATGCGGAAGCAATAGCCTGATGACGACGAGGCTGCCAAGTGCGATCAGCCTCATCATCATCAATTAGGGTCTCCGCGTCACTACTAGCCCCCTCGGCTGCGTGTGGGTCAGGAGACAGACCTGTCTCTAGACCGGCTACCGAGCCACTCTCCTCGCCAGTACTTCTTCGCCTGGCTGCTGAAGAGGCGGATGTCTCCCCCCGTTCCTGACCGCCCTCTGTTAGCTCTTCCTCACTGTACAGTGGGGCTGAGCCCACAGCATGCGATACTTCGCTTGGTGAGGGAACACCAAAGGACAGGGGCAGGTCGAGGACACGTGATTTCAGTGGGCTTGCTCCTGGGCCATGCCAACTAACGGTTGTGTCTGACGTACCCACCGACCGTTGGCTGTAGGTGTCAGAGGTGACCTGGGAAGAGGAAGACGACCGAATCAACCAATCGATGACGGCAGGGTTGTCGGTGGAGACACGACCGCTGGATGACACCGGGAGCACTGGCCTCTGGCTGCGACTAGTGCTGCCTCGACCCCTTCCTCTGCTGCCACGTCTGCTCGCTCCTGAAACATTGCCTCCTCTGCCACTCCTCTGCGTGTTGTCTGACATACTCTTTAATTCAATAAGCACCCCAAAAATAAAACCGGATTTAACTCTTTGAACGTACAATAGTGGTTGTGAAGCAGAAAGTCAGTTTATTTAGCACAATCGGTCAATTGCAGCTTGCCGTTGGCTGGAAACTGTACGTTTATGTCACTGGAATGCACTAATCACCCAAAAAATATTACCGCTACCCGGCGTGTATATGGATTTAACTCTTTGAACGTACAATAGTGGTTGTGAAGCAGAAAGTCAGTTTATTTAGCACAATCGGTCAATTGCAGCTTGCCGTTGGCTGGAAACTGTACGTTTATGTCACTGGAATGCACTAATCACCCAAAAAATATTACCGCCACCCGGCGTGTAAATGGATCTAACTCTTTGAACGTACAATAGTGGTTGTGAAGCAGAAAGTCAGTTTATTTAGCACAATCGGTCAATTGCAGCTTGCCGTTGGCTGGAAACTGTACGTTTATGTCACCGGAATGCACTAATCACCCAAAAATATTACCGCCACCCGGCGTGTATATGGATTTAACTCTTTGAACGTACAATAGTGGTTGTGAAGCAGAAAGTCAGTTTATTTAGCACAATCGGTCAATTGCAGCTTGCCGTTGGCTGGAAACTGTACGTTTATGTCACTGGAATGCACTAATCACCCAAAAAATATTACCGCCACCCGGCGTGTATATGGATTTAACTCTTTGAACGTACAATAGTGGTTGTGAAGCAGAAAGTCAGTTTATTGTACACAATCGGTCAATTGCAGCTTGCCGTTGGCTGGAAACTGTACGTTTATGTCACTGGAATGCACTAATCACCCAAAAAATATTACCGCCAGCCGGCGTGTAAATGGATTTAACTCTTTGAACGTACAATAGTGGTTGTGAAGCAGAAAGTCAGTTTATTTAGCACAATCGGTCAATTGCAGCTTGCCGTTGGCTGGAAACTGTACGTTTATGTCACTGGAATGCACTAATCACCCAAAAAATATTACCGCCACCCGGCGTGTAAATGGATCTAACTCTTTGAACGTACAATAGTGGTTGTGAAGCAGAAAGTCAGTTTATTGTACACAATCGGTCAATTGCAGCTTGCCGTTGGCTGGAAACTGTACGTTTATGTCACTGGAATGCACTAATCACCCAAAAAATATTACCGCCAGCCGGCGTGTAAATGGATCTAACTCTTTGAACGTACAATAGTGGTTGTGAAGCAGAAAGTCAGTTTATTTAGCACAATCGGTCAATTGCAGCTTGCCGTTGGCTGGAAACTGTACGTTTATGTCACTGGAATGCACTAATCACCCAAAAAATATTACCGCCACCCGGCGTGTATATGGATTTAACTCTTTGAACGTACAATAGTGGTTGTGAAGCAGAAAGTCAGTTTATTTAGCACAATCGGTCAATTGCAGCTTGCCGTTGGCTGGAAACTGTACGTTTATGTCACTGGAATGCACTAATCACCCAAAAAATATTACCGCCACCCGGCGTGTAAATGGATCTAACTCTTTGAATGTACAATAGTGGTTGTGAAGCAGAAAGTCAGTTTATTTAGCACAATCGGTCAATTGCAGCTTGCCGGTGGCTGGAAACTGTACGTTTATGTCACTGGAATGCACTAATCACCCAAAAAATATTACCGCCACCCGGCGTGTATATGGATTTAACTCTTTGAACGTACAATAGTGGTTGTGAAGCAGAAAGTCAGTTTATTTAGCACAATCGGCAAACTGCAGCACCAACTGTGCACGACAGCCACCAAAAAAAAAAATGGTGTATGTCACTTTAAATTTTCGATTCTTTGATAGCTGTGGCCCTAAGTAACGATTCTGTTTCCCTGAGTAACGATTCTGTGTCCCTGAGTAACGATTCTGTGTCCCTGAGTAGCAATTCTGTGTCCCTGAGTAACAATTCTGTGTCCCTCAGTAACGATTCTGTGTCCCTGAGTAACAATTCTGTGTCCCTGAGTAACAATTCTGTGTCCCTGAGTAACGATTCTGTGGCCCTAAAGTCTCTGTGGCCCTAACTCTGTCCCTCAATACACAGAGGTCTGTCTCTCTTGAATGACCAGAGGCTAATGGAGAATTCTAAGATGGCCGCGATTTATAGCTCCACCATTACACAGTGCTGGCTGGCTGGCTGCTGATTGGCTAATGCAATCACATGTCATGATTCATGACTCATGAATGCATTATGGGTCAGCGCGCCTTGTCTGCGCGCCTTCCCAGAGATCCCCGCCTCATCTTCTCTGTCCATTTTCTCCTGTCGCCACACATGTCGCCGCCATTTTTGGGAAAATTCGATTCGTGCATCCGAAGTTTGCTAATCTTCGGATTCGTCGCGAATAGAATTTTTCCAAATCTTCGGAACGAATTCCACTTCGTCATGTTCGATTCGCTCATCTCTAGAAAAGATCCTTCCCAGTGTTCTAGCTATAGACCAATTTCATTATTGAACACCGATACTAAGTTGTACGCAAAGGTTCTAGCAAATAGGCTGAAAGATCTAATGCCTGAATGGATACACGGAGATCAGGTGGGCTTTGTCCCAGGGAGAGAGGGTAGAGACAACGGGTTGAGAACACTGATGCTCATTCAGAAAAGTAGAAAAGGGAAAACCCCGGTGGTACTATTGTCGATTGATGCCGAGAAGGTGTTCGATAGAGTGGACTGGGGCTTCATGATGGACAACTTAGAAGTGTTGGGGATTGGAGAGAGAATGCGTGAGTGGATAGGTAAATTATATACAAATTATATACGCAATTATCACGGTAAATGGGGAGAGATCGGAATCCATTGGGATGTCCAACGGAACAAGACAGGGCTGCCCACTGTCCCCCCTGCTGTTTGTTCTGTCATTGGAACCCCTTTTGTCTACGATAAGGAATAGTGGAGCGGTAAAGGGAATCCAGATAGAAAATATAGAACACAAAGTAGCGGCCTTTGCGGACGACCTATTGTTTTATGTAGACAACCCCCGAATAACATTACCAAATATAATGAAGATCTTGAAGGAATATGGTGAACTAGCAAATTTAAAAATTAATCCAACAAAAACAGAGATCTTGAACATCAACATACCAAAGAGTGAAAAGGATAAACTACAAAAAGAATTCCCCTTTACATGGAGAGAAAAAGATTTAAAATACCTAGGTATAAAAATTGCTATCTCATATAAACAACTGTATAGATTAAACTATATTTCTTTGATAAATGAGACCAAGGAAGAATTAAAAATATTAGAAGGAGGAAACCCATCATGGATAGGACGTATAAACCTAGTTAAAATGGTAATCATACCTAAAATACTGTATAGATTCCAAATGGTTCCAATCAAACTCCCAGAGGCTTTTTTTAAGATAATGAAAAAAATGTTAACAAGATACATCTGGAGGAACAAAAAACCAAGAATAGCATACGAAACATTGAGTAGAACTAAAGAGAAAGGGGGAATGGGACTACCTGATGTCAAGAGATACTATAAAGCAGTAATCTTAGCAAGAATCTATGATTGGACATTTAACCATAAGGGGAAGAGTTGGGTAAAAATTGAAAATGAACTGAGTGGGAATAGTTTGAGTAAGATGATATGGGTCCCAGCACATTTTAGAAGAATTAAAGAAAGCACAAGTATTTACACTTTAAATGTTTTAAGGGTATGGGATAATTTACACAAAAGTATGAAATGGGAATTCAACTCTATATTAATGCCTCTTGTAAATACTGAGTATTTTCCCCCAGGAAAGGATGAGATATCTGGGAGATGGTTTAAAAGGGAAGATATCCAACTGAGAGATGTACTAGTAGAGGGGGAATTGAGATCATTTGAAGAATTAAAAGAGAAGAAGGGAGAAATTTTTATTGGAATAGACGAGTGGAAATATCATCAGTTAAAATGTTTTATTGGAAAACTACCAAAACCCCTGAGATTAAAAAAGGAGTGGAATATGTTTGAAAGGTTGTTAGAAACACGTAGAGATGGGAAACATGGTATTGCTAAAATTTATAGAATACTCACAGAATTAGACACAGACACAAAGTTAATTTTTATAACGAAATGGGAAAGAGATATGGAGGTGGTGTTAGACGAGGATCAACAGAACAAGATATTTAGATTGATACACGAGAATGTTAGTATGAGAGACGTGGAGATTAATTATAAATGTTTGACACAATGGCATATTACACCGAGTATTGAGCACAAAATGAGTGGGGAGAACTCAAAAATGTGTTGGAGAGGTTGTGGGGAGGTGGGCACGGTGTTTCACATATGGTGGCAATGTCCGAAAATTCAGGCTTTTTGGAAGACAATAGTTAATTTAATAGAAATAATAACTGGAAAAGACATAGGGTAAGACCCAACGATGTGTCTCCTACATAATGTTGAGACAACAGTAAATAAATATAAAGAATCAGGCGTATGGTACTATTTAAATGCTGCAAAGGGGTTGATACCCAAGTTCTGGCAAAAAACAGAGGTGCCGAAGGAGGAAGACTGGATCAATAGAGTAAATCAGATTAGTAGAATGGAAAAATCTTACTATATGCAGGAAGATAGGATGGGAATATACTATACAAGATGGGAAAAATGGGAAAAATCAGGACTGAAAGAGAAATATAGAAAACTATAAATTAGGAAATTATTGGGCCCTGAGAGATTGGAGAATTTGCAGAGGGGAGGGAGGAGGAAGGGGGGTGGGAAAGGGTTGAGAGGGGAGGGAAAGAAAAGAGTTATTAGAAGGGGCAAGGTAGAAATGTAAGGATTATCTATATGTATTGTGTCTCTTCTTATGGAATTTTTGTAATAATATGAAAAACTAATAAATATTTAAATTAAAAAAAAACAAAAAAAAAAACAGTGGGTCTTGAAATTGTAGTCAGAATTGCGGTGATTCAGCTTGCAATTCAAACTGCCTATATGTGAAAGAAAACTAAGTTCAGTAAAAAGTTTTTAAAAATCAGCACAAGGGACATTACTTCCAGTCAGTGTGAAGGGTCTGTTGTGCTGCTGGCTGCAGATGCAGTTGAAATCTTCCATTGTGTAGTCCCTCCCCCACTGCCACGATCTTCCAGTGCAGCGGATGTTAACAGAGCCTGAGGGACCTCTCAAATGTACTCATTACTCTTTTTTCCCCTCCTCTATTTATAGAAGCTGTACTATCGCTTCTATGTACAGAAAATGACCTATGGATGGAGAAGGAGGGCCGTTCATTCATCTACATGTCCTTGATTTGACAATCATGTTTCCTTCATAAAAGCTATAGTACAGCTTCTAGGAATGGAGGAGGGGAGTGGAACGGGCGGGCACAGTCTACACTTGACATGACAACGTCCTTTGGATCTATGATCGCCTCTGACAATGGAAGATTATAATGGCGGTGGTAGCGTGTGTGTGTATGTGTGTGTGTGTGTGTATGTGTGTGTACATGTGTGTGTACATGTGTGTGTGTATGTGTGTGTGTGGAGGGGAATCAAAGGGTGGAAGATTTCAACTAAATGTGCAGCCAGCAGTGCAAGGGACACTGTGCTATTTTTTTTCACGTTTTTGACTAATAGATGCATTTGCCATTCATTTCAATGGGTAGGTGCATTTTTGGCACACTTTTTAAACATGCACTAAAAATGCAGCATGCAGGTCACAGCTGATCACATGGTAGAGGCAATGTCATTGGCTCTTTACCTTGATAGGTGATGTGCTGTGTCCAAGGGATGCTGAGGTCCGAGGAAGAATGGGAGGATGACATATGGGCCCTGATTCACTAAGATGTGAGTCTACTAGCAGAGTCTGACCATTCAGGCAGACTCAGTTCAATCAATCAGTCGTCTGAGCAGCGTCTAGCAAGCTCATTAACGAGCGTCTACTTTGCAATTAGTAAATGTGGACTCACGTCTGGCACATTTTTAGGTGCAATACCGGATATATTCACTAGATGGCGCACAAGCGCGGGCTTTATTAATATTGGCGTTTTTCTGATAGCAAAAGAGAATCTTTAGAATGTAATAAATAGTACACCTGTATTAGAATTTTCTATTTTTTTTTCTTGCTGTTTCTCCAAAATGATCAGGAAACTAATGCATTTACTAATGAATGTCATACATTCTATTTTCAAATGTTAAACATTTTCACACTTATATCTCAAATAATTTATATACTTCTAATTTCCCAATATAATCATATATCTTCATTCTCTTTAATCACGTAACTATTCTATGTTAAAGACAAGTGCAGCGCTATAAATGCATGTGATCAATAATGAACGCATGTAAAAACCAAAAAGTGCAAAGAATTGCAACAATGATGTAAAATGGTAAATGGTGCTAAAATAAGTTCATAGAATCATTCCTGAATAATGGAATGTCCTTCATGTCAGAGTACCAACTCAGAGAGTGCCTATGAATGGCACGTGTGGTCTCTCCGTGACGGACAGTAGTGCATGAACTCGTGAAAGGTAAACCACCCTTGGGACTGGTCTACACTCACCAGAACAAAAGTATTAATGTGCATGGGTTATACACATCACACATCTGGGGGTGCAGCGGTATGCTGGCAGCTATGGGTTAGTCATCCAGCTCCATCCATCCATCAGGGTGGGTGCCCAAATGGTCCTGGGGAGGAATTAGCTCAGCCACAGGAGCCAGAAAGGTGCTCAATAGTGTAGTACACTGTCACAAGTAGAGATGAGCGAATTATTCAAAAATTCGATTCGGCTGATTCGCCGAATTTGCGGAATAAATTTGATTCGATGCGAATTTATTCACTGCGAATTTAACTTATTAAAAGGGTTTCTAGGCTTCAGAGAGCCTTTATATTAGTGCAGAACACTGTACCTTTAATTTAAATGCCCTTGGAGTCTGCTGGGGAAGAGAAATAATACTGTCAGTCAGTATGACATGCAGATGAGTGCCGTCGATCTTAGAATCACCGCACACTTCACTCATTTGGGCAGTCACGGGGCCAAAACCAGAGTGTGGAGCCACAGTGTGGCGGTGGAGGCAGCAGCAATGGGAGGCCATACAGCACCCTATGACAAAATGGAACCCACCAGCAGTGTGAGGAGACCTGAAAGTGGCACATGGCAGAGTGTGGCGATGGAGACAGCAGCAATGGGAGGCCGTACAGGGACCCATGACACACTCTGGACCTGGCAGCAGCATGAGGAGTCGGTACGGGGGCCCATGGCAGATTACGGGCCTGGCAGCAGCATGAGGAGGCGGTACAGGGGCCCATGACACACTCTGGACCTGGCAGCAGCATGAGGAGGCGGTACAGGGACCCAGGGCAGAGTGGCGAAGCGTAAGCAGCTTAAATTGAAGGCCATACACAGGCCTAGGTTAAAAAGTCCCCCCAGCAGCAGTGTGGGGAGACGACTATCAAGAGTCCAATGGCAGAGTGGCGGAGCAGAAGCAGCTTCAATTGAAGGCCAATAGTGGTTGTGAAGCAGAAAGTCAGTTTATTGTACACAATTAATTGCAGCTTGCCGTTGGCTGGAAACTGTACGTTTGTGTCACTGGAATGCACTAATCACCCAAAAAATATTACCGCCAGCCGGCGTGTAAATGGATCTAACTCTTTGAACGTACAATAGTGGTTGTGAAGCAGAAAGTCAGTTTATTTTGCACAATCGGCAAACTGCAGCACCAACTGTGCACGACAGCCACCAAAAAAAAAAAGGGTGTATGTCACTTTAAATTTTCGATTCTTTGATAGCTGTGGCCCTAAGTAACGATTCTGTGTCCCTGAGTAACGATTCTGTGTCCCTGAGTAACGATTCTGTGTCCCTGAGTAACAATTCTGTGTCCCTGAGTAACGATTCTGTGTCCCTGAGTAACGATTCTGTGGCCCTAAAGTCTCTGTGGCCCTAATGCAGGCCATAGATGGGTCGAAAATCGGCCGATTTTTCGGCCGAAAATAAAATCGGCCGATTTTCGGATCGTTAGTGGGCTATTTGGTCGGCCGTTTTTCGGTATTTTGGCAGTTTTTTTTTTCTGTAAAGTTGGAAAAAAAATCGGCCGATTTTGCCGATCGGCCAATTTTCGCGGCAATAGTGGGCAAATCGGACAATTTTTTGCCGATAAAAAATCTGCGCATGAGCAGTGACCTGCAAGAGGAAGACAAAAAGAAGGAAAAGAAGAAGAGGAAGAGGATGAAGAAGAGGATGAAGAAGAAGAAGAGGAAGAAGAAGATGAAAAAGAAGAGGATGAGGAAGAGGAAGAAGAAGAAGAAGAAGAAGAAGAGGATGAGGATGAAGAAGAAGAAGAAGAAGAGGAGGATGAGGAAGAAGAAGAAGAAGATGATGAGGATGAGGAAGAAGAAGAAGAAGAAGAAGAAGAGGATGAGGATGAAGAAGAGGATGATGGTGAGGAAGAAGAAGAAGAAGAGGATGAGGATGATGATGAAGAAGAAGAAGAAGAAGAGGAGGATGAGGAAGAAGAAGAAAAAGAAGAAGAAGAAGAGGATGAGGATGAAGAAGAAGAAGAAGAGGATGAGGATGAAGAAGAAGAGGATGAGGATGAAGAAGAAGAAGAGGATGAGGATGAAGAAGAAGAAGAAGAGGATGAGGATGAAGAAGAAGAAGAAGAAGAAGAGGATGAGGATGAGGATGAAGAAGAAGAAGAAGAGGATGAGGATGAAGAAGAAGAAGAAGAGGATGAGGATGAAGAAGAAGAGGATGAGGATGAAGAAGAAGAAGAAGAAGAGGATGAGGATGAAGAAGAGGATGAGGATGAAGAAGAGGATGAGGATGATGAAGAAGAAGAAGAAGAGGATGATGGTGAGGATGAGGATGATGATGAAGAAGAAGAGGATGAGGATGAAGAAGAAGAAGAAGAGGATGAGGATGAAGAAGAAGAAGAAGAAGAAGAAGAAGAAGAAGAGGATGAGGATGAAGAAGAAGAAGAAGAGGATGAGGATGAAGAAGAAGAAGAAGAGGATGAGGAAGAAGAAGAAGAAGAGGATGAGGATGAAGAAGAAGAAGAAGAAGAAGAAGAAGAGGATGATGATGAAGAAGAAGAAGAAGAGGATGAGGATGAGGAAGAAGAAGAAGAAGAAGAAGAAGAGGATGAGGATGATGAAGAAGAAGAGGATGAGGAAGAAGAAGAGGATGAGGATGAAGAAGAAGAGGATGAGGATGAAGAAGAAGAGGATGAGGATGAAGAAGAAGAAGAAGAAGAAGAGGATGAGGATGAAGAAGAAGAAGAGGATGAGGATGAAGAAGAAGAAGAAGAGGATGAGGATGAGGATGAAGAAGAAGAGGATGAGGATGAAGAAGAAGAAGAGGATGATGGTGAGGATGAGGATGATGATGATGAAGAAGAAGAGGATGAGGATGAAGAAGAAGAAGAGGATGAGGAAGAAGAAGAAGAAGAGGATGAGGATGAAGAAGAAGAAGAAGAAGAAGAAGAAGAGGATGAGGATGAGGAAGAAGAAGAAGAAGAAGAAGAAGAAGAAGAGGATGAGGATGAAGAAGAAGAAGAAGAAGAAGAAGAAGAGGATGAAGAAGAGAATGAGGATGAAGAAGAAGAAGAAGAAGAGGATGATGGTGAGGATGAGGATGATGAAGAAGAAGAAGAAGAAGAAGATGAGGATGATGAAGAAGAAGAAGAAGAAGAAGAGGAGGATGAGGATGATGAAGAAGAAGAAGAGGATGAGGATGATGAAGAAGAAGAGGATGAGGATGAAGAAGAAGAGGATGAGGATGAAGAAGAAGAAGAAGAAGAGGATGAGGAAGAAAAAGAAGAAGAGGATGAGGATGATGAAGAAGAAGAAGAAGAAGAAGAGGATGAGGATGAAGAAGAATAAGAATAAGAAGAGGATGAGGATGAAGAAGAAGATGAGGATGAAGAAGAAGAAGAAGAAGAAGAAGAGGATGAGGATGAAGAAGAAGAAGAAAAGAAGAAGAAGAAGAAGAGGATGAGGAAGAAGAAGAAGAAGAAGAAGAAGAGGATGAGGATGATGAAGAAGAAGAAGATGAGGATGAAGAAGAAGAAGAAGAAGAAGAAGAAGAAGAGGATGAGGACGAAGAAGAAGAAGGAGAAGAAGAGGATGAGGAATAATAATAAGAAGAAGAGGATGAGGATGAAGAAGAAGAAGAAGAAGAAGAGGATGAGGAAGAGGATGAGGATGAAGAAGAAGAAGAGGATGATGGTGAGGAAGAAGAAGAAGAAGAAGAGGATGAGGATGATGATGAAGAAGAAGAAGAAGAAGAGGAGGATGAGGATGATGAAGAAGAAGAGGATGAGGATGATGAAGAAGAGGATGAGGATGAAGAAGAGGAAGAGGATGAAGAAGAAGATAATGAGGATGAAGAAGAGGATGAGGATGAAGAAGAAGAAGAAGAAGAAGAGGAAGAGGATGAGGATGAAGAAGAAGAAGAGGATGAGGATGAAGAAGAAGAAGAAGAAGAAGAAGAGGATTAGGATGAAGAAGAAGAAGAAGTAGGATGAAAATAAGAAGAATTCCAGTCCAGCAAAAAGTGTATCTGCAGAGAGCTCCGCTATTTCTGACAGTTCTCTGACAGTTCCTTCACATTTACAGCGGTTGAAACATTGTATCTATTTGTTTCCGAATAAAAACATCTGTATCCTAAATGGAAACAAATAGATACAATGTTTCAACCGCTGTAAATGTGAAGGAACTGTCAGAGAACTGTCAGAAATAGCGGAGCTCTCTGCAGGGATACTTTTTGCCGGCTGTAGAAGGGATGAAAATCGGCCGATCGGGGAAAATTCGATTCGTGCATCCGAAGTTTGCTAATTTTCGGATTCGGCGCGAATCGAATTTTTCCTAATATTCGAAACGAATTCCACTTCGTCATGTTCGATTCGCTCATCTCTAGTCACAAGGGTGGATGACCTTTCACGAGTTCATGCACTACTGTTCGTGGTTATATTTATCTTGTGTAATACCATTTTAGTAGTCTATATAATTTGACCAGCGCTCACTCTATCATTTTTAAACAATGTAACTATTCTACATTATAGCTTAAACTGTGTCTCCCACAGTGGTTTAGTGGTTAGAGCTCAGAACTTCCAGCACTTGGGTCATGGGTTTTAATCCCAGTCATGGCTACATCCCAAAAAATGGAGATCAATTTTCTGGGTTGTGTCAGTGCCAGGAATATTGATTAATCAATTATGATTTTGCCTAATGACTAGAAAGTGGATGAATGTTACCTATGTACTGTTCTTCTGCCAATTAGGAAATGTGCAAGTTTCATGCCGTGTATATTTCATTGTAACTTTTTTCTCTTTTAAATCTGTCTCCTTATACAACTTGACCCCCTCCCCCACCCCATCATCACCTGTCCCATATGCAAATCTATGGATCACCGCCCCACTCTTTAACTATCTATTTACTGATCAAGTGAATGTGTCTCATTTTCTATCAGCTACAGCTCAGATCTCACATTATTATACAATTGCTGATTGTATTTCACCACTAGTCTGAATGAATTCACAATTCCTGGTCAGTCCCGTTCCCTGACCTCTAATAACCTTTAGGGCCAGTTCACACTACATGTGTTTCAGTTGCTTTTTCGGCATCACAAACGCACAGAAAGGTTATGTGGTTGTCAATGTCATAGTTCACATCAGCGCTTGCATTTACAGTGCATTGCAGGTGCTGTAAACAAAGTTGACCACGCTGCATTATTTCTGCACAGAACTGTACCGGAACACATTGAAACGTCCTTGAATGTACTAAAACGCACATGTCCCTAACTACATTGAATACAAAGAAAATAGAAAAAAATAAATGTAAGGGATACAAAAATGCAATGTAAACATGTCCAAAACGTATCCAAAATGTACTGGAACACACTAAACATGCATGCCAAATGGGCATGAAAAAAACCCATCAGGAACACATCTAGACTGTTTCTATAGTGTGAACCAGCCCTTAGGACTTGTTCACACCATTAGTGGTGCAGAAACACATGCAAGAACAAACATTTTCCAGCACAGCAAAGAAATGCAATGCCCTCTGTAGATGTGCGCAGGTACCATGATGAAAACGTTATTGCACCTACACACATCTATTAAAAACAGCCCCATTCACAGCCACCAAAACGCATGGCACCACACTACTGTGCGGTTAGGTGCAACACACTTGGAAAATAACATGCCTGCAGTATTTTGGCATGTTTCCATATGTTAAGCAGCCCATTGAATTCAATGGGCTTTAGGAAAAAATAAATATAACAAACACAAAATGCCACATTCACACAGGTCCTCTGGCCTGTACAGCATGAATGAGGGGGTTGTTTATGTGGCTAGAGCCACCTGTTACACTATGGGGACACAGCAGCTGTATGAACACAGGTTTTAATCTGACAAGTGTGAAGGTCAAATTCTTGTCAAATTAGGATCTGCAGTATTCACATAGTGTAACATAGGTTGCATGCTAATGGCGACAGCCACAAAAACCAAACACTGATTCACACTCTACAGGCCACAGCACCCATGTGAATGAGCCCTCAATTACACAACGTTTGATTTATTAACTCAGTACAGGTTTATCATTTGGATTGAACAGGAATTTGTTTGTGATTGTGTCCATGAAGAAAATGTGTATTTTTACCATATATATAATTTGGATATTTTCTCTGGTGGTGGGGGCCTGTCAGGTATGCTGTATGGGGCCCCGTGATATCTAACAGTGGCCCTGGGTGTATGCTTGTGTCTGTGCCCCCTGTATAGTTAGGAAGAACAATAAGTTCTTCTATGGAGTATCTTGAACCTCTGCTATGTACCTCAATGCATCTAGGGATCGGCCACGTTTTCCTATGAAAAATAACAAAATTTGTTGTAATGTTTCCCCTGAAGCAAGCATGAACTAACCCCTTCATATTATAAAGCAGACCGAATTGGCATTTTCCACAATTATGAATAGGCCAGATCTGTGTGCCCAGATAGGACCTCCCAGTGGCTATTCTATGGACAAGGTACACTTTTCTGTATGCCTGATCTTTATTAAGCTGCAATAGTCAATACGCTGCAATGGGCAGAAATATTTGGAAACAAACCACATGAGCTCAAGTATCCAAACGTGAATGTTCCTTCATAGCACGCCTCCATGATGTACTGTATGGGCCTGGCCCACTCCAAATGAATTCATTGTTCTGGTAGGTCCTCCTATGACAGACTTTAGCTACTTGTGGAGGACATTGCACTGACTTTTCCTCAGATTGCATATTATCTGACCATCTTAAGTCTCGGGAATACAATCAAGAGGATCTGACACTTTTTTAAGGTAACAAAAAATAGTCTTTAATTGACTCAACATAAAAATAAGCCAACATGGCTAAAACATATCTTAAAAATATGGGGACTCTGATATCCAGCGACAGTCCGTTCACGAACGAGAAGCAATTCTGCACCCCTAAAACCAACATAGAGGAAAGGGATGGTCAAATTGCTGTGCTGCTTCCAAACCACCTCTGGCATGCTAGGGTCTTTATGCAGGTCCTCGATGCCAATTCTTGCCCGCGGCCACAAAATATCCACTGGCCACAAGTGAAGGTGAGTGGAGGACGTGAAGGTGGATTTCTACCAGCTTCAACCGCAAGCAGTACCACTCCTGAAAAATGAGAGCAAATAATCATTGACACGTCATCATGACAGTCAATTCTCAGTGCAGGCTATCTAGAGTGTCTTTCCTTTTTAACCATTTCAAGAGTTCAAGGAAACATTCTTGGAGCATCTACTGTGTTTGGAAAGGCCCAAGGTCCCCCCCTCCCCCAGGCACACTAATGCTTACTTGAAGTCGAGCCCCACCCTGATTTCATGATGTGCTTGAAAAGCTTGCCTCTCTGGTCTACGTGGCTCATGAAGGAGTGTTCTTGGGCTCACACCAAAACAAGGTGCTTGTTCGGGGAGCAATGGACAGGAGAGAGGGGCCAAGGAATGCTGGCATGGGAGCAGCTAAATGAATGATCTTGGCTGCTCTGTGGTAAGCGGCTGTTCAGAGCAGGTAAAGCAGTCCTTAGACGGGTTGAAAATTGGCTGATCTTCAAAATAAAAAACCCAAAAAGAAAAATCGATTGTTCGATGGGCCGACGTTACCAACGTTCTAAAAATTATCTGATTTTCAACCCGTCTATGGCCGGCATTAGTCTTACATGTTAATTATTGTAGTTTGGAACAATTGTTAAGATCACTTTTCCAAACCCACCTGTGATGTCAGACAGCGAATTGCAACAGGCTTCCCAGGGTCACCATCTGCCTTCTCCTACAGCAGTTAATCAGCTGAATGAAAAATAAACACATTTAGATACATAGCAGAGGTTTTTTCCTTCAGAAATCTACAGGTGGCATAGACAATAGGCCCAACTGGCCAGCTGTTCTACTTCCTCTTCACTCTCTTGCCCAAAGCCACAGCATTTCTTCATGTAATGTTTGATTGGCCAGGACAACTTGTCATGTTGACTACACACTGGCTAAAATGGCAACCAATGCTTGGCACCCACCCTCTACCCAGTATCCTGCTACAGGGCGTCATGGGTGCTCGTACCTTGGCCGTGTTGCCATTTTTCCTCGGCTGTCAATCCCTGGGTCCTTGCTACTGATGACTCGGCTGTGCCCGCTGATTCCCGAGCATCTCTGATGGGGAGGATAACTGCATGTAAACAAGACAATTCTCCTCCCTGTCAGCTTGTGCATACTGCTTTGGATGGATGTGCCCAGCACAGCCATCCTAAGCAGTGTCCTTACAGTGAAGCACACAGGCACAGCACAGAGTAAAACAGCACACAGGTAAC
Source organism: Staurois parvus (assembly GCF_062004578.1). Classification (NCBI taxonomy): domain Eukaryota; kingdom Metazoa; phylum Chordata; class Amphibia; order Anura; family Ranidae; genus Staurois; species Staurois parvus. Next base: position 2,227,610 of record NW_028318388.1, on the reverse strand, counting down.
CCTTGCCTCACCCCACATGTTAACCCCTTCCTGCCCAGTGCCATTAGTACAGTGCCAGTGCTTTTTGGTCAGCAGTGATCACTGTTTTGGTGTCACTGGGGATGTCAGGGACAGCAAGTTAATTCCCCCCAGTGGCAATAATGTCTGCCGCAGTCCCGCTATAAATTGCTTCTCCCCACCATTACTAATACAAATAACACCATTAAAACAGGATATAGTCTGCCATTTGTAGACACTCGAACATTCACAGCAGCAACAAAATGTACATGTATTGTGATTTTAGGCAGCAAAGACATGGAGCAGAATACATATTGCACTACAGAAATGGACATGTTTAATCTCAAAAAGGGAGAAAGATTGCTTGAGTCACAAAAGTGAATGGCTTGGGTGATCTAGCGCAAGTAATTACAAAACACACAGGTCACAAAATTTCTACAAATGAAAGCTCAAATTCTGGGATACAAAGGATTTACATTTCATTTGGGGCCAGCGTTGCATGACCACACAATTGTCAGTTAAAGTAATGCATTGCTTTAATGCTATAAATGGCCTGGTCAGGAAGGGGTGAAATCCTCAGGAGGGCATGTGGTTAACATCTGTGTCCGTGGGAGGGAGAGTCTGCAAACATGCCATTTACGGCTGTTGCAAGGCAACAAGCAAATCAGTTGATTCAGCAGGGTGTTTGTGAGATGACTTACCATTAGTGACCTCTTGTAGCAAAGGATGTTCTTGCATAGGTCACCCCTGTGATTTAGGGAGGGAAAAAAGCCGGAGCACAGACACGAGTGGTGTGACTGTGCAAAATGGCTGATTTTCTGCACCCAAAAGTGTGACCCACGTGGCTTGTGATGCTGCCCTGGGACATGAAGATTCCTGCCAATACAGTGGGCCCCCCGGAGGAGCAAATCACTTACTTCTTGTAGGGTTCATGGTAGCAAAGGACTTCCTGGGGTTTGAAAGTGATGCCCCCTTCTAATTTAAAAATTTTAACTTCTTGGCCAGAGAACAATATGGGCTGGTTCACAAGCATTGAATGGGTGTTGGCTTTCGAGTAGTATAAATCTCATTGGCAGATTTGGCCCCTCTTACCATTTTTGAGCCAGTGATAGAAAAGACACTTCAAGCTGAGCTCCACCCAAAAGGGGAATTTCAACTTTAAGGCATGTCTCCCGCTCCTGGTTAAGGATTGTCACCTTTGTGTATAGAGTCTTTGAATGGGACAGGTACCTGCTCCCGCTTCTGCTGAAATTGTAAATTGCCCTACTACCCCCTCTGTTGTTTTCTTGGAGGTGTCTGGTCCCTGAAGACTACAGGACCATTCCCAAACTGCAGCACTACTCAAGCATGTGTAGTGGGCACCTGCTTAGGAAGCCAAAATCTGTCACAGACAGGGGCACACATTGAAGATGGTGGTGCCAGGGCGAGAAGATGGCTGATAAAACCAGTCATGGCGAGTACCCTGCTGGATGGAGGGAGCGTTGAGTGTCTGTATTTGACAAGTCAGCAGCTACCTTTTTGATATCTGCTGAGTTTGATTGTTCGAAAAATCAAATGGAAAACCTCCAACTTGGAGGACGAACTTACATTAGGTCTAATCTTTGCTCTCCAATTTCTATATGCTCTGTCAAACATACTTTCTTATTCAATAAATAAGACCTGTATTTGGCCATCCTTGTGTGGATTATTCTTGGTAATATTGTAGTCTGTTACTAAGATTAATATTTTCCCACCTCAGATATACTAGCCAATTCAATGGATTGAAAAGATATAACTTAATTTAAGATAATGATTGTTCAAGACCAAAACAAGGACCCAATTGATTGCAACTGCAACAAATTTAATCTCTACCTATGGTAGAATACGTACATATGAAGTAGCGGGTGATCAGGTCAGTTCGCGTGGCCATCCCATCATCCGTATTGGACCTTTGGGACACCCGCAGCTGACGGACTTCCGGCTCCCTCTCCTCAGAAGTCTCCCAGGAATCATTCCTTGCCTGGCAGATGTTGTGTAGGAGGCAACAGGTGAGGATGATCCTGGAACACTTCTGAGGAGAGTATAATAACTCACCCCCAGGCCTGGCCAAACACAAGAATCGGGATTTCAGCACCCCGATGGTCTGCTCCATGATGGCTCTTGTTTTGACGTGAGCCTTGTTATAATTTTTCTGGGCCAGGCTCTGGGGGTACCTGACTGGAGCCATCAGCCACGTCAGCTGCGGATAGCCGGCATCCCCTGCAAAAAAAGGAACAAATGTGGTCAAGTCATTGCATTAGTATGGTTATATATTATATAGACGTTCAAACCGTACATTATTTCTGAGGTTGTTTTCTACCTAGACACAATTGATAGCCTGTCTCCATAGTACAGTGACCACGTTCCTCATCGGTGATTGGGCGCCAGTACTGTAGCTCAGGAAAGGCACACAGGCGGCCAATCACTGGCGAGGAGGCGGAGCCGAGCGGCCATGTGAAAATCAAGGGAGGGAGAGGCCGAGGTGAAGGAAGGAGGACAGCTGACAGGTGTGCCGTGCAGATGGTACTGCTGCAACCAGGTATGCTGGCTGCAGCAGCACCATGCTGGAACAGGGGTCAGCTAGTTAAGTGTCATTGCTGTCAGTGGGAAGAATAGTGCCCCATCATTGGTGTCACTGATAATAATGATGGGGTATTATTCCTCCCACTGACACCAATGATGGGGTACTATTCCTCCCACTGACACCAATGATGGGGTACTATTCCTCCCACTGACACCAATGAAGGGGCACTATTCCTCCCACTGACACCAATGATGGGGCACTATTCCTCCCACTGACACCAATGATGGGGCACTATTCCTCCCACTGACAGCAATGATGGGGCACTATTCCTCCCACTGGCACCAATGATGGGGCACTTTTCCTCGCACTGACAGCAATGATGGGGCACTATTTCGCCCACTGACACCAATGATGGGGTACTATTCCTCCCACTGACACTAATGAAGGGGCACTATTCCTCCCACTGACACCAATGATGGGGCACTATTCCTCCCACTGACACCAATGATGGGGCACTATTCCTCCCACTGACAGCAATGATGGGACACTATTTCGCCCACTGACACCAATGAAGAGGCACTATTCCTCCCACTGACACCAATGATGGGGTACTATTCCTCCCACTGACACCAATGATGGGGCACTATTTCGCCCACTGACACCAATGATGGGGTACTATTCCTCCCACTGACACCAATGATGGGGCACTATTCCTCCCACTGACACCAATGATGGGGCACGATTTCACCCACTGACACCAATGATGGGGCACAGTACCTGTACCTGAGATGACCTTTTTTTTTTTAAACTATAGTCCGGCCCTCCAACGGTCTGAGGGACAGTGAACTGGCCCCCTGTTTGAAAAGTTTGAGGACCCCTGTTGTAGACTGTAATGCACTGTACACTGTCATGCAGGATACAGCAACGCATTGCACACTGTAATACCGTGTACACCAACACATTGTAGAATGTAATGCATTATACGCAGTATGCATGTCCAGATATTCAAAGATTAACCATGAAGGCCTAGCTGGTTACCTATTTGCCGACCGCAGATAGCCCAATAACGCTACACTGCGTCCAGCCAGTTCTGGGTGGGCGTCATATGACGTCCTGGCAGAACGCGCTCTCCTACGCGCCCCCAGCGATCTCCGTGATTGCTGTGTCCTACGGACACAGCTGATCATGTGATGTGGTAAAAGGCCAATCACAGCGGCTTTTTACCATGTGATCAGCCATGTCCAATGACACGCTGATCACAGGAAAATGTGATTGCCGGGTCTTGGCTGCACTTTCCTCACGCTGTCAGAATGTGGGGAAAGTACTGCCAAGAACCAGCAGTTATCAGAGCAGGGATTGGCACCGATCATCAGGGCACTGATGATCAGTGCCACCCACCTGTGGCCAGCAGTGCTGCCTCATCAACGCACATCAGTGTTGATAAATTACCGGTTTACCAAATGTTATAATAGAAACAGTGTTTTTTTTTTTTCATTATGTGATAGTTTGTGGTTTATCGAGCAAAAAGTAAAACACACAGCAGCAAGTCAATACCACCCAAAGAAAGCTCTATTTGTCTGAAAAAACTGATATAAATTTAAGATGGGTACAATGTGGCATGACCGCACAATTGTCATTCAAAGGGTAACAGTGCAGAAAGATGAAAATTGGCCTGGACAGGAAGGGGGTAGGAGTACCCAGCAGGCAAGTGGTTAATATCATTGACCCATCAATACCCAGGAGCTAATGTACAGATAAGTAGCATGTGCACCAAGTGAGATTCTGCTAGGCCCCAACCAAAAAATTGCAATTACCTGTCCCTCACATGTTATGAACATATTTGCAATGGCCACACTTACTTTACAAATAAAGATCATCTCCTCAGTTGAGAACGGTTGTCTTGCCATGTCCAAATGCCAATCAATCTGCAAAGAAAATACAAAGAAACACAGAATCCTCCAACCACTCTCACCCACTTACACTCCCCACAACCACTTCCGGGTCCGCGCGAACGTGACGACGCACTTCCAGGAGGACAGCCGCTCGAGCGCCACGGGGACAGCTGTTTGGCGTTTGTTCGCGATCGCGCATTTAATGGCAGCAATCGCGAATGTTAGTCAGCAATCGCGCATTTGTATGCACGACTATGTTAGCTTTCGCGAATATGTGTTTCTCATTGAATTTTTTCTTTAACCTTGGCCAATATATATATTTGTTGCCAAAGGCCAAAAATCAACACAGTGTGGACTATTTTATTACTGTAAATCAAATTGTAGAAAACCTGTAGCTGGCTGCACAGTGATTATGACGTATTCATTGGTACATAACAATACTGTGGTGCAAGAGGGTTTTTTTTGAAAAAAACAGTTTGCACACACTTGCATATTCACGCTCTTACAAGCTACATTTGAGCAGATTATATAAGTATACAAAGTAACTATTAAGGTTGTTCATATATTGAACATAAAATAAACACAAAAACATCGGTCAAACATTTATTGATCAAATATATCTTCATTTATTTGGTCAGCAGGAACAAATAGGTACAGTCAATATCTTGGTGTGAGTCACAAAAAAATAGGATTGATGTGGCGATAATAAAACACTCCTGCTCATAAGAGCTTACAATCTAAAGATACTTCTAATGAACTGTGCGTGTACAGGTTATAGCAGGAAACAAAGGGGAAGATGAATCAAGCAACATTTTTGTACACATAAAATTTACTTACACAATCACTTAGTATAAAGAGCCATTCACAAAAAAGTCTACACATCAAAATATCAAGAAAACAAGACATATGTGAAATAAAAAAAAAACCCTCCCACCTCTACAAATCCCCTACACATACATTTGTCAGCAGGTTTGTCAGAAAAATGCATTTGAGTCTAAATAAGCAAACAAAATTAAAACAAGAGCAGATTTTAAACAAAACGATTGACATGTGTGAGGCTTTCAATGCAAAGAGAAAAAACACAATCATTGTGCAATAACACACAAACACTTTACAAGGCCAAAAATATGCAAACATTTCCAGCCCACTTCCAAACACAGCCTGAGTGGTGTCTGGGGCAATTCAGCACAAAATCTCTTCTTCCCCCAAACCACTACAAGCAAGGACTTAGTCAAAAACCACACGGCCTAGTAACAGGCCAAACCACTCACTTTTTTTTTTTTCTTTTTTTTATTCTTTGCCTGTCAGACTGAACGCATAAAAACCAGCATCTTAACCATCAAGTTTACTGATCTGCATTCTTTGCATCATACTCGGCAAAACTCGTCAAAAGGGGTTCACATTAAAACATTACATTATATACATTATTTACACTTCCCCTAACCCTCACCCTCCCCCCCCCCCACCTCCCCACATTCCACACCTTCTCAGCCTCTTCATCACCCAACCTCCTCCTCTCAAGCACCAACATTAACGAACGTTTGGCCATACACCAGCTCACGCATTCCTCCTTTGTCAAGACCACCTTTCTTCTGCACATCATGCACCTTGTATTCCATAACACTTCCTTGACCACCGCTGAGACAACGTGCATCTTCCTTTTTGTATTTCCATCACCACCCGCCAACCCCAACACCCCAGCCTCAAAAGTCACTCTCCTCACACCCACCACCCGTGCCACAAACCCCTCCAAAAGCCTCCACACCTCCATTCACAAACAGGCACTCCCAAAATAAGTGTCTCACAGTTTTTTGTCCTCCGCATCCTACCCTTGGGCACACCTCACTCCTTGTCAAGTCTCTAGCTTTCAAAAAGACCCTAGTCATCGAACAATTATGCAGTGTCATCCACACAATCTCCTTTTGTCGGTTAGTTATCCCCTTCAAGGCCAAGTTCTTCCAACATTCTTCCGCCACCCTTGTAGTCAAACCACTGATGTTCATCACCAATTCACCTCTTCGCAACCATTTCCACAACACTTCCTTTTTGGTAGCACTGGGTCCCAACTCACTTAATCCGTACTGCTCAAAGAAACCTCTCATCCCCAAATAATAAGCTGGCGATATCAAAGACAATGGCTTCCTCAGATCCTTATTGCACCAACCCCATTTTACCACCGGCCACCCGACCAGGTATCTCATTAACCCAGCCACCTTACCCCCTCCTGCGAAGGCCTTAAAATGCGTGAGCCACCACTGCACCTTCAAGAACAGCTCTACATTCGGGAATCCATATCCCCCTGCTCCCTCTGATTTCATAACGGTCACTCTTGCCACCCTTTCCATCTTTGCTCCCCAGAAGAACATAAAAAGCATCCTTATCACCTTCTGCAACAGGCGCTTATTTGGCGAGAACACAACGCCAAAATACACTAACAAGGGAGAATGACCGCCTTCACCACAACCACCTTCCCAGTCAAAGATAAATTCCTCAGTTTCCACAAGCCCAATTTCTTTCCAATCCTCTCCACTCCCTCCTCAGCATTCTTTTGGCAATTCAAATTCCATGAAAATTGTACCCCCAACACTTTTATCCGCTCCACCTCCTCCACATTCCCACCTGTCACGTCACAAGACCCGCTTAGTGCAGACACTCTGCTTTTCTTCCAATTAACTCTTAGTCCTGACATGCTCCCAAAAATGCTGAGCAGCAACTCCGCCCTTAACAAATCTCTCTTGCCACTACATACAAACGCTGTGTCATCCATATAACACAGAATTTTGGCATACTCCTTATCACAACCTGGCACAAACAGGCCCTTGAACACCTTGTCCTTCTGTACATGACACAGCAAGGGTTCCATCACACAGATAAACAATAGTGGGGACAGGGGACATCCCTGCCTCACTCCAGACCCTATCCTCACAGAGTCAGTCAAGTTACCATTTACCAGAATCCTGCTACTTATTCCCCCATACAGACACTCCACCATCTCCACAAACTCCTTAGGCATCCCCATTTTCTTCAGCACCACAAACAAGAACTGGTGGGACACTAAATCGTATGCCTTTTCCAGATCGAACCCTGCAACAGCCATCGGTGTATTGTTACACTGAGCGTAATAGACAAGATCTCTTAACAATATCAAATTGTCGGTAATCCTCCTGCCCGGAACCGCACACACCTGCCCATCCCCCACCACCTTGTCAATAACCACACTCATCCTGCAAGCCAGCAATTTCGCCAGTAGTTTGTAATCACAATTCAAGAGAGTGATTGGCCGCCAATTTTTAACCTCTCTGGGATCCCCTTTTTTGAATAATAGCGTGATCACCCCTTCCTTCATGGACCGTGACAATCTTTTCCTTGCCATACAGTACTGTAATACCTCACATACATGTCTACTATAAACCTTCAAAAATCTTAGATAAAATTCTACTGGGATTCCATCTCCTCCTGGCATCTTATTTTTTTGCATCCTTTTTAGAGTGTCCTCCACCTCCCTTTCCACTATCGGGTCCACCAACATCTCTCCATCTTCCTTGCCCAATCCTCCCTCCAACACCTCACAATATTCCTCCATTTCTACTCCAGAAACACCACCTTCCCCCCTATACAGATCACTGTAAAAGTTCTTAACCGCCTCCTCCATCCTCCTGCCCTTCACTTCCTCCTCCCCATCCATTACAGACACAAACACTATTTTTGGTCCAAAGGCCTTTTTAAAGAAAAAACGGGAGCAGCCTTCGCCCTCCTCCATCTCTTCCACTTTCGCCCTGTACACAATCCCTTCCCCCTGCTCCTTCAAAAACCAATTCCTTACTTCACGTGCCTCCTTCAAATCCTCCTCCACCTCCAACCCCATCCTCTTACACTGAAAAAGAAAGTGTAGTTTCGCCAGAATCCTCTCCTCCTCCTCTTTTATCCTCCTAGCCTTTTCCTTCCCCTTCCTCCTGAAGAAGGCCCCAATGCGTCTTTTGGCCCAATCCCACCATACCAACACGTCCTCAAAATCCTGCTTTCTGAACACAAGACTTTCAAAAAAAGCCTCAAAACGTGTACTCACATCCTTCTCCTCTAGTATGGTACAATTGAGCTTGCATACACCTCCGCCAAAGCTCACCCCACCTTCCAGATCAAAGGATCCCAATATCAGAACATGGTCTGAAAACAGCACAGGATCCACCTCATATCCCACCACCTCCATCATTGCAGAGATGAGAATAAAATCGATTCTAGACCTTACTGATCCCTTATCAGAGTTGAACGTAAAGGATACATTCCCACCCTCCACCTCCTGCGCAACATCCTTCAAGTGAAAATCACTTATCACCTCATTCAGTAACCTAGATGATGCATCCACCCCACCCTCTTCCCTTTCACCTTGCCGCTCCTCCTTCCTCCTCACACAATTCAGATCCCCCCACCACCACCGTTGACATTCTCCCAGGCAAGCATACTTTTAAAGTTTCCAAAGTTTTGTCAGCAGGTTTGTCAGAAAAATGCATTGGAGTCTAAATAAGCAAACAAAATTAAAACAAGAGCAGATTTTAAACAAAACAATTGACGTGTGTGAGGCTTTCAATGCAAAGAGAAAAAACACAATCATTGTGCAATAACACACAAACACACTTTACAAGGCCAAAAATATGCAAACATTTCCAGCCCACTTCCAAACACAGCCTGAGTGGTGTCTGGGGCAATTCAGCACAAAATCTCTTCTTCCCCCAAACCACTACAAGCAAGGACTTAGTCAAAAACCACACGGCCTAGTAACAGGCCAAATCACTCACTACTGCACGTCTTTATATAAGCTAGGTTGTATTTGGAGCACGCCAAACAAGGACCCACACCCAATTAAGCCTACACCCACCACTGACCTTAATTTGGTCAGTGAAAGTGTTTTCACCTGATGAATCCCCTTCCTACCTGCGTTAACCCTTGGTATACAGGCCCCACCCCCAATGAAGGCCACACCCACCACTGTCAGTGAAAGTGTTTTCACCTGATGAATCCCCTTCCTACCTGCATTAACCCTTGGTATACAGGCCCCACAAATCAGAAAGAAATATACAGTGAAATGTACGTGTGCAGCATACAACAGAACATTGAGCAGGGATGTGAAAGGGAACCCCAATTGGAACCTTTATTGCTACTATGGTCACAATTCCCTCCAGATTCTCGCATGAGTTAAGACAGTCACATGACCACATCTTGTATACAATACTGAAAATGACAAATCGATTTGACTAGTATGGTGAATTTCCCATCAATTGGTAAAACACTCCAGAAATCAAACATCACCAAACATTACACTCTGGGCAAAGCTGATTTACAAATCATGCGACTCACAGTAAAGTTGACCATTTCATTTGCAGACGATTTACAACTTGCATGTTGTGCAAATCACATGCCAAGTCCCACTCAATGTGCACGCTATTGGAGCGTTCATATTGTTGTGGTTCAAACTTGGTTGGAGCCGCAAGTAATAATAAAGTAATGAATACACTACTTTTCATGCAATTTGCTGAGAGATCGGTGTCGAATGTCTTGCAAATTGCACTTGAAATCACCATGTACCCCGACTTTGAAATCATGCAACTTCTATGCAAGTCACATGATGTGACTGTGGTGTCAATAACACCACTTAGAAATCTGCTTTAATGTGACCGGGTGGCCCCCAGTAACATTGTTTGCGATTAAATGGTATGGGATCCTCCTGCGCTCATGGGAAGTAACTGACAGGATACAGCTGCTGTCACTTAACTAATACCAATAAGTGCAAGAAATAAACATAAAATTAGTGAAGCGCTTGTATCACATGAATACAATCATGTATCTCCATAAAGTATAATTTTAAATCAAAGTGACCACTATATATAATAAATGTGTGTTGACTCCCTCTAGTGGAAAGAAAAATAGTGTCAACCAAAATAACTAAATATCACACATTATGAAACTAAATATATAGTGCATGAATCAGATATACTGAACAAAGTATATATACGTGAAAACAGAATAATTGGCCACATACAATGGTGTCTAAATCAAACATAAATAATATATGCCATAAGTGAAAAAAACAATATCATCAGTGAAAAAATATTCCATGCATGTGACTGTGCTTTAAGCTGGAACACACACGTGATCTCCACTTCTAAGTGCAGGTACTCTCCTTCAAATGGCAGCAATGCCTGCTCACCTCCCTTCCTTGACCCACACAGGGCCTCAAAGCAGTTACCACCTCAGTGGTGTATTCCTCTGGCAGACTCCTTAATCCTCCTCCTCTCTTATGTAACTCAGAAAAAAACAAGAAAGCCTTACATAGTGTAGTAAATTTATTAGGCAAAGTTAGAAAGTTAGAGGTGAGCAGGCATTGCTGCCATTTGAAGGAGAGTACCTGCACTTAGAAGTGGAGATCACGTGTGTGTTCCAGCTTAAAGCACAGTCACATGCATGGAATATTTTTTCACTGTTGATATTGTTTTTTTCACTTATGGCATATATTATTTATGTTTGATTTAGACACCATTGTATGTGGCCAATTATTCTGTTTTCACGTATATATACTTTGTTCAGTATATCTGATTCATGCACTATATATTTAGTTTCATAATGTGTGATATTTAGTTATTTTGGTTGACACTATTTTTCTTTCCACTAGAGGGAGTCAACACACATTTATTATATATAGTGGTCACTTTGATTTAAAATGATACTTTATGGAGATACATGATTGTATTCATGTGATACAAGCGCTTCACTAATTTTATGTTTATTGTTTGCGATTGCCATGCAATTGGCATGACAGGCGACTTGCAAATCGTAGACCAAGTCGCACCCTATTGGCCACTGTAGGCTCTGTTCACATCCAATTGGATTGTGAACTCGTGCAACTTCACTGTATGTTGGGCAATTGCTGCATCGGATTAGATGTGACAGTGGTGTTAGCCCCAGTAACATTGTGTGCAATTTGCCATGCAAAGGGAGAGCTGCTGGCCATGCCAATCGCATGACAAGTCGCATCCAGGGTGTGCAATTTCAGGTGTGATTTGTGAATTGACATCGTACCTGATATTGGATATAATGAATGTGAATGTGAGTGTATTAACATACGCCATTTGTTGCAGCGAGAGTTCAAAGGTATTTGAAAATTTTGGCCATTTATTAGCAGGTTAACATCTAGACTCAAATAGAAATTGCAATGCTACACACAACTGAAAACACAACTAGTTAGTAATTCTCTAGAAAACACAGTAAAATTGGCAATTTAAAGAGTAATTTTCAATTGCATCTAGTGTGAACGAAGCAGGTAAATCAACAAAGGAAATAAATCTTTGAAGGCGTGCGGTACCTGCCTGCTGGGATAAGGGTCTGCTTTGCATTTGGTGGAAAAATCCATGCCAGTATTTGTGACAAGTTTGATGTGTGGATTCACCAACCAAGTCTTTTCTCTCTCGCTCACTCTTCTGTATGTCTCTCTTTATCACTCTTCAGTATGTATCTCTCGCTCACTCTTCTTTGTCTCACTGGCTCGCTCTTCTCTCTCGCTCACTCTTCTGTATGTCTCTCTTTATCACTCTTCAGTATGTATCTCTCGCTCACTCTGCTTCGTCTCACTGGCTCGCTCTTGCTCACTCTTCTGTATGTCTCTCTTTATCACTCTTCAGTATGTATCTCTCGCTCAGTCTTCTTCATCTCACTGGCTCGCTCTTCTCTCTCTCTGTCAGCTCTTTGCTTGCCAAATCCTTCACAAAAGTGGATGGAGTGTAAACCATCATTATCAAATCTATTAGTGGTCAAGGCCCTTATCTTATCCCATTGTATGACATTCACATAAGGTGCAGCTTTGAAGGTGTTTCAACAGACAAGGCCTCATTCTAATTCACATTTTAGGGATCATTTAGACAGAAAGCAAAGATGTTGCCAGAACATCTATTTGAAGACAGCCACACAGGGAGATCATGCTACTTCCTTGCCAGGGTTGGGATTCAAACCGACAACCCTAGAGTTGTGAGGCAGTAGTGCTAACCACTAATCCACGGAGCTACTTTGCTAATCCAGCCTGTATTTCTGTGTTGTGAATCAATCCTAGGTCCCTGGGCAAGGTCAGTGTAACTAGCCAGATATCTCTAATGTGACACAAATGTTGTGCTATGTTGCCAATTCAGATGTATGTTGGTTCTATGTATCCCAATACAAAGGATTGCAATACTAATACAGGCGTACCTCGGTTTACCAACGCCTCAGGGAACGTCATATTTGGGGTACAAATGCCAAACCATTTCAGTTAATTGGTCTGTTTACAAATGTTTGAATAATTTGGTATGGGCATGTGGCCTGGTATGGTTCAGGAGGGGGGGGAGGCGCTCGCTCGCCCCCCCCCCCTTCCTGACCTGCTGGGCTGCATGCTCGGATAAGTATCTGTTATGGATTTTGGGGGGTACCCCATGCTGTTTTTTATTTAATTTCAGCGTGGAGTTACCCCTTAACTAGTTGCCGACCGCAGATAGCCGAATGACGGCTGCACTGCGGCCGGCCAGTTCTGAGTGGACGTCATATGACGTCCTCCCAGAACGCGCTCTCCTGCGTGCCCCAGGGGGCGCGCACCCGGCGATCTCCGTGATCGCTGTGTCCTACGGACACAGCTGATCACGTGATGTGGTAAAAGGCCAATCAAAGCAGCCTTTTGCCACGTGATCAGCGGTGTCCAATGACACGCTGATCAGAGGGAAATGCAAGTGCCGGTTCTCGGCTGCACTTTCCTCACGCTGTCAGATCGTGAGGAAAGTACTGCCGAGAACCGGCAGTTGTCAGAGCGGGGATCGGCACCGATCATCAGGGCACTGATGATCAGTGCCCTGATGATCGGTGCCCAGCAGTGCCACCCGCAAGTTCCGCCCACCTGTGCCCAGCAGTGCGCCCACTAGCTCTGCCCACCTGTGCCCAGCAGATCACCCACCTGTGCCCAGCAGTGCACCCATCTGTGCCCAGAAGTGCCACCTACCTGTGCCCAGCAGTGCCACCCACCTGTGCCCACCCACCTGTGCCCACCAGTGCCACCCACCAGTGCTGCCCACCAGTGCCACCCACCAGTGCAGCACAGCAGTGCTGCCAGTCAGTGCCACCAGTCAGTGCCCAGGGGTTGTGCCAGTCAGTGCTGCCAGTCAGTGCCCAGCAGTGATGCCAGTCAGTGCTGTCTATCAGTACCCACCATCAGTGTCACCTATCAGTGCCGCCTATCAGTGCTGCATATCCATGACACCTCATTAGTGCTGTCTATCAGTGCCGCCTATCCGTGCCACCTCATTAGTACTGCCTATCAGTGCCCTTTAGTGCTGCCTATCAGTGCCCATCAGTGCCGCCTATCAGTGCCCATCAGTGCTGCCTCATCAACGCACATCAGTGAAGGAGAAAAAATACCTGTTTGAAAAATTTTATAATAGAAACAAAGAAACTTTTTTTTTTTTTCAAATTTTTTGCATTTTTTTATTTATAGCGCAAAAAGTAAAGCGCCCAGTGGCGATTAAATACCACCAAAAGAAAGCTCTATTTGTGAGAAAAAAATGATCAAAATTTCATATGGGTACAATGTTGCATGACCGCGCAATTGTCAATCAAAGTGCGGCAGCGCTGAAAGCTGAAAATTGGCCTGGTAAATAAGGGGGTATAAGTGCCTGGTAGGCAAGTGGTTAACATCCATACGAGACCCGAAGGGCTTAGTATGGATGGGAGGGGGGACCCCACGCCGTTTTTTTTAAAAATTGTTTATAATTCCCTGCAATACTTTTACATTCAACTGTTAGTGGGGAACTCCGCCGACAGCTGAAACATGAGCGCTGCATTGGTTTTCACTACTAAAATGCTGCATGAGTTGATAACATAACTCATGCGGGATTGTAGGAGCGACAGCCATGTGTTAATGTTTCAACTGTCAGCGGGGTTCCCCACTGACAGCTGAATGTAAAATAATTTCCTTTATTGCAAAATAATTTTAAAAAAAGCGTGGGTCCCCCCTCCCATCCATACCAAGCCCTTCAGATCTGGTATGGATATTAAGGGGGAACTCCACGCTGAAATTAAAAAAAAAAAAACAGCGTGGGTCCCCCTCAATATCCATACCAGACCCTTATCCGAGCATGCAGCCCGGCAGGTCGGGAAAGGGGGGGGGGACAAGCGAGCGCCCCCCTCCTCCTGAACCATACCAGGCCACATGCCCTCAACATGGGGGGTGCTTTGGGGCAGGGGGGGCTCCCCCTCCCCCCAAAGCACCTTGTCCTCATGTCGATGAGGACAAGGGCCTCTTCCCCACAACCCTGGCCGGCGGTTGTGGGGGTCTGCGGGCGGGGGGCTTATCAGAATCTGGAAGCCCCCTTTAACAAGGGGGCCCCCAGATCCCGCCCCCCCCTACGTGAATGAGTCTGCGGTACATGGTCCCGCGACTCATTCAAAAAAAAAAGGTGTGGTGTAAAAAAAAACACAGTACAGGGTCTTTGACAAGTCCTTTATTAAAACAATATCCCCCGCAGTAGATCCAACGTCAATCACGGCAGCAGCGCGAACCGAAAAAAGAAAAAAAAAAGAAAAAAGTTCCGGTCTCGTCGGAGGCTTCCAGCCGTCTGAAATAAAGGCTAGCTGACATTTCTTAAATAGGTTAGGGACGGGGCCAGCCGGGGACATCATCCCCGCCCCTTACCTATTTGAGAAATGTCACCCTGTCTCTCCACTGAGGCTAACTAGCTAGCTGAATGCAGGAGACAGTCTGACAGTGCTTATATAGGTATGGGGCGGGGCCAGCCGGGAACAGCAAGCATGTGACATGGGGCGGGTCACTCGGATGATGTCCCCGGCTGGCCCCGCCCCATACCTATATAAGAAATGTCAGCTATCCTTTTCTTCACAAGGCTGGAAGCCTCCGATGTGCACGGAAATTTTTTTTTATTTTTTTGGGTCCCCGCCACCGCCGCCGCCGTGATTGACGTTGGATCTACTTTGGGGGACATTGTTTTAATAAAGGACTTGTCAAAGATCCTGTACTGTGTTTTTTTTACACTACACTTTGTTTTTTTGTGAAGGAGTAGCGGGACCATGTACCGCAGACTCCTTCACGTGGGGGGGGCCGGGATCTGGGGTCCCCCTTGTTAAAGGGGGCTTCCAGATTCTGATAAGCCCCCTGCCCGCAGACCCCCACAACCACCGGCCAGGGTTGTGGGGAAGAGGCCCTTGTCCTCATCGACATGGGGACAAGGTGCTTTGGGGGGGGGAGCCCCAAAGCACCCCCCCATGTTGAGGGCATGTGGCCTGGTATGGTTCAGGAGGGGGGAGCGCTCGCTCGTCCCCCCCCCTTTCACGACCTGCCGGGCTGCATGCTCGGATAAGGGTCTGGTATGGATATTGAGGGGGACCCACGCTGTTTTTTTTTTTTAATTTCAGCGTGGAGTTCCCCCTTAATATCCATACCAGACCTGAAGGGCTTGGTATGGATGAGAGGGGGGACCCACGCTGTTTTTTTTTTTTTATTGCGGACCTTTATTTTTACATTCAGCTGTCAAAATAAATATTATCTAGACCTTCGAAATAAGTAAAATCATTACAGAAATAATTATAAAGGATAAGAAACAAAAATAGAATCACTAGAACTAAGGAAATCAAATTAGAATACATAAAGATATGCTTAGTGCTGTTTGTTTAACCGTTTCAATACCGGGCAATTTTACACCTTCCTGCCCAGGCCAGTTTTCAGGTTTCAGCGCTCTCACACTTTGAATGACAATTGCGCGGTCATACAACATTGTACCCAAACTAAAATTTGATAATTTTCTTCACACAACTAGAGCTTTCTTTTGGTGGTATTTAATCACTGCTGGGGTTTTTATTTTTTGCTAAATTAACAAAACAAGAACAAACATTTTGAAAAAAAAACACATTTTTCTTTGTTTCTGTTATAAAAGTTTACAAATAAATAATTGTTCTTCATAAATTTAGGCCGAGATGTATTCTGCTACATGTCTTTGGTGAAAATAACCCAAATTAGGATGTATTTTTTAGTTTGTAGGAAAGTTATAGAGTTCACAAACTATGGTATAGATCTGAATATTGATCAATCCTGAAGTACTGACAGCCAATCTAATATCTTGAGGTCCAAGAATGTCAGAACAGTACAGATATCCCCCAAATGACCCCTTTTTGCAGAGTAGACAGTCCGACGTACTGCATAAGAGGCATGGCGAGTTTTTTGAAGTTGTATTTTTTTGTCATAATTTTTCGGAAAATGAAAAAATTAAAAAAATTATTTTCACTATTTTTTTTTTTTACATACTGTCACCAGTGCAGTACAGCGTCATCATATAACTGGCATGGCGGTGAACAGCGACACTGACTGGTGACAGTATGAAAAAAAAATATATATATATATTTTTTTTTAATTTTTTATTATATTTAATTTTTTATTACATTTTTTTTTTATTTTTTTAAAGATTTTTTTTCATATTTTACTATGACCAAAATAGTACAATGTTACCATAGTAACACTGTACTACTTTGGGGAAGTGATCAGTATTTTTTTTTTTTTTTACACAATTTGCTTATAGCAAAGAATTACTTTGCTATAAGCAAGCATTTACCTGAATGAAATCGATTCATTCAGCTTTTTTTTTTTTTATTGTGCTTAGCTGTGATTTGCTCACAGCTAATCACATGACATGTGCATGTGATTAGCTGTGACCATTCACAGCTAGGCACTAGTATACAATGGATGGCATCATGAATGAAGCCATCCATTGTATACAACTGTCATGTGACCTGCTGTGATTGGTCACAGCAGGTAACATGGTACCGGCAACGGGAGCCGGTACTCGGATCTGTCATCGGCCGTGTCCGAGGTGCACGGGCGGTGACAGATCGCACTGCTGCGTCGCTCTGCAACCGCGCAAACCGCGCATGTGCGGGAGCACGCCAAATGGCGTGCACCCGGAAAGCTGCAGCGCTTTTCAAGCCGCCAAACGGCCATTGGCCGGGCGGCTAATGGTTAACACAGTAGACGTGACCGAGTGTCGGCTGTCAGAGGAATCCACAGTGAGATTTACTATGAGGCAGTGGCTAAAAAGCCAAAGCCATTGGCAGACACCTAAAATGTGTTCTGCACATGCTCAGTTATATCGGCCAAAGACACTGCATGGGAGTCTAGATTTTTACTGTGTCGATTTCCTTGAAAAAAACTATTTTTAACACATTCTTAATTTTTTTGGAAATAGCAGATATTGTTTAAAGTGAAGTCCTAATATTTGGCAAAGCAAATTTCTAAGTGAACATGTCTCTGCAGTGATTTTTCATGGTGTTAGACGTGCTTCTTAGCAAGTCTGCTTTGTGAGTCTGATTTCCGGGCGTGTGTCTTTTTGTGAATTAGATTGGGCATCTGCTTATGGGCGCTGCTCAATAGTAAATCTCGTTGCGGAGTAAAAATAGACGGTCGCCCATAAAAATTGGGCGTCCGCCCACGAATATGCACCCACGCCCAATAGTAAATCAGGGCCCCGATGTCCTCCCAGAATAAGAGCAGTCCCGCCCAGCTGTACAATGACGGCGCATCAAAAACTGATCAGTGTAAAAGGACCCTACATCCGCTTTTGGATTTTTTTTTTTAGTTACAGAAACCAATCAGAGATGAGAAATGTATAAACAAAAAATGTTTGTTGCCTAAAGGACACAAACAGGACAGATGTAAATAGACAACATATGTTTACATCTATTCAGATCCATCTAAATAGAAAAAAAAACTATTTAAAAAAAAAACAAACAGACCTGAATGGACATGGATGTAGGCAGAATTAAACAGATGACAATCCATTTACATCCACCCACCCATTGACCTACACCATGGTTCAGTCTGGATCTGTCTGGAAAAACAGATGCAACCAGATGGAACGCCAATGTGAAAGGACCCTTAGGCTTTAAATGCATGCACCCGAATTCAACCTGGCATCAACCTAGTTCTATCCAATCAGTTCATGTACTGGCATGCACAGGGGCAGACTGACAACTCATGGGGCCCCCGAGCAATAGGGGATCATGGGGCCCCTGTGTCCTTGCCCAAACTCAAAAAAGCCTATGAAAAAGGTACCAGGGGCATCTCATGGGGCCCCCTACTGACCCCGGGCCCTCGGGCAGTGCCCGAGTTTCCAAATGGTCAGTCCGCCCCTGGGCATGCAGCATGCTGATAGAAGGAGAGAGCAGATCGACAGTGAGATGAGCTCCCTGCTGTTATGCTGCTTCCCCTTGCACTGCCCAGTCACAGGTTATGGCAGGTCCAGGATGATCAGGGCTCAGAGGAAGTGGGGTGAATGATGCTAGCCATCCAACGTAAGACATCTTGAGAAAAAAAAGCACTGTGAAGTAAATCTCTGTATTGAAGCTGAATATTGCTGCAAAAGTTGGTATTATATTTGTATCTTTTTTTTTTAAATCAGATTTTATTTAAAAAAGGATTTTTTTTAAGAAAAAAAAAGAGATATAACAAGCCAAAAGAAAAAGAACAGAACAATACTGTACCCACTATGCAGACAACGTAAATATTTATGGAGTACAATAACACTGAAATGAAGAATCTTTTACATCAATATAGACTAATCAAATGTTCATACTTTAGAGGGTAGCTCTAATTTCAGGGGAAAAAAAATTACCAAATAAAAAATGAATAATATTGTGTATATGACTGCGACACAAGTCATATTGTAATTGAATATTATTAAAAACGACCTTCCCTTTTCAATCTGCAGCACTATAATTCTCTTTAAAATGCAATATGGCCACCTGGAGGCGTTCTGTATTTAGATGGTGTACAGAACGCCCCCCCCCCAAGGTATATAATTTTCTGCTTGTGTGATTGGCTCGCTGATTTTCTCAAAAATCTGCACTTAGATACAAATTTGATTTTGAGCATCCCCTGCAACAAAATGTCATTTTGGTGAGCTACACCCAAAGGAAAACACATCTAAAGGGATGCAGACCCTACCACTTTCCTCATTAGAGCTGGCTACATCATGGTCAGCTAGTTCTGGGAGGGTGTCCATGGACGTATATGTGAGTTTTCTCAGTCTGATATTAGAATCAATTTCATCTCTACATATTGATATAGTGGGAGCAGAGGGTGAGGGTTCTGGTCAAAGCCATGTTCCTGTGGCTTACATATAGTTACATAGTTAGTCTGGCTGATAAAAGACAAAAGTCCATCCAGTTAAAAAAAAAAATTTATAATCCTACACACAACAGATGATCCAGAGAAAGGCAAAAAAACCCGGCAAAGCATGATCCAATTTGCTCCTGCAAGGAAACAAATTCCTGATCCCCTGAGAGGCAATAGGATATTCCTTGGATCAACTTTTCCTATAAATGTTAGTATCCAGTTATATTCTGTGTATCCAAGAAAGACTCCAGGCCTTTTTTAAAGCAATCTATTGAACTGGCCAGAACCAACTCTAGAGGGAGTCTATTCCACATTTTCACAGCTCTTACTGTGAAGACACCTTTCCGTGTTTGGAGATTAAATTTCTTTTCCTCCAGATGTAAAGAGTGCCCCCTTGTCCTCTGTGATGACTTCAGGGTGAATAGCTCTACACCGAGTTCACTATATGAACCACTGATGTATTTATACATGGAGATTATATCCCCCCTTATGTATTATACATGGAGATCATATCCCCCTTATGTATTATACATGGTGATCATATCCCCCCTTATGTATTATACATGGTGATCATATCCCCCCTTATGTATTATACATGGTGATCATATCCCCCCTTATGTATTATACATGGAGATCATATCCCCCCTTATGTATTATACATGGAGATCATATCCCTCCTTATGTATTATACATGGTGATCATATCCCCCCTTATGTATTATACATGGAGATCATACCCCCCTTATGTATTATACATGGAGATCATATCCCCCCTTATGTATTATACATGGAGATCATATCCCCCCTTATGTATTATACATGGAGATCATATCCCCCCTTATGTATTATACATGGAGATCATATCCCCCTTATGTATTATACATGGAGATCATATCCCCCTTATGTATTATACATGGAGATCATATCCCCCCCTTATGTATTATACATGGAGATCATATCCCCCCTTATGTATTATACATGGAGATCATATCCCCCCTTATGTATTATACATGGAGATCATATCCCCCTTATGTATTATACATGGAGATCATATCCCCCCTTATGTATTATACAAGGAGATAATATCCCCCCTTATGTATTATACATGGAGATCATATCCCCCCTTATGTATTATACATGGAGATCATATCCCCCCTTATGTATTGTACATGGTGATCATATCCCCCCTTATGTATTATACATGGTGATCATATCCCCCCTTATGTATTATACATGGAGATCATATCCCCCTTATGTATTATACATGGAGATCATATCCCCCCTTATGTATTATACATGGAGATCATATCCCCCCTTATGTATTATACATGGAGATCATATCCCCCCTTATGTATTATACATGGTGATCATATCCCCCCTTAATCTCCTCTTCTCAAGAGAGAATAAATTCAGTTCCTCTAATCTTTCCTCATAGCTTAGCTCCTCCATGCCTCTTATCAGTTTGGTTGCCCTTCTCTGTACTTTCTCCAGTTCCCCAATGTTCTTTTTGTGAATTGGTGCCCAAAATTGAACTGCATATTCCAGATGAGGTCTTACTGATGATTTGTACCGGAGGGAATGATATCTCTCTCCGGAGTCTATACCTCTCCTAATACAAGAGAGGATTTTTCTCGCTTTAGAACCCGCAGCTTGGCATTGCATGCCATTATTAAGCTTGTGATCTACCAGAACTCCTAGATCCTTCTCCACCATTGATTCCCCCAGTTGTACCCCCCCTAGTATGTATGATGCATGCATATTCTTAGCCCCCAAGTACAGAACCTTACATTTATCAACATTAAACCTCATTTGCCACATAGTTGCCCAATTAAACAGTGCATTGAGGTCGGCTTGTAAATTGGAGACATTCTGTATGGACGTTATATCACTATAATGTGTGTAAATTCAGCATACACCTGTACGAGGGCTACGTCTACCCACACAGGGATGCATAGGGGTTCTGTGCTTTCCCATGCAGGCAGATCTATTCGTGTCAATTATGACACAGCTGCTGCTCCTAATGTGAAAGCCGTGTGGGTGCAGGTGCACGGCCCCGAATGCAGATAGTGTGCGCTCAGAGCCATGCACTCGCACAGCTGTCAAATTGTCCTTGCGGCTATGTCTCAATGGACACAAATGGGACTGACTGCATGGGAAAGCACAGAACCCCTATGCATCCCTATGTGGGCAAATCCAGCCCTTGTACAGCTGTATGCTGAAGTATACCCATGTGAGTGAAGCCTAAGACAATAAGTCTGCAGATACTTGTAATCATGTATTAGTCATCCGCGTCCACCACAGACCGCATTTCAGAGGACGAGCAATGGCAGCTCAAAGTGTAAATGAGCACATATATTGGGATAATGTAAGACAGAGTATGTGGATCAGGTTGTCTTGGTCAACAAGGCCTCCAGGGCATTAGGGGGAGTCCCTTCACCTAAAGTGACAGAAGTACTGCAAGGATCTGTAGGCTCCATAGAGGCAGAAAATGAAACCAGGGATGTATTCTGTAAGTATTCCATTGTTTTTCAGTGATTTGTCCAGTGTTTTGTTCCCATTTAAGATTCCTAGGTGGAGGGGGTGCTGAGCATAAGAGAGTGGAGTAAAGGAATGTAGATATGTGATAGAACACCTTGTTTAGCTGTAGCGCTAATATTTGGGGTAATTAATTTAGCCTTATGGGAGGTCAGAGGGTTTATCTATGCTGTGCTTGCATGGAACGTCTAAGTTGTAAGTTATGCTACAATTGTTCTTTTAGAATATGAAATTCTTCCTGAAGTAGGACAGAGGATTCTAATGGTACCCGTTGTATCCTATTATTTTATCTTGCAATAGACAATTCATTCATATTTAATATACAATTATATTTATAGGCTGGAGTTCTGCTTTAAGTGTAATATTATTCGTTTCTGTCCACTCTTACCCTTTCCTCCCCCCACTCTCTCTTCCTTACCCTCTCCTCTCTTCTCTCCTTTCTCCTCTCCTCTTTTTTCCTTTCTCCTCTCCTCTTCTCTCCTTTCTTCTCTCCTCTCCTTTCTCCTTTCCTCTCCTCTCTCCTTTCTCCTCTCCGTGTCTCTCCTTTTTCCTCTCCTCTTCCCTCCTCCTCTCTTCTCTTCACTTCTCCCTGATCATCTTCTCTTCTCACCTTTCTCCTCTTCTTTCCTCTCCTCTCTCCTCTTCTCTCTTCTCCCCTCCCCTTTCTCTTCTCTCTTCTCCCCTTCCCTCCCCTCCCATCTCCTCTCCTTTCCTCTCCTCTCCTTTCCTCCCCTCTCCTCTCCTTTCCTCCCCTCTCCTCTTCTTTCCTCCCCTCCCCTCCCCTTTCCTTTTCTCCCCTCTCCTTTCCTTTCCTCCCCTCTCCTTTCCTTTCCTCCCCTCTCCTTTCCTCCCCTCTCCTTTCCTCCCCTCTCCTTTCCTTTCTCCTGTTCTCACATCTCCTCTCCTATCCTTTCTTTTCTTCTCCTTTCTTCTCTCTTCTCCTCTCCTCTCCTTTCCATTCCTTTCCTTTCCTCCTCTCTCCTTTCCTTTCCTCCTCTCTCCTTTCCTTTCCTCCTCTCTCCTTTCCTTTCCCCCTCTCTCCTTTCCTCCTCTCTCCTTTCCTTTCCTCCCCTCTCCTTACTACTGTTCTCATATCGCCTCTCCTATCCTTTCCATTCTCCTGTCCTCTCCTCTCTCTTCTCTCTTTTCACTCCTCCCCCTCCTCTCTGTTCTCTCCTCTCTCCCTCACACTGTCCTCCCCTCACTTCCCACTGTAAGGATGAGAATTGATAGGAAGTCTCTCTAAAGGGAACATATAAAAAATCAAAAACACCTAGTGGTCTATTTATAAAACATTTGTTGCACAAATGTCAGAAACACTCATGCAAGCTGAACTAGATTTCACTGTATGTTTTTGAATAGATGAAATCCTGTATTATCTTCTCCTTCTAGTGGCCAAAATGCAGTATAATTTTCTGCAATAGCCCAATAAGAACATACTGCTTTCTGGCCACTAAATGGATCTGATGATATAGAAGTTAATCTATTTGAAAACATTTGGTGAAATTGAATTCAGTTTGCATGAATGTGTCTGACATTTGAGCAACAAATATTTCTCTTAGTAGTGTGGGGACGTTTTAGGGCTTCATGTTTTCAGTCCATGCCTTCCTGTCCCAAAGACAACCACTCCCTTTAATTTCCTCGATGAGCATTGCAGATACAGGTAGTGAAGAAAAATCTCTCCATTTGGGATTGTAGACAAAATTTTAAACCTACAAAGACCAAAAGAAATGACAGGAAACATGTCAAACCACTAAAATCTGGAAAAAACAAAACAATAAATACAAAACCACTTTAATATTATTATTATACAGTATTTATAAAGCGCCAATAGTTGGCTCAGCGCTGTACATTACAAAGGGGGACAGAACATGTGACAGAACAATACCAATACAATGCAAAACATGAGGGGATCGAGGGCCCTGCTCTTTCGAGCTTACAATCTAGGAGGGAGGGGATGGTGGTACAGGAGGAGATAGCTGTGGGGGATGGAGTGGTAGGAAGAGTGGAGGAGGTCGGTCAAGTTAGCAGGGGGTGGGGTAGGCTTCCCTGAAGAGATGGGTTTTCAGGGTGCGCCTAAAGGAGAGGAGAGTAGGTGATAATCTGATGGGTTGGGGCAGGGAGTTCCAGAGGATGGGAGACACCCTGGAGAAGTCTTGGAGGCGGGCATGGGAGGAGGAGACCAGGGAACTAGAGAGGAGGAGGTCTTGTGAGGAGCGGAGTGTGTGTGATGGGCAGTACTTGGATATTAGGTCAGTGATGTAGTTCGGGGCAGTATGGTGGACAGATTTGTACGTCAGCGTTAGGATTTTGAATTTGATCCGTTGCGCAATCGGAAGCCAGTGGAGGGATTGGCAGAGGGGGGTGGCAGAAACGGAGCGGTTGGAAAGGTGAATGAGTCTGGCAGCCTAACCCACAAAATAACCTAAAATCCCCCCAAAAAATCCCACCTGCCAGCAAGCAGCCTGGCCTAACACCCCATCATCTTATTTGTGTTACAGCATGGCATGAATACAATCACAAAAATGCATAGATGCACATATAGTACATGATAAAGTGCAGCAACAATACACAACCCCTAGCAAAATTCACCCCCTAAGCAACAATGGACCACCTGCAACAAAATACCCAAACAGCAACACCTGATCTCCCCTCAGCCAGCATCAATAGACCCTTCAGCATTCATTAACAATAGACCCTTAGCTCAACAATAGATCCCTCCCATCAACAATTGACTCAACAGAAGCATTAGACCTATATCTAACAATAGCTCACCAGCAACAATAGACCTCCCCAGCACAACAGATCCCCCACAAAAAAATAGATCCCCTCCAGCAACGATAGCTCCCCAGTAGCCAGCATATATAGACCCTCCAGCACACCCCAGCATTCTTTGCCATTACATACATTCAGTGCTGGAGATGCCAGAACTGTGTTCCCTGCAGAAAAAAGCCCTGGCAAAGATTACCCTCACTGGGAGATCTCAGCAAACTGTAAAATGTACAAAAGTAACAAATATAATAATCAATGGATTCCCAAACTTGCAATATATAAATATACAGTTGCAAGAAAAAGTATGCGAACCCCTTTGGATTACGTGGAGTTTTGCATGAATTAGGCATAAAATGTGCTCTGAACGTCATTTAAGTCACAACAATAGAAGAACACAGTCTGCTGAACATAATACTACACAAACATTAGATGTTGCCATGGTTTAATTGCACATAACATGTAAACATTCACAGTGCAGGGAGGAAAAAGTAGCCCTAGCTTAATGACTTCTCCCAGAGCTAATTGGAGGCAGGAGTGAGCCAACCTTGACTCCAATCAGTGTGATGATATTGGATGTGTTGCTGACAGCTGACCTGCCCTTAAAAAACACACACCTGTTTTGGGTTTACTGGTTTCAAGAAGCACTATCTGATGTGAACCATGCCTCGCAGAAAAGAGCTCTCAGAAGACCTACGATCAAGAATTGTTGACTTGCATGAAGCTGGAAAGGGTTACAAAAGTATCTCCAAAAGCCTTGATGTTCATGTGTCCACGGTAAGACAGACTGTCTACAAATGGAGAAAGTTTAGCACTGTTGCTACTCTCCCTAGGCGTGGTCGTCCTGTAAAAATGACTGCAAGAGCACAGCGCAGAATGCTGCATGAGGTAAAGAAGAATCCCAGAGTGTCAGCTAAAGACCTACAGAAATCTCTGGCTCATGCTAACATTTTTGTTGATACATCTACAATAAGGAAAACATTAAACAAGAATGGAGTACATGGGAAGACACCACGGAGGAAGCCATTGCTGTCCAAAAAGAATATTGCAGCACATTTGAAGTTTGTAAAAGAGCACCTGGATGTTCCACAGCACTACTGGCAAAATATACTGTGGACAGATGAAACCAAGATTGAGTTGTTTGGGAAGAACACACAACACTATGTGTGGAGAAAAAAAGACACAGCACACCAACATCAAAACCTCGTCCCCACTGTAAAACATGGCGGAGGGAGCATCATGGTTTGGGGCTGCTTTGCTGCCTCAGGGCCTGGACAGATTGTTGTCATTGATGGGAAAATGAATTCCAGAGTTTATCAAGACATTTTGCAGGAAAACGTACGACCATCTGTCCGCCAACTGAAGCTCCACAGAGGATGGGTGATGCAACAGGACAATGACCCAAAGCATACAAGTAATTCAACAAAACAATGGCTGCAACAGCACAGAATATGCCTTCTGGAGTGGCCCAGTCAGAGTCCTGACCTCAACCCGATTGAAATGCTGTGGCATGACCTTAAGAGAGCAATTCACAGCAGACATCCCAAGAATATTGCTACACTGAAACAGTTTTGTGAAGAGGAGTGGTCCAAAATGACTCCAGATTTTTGTGCAGGTCTGATCTGCAACTACAGGAAACGTTTGGTTGAGGTTATTGCTGCCAAAGGAGGGTCAACCAGTTATTAAGTCAAAAGGTTCACATACTTTTTCCTCCCTACACTGTGAATGTTTACATGTTATGTGCAATTAAACCATGGCAACATCTAATGTTTTTATAGTATTATGTTCGGCAGACTGTGTTCTTCTATTGTGGTGACTTAGATGACGTTCAGAGCACATTTTATGCCCAATTCATGCAAAACTCCATGTAATCCAAAGGGGTTCACATACTTTTTCTTGCAACTGTATAAACAATGACCACAAGATTAGTAAATCATAACAGCCATAGCCAGAACGAATTACATTTAATACAATGCGTATAAAGGGCTACAATGGGCTCACACAGATAAAGAAGATTGTAGAACCTAGGGCATAAAGAAAGGAAGTCAGAAGGTGAACAAAGCTCTAGTATTACCAGTGTGGATCAGGGAGGGACAAGGTGATACTTGGGCTTCTTCTGGGGCCTTACAAAAAGTTTTACTCTTTTTCTCTTGATCCAAAAAACTTGAAACATATATAAACATAGATATTTTTTCTATAAACTTTTTATCAAGGTTTTATACAAAGAAGATTGAACAAAATGACATATTCAGATTCATGATGCATAAGAGCATGAGAACAGTGAGCATATACACGGATCAACAGAGTACCAAGAAAGAAAAAAAGGAAAAACATGTTAGTGGAGCCTGCTGCCTGATCGAGAGGAATGGGCACTGCAGACACAGACTGGCTGCTTTTCATGAAGTATACAGAGGGAGACCACCCGCTAACGCAAAAAGTTGATGAGAGGCCACTGGCTAAACCCACAGTACTCATTGATCAAAGAGGGTCAGTGCTGTCTGTAAGTAACACAGAGTCAGTGCTTGTATGAGTTGTTAGAAGGACAGTAACCCGAGTGTTCCATTTTACATGAGCGTTGGGCCCCAATGAGGTGGCCAGCAGAAAAGATTATTATAAACTTCTGGACTGAGTTGCTTCCTACAACAATAGAGTATTTCTTTGCAGCATAATTCTTTTTTGTTCACCTAAAACGCCCAAAAACATTATATATATATATATATATATATATATATATAGAGAGAGAGAGAGAGAGAGAGAGAGAGAGAGAGAGAGGGAGAACTAGCATCAAGGCTAGAGCTTTTGAAGCACGCAGTCACTCACTTCCTTCTTTTTAAAGGCTGTTTTTGCCCAATTTTATTTAAAAGAAAGTTCCATACAACATAGATTTCCCACGCAGGGGTATCCACCATCAATGCAAACACAAACAAATATTCAGCCTCCTGGCTCTCTTTAGCAGCACCGCTGCTCAGTCTTCTTAGTAACTTCTGACTAACTGTGACTGACATCACCAGTGACATTCATACAGTGATCATGAATATTACCATACACTGTCACTGTACTAATGACACTGGCTGGGAAGGGGTTAACATCTAGGGCGATCAAGGGGTTAAATGTGTGCCTAACTAAGTATAATGTGTGTAAAGTGTGCTGCTTTTACTTATAGATCTCTTAGTTTCTAATCCCTGTTTTACAGGGATGAAAAAATAAGAGATTGTTCCATCTGTACAGAGCTCTGTGTTGATTGTCAACACAGGGCTCTGGGCTGTGATTGGACACAGTCGATCAGCAGGTCCCGGCCGTGAATCATTGGCTAGGACTTGCTGACAGGCTCCGGTTGTGTACAATTACAGTGGTGCCAGCAGGGGGCGCACACACACCCTAAACCCAGTGTAAGGGTACATTGCTTTACCTGAGTGATATGCCCGTTCGCAGTACATTGCAAGCAGGTGGTCCGCAAGTGCTTAAAAGTGGAGCACAGGGCATGGCAGTGAAAGGGTTAAAGAACACAACTTCAGAAGCTCGCCTAGGTACCTCTGCTACTCTATGCTACTTGCAGTTTATACAGCAGACAGTCTCATTGCAAGTCTCATTTTTACTTTCAGCTGGTATATGACAGCTCAGTATAAAGACTTCCGGTAATTACACTCACTAAGTTACCAATGACACCACAACATTTAAAAGATTATACAAATTCGCTGGAGGCTCTGACGTTGCTCTTTGAGAGCCGGGAACAGTTAATCTGTGTTTTTAAAGTCCATTTATCAGGCCTCTGCTAAATAAATAATAATTATGATTAAATCACGTCAATGGTTTTTAGATAACCTGGGAGAGGAAATAGGGGCAGCTCTCGTTAAATGAGTTTATTGCTGGACAGTGATTCCAGATGTTCTCCCTGCGGCGAAGATCTGTGAATCACAGGTCCACAAGAACTGCATGACAAATTTGAGAGGCTAGCAGAGGGAAGGCGCTTACTTATTTCTAACCGCTAGAGGGCAGTAAAGCAAGTGGGAAAGCAGCTGTAGACGCACTCTAAAGGTAAATAATGAAATAAAGTATACAGTTATGTCCACATAAAACCTTTTTTTTTTGCTTTGTACAGAATGTGAAAGAATTAAAGTGGAAGTCCACTTTTTTTTTGTTTATTACAAGTACGCATATAATGCCGTCAATTTACGCAGCGCTTTACATATATATTTTACATTCACATCAGTCCCTAACCCTCAAGGGGTGTACAATCTAAGGTCCCCAACTCACATTCATACATACACATATTAGGGCCAATTTCCACAGAATCCAATTAACCTGCCATCATGTCTTTTGAGGGTGGGAGGAAACTGGAGTACCCGGAGGAAACCCATCAGACACATACAGAATATATGAGACTTATTCTTCATTTTCTCAATATTTAATGACCTCCTTTCCTTCTGTTTATCAGATTGTATATTGGAACACGTGTTCTGTACACATAAGCCATTATGTGTCCATAAATAAATGGCAGCTGGATTCACATTAGGCTCACTGCTTGCCATTGCAAGTCATCGGCATTGCAGCCCACAGCTTAACACAACATATTTATTACACATTTATATCAGTCCCTGCCCTCAAGGAGCTTACAATCTAAGGTGCCTAACACACAGTCATACTAGGGCCAATTTAGACAGGAGCCAATTAATCTACCAACATGTCTTTGGAGCAGGGGTGGACTGACAACTCATGGGGCCCCTGGGCAATCGGGGATCATGGGGCCCCTGTGTCCTTGCCCAAACTCAAAAAAGCCTATGAAAAAGGTACCAGGGGCATCTCATGGGACCCCCTACTGACCCCGGGCCGTGCCCGAGTGCTCGAATGGTCAGTCCGCCCCTGCTTTGGAGTGTGGAAGGAAACTGGAGTACCCAGAGGAAACCCATGCAGGCACAAGGAGAACATGCAAACTCCAGGCAGGTGGTGCTGTGGTTGGGATTTGAACCAACATAGAAGTGCTAACCATTTGGCCACTGTGGGGTAAAGAGGGAAAGCGGGCACGAGGGAAGGAGGAAGGCTTAGTTTGAGCATATAAGATTGGCCGTGATCCACTTTCACAGCCCGCACTACCTCTGGCCATCGCTAGAGGGAGACCCCACTCCAATCTAGCTGGCTGATCACACACAGGCAGATACAAATCTTATATACAATCTGGTGCACTTTAAGGGTTGGGGAGCAGTCTAGCAATTAGCACACCCTTTTAGGATTCCTCCAGCTATCCTACAAGCTAGAACCCTGGTGTTAATTACTCTTTCACTGTCCATCACCCCCCCCCCCCCCCCACACACACACCAGACACACAACAAATGGTAACTATATCATTTACTGGCCCCTTCCTTTTCTGAATGAACCAATCACTCACTGTGTTCATTCAGAACTGAAGCATAGTAAACTGTTTTCACTGTGCTTCAGTTTGTGAATGAACTGGATGACGTTCAGTACAGAACATTTTCCACCCTATTCCCTGTCCAGTGCAGTTGGGGACTGTGGAATCTCTGTCCTCAGTCCCTTTCCCTGTCTTAAAAGTGAGACATCACGGGTCTGTTTAGGTGCACACCTATGGTTACGACATGAACGTCAACCATTTTAGGTTCCTGTAGGACTAAGATGGCTGGGTAGCACAGTGGCTAAATTGTTAACACTTCCTCCTTGCAGTACTCAGGTCACTGATTCAAATCCCAACCATGGCACTACCTGCCTGGAGTTTGCATGTTCTCCCTGTGCTTGTGTGGGTTTCCTCCAGGTACTTCAGTTTCCTCTCACACTCCAAAGACATGCTGGTAGGTTAATTGTGTAAATTGTAATCCTGTGTAAATTGTCCCTAGTATGTGTATGTATGAATGTGAGTTAGGACCTTAGATTGTACGCCCCTTGAGGGTTAGGGACTGATGTGAATGTACAATATGCTGTATGTAAAGCACGTAAATTGACAGCACTATATAAGTACCTGAAATAAGTAATACATTGTTAGAGGTTGAAGCAACAAACCAAATTCTAAAGGTCATAGAACTTAAACCATACAAATGATCATTTAGATGTTTCCATCTCATTAAAAGAATTCAAAACAATCCAAACATTAGACCCAGGCTAGCACTCATTATTACGATACACAGATGTTAGTAACAGCTTGCTGTAATGGATCAGAGCCTCCAATGTTAGGGGAGCATGGCTGGGAATATCATACATCTGTAGAGTCTTCAGCTGACTAGAGGAAGTTCTTTTTTCCAAGGTCATCTCCAATCTTATTTCAAGGTTTATTAATACAAATCAGTACTAACTGAAGATTTTATAATACACCTCATTAAAAGCTGAACTTATAACTATATTTACTATAATACACTATATTGCCAAACGTATTGGGGCACCCCTCCAAATCATTGGATTCAGGTGTTCCAATCACCTCCATGGCCACAGGTGTATAAAATCATCACCTAGGCATGCAGACGGCTTCTACAAACATTTGTGAAAGAATGGGTCGCTCTCAGGAGCTCAGTGAATTCAAGCGTGGTCCCGTGATAGGTTGCCACTTGTGCATTAAGTCTATCAGTAAAATTTCCTCACTACTAAAGCAACTAGGAACAACAGCACCTCAGCCATGAATTGGTAGGAGACATAAAATGACAGAGCGGGGTCAGTGCATGCTGAAGTGCACAGTGCGCAGGAGTCACCAACTGTCTGCAGAGTCAATATCTAAAGACCTCCAAAACTCATGTGGCCTTCAGATTAGCACAACAACAGTGTGTAGGAAGCTTCATGGAATGAGTTTCCAGCTCCGAGCAGCTGCATCCAAGCCTCACATCACCAAGTGCTATGCAAAGCGTCGGATACACTGGTGTAAAGCATGCCGCCACTGGATTCTAGAGCAGTGGAGACATGTTCTCTGGAGTGACGAATCATGCTTCTCTGTCTGGCAATCCAATGGACGTGTCTGGGTATGGTGGTTGCCAGGAGAACAGTACTTACCTGACTGTATTGTGCAAAGTGTACAGTTTGGTGGAGGGGGATTATGGTGTGGGGTTGGTTTTCAGGGGTTGGGCTTGGCCCCCTAGTTCCAGTAAAGGGAACTCTTAAGATGTCAGCATACCAAGACATTTTGGACAATTTCCCAACATTGTGGGAACAGTTTGGGGATGGCCCCTTCCTGTTCCAACATGACTGCACACCAGTGCACAAAGCAAGGTCCATAAAGACATGGAGGAGCCAGTTTGGGGTGGAGGAACTTGACTGTCCTGCACAGAGTCCTGACCTCAACCCAATAGAACACCTTTGGGATGAATTAGAATGGAGACTGCGAGCCAGGCCTCCTCCCCCGACATCAATGCCTGACCTCACAAATGTGCTTCTGGAAGAATGGTCAAACCTTCCCATAGACACCCTCCTAAACCTTGTGGACGGCCTTCCCAGAAGAGTTGAAGCTGTTATAGCTGCAAAGGGCGGGGCCAACTCAATATTGAACCCTACGGACTAAGACTGGGGGGCCATTAAAGTTCATGTGTGTGTAAAGGCAGGCCAACCAATACTTTTGGCAATATAGTGTATTTAATAAAATGGAAGTACCTGAATTTGTCCCTAGACAAGTTTCCTGTAATTTTCTCAACAGTAGTTCTCTCACTAGGATCAAAATAGTTAGCACTTTGTCCAATCAGCTCAGTTCTGTGTGTATGGCCACAAGAAAGTAGAGACCAGGGGTGACCTATCAGTGTTCTGCTTAGATATGTGTGATTTGTTTTATTACAAATTGAAATTTGGACGAAATTTCCTTTATTTGGAGATACGAATGTATCTGAATTTCCAAATCACAATAGTAACGAATTTCAGCAAATCCTAAATAAATTATAATGAAATGAATTATCTGGATTCAAATTAGAAAATTACTTCAAATTTAAAATCGAAAATTAATTTGGATTGGAAAAGGAAACATATTGCAATAAACACAGTAAGGTAAAAAAGTGAAATAGGTGATTCCTACTTAGGATGCCTTAAAGAATATAATATAAAAGAACAGAATAGAACAGATTAGAAAATAATAGAACAGAATAGAACAGAAACTAAAAGAATAGAATTAAAAAAACTGAATATTTATTTAATGTACTTATATAGCGCTGTCAATTTTATGCAGCGCTTTACATATATATTGTACATTCACATCAGTCCCTAACCCTCAAGGGGTGTACAATCTAAGGTCCCTAACTCACATTCATACATACACATACTAGGGTCAATTTAGACAGGAACCAATTCACCTACCAGCATGTCTTTGGAGTGTGGGAGGAAACCGGAGTACCCGGAGGAAACCTACGCAGGCACAGGGAGAACATGCAAACTCCAGGCAGGTGGTGTTGTGGTGGAGATTTGAACCAACGACCCTAGTACTGCCAGGTGGAAGTGCTAACCATTTATCCACTGTGCTGCCCTATAGAATAAAATCAAATGGAAATAGAATAGAATATAATAGAAAAGCATAGAATAGAATAATATAGAATAAAATAGAATAGAAAGAGTATAATAGAAAAGAAAAGAAACTGAAAAGAATAGAATAGAGTAGAATAGAAAATAAAGAAATAGAATAGAATGGAAAATAAAAGAATAGAACAAAATAGAAAATAATACAATAAAACACAATAGAAAATAAAGGAATAGAATTTAAGAATAAAATAGAAAATAATTAGATAGAATAGAATGAATATACGTAGGTGTCTTCCAAAATTAGAATTTCGAATCGATTTGAAAATTTTTAATTTCAAATCAATGTGGAAATAATGAATATACAAAATGAAATCCAAAAACAAATCATTCCAATATAACAAATATGACAAAACAATATTATTAATTTTAGAGAAATTAAAAGTATTTTTTTGTTGTGCACATCTCTAGTTATTCTTCACCTTCGCTGTCAAATCAACTGACGGGGGCAGGTTCTTGATCATGGCATATAGTATATGTTTTGTAATCTAGATCTCTTTTTCCTTCACTAAAGTAAGGCTGGCCATACATTATACAATTTTCTTGTACAACTTTCCTTTAGCTCTACCAAAAAGTATATACCGTATTTTTCGCTCCATAAGACGCACCTGACCATAAGACGCACCCAGGTTTTAGAGGCAGAAAACAGGAAAAAAAAAATTCTGAACTAATGGACTGCAGACATAGTAGAGGAGATGACCAGAGACTGCGGACAGCACAGGGATGACCAGAGACTGCGGACAGTACAGGGATGACCAGAGACTGCGGACAGTACAGGGATGACCAGAGACTGCGGACAGTACAGGGATGACCAGAGACTGCGGACAGTACAGGGATGACCAGAGACTGAGGACAGCACAGGGATGACCAGAGACTGCGGACAGTACAGGGATGACCAGAGACTGCGGACAGTACAGGAGATGACCAGAGACTGCAGACAGTACAGGGATGACCAGAGACTGTGGATAGTACAGGGGATGACTGCTGACCTTTGGGGAGGGAGGGGGAGCGGGTACCTGAATTTGACAGGTACCCGCTCTTACTTCCGCAGAGTTTTTTTTTTTTATCTTACCTGTTCCTCTATCCAGCCGCGCGCTGTCTTCCCGGCTTCTGTAGTGTGGGCGCTCGTCGGACAACCGGATGCCCAGTGCGCATGCGTGAGAAGCGCTGCGCTTTGTGATTGGTCCGGCGGCTTCTGGGATCTGTCATATGTCCCAGGTACCGCCTTACCATTCACAAAGAGCACTGCTTCTTCCGCATGCGCACTTGGGACCCGGCTGTCACGCACACTACAGAAGCCGGGAAGACAGCGCGCCGCTGGATAGAGGGACAGGTAAGGTCCCACTGCAGAGCTGAGCGGCCGGCCCGGTATTCTGACACGGCGGCGGTGGAAATACCGGACCGGCCGCTCTATATTCGCTCCATAAGACACACTGACATTTTCCCCCCTTTTTTGGGGGAAAAAAAGTGCGTCTTATGGAGCGAAAAATACGGTAATATGAGGTCAAATCTAAACAACACTTTCAATCGTATCCAATTATGCAGGCCTTTGTACTAAATAGTTCAAGGTAAATCTAAAGGATATTGTAAAGAAAATTGTAAGAAAATTGTATAATGTATGGCCAGCCTTAAAGCGTGATCAAAAAATGACGCCCAGCCAACTGACTGCATAAAGAAGAGGAGACGAGACACTGATGAGATCTCTTCTTCTCAGAAAAATAAATGGTTGGATTGACAACAAAATGCAATATTGAAGATTACATTGCTACCAAAGCTACAGCAGTGCTATGTCTCCTACTGGACTGTGAAGCAATACTCAAAAGATACAGTTGTGTCCAAAATTATTCAACCCCCAATGCTGTAAAGGGGTTTAGGGACTATAGTGTACATTTGGAATTGTATTCAGAATCAAATCCTACAAGGACGTTGTAACTACCCAAATGCAACTAAAATGACATCAATTGTTTATGTAATACAGTAGTAAATGGTTCTTATGTGGTTTCTTCATTGCCACAATTATTCAACCCCTTAAAGACTACCACTCTGAAGAACAGAGGTTCATACAGGTGCTTTCCATCAGGTATTGAAAACACCTGTGGATGTCACCGAGCAGCAATCAAGCATAATAAGCACCAATTAGGCAGCTTTAAAATGACTGTGATACTCAGCTCCTTCTAGACATTTACTGGTGTGGTTACAAACATGGTGAAGGCAAGAGAATGGTCCAGGAAGACAAGAGAAGAGGTGATTTCTCTTCACAGGAAGGGCAATGGCTATAAGAAGATTGCAAAGATGTTAAACATACCAAGAGACACCTTAGGAAGCATCATTCGCAAATTCAAGGCAAAGGGCACTGTTGAAACGCTACCTGGTCGTGGCAGAAAGAAGATGCTGACTTCGACTGCTGTGCGCTACCTGAAGCGTAGAGTGGAGAGAAGTCCCCGTGTGACTGCTGAGGAACTGAGAAAAGATTTGTCAGATGTGGGTACAGAAGTTTCAGCCCAGACAATAAGACGCACACTGCGTAATGAAGGCCTCCGTGCCAGAACTCCCAGGCGTACCCCCTTGCTGTCTCCAAAGAATAAGAAGAGTCGACTGCAGTATGCCAAAAGCCATGTGGACAAACCACAAAAGTTGTGGGATAGTGTTCTGTGGACTGATGAAACAAAATTAGAACTGTTTGGGCCCATGGATCAACGCTATGTTTGGAGGAGGAAGAACAAGGCCTATGATGAAAAGAACACCTTGCCTACTGTGAAGCATGGTGGAGGGTCAATCATGCTTTGGGGCTGTTTTGCTTCTGCAGGTACAGGGAAGCTTCAGCGTGTGCAAGGTACCATGAATTCTCTTCAGTACCAGGAGATATTGGATGGAAACGTGATGCAGTCCGTCACACACCTGAGGCTTGGGAGACGTTGGACCTTTCAACAGGACAATGATCCCAAGCATACCTCCAAGTCCACTAGAGCATGGTTGCAGAGGAAAGGCTGGAACATTTTGGAGTGGCCATCGCAGTCACCAGACTTAAATCCGATTGAGAACCTCTGGTGGGACTTAAAGAAAGCAGTTGCAGTGCGCAAGCCTAAGAATGTGACTGAACTGGAGGCCTTTGCCCATGAAGAATGGGCGAAGATACCCGTAGATCGCTGCAAGACACTTGTGTCAAGCTATGCTTCACGTTTAAAAGCTGTTATAACTGTAAAAGGATGCTGTACTAAGTACTAAGATTGAATGTCACTTGGGGGTTGAATAAAACTGATAATGCTGTGAGCACAGAAAAGACATTTGTGGTTATTTCATTATAACTGTTATGTTATATTTGTCTGACCTACAAGTGCCTCTTTAATGTAAATGTAAGCAAGATGACTGAATGATCAAAAGCAATGTCAAACTGGCCAAAACACTCAATTTCAGTGGGGGTTGAATAATTTTGGACACAACTGTATATGTACTGCACCAGGGGCGGACTGACAACTCAAAGGGGCCCCCGGGCAATAGGGGATCATGGGGCCCCTGTGTCCTTGCCCAAACTCAAAAAAGGCTATGACAAAGGTACCAGGGGCATCTCATGGGGCCCCCTACTGACCTCGGGCCCTCGGTCAGTGCCCGAGTTTCCAAATGGTCAGTCCGCCCCTGTACTGCACTGTATTCCAGATTTCTTTGCCAATTTGCAGCTTTCAATCACAAGCTGGCAATGTGAAATACATATTTCTTGAATACGTGTTAAAGCCAAGGGTGTAACGTTAATCATACCAGCCCATGCATGTCATAGTGTCTGGAGGGCAGAGGAGGCCCATTTGAGATCCAAAAAGTTTTTGTAAAAATAAAACTTTCTGATTTCTTCATTACCTTCTGTCTTCTCACTATAAAATGTCCTTCCAAAATATCAATGAAAAATGAGGACTATTTGTTATGTATTAATCCAGTGGTTTTACAGGCTGGATGCTGCCTTTTGCTCGCCTTTATCCAACTCCAACTTAAAGGAGAGACTGCTGAAACTGGAACAGTGTATTTCCTTGATCGGATTAATTATATTATATGGGCTTTATTTTCATTAACATTATTTTGAGGTTTATTGCCAATCACCCCTAGTCCCTCTATCTCTGAGGGTTGTAAACTGGTCTTGCTCCTTTGCACTGGGTTTTAGGTATACCACCTTTATCCGGCCCTTGTGGCACTATTCTTTTCACTGAAATGGAGTGCTATTCTCCTGCCACTGACACAAACAATAGGGCACTATTCCTCTCACTGACACCAAAAATGGGGCATTATTCCTCCACCTGACACCAACAATGGGGCACTATTCCTCCCACTGACACCAACAATGGGGCACTATTCCTCCCACTGACACCAACAATGGGGCACTATTCTTCCCAGTGACACAAATGATGTGGCACTAATCCTCCCACTGTTACCAATGGTGGGGCACTATTCATCCTGTTGTTACCAATGATGGGGCACTATTCCTCCCACTATTACCAATGATGAGGCACTATTCCTCCCACTGATACCAACAATGGGGCACTATTCCTCCCACTGACACCAACAATGGGGCACTATTCCTCCCACTGACACCAACAATGGGGCACTATTCCTCCCACTGACACCAACATGGGGCACTATTCCTCCCACTGACACAAATGATGTGGCACTAATCCTCCCACTGTTACCAATGGTGGGGCACTATTTCTCCTACTGATACCAATGATGGGGCACTATTCTTCCCACTATTACCAATGATGAGGCACTATTCCTCCCACTGATACCAATGATGGGGCACTATTCCTCCCACTGTTACCATTGGTGGGGCACTATTCCTCCCACTGTTACCAATGGTGGGGCACTATTCCTCCCACTGTTACCAATGGTGGGGCACTATTCCTCCCACTGTTACCAACGGTGGGGCACTATTCCTCCTACTGTTACCAATGGTGGGGGACTATCCTTCCTGCTGTTACCAATGATGGGATACTATTCCTCCCACTATTACCAATGATGGGGCACTATTCCTCCCACTGTTACCAATGATGGGGCACTATTCCTCCCACTGTTACCAATGATGGGGCATTATTCCGCCCACTGATACCAATGATGGGGCACTATTCCTCCTGCAGTTACAATTGGTGGGGCACTATTCCTCCTGCTGTTATCAATGATGGGGCACTATGCCTCCTACTGTTACCAATGATGGGGCACTATTCCTCCCACTATTACCAATGATGAGGCACTATTCCTCCTACTGTTACCAACGATGGGGCACTATTCCTCCTACTGTTACCAATGGTGGGGCACTATTCCTCCCACTAATACCAATGATGGGGCACTATTCCTCCTGCTGTTACCAATGGTGGGGTACTATTCCTCCTGCTGTTACCAATTATGGGGCACTATTCCTCCCACTGTTACCAATGATGGGGCACTATTCCTCCTACTGTTACCAATGGTAGGGCACTATTCCTCCTGCTGTTTCCAATGATGGGTCACTATTCTTCCCACTGTTACCAATGATGGGGCTCTATTCCTCCCGCTGTTTTCATTGTTGGGACACTATTCCTACCACTGTTACAAATGCTGGGGCACTATTTCCCCTGCTAATACCAATGATGGGGCATTATTATTTTCACTAATACCAGTGATGGGGCATTATTCCACCCACTGACATCAACAATGGGTTTTAAGTATATTACCTTCTGTACGGGAATTCCTGTGAGATGGCTGGCTAATAGAAATGTGCATGCTCACAGCAATCTCCATAGAATAATGACACAGGCATGCGTACAGGCACAGTGAATATTGGCGCCAGACAGACTATTTAAAGGATGCATCTGCCCATTCTTAGTGCTGACTGGTCTTCAGCTATTTCCCTGTGTCCTGCTGATTTCTTGTATGATCCTCTTTTTGCTGACCTGGCTTGTTTCTGACCTGACTTCGGATTCCGCTCCTGCCTTGTTGCTAGTGCCTGTTCCCAGCTCTGTTCCTGACTTCGGCTTGCTCATGATTTGGTACCTCGCTGTCCGCCCGTTGATGACCTTGGCTATTCCTGTGACCTTGCTCCTGTCTCCGATCCCAGCTTCCTGTCCTGCTCGAGTGCCCACCTGGCTGTCTATTATACCAGCTCTGTACACCATAAACTGTTCCTGCTTCAAGTCAGCTAGGAGATCTGACACGTCACTTATCCTGAACCCGTTGTGCAAGAGGAGGGCCCTTTTAACCCAGGTGGGATTCCGAAACATAGCTACCATTCCTGAACCAGTGGTTCACCAGTCTCTTCAGAACTCCAACTGCAAGCTCTTCAGGCAACACCTGTTGGCACTCTTGTTCCCCTAGTACCTTGGCACCCTCTGTTCCACTTCCAGCGGGGTCAGGGCTAGTGACACAAGTGAGGCCGACCTCGTCATTTCATTCTCCTATCAGGTATGTGACACCTTCATCCGGCCCTTGTGGCATTATTCCTTTCACTGAAATGGTGTGCTATTCCCCTACCACTGACACCAACAACGAGGCATTATTCCTCCCACTGACACCAACAATGGGGCATTATTCCTCCCACTGACAACAACAATGGGGCATTATTCCTCCTACTGTTACCAATGATGGAGCACTATTCCTCCCACTAATACCAATGATTATGAACTATTCTTCCCACTGATAATGATGGGATACTATTGCTCCTCCTACTAACTACAGATATCTGTGTTATGTTTTACTCCCACTGACCACCAATCCTTAGGCACTGTTTATTTCCACTGATGCTGGGACATTTTCTACTCCCACAGGCCACAGTCTGCTCCCCAAAGTTTGAAGGACACTAAACTGGCCCTTTGTTTAGAAAATATGGAGATCCCTGTATTAATCTAACAATCCAAACCAGTTATAGGCTAACTCAATCTTTCTTACCACGTGACACTCATATTTAAGGTGTAACATATAACATGGCGCCAAGCAGCCCTCCTGGAAAGGTTCTTCTCCTTGGTGATTCCGAAAGAAAGAAAGAAAGAAAGAAAGAAAGAAAGAAAGAAAGAAAGAAAGGAAGAAAGGAAGGAGAGAAACGGGAGAGAGAGAGAAAGAAAGACGGGGAGAGAGAAGACACAAGGCTAGCTGGGAGTGTGGGCGGTGCAGACACAGGAGAAGAGGGCGGGAGGGGCAGCTTTCTCTATCCTCTCCCATCTGTGTGTGTGTGTGGGGGGGGGACTGTCAGCACTGGCATGGAATATGCTGACAGATCCCCCGCAGGGCTGTAGGAGATGAAGGAGGGAGGGAGGCGACCACTGGAGGAGGAGATGAGGGAGGGGGGTGGCTGCTGGAGGAGGAGATGAGGGAGGGAGGAGGCTGCTGCTGGAGGAGATGAGGGAGGAAGGGGGGTGGCTGCTGGAGGAGATGAGGGAGGGGGCAGCCATGGGGTGGGGGGATCATACAGGAACTGACCGCGTGCAGGAGAAGGATAGGAGAAAAATACACGGTCCTCAATGTGCAGCCCAGCTGCCTCTCCTATCCAGGTGGCCTCGGCCCACCGGGCAAATGCCCGGTGGGCCATATGGCCAGTCCAGGTCTGTTCGGCCCCCCCTCCTTCTCCTGCTGCCCTCTGGGATCTAGAAGATTGTGGGACCATTCACAAAGCACAGCACGCTTCACACATGCACAGTAGAAAATTGGCTGTGAAGCTGCAAGGCTTCATTTTTGGTTTCCCTAATGAAGATGCCCTTGAAGCCAATTAAAGAATCAGCTCAGGGTGAGGACATGGATCTCTGGACAGGAAAGTGCACTTATATTAAAAGTTAGCAGCTACAGTATTTGGAGCTTCTGACTTTTAATTTTTTGGGGGGACCCTAGAGCTCTTCTTTAGGTATAAACTATTGGTCCTATATGTAAGAGAACAAAAGAGGGTGCACCAGCCTTGTGCGTTAACTCCATTTATTTCCAAAGATAAAAATTAGTATTGTACTCACAAACAATAAGGAACAAGAGGCTCATCACAAATCTCCAAAGAACGACCAGAACTGATGTATTAATCTCTAGATGGACTGGGAAGATGCAGAGGCGGACTGACCATTCGAGCACTCGGGCACTGCCCGAGGGCCTGGGGTCAGTAGAGGGCCCCATGAAATGCCCCTGTTACCATTTTTTAGGCTTTTTTGGGTGTGCTTTGAGTGTGGGCAAAGACACAGGGGCCCCATGATCCCCTATTGCCCGGGGGCCCCATGAGTTGTCAGTCTGCCCCTGGGAAGATGTCACAAAGGTCTGCAGATTCTAACGTGTTTCAATGGTGATCCCATTTCATCAGGGCTGATTCAGCTCTGATGAAGAGGGGGCACCCTGGAAATATGTTACGGACTTATAGATTCCTCAGCCAGAAAAGAGCAGCAAGGCCAAGTGGATTCTATAGGACTGAGACCAGCTTTATGGGCTTATGTTGCCTGAGATACAGAGATAGTATTCCAAAAGGATTGGTGCCATACCTGAGCGCAGATTTTATTTATTTTTATAACATGTACTTATATAGCGCCATTAATTCATGCAGCAATTTAAATATATATTGTACATCCACATCTGTCCCTGCCCTCAAGGAGCTTACAACTAGAGATGAGCGAATTATTCAAAAATTCGATTCGGCTGATTCGCCGAATTCGCGGAATAAATTCGATTCGAGGCGAATATATTCGCTGCGAATTTAACTTATAAAAATGGTGTTTCTAGGCTTCAGAGAGCCTTTATATTAGTGCAGAACACTGTACCTTTAATTTAAATGCCCTTGGAGTCTGCTGGGGAAGAGAACTAATACTGTCAGTCAGTATGACATGCAGATGAGTGCCGTCGATCTTAGAATCACCGCACACTTCACTCATTTGGGCAGTCACGGGGCCAAAACCAGAGTGTGGAGCCACAGTGTGGCGGTGGAGGCAGCAGCAATGGGAGGCCATACAGCACCCTATGACAAAATGGAACCCACCAGCAGTGTGAGGAGACCTGAAAGTGGCACATGGCAGAGTGTGGCGATGGAGACAGCAGCAATGGGAGGCCGTACAGGGACCCATGACACACTCTGGACCTGGCAGCAGCATGAGGAGGCTGTACAGGGGCCCATGACAGATTACTGGCCTGGCAGCAGCAGTGGGCGGGCGGTGGATGCAGCAGTATTCGGAAGCCAAACACAGGCCTCGGTTAAAAAGCGGAAGCCGTCAGCAGCGTGAGCAGACGACAGAGGCACATGGCGCAGGGTGGCGGTGGAGGCAGCAGCAATGGAAGGCCATACAGCACCCTATCACAAAATGGAACCCACCAACAGTGTAAGGAGACCTGAAAGTGGCACATGGCGCAGGGTGGCGGTGGAGGCAGCAGTATTCGGAAGACATACACAGGACTAGTTTAAAAAGCGGAAGCCGTCAGCAGCGTGAGCAGACGACAGAGGCACATGGCACAGGGTGGCGGTGGAGGCAGCAGTATTCGGAAGCCATACACAGGCCTAGGTTAAAAAGCGGAAGCCGTCAGCAGCGTGAGCAGACGACAGAGACACATGGCGCAGGGTGGCGGTGGAGGCAGCAGTATTCGGAAGCCATACACAGGCCTAGGTTAAAAAGCGGAAGCCGTCAGCAGCGTGAGCAGACGACAGAGGCACATGGCGCAGGGTGGCGGTGGAGGCAGCAGCAATGGAAGGCCATACAGCACCCTATCACAAAATGGAACCCACCAACAGTGTAAGGAGACCTGAAAGTGGCACATGGCGCAGGGTGGCGGTGGAGGCAGCAGTATTCGGAAGACATACACAGGACTAGGTTAAAAAGCGGAAGCCGTCAGCAGCGTGAGCAGATGACAGAGGCACATGGCGTAGGGTGGCGGTGGATGCAGCAGTATTCGGAAGCCAAACACAGGCCTCGGTTAAAAAGCGGAAGCCGTCAGCAGCGTGAGCAGACGACAGAGGCACATGGCGCAGGGTGGCGGTGGAGGCAGCAGCAATGGAAGGCCATACAGCACCCTATCACAAAATGGAACCCACCAACAGTGTAAGGAGACCTGAAAGTGGCACATGGCGCAGGGTGGCGGTGGAGGCAGCAGTATTCGGAAGACATACACAGGACTAGGTTAAAAAGCGGAAGCCGTCAGCAGCGTGAGCAGATGACAGAGGCACATGGCGTAGGGTGGCGGTGGATGCAGCAGTATTCGGAAGCCAAACACAGGCCTCGGTTAAAAAGCGGAAGCCGTCAGCAGCGTGAGCAGATGACAGGCACATGGCGCAGGGTGGCGGTGGAGGCAGCAGCAATGGGAGGCCATACAGCACCCTATGACAAAATGGAACCCACCAGCAGTGTGAGGAGACCTGAAAGTGGCACATGGCAGAGTGTGGCGATGGAGGCAGCAGCAATGGGAGGCCGTACAGGGACCCATGACACACTCTGGACCTGGCAGCAGCATGAGGAGGCGGTACAGGGGCCCATGACAGATTACGGGCCTGGCAGCAGCATGAGGAGTCGGTACGGGGGCCCATGGCAGATTACGGGCCTGGCAGCAGCATGAGGAGGCGGTACAGGGGCCCATGGCAGAGTGGCGGAGCGTAAGCAGCTAAAATTGAAGGCCATACAGAGGCCTATGTTAAAAAGTCCCCCCAGCAGCAGCGTGGGGAGACGACTAATAGTCGTCTCCCCACGCTGCTGCTGGGGGGACTTTTTAACATAGGCCTCTGTATGGCCTTCAATTTAAGCTGCTTACGCTTCGCCACTCTGCCATGGGCCCCTGTACCGCCTCCTCTTGCTGCTGCCAGGTCCAGAGTGTGTCATGGGTCCCTGTACGGCCTCCCATTGGTGCTGACTTCATCGCCAGACTCTGCCATGTGCCACTTTCAGGTCTCCTTACACTGTTGGTGGGTTCCATTTTGTGATAGGGTGCTGTATGGCCTTCCATTGCTGCTGCCTCCACCGCCACCCTGCGCCATGTGCCTCTGTTGTCTGCTCATGCTGCTGACGGCTTCCGCTTTTTAACCGAGGCCTGTGTTTGGCTTCCGAATACTGCTGCATCCACCGCCACCCTGCGCCATGTGTCTCTGTCGTCTGCTCACGCTGCTGACGGCTTCCGCTTTTTAACCTAGGCCTGTGTATGGCTTCAGAATAATGCTGCCTACACCGCCACCCTGCGCCATGTGCCTCTGTCGTCTGCTCACGCTGCTGCCAGGTCCATACTGATTCATGGCCCCCTGTACCGGCTCCTCATGAACGTGGTTCAGCGGGTTTGCATCACTTAACGGCAAATCGTTGA
Source organism: Staurois parvus (assembly GCF_062004578.1). NCBI lineage: Eukaryota > Metazoa > Chordata > Amphibia > Anura > Ranidae > Staurois > Staurois parvus. Next base: position 2,182,967 of record NW_028318388.1, on the reverse strand, counting down.
CAAACGCTGGGACGTTCAGTGTTGTGCGCATTAAGCCAGACACCAAAGGGCAGCACAGACCTGTTATTACTCGCTCAAGCATGGCTGAACAAAACCAGTCTCTACCACAAATTGGACCCAGACCTGCCCAGGGTCTCGTAAGTAGATTGCACGGAGGAGTAGAGTTCGTTATTGGAATTAACTGTGAGGGACTTTTAAACCTAGGCCTGTGTATGGCCTTCAATTGAAGCTGCTTCTGCTCCGCCACTCTGCCATTGGACTCTTGATAGTCGTCGACTATCAAGAGTCCAATGGCAGAGTGGCGGAGCAGAAGCAGCTTCAATTGAAGGCCATACACAGGCCTAGGTTTAAAAGTCCCTCACAGTTAATTCCAATAACGAACTCTACTCCTCCGTGCAATCTACTTACGAGACCCTGGGCAGGTCTGGGTCCAATTTGTGGTAGAGACTGGTGTTGTTCAGCCATGCTTGAGCGAGTAATAACAGGTCTGTGCTGCCCTTTGGTGTCTGGCTTAATGCGCACAACACTGAACATCCCAGCGTTTGTCAACGATTTGCCGTTAAGTGATGCAAACCCGCTGAACCACGTTCATGAGGAGCCGGTACAGGGGGCCATGAATCAGTATGGACCTGGCAGCAGCGTGAGCAGACGACAGAGGCACATGGCGCAGGGTGGCGGTGTAGGCAGCATTATTCTGAAGCCATACACAGGCCTAGGTTAAAAAGCGGAAGCCGTCAGCAGCGTGAGCAGACGACAGAGACACATGGCGCAGGGTGGCGGTGGATGCAGCAGTATTCGGAAGCCAAACACAGGCCTCGGTTAAAAAGCGGAAGCCGTCAGCAGCGTGAGCAGACAACAGAGGCACATGGCGCAGGGTGGCGGTGGAGGCAGCAGCAATGGAAGGCCATACAGCACCCTATCACAAAATGGAACCCACCAATAGTGTAAGGAGACCTGAAAGTGGCACATGGCAGAGTCTGGCGATGAAGTCAGCAGCAATGGGAGGCCGTACAGGGACCCATGACACACTCTGGACCTGGCAGCAGCAAGAGGAGGCGGTACAGGGGCCCATGGCAGAGTGGCGAAGCGTAAGCAGCTTAAATTGAAGGCCATACAGAGGCCTATGTTAAAAATAATAACATGTTTGGGGCATGATTCATGGCGGATTTAGTCAGTTGTGTCAGGAACTGGTGGTTTGAAATCCAGACTAATCCACGCCTGATTCATTTTCACAAACGTGAGTCTCTCCACACTTTGGGTGGACAGTCGTGTCCTCCGCGGAGTTACAATACCTCCTGCCGCACTAAACACGCGCTCCGATGCCACGCTACTGGCCGGGCATGACAGCCTTTCAAGGGCAAATTCAGCTAGTTGGGGCTAAAGGTCAAGTTTCGTTGCCCAGTAGTCAAGGGGATTGTCTACCTCGGTTGGCAGGGTGCTGTCCAAGTAGGCCCGAGCCTGTTGTTTGAGGTCCTGCTCCAGGTCCACCTGATGCTGCTGCTGCTGCTGCTGCTGCGGCTGGTTAGTAGTTTCCTCACTGCGCTGGTGAAGAAAGCTACTCATCATCGACTGCAGACTGAGGCAGCCGCTGCTGGTGGAGCTGCCACTGCTCCTACCACCCCACCCCTCCCCTGCTGCCATGGCAGCGGAACGCGAGCGCACAGGGCCCACAGTGTCTGAGGATGGACGTTGGCGCAGAAAGGCAGAGACCAACTGACTACATAGGTGGTTTTTATAGTACTTTATTTTGGCCTCCCTCTCAGCAGGTGTGAAAAAGGCCACCATTTTTGAACTGTAGCGAGGGTCCAACAAGGTGGACAGCCAAAAGTCATCCCTCTGTCTGATGGGTATTATTCGCCTGTCGCTACGCAAGCAACCGAGCATGCTATGGGCCATTTGTGCCAAGGAATGCGAGGGACTCCCTGCCTCCATCTCCACAGCATACTGCCACGGTGCGTCTGGGTCCTCTGTCTCCTCCTCCTTCTCCTCTACCAGATGCTCCTGCTCCTCCACTCCTGTCCGCTGAGTGGAAAAACCACCCATTTCACTCAATAATTCCTGAGCACCAATGTCCTCTTCTACCTCCTCCTCTTCTTCCTGTCCTGCCCCCACAGGGGTCATGTGGCGTTGAGATCTGTGCGCCACGTCTACCGCACCCTGACCAGCCATTGTTAACAGCATTTGTTCCAGGACGTGCAACAGAGGAATGATGTCGTTCATCCCATAGTCCTGCCGACTCACGAATAGCGTGGCCTCCTCAAAGGGCCTGAGCAAGCGGCAGGTGTCACGCATGAGCTGCCAATGGCTGACATCTAAGTTACACAGAGGAGTACCTTTATCCGCTTGTAACATCAGGAAATCGGTGATGGCCTTTCGCTGTTCGTAAAGGCGGTCTAACATATGTAGGGTTGAATTCCACCTTGTTGCAACGTCGCAGATCAGGCGATGCTGTGGAATTCCGTTCTGCCGCTGCAGCTCAAGGAGGGTGTGCTTTGCGGTGTAGGAATGGCTGAAATGCATGCAAAGTTTACGTGACATTTTAAGGACGTCTTGCAGTGGGATGGTGGATTTTATCAACCGCTTGACAACCAGATTGAACACGTGAGCCATGCATGGCGCATGGCACAACCTTCCTTGATGCAGAGCAGACACCATGTTCTTTCCGTTGTCGGTCAACATGGTTCCGATTTTCAGTTTGCGCGGAGACAGCCATCTGTCGATTTCTCTGTTCATTACACTCAGAAGTTCCTCCCCTGTGTGACTACGTTCGCCAAGGCATACCAGGTGCAGCACAGCGTGACACCGTTGCGCCCTGCACATGTGATATGCCGGTCGGGTAATGGGACTTGGCACGGGGGTGGCGGCTGAGGACACGGCGGAAGAAGAGGTGGTAGAGGCGGACATCTTTGCTGGACCAAGGACGTGCAAACGTGGAGGCAAAAGCGGCGTGACCTGTCCAAGTTGCTGGTGCGGCTGTGCCGGCACCACGTTCACCCAGTGGGCCGTAAATGACATGTACTGTCCCTGACCGTAGTTACAGCTCCACACGTCGGCGCTGCCGTGCACTTTGGCAGAGACCGACATGCTCAAAGACTGGCCCACCATCTCTTCTACATGTGAATGCAGGGCTGGCACTGCCTTTTTGGCGAAGAAATGCCGGCTTGGCACTCTCCACCGCGGCTCGGCACAAGCCATCATTTCTCGGAAAGGTGCTGAGTCCACCACTTGGAAAGGGAGGGACTGCAGCACCAGCAACTTGGACAGGAGGACGTTCAGCTTCTGCACCGTCGGGTGCGTGCTCGCAAACTGTTGTCTCTTGGAAACGGATTCCAAGAAAGACTGCTGACGGAATCCGTGAAGAGGAGTAGCAGGAGAAGGAGCATCTGAACGAGCGGAAGATGCCAACGAGCGACAACTCCCCTCAGCAGAGGTGTTGGAGCCTTGACTGGCTGATAGAGGGCGATTGACGTCGGGTGACGGAGCAAGTAACGGAGCGGGTGATGGAGCGGGGGCTGGGGCAGGCAGAACCGCCGTATCTTTATCACGGTTTTCCCAGGCCACCGAATGGCGACGCTGCATATGCTGACGGAACGCTGTAGTCCCAACATGGGCCCCCTGGCCACGCTTGACTTTCTGGCCACATAGTCGACATACGGCTACGTTTACTTCCTCGGGCGTCTTGACGAAAAATTGCCACACCGCCGAGTAGGAAACTTTGCCCCCGCTACTCCTCACTGGCTGACTGCTACTTCCTCCGTGCACACCGGCACCACTACTGGCCGTGGTGGTAGGCTGCAGTGGAGCTGGTGCTCTACTCCGTGGCCGTTTGCCTCCACTGACACTGCTGCGACCCTGCTGCCTCCTGGGCAACCCACCGACTGTTTTGCTCGCTGCCAAGCTGCCACCCTCTTCTCCTGATGATGCGGAAGCAATAGCCTGATGACGACGAGGCTGCCAAGTGCGATCAGCCTCATCATCATCAATTAGGGTCTCCGCCTCACTACTAGCCCCCTCGGCTGCGTGTGGGTCAGGAGACAGACCTGTCTCTAGACCGGCTACCGAGCCACTCTCCTCGCCAGTACTTCTTCGCCTGGCTGCTGAAGAGGCGGATGTCTCCCCCCGTTCCTGACCGCACTCTGTTACCTCTTCCTCACTGTACAGTGGGGCTGAGCCCACAGCATGCGATACTTCGCTTGGTGAGGGAACACCAAAGGACAGGGGCAGGTAGAGGACACGTGATTTCAGTGGGCTTGCTCCCGGGCCATGCCAACTAACGGTTGTGTCTGACGAACCCACCGACCGTTGGCTGTAGGTGTCAGAGGTGACCTGGGAAGAGGAAGACGACCGAGTCAACCAATCAATGACGGCAGGGTTGTCGGTGGAGACACGACCGCTGGATGACACCGGGAGCACTGGCCTCTGGCTGTGACTAGTGCTGCCTCGACCCCTTCCTCTGCTGCCACGTCTGCTCGCTCCTGAAACATTGCCTCCTCTGCCACTCCTCTGCGTGTTGTCTGACATACTCTTTAATTCAATAGTGGTTGTGAAGCAGAAAGTAACGATTCTGTGTCCCTGAGTAACAATTCTGTGTCCCCGAGTAACGATTCTGTGTCCCTGAGTAACAATTCTGTGTCCCCGAGTAAGGATTCTGTGTCCCTGAGTAACGATTCTGTGTCCCTGAGTAACAATTCTGTGTCCCTGAGTAACGATTCTGTGTCCCTGAGTAACAATTCTGTGTCCGTGAGTAACGATTCTGTGTCCCTCAGTAACGATTCTGTGTCCCTGAGTAACAATTCTGTGTCCCTGAGTAACGATTCTGTGTCCCTGAGTAACAATTCTGTGTCCCTGAGTAACGATTCTGTGTCCCTGAGTAACAATTCTGTGTCCCTGAGTAACGATTCTGTGTCCCTGAGTAACAATTCTGTGTCCCTGAGTAACAATTCTGTGTCTGTCCCTGAGTAACGATTCTGTGTCCCTGAGTAACAATTCTGTGTCCCTGAGTAACGATTCTGTGTCCCTGAGTAACGATTCTGTGTCCCTGAGTAACAATTCTGTGTCTGTCCCTGAGTAACGATTCTGTGTCCCTGAGTAACAATTCTGTGTCCCTGAGTAACGATTCTGTGTCCCTGAGTAACGATTCTGTGTCCCTGAGTAACGATTCTGTGTCCCTCAGTAACGATTCTGTGTCCCTGAGTAACAATTCTGTGTCCCTGAGTAACGATTCTGTGTCCCTGAGTAACAATTCTGTGTCCCTGAGTAACAATTCTGTGTCCCTCAGTAACAATTCTGTGTCCCTCAGTAACGATTCTGTGTCCCTGAGTAACTATTCTGTGTCCCTGAGTAACAATTCTGTGTCCCTGAGTAACGATTCTGTGTCCCTGAGTAACGATTCTGTGTCCCTGAGTAACAATTCTGTGTCCCTGAGTAACGATTCTGTGTCCCTGAGTAACGATTCTGTGTCCCTGAGTAACAATTCTGTGTCCCTGAGTAACGATTCTGTGTCCCTGAATAACAATTCTGTGTCCCTGAGTAACGATTCTGTGTCCCTGAGTAACGATTCTGTGTCCCTGAGTAACAATTCTGTGTCCCTGAGTAACAATTCTGTGTCCCTGAGTAACGATTCTGTGTCCCTGAGTAACGATTCTGTGTCCCTTAGTAACTATTCTGTGTCCCTCAGTAACGATTCTGTGTCCCTGAGTAACAATTCTGTTTCCCTGAGTAACAATTCTGTGTCCCTGAGTAATGATTCTGTGTCCCTGAGTAACGATTCTGTGTCCCTCAGTAACGATTCTGTGTCCCTGAGTAACAATTCTGTGTCCCTGAGTAACGATTCTGTGTCCCTGAGTAACGATTCTGTGTCCCTGAGTAACAATTCTGTGTCCCTGAGTAACGATTCTGTGTCCCTGAGTAACAATTCTGTGTCCCTGAGTAACAATTCTGTGTCTGTCCCTGAGTAACGATTCTGTGTCCCTGAGTAACGATTCTGTGTCCCTGAGTAACAATTCTGTGTCTGTCCCTGAGTAACGATTCTGTGTCCCTGAGTAACAATTCTGTGTCCCTGAGTAACGATTCTGTGTCCCTGAGTAACGATTCTGTGTCCCTGAGTAACAATTCTGTGTCCCTCAGTAACGATTCTGTGTCCTTCAGTAACAATTCTGTGTCCCTGAGTAACAATTCTGTGTCCCTGAGTAACAATTCTGTGTCCCTGAGTAACGATTCTGTGTCCCTCAGTAACAATTCTGTGTCCCTGAGTAACAATTCTGTGTCCCTGAGTAACAATTCTGTGTCCCTGAGTAACGATTCTGTGTCCCTGAGTAACAATTCTGTGTCCCTGAGTAACAATTCTGTGTCTGTCCCTGAGTAACTATTCTGTGTCCCTGAGTAACAATTCTGTGTCCCTGAGTAACGATTCTGTGTCCCTGAGTAATGATTCTGTGTCCCTGAGTAACGATTCTGTGGCCCTAAAGTCTCTGTGGCCCTAACTCTGTCCCTAATACAGACAGGTCTGTCTCTCTTGAATGACCGGAGGCTAATGGAGAATTCTAAGATGGCTGCGATTTATAGCTCCACCATTACACAGTGCTGGCTGGCTGGCTGCTGATTGGCTAATGCGATCACATGTCATGAATGAATGCATTATGGGTCAGCGCGCCTTGTCTGCGCGCCTTCCCAGAGATCCCCGCTCCGTCGCCACACATGTCGCCGCCATTTTTGGGAAAATTCGATTCGTGCATCCGAAGTTTGCTAATTTTCGGATTCGGCGCGAATCGAATTTTTCCTAATCTTCGAAACGAATTCCACTTCGCCATGTTCGATTCGCTCATCTCTACTTACAACCTAAGATCCCTAACTCACATCTATACTAGGGCTAATTTAGACAGGAGCCAATTAACCTACCAACATGTCTGTGGACTGTGGGAGGAAACCCACAGAGGCAAAGGGAGAACCTGAAAACTCCAGGCAGGTAGTGTTATGGTTGGGATTCGGAACCGATGACCCTAGTCCTGTTAGGTGGAAGTACTTACCACTTATCCACTGTGAAGATAATTTGTACAATAAACTGTTGGTCTACCAGTGTCAAAGGACACAAATTCTGAGCATGCAATAAAGGCTGGGTGCCAAAGAGAGGTCAGCAAGTGGGGGGGGGGGGGGGTGCCATTCTAATTTTTCATTGGGGCCCTATAATATTTGGTTACACCCTTGACTAAAACCATTATGTAATACTTAGGAGACATGGAATGGACTAGGCTCCAGATGTTTGACTGTGCAATCAAGCTGCTCTCACATAACTTGCACCAGCTATGAACACTTTGTCCAATCTTTGGCCAATGTTTGCCCTTTGCAAATGAGCTCACAGTACGTTGCAAGCTGATCAATGTCTAGGCTCTGACGCAAATCGCAGAAATTGCATTGTGCTTCCTCTGGAGCTCTAAAAAAAAGCATTTCAATTTTGAAAAAAAGGAGGAAACCCCTTTTTCCTGTAGAAGTGATGTTAGGCTGTCAATAACCCATTGTATTCACACTCTTAAAAGCAATTAATGCCTGATTCTGAAAATTCTACCATAGCATGCGTACATTAAGTGTCTCCAGATTTTTATCTCCCCATCCTTTTTTTTTCCCAGCAAACCCTCGGTGCCAGCGAGTCCCATAGCAGAAGGGTGGGTGGGAAAGGAGCACAAAACAGAGTAAACAAATAGGATTACACAGAGGATATTTACAATTGCTGCCCATACTTCCAATTTCCTCACCAGACAATGTTCTGTTAGAAAGAGAGGGGCTTCAAGATTTGGGAAAATACATTGTTTTGCTTGCAGCGGGGATTCTTGAAATTCATTTGCTTTGGATGTTTATTTTTGTAGGCATTTTTATTCTGTTATATTGTGCTGGCTAGTCTGCAGAAAAAAAAATAATACCAGTAGCATGTACAAAAATAAAAATGCAATAATTGTGTATAAAATAAAGAAATGTTACAAATGTTTGCTGATTTTATGCTGATTTTAAAAGTCGGTAAAGGTATGAAAGTAAGCATAGCTCAGTAATGAAAAATAACGTTTGCAGCAAACCAAAAACCCTAGACCAGAAGCCTATCAATCGCGGGCACGACCACCAGATGTGCAAGACGTCCTCACGTAGACCACAGTTCAAGAAACACCTATCTCCACCAGTCGGATTAAAGTGAGCAGTCCGAGCCGGGACCCAGTACTACCGCAGGAGAACTTTGTAGGCTTCCTCAAGAGTGACGGTATTGAAGGAACATTTTGCCACCATCCCCCAAGCCTTCTGCCAATCCTCAGCCGCAATTGAGAAACCTAGATCTCGCTCCCATTGAGAGACATAAGACAGGGGTGGTGAGGAAGACCTCTGGTTAAGAGAGGCATTAATCACAGAAATGAGACCAGAGGACCCTGGGAAGTGTTAACAGACATGTTCAGAGGGCGTTTTGCAGTAAGGATATGTAGAGGTACGAGGGAAGGACAGGACCCAGTGGCGCAATTGCAAATAATGATAATATTCCCACAGTGGGACCCCCCTTGATTCTCTGAGAAACTCCCATGATGGAAACAAACGAATGCTCAGAAAATTACGTACAATAACAAAGCCATTGGAGGTCCACCAAGAGAAAGAATGGGGATGTTTTAAGCCTGGTGGAAATAAAGGATTAAGCGCAATCGGCAAAAGAGGTAGAAAAGATATCAAATTACCCGAATATTTAACAGAATCCCAGGTTCATAGACTGTGAAGCATGATAGGGCTCGGGTCTGGAGGCCGCAACTTAGGCAGGAGCCAAAGCAATGTAGTTAAGGAAAGCGGAGCACAGTTGGTTAATTCCAAGAGTACCCATAACAGGATATCCATCGTGGCATGAAGCATGGACAACTGGGAAATTTGAGCCACCAAGCAGTATCTAGACAAACCTCCCTGTAGTCTATGAGTATACAGAGTGGATCTAGGCCCTCTGGGATGTTTATGAGCCCAAATAAAATGGAGAATCCGGCTTTGCAATAGACGAAGAAAAAACGTAGGGACCTGAATAGGGAGAGTGCAAAAAAAGTACAGGATCTTCGGAAAGATAGTCATTTTGACAGCATGTATCCGACCAATCCATGATAAAGAAGGAAACTGCCAAGAATGAAGCAGGGAAGTAACAGATTGTAGTAAGGGGTAATAATGAGCCAAATATAAGTCAGAGTAGGAGGTAGTAAGTGTAACACCAAGATAAGCCAGGGAATGGGATGGCCAACGGTAGGGAAATTGTGTCTGCAACTGTTTAACCAGGTAGGCAGGGAGCATAATATTCAATGCCATGGTTTTAGACAAATTGATGCTAAGGCCAGATACAGCCAAAAAACGGTCCAATATGACCTGGAATTTGGGGAGAGTGATGAGAGGATTGGTTAAAACCAAGAGAGCATCATCTGTATAAAAGTTGGCCTTGTATTGAGTGCTGGCATAGGGGACACCAGAAATATCCGAGTGATTTCGAATGGCTGCAGCTAGAGGTTCGAGAGTGACAACAAAAAGAGCAGGTGATAGTGGGCATCCCTGTCTCGTGCCCCTAAAAATGGGGAAAGATAAGGAAACAAAGCCCACGTATTTGACAGAGGCAGAGGGAGACGAATATAAAGCCGAGATCCATGGCAAAAATGCGTCACCAAACCCCGATCTAGACGGTGTATATGTCAAATACTCCCAAAAAAGGACCGTTTTATAAATGTCCAGGGATAAAAGAAATCCCTGTATCCTGCGGTGATGTAAGATATGACTGAGATGGATGACTTTACATATGTTATCAGCAGCTTGTCGCCCCGGAATGAAGCCAACCTGATTGACCTGTTTTCTATCCACGACTCTTCCTGCTGCTTTGCCTCTTGTCTGACTCTATGATTGCTGACTTCAGCTTAGTCTATGACCATGATTCCATCTGCCATACTGTTCCTGTGATTCCTGCCAGCTGCTTGTCTGATTTCCATCCTTTCATTTTGGCCTTTAATCAGGTACATGAAATGAAATATTAAGTTGTAAAACTCTCCAGCATCTTACATAAACTAATATATCAGTTCTGGATGATGGGCCTCTGAATGTGTATGTTTCATGTACAAATGGACCCTTTAAGACAGGGGTGTCCAAACTTTTTTCAAAGAGGGCCAGATTGGATGAAGTGAACATGGTGGAGGGCCGAACATTTTTCCGAACATTCTTTGAACCATTACAATTAAATGCAAATAAATTATTTTATGCCAAGTTAATTGCAAACGACATACTTTTCATTTCATAACATTAAGATCAACTGACAGCTGAGTTTTCACAATATATTGAAAATAAATTTTAAAAAAACTTACCTGCACTAATGTGAAGGGTGAAACTGAGATCTGGATTGCAGCAAATCGGTTAGATCAGGTACAAAGGCAGTGGTTTTGATGCGCAAAATGTCACGCAGATGAGAGTCACGTAGTCTTGTCCTCACACGGTTCTTGTTAAGGTTCATAGCAGAGAATGTCTTCTCACACAAATATGCTGAGCCAAACAAGCTCAGCATTTTCTTAGCCAATGTCCGAATCTCTTGAAACCTGCCCTTATCCAGTTGGCGGTAAAAGTTCACAAGAGAGAGCTGTTGGTGACGACTGCGTAACTCGCTGTCACAATGCAGCTCAATGAGCTCAAGCTGCAGCTGATCTGGAGCATCATCGGGGTCAACAGAGAATGGAGAGGAGAAAAGGCTGATCTCATTTTCAATAGCTGCAAAATCTTGAAAGCGCTGTTTAAACTCTTCAGCCAGAGATGCGATGTCTGCTGCATACCTGCTCATTTGCGCACTGATATTGTCCTGTGAAAAACTGTTCATTACTTCCTGCAATGCTGAAAAATGTATGGTATTGGGCTGTGTTTGTGACAAATGCCTTTGGAAAAGTTGCAGCTTTGTTTCAAAGGCCTTGAGGTGTGAATAAAGCTGGTTTACCACTGCATCTTTTCCCTGAAGACTCGTGTTTAGTACATTCAGATGCTTTGTTATGTCAACTAAAAACCCCAAATCAGCCAGCCAAATAGGATCAGATAGTTCTCGCATCGGTTGCCCCTTTGTTTCCAGGAATTCTTTGATTTCCTTTCTGAGAGAGTAAAAACGCTGCAGCACAGACCCTCGACTGAGCCATCTTACATCGTTGTGATATAAAACATCTTCATATTCAGCCTGGATGTCCAGTAGAAACTGTTTAAACTGGCGGTGGCACAGAGAAAATAAAATTAATAGTCTTTACAACCGGTTTCATAACATGATCATATTTGAGATATTTAGCACAGAGAACTTGCTGATGAATGATACAATGGAGTTTAATAGCTTCGCCTCCTTCTTCAATCACCTTGTTACAGATTAGGGTTGATAATCCACTTCGTTCACCAACCATAGCAGGTGCCCCATCAGTAATAATCCCAGTAACTTTGTTTCAGGGCAGTTTCATGTCATCTATTGCGGAACTAACAGCAACAAATAAATCTTTTCCTCTTGTTTGATCCGTAAGGCTTTGGAGGTCAAGTAGCTCTTCATTCACATTTATTTCATCGTCCACCCCTCTCAAAAAAATCAGCAACTGAGCTGTGTCAGATAGGTCTGTGCTTTCATCACAGGCTATTGAAAAGAAGTCAAAATCCTGTCCTTTGGACATCAACTGTCTCTTAATATCTGATGAAATATCTTCAATTCTCCATGCTACAGTGTTACGAGCCAGGCAAATGTTGGCAAACTCTTGCTTCTTCTCGGGACAGATATTCTCAACCATTTTCATAATGCACTCTTAATAAATTCACCCTCAACAAAAGACTTGCAATTTTTAGCAATTAACGTTGCCACCTCATAGCTTGCCTTTGTGGCATTTTCATTTGACTCACGGGCTCTTGTGAAAAATCGCTGTTGTGACATTAAAACCGCTTCAAGTTGCTTCAACTTTTTACTGCGGTCGCGCCCTGTTAGTTTGTCGTATGTGCTATGTCTCATCTGGTAGTGTCTCTTGACATTAAATTCTTTATAAACGGCCACAGTCTCTTGACATATCAGACAAACACAGTGATTCCGTATTTCAGTGAAAAAAAAATCCACTTTCCACCTTTCCTGGAAACGGCGGCCCTCACTGTCAACTTTCCTTTTTTTATTTATAGTCGCCATTTTATAAATTGGCCAGAAGGGGAAGAGTGAATGGTGCAGTGCCAGAGTAAAAATGTGGCCCTTCTGGAAATGCGTTTATGAGAGTAATATGGCAGGAATTACATTTTGGAGATCTGATCCTTGTTCATATTTAGCAAGCATAATTCTGCATGATTCTGCTTCTGTTTGACCTTGGCAGGTGTAAGCTGAGTTATTTGACACGGTCAGACTCTCTGGTAGCAGCTCACACACTTCCACCACTCCACAGCGTCACAGATTCGGCTACGTCAGGGCCCTACCTACCTCTGTCCAGCTCCCTACATCCCAGCCCATGAAATGGCGGTCTGTCTCACACCCCAAATCCAGCAGTCCTGCGGAGGAGGTAGCTGGAGCTGAAGTCTCTGCTCGTCAGCCGGGAGGGGAAGAGACACTGCACACTGGAACGCCCTGACGTCACCGCCCTCTGTCGCTCCCAGCGCGCCACAGTCAGGCATGCGCACTGCCCTCTGCTCTCAAGCAGAAGACTGTCTGCCATAGAAGGGAGGGCAGTGGGAGGGCCACATTATACAGAGCAGGGAGGGCTGTTGGAGGGTCGTATTAAACCAACCCCCGGGCCGTAAATGGCCCGCGGGCCAGACTTTGGACATGCCTGCTTTAAGAAGTCTCTGGCAAGCTTAATATATGTGTTTCCAGCCAAAAAGTATGTTGAAAGAAGTACAATTCTATTAAGTCAGAGTTTACTGGCTTGTAACTGATTGGGCTGATAGAAGTTAAACCTTTAATGGACGATAAACCAGCTATCATAACTGACATCAAGGCTGGACATAACAGTTGTTGACTTTGCTCCAAGAGTTTTAAGTCTTCGCCTTGAAACTCAGGTTAAATCTACAAAGGGCCAAGCATCTGAGTCTTGATTCTAGCTATATCTTCACATGAAAATCAACGTCAGCTATTGGTTAAGCGATCACAGCTTAATTTGAGTAAACATTGTTACACTTGGTCATTTATTCAAAGCAGCATTTCCAAGGTCTTCATTAGCTAGAACAAGAAGTAAGACTTTGTTCCAGTTGTTAAATTGGAGTTCCACTCAAAAGTGGAAACTTCGCTTGTTTGCCTCTCCCCCCCCCACTGCCATATTCGGCACTTTTTGGAGGGGGGAGCAGGTACCTGGTTTTGACAGATACCCGCTCCCACTTCTGGCTCTGTTCACCACAGCAAAGTGAGCCAAAAGTTTGGCCCCCTCCTTCCTCCCACAGTCTCCTAGGAACTTTCCAGGTCCCAGAAGACTGCCTGACCAATCAGGATGCACAGTGCGACTCACGCATGCGCAGTGGGCACCCGGCTGTGAAGCCACAAGCTGTCACAGCCTGGTGCCCACAGTTGAGATGTTGGCACCGTGTAGAGAAGAAGGAGAGAAGGGATGGCACGGGTGAGTACATCGCTGGACCCTGGGACACGTAAGTGTGTGTTTATTAAAAGTCAGCAGCTACAGTTTTTGTAGCTGCTGACTTTTAATAAACACAAAAACGTCTGGAACTCTGCTTTAATTACTGTGAATTCCTGGATGATCTGTTCTGAGGTCAATGCCTATTGTCATTTGCTTTTATAAAACAGCAACTCCTAAAGTAAATAAAGTTAACCTGTGAATTGGATTCTAATGCTATGCAGATAAAAAAAGCAATTGTGCTGCATCAGAAACTCCACTTCCTTTACCTAAGAAATTAATTAATACCTAGATTTAAATAAATTCAAGCAGGCTGATGTTCATGGCAAAAGAGGCTGGCGTCTGCCAAAAAAACTCTTTCCGTCTGCTTTCATTTTTTTTCTTAATTGCACACAGACTTCTGCACATGCATGGCTCAGTGTAGAACTACAGGTACATGTACAGGAGTTACATCATCCATGGCAGCCCTCTAGGGAAACCTAGCTAAAGACTGAAGACCGAGGACCCATTAGAAGCCCAGGAGAAGGTGACAACATTGGTGATGGAGGTAGGAGGGGGAGCGTGAACATCCCATTGCTGGAAGAGGGCATACTTGCACATTATGGCAAGAAGGCTGTAGATCCACAGTGGCATAAGTGACAGATCCAGCCGAGATTGGAGCTTTTGGGGGGATCTGCAATCTGGCCTCATGCCTACTGATTATGGGCACTGGCATTGGAGGGGGCTCTGTTCTTTGGGTGTGTGCCTGGGGACCTTTGGAGTAGCTTTACTTCTACTGATTCAAGTCCATGTCTCCCTGAAACACACAGACTCTGAGGACTAGAGGACCTGGATACAGATTTGGGGCCTCTGTGTTTTGGTGGGGTATAGAATCAACAGCCCAAACCAGCATTGACTGTTTTTACCCCCTCCTAGACTCAGAGATTCAAAGTAGAAGGTTATATTTAGCTCAAAACAACCTGATGCTGGAGTCTCCTACTGTTAGGTGTAATTTGTTCATGAAGGTGTGTTTACTGGAATAAGGTGTACTTCTGTTTGCCTATCCTGTCTAGGTGTGAAGTGTCTTTCTCCCATTGTGTAATTTCCCCATTCTGTGTCTCCATGGTGTGAATTCCAATTTTGTTAATTTAGTAACATTATTTCTGTCTGGATGTGATTGGTCTTGTGTCAACTTTACCTGGTTACTTAACCATTGTAGGACATTTACCCCAATGTGTAATATATGTGGTGACTGCCCCTATTTTTGAAGTGTAAAAAGTTTGTATTTCTGTTTAATAAAATTATTCCTTTGGTTTTACCTGGTCTGTGTATGATGCTTGGGGTTAAGGACTGGTATTAGCTATCAGCCTGCTGGAAGGGTTTGGAGGGCAGGAGGCACTGTTTGGTGGAGGCACCCAGGTGGGGTGTCAGGTGGTCCATCACAGCATATTTCTGCTTTAATGTGAAACTACAATGAGCCCATGTACAACCAAAATATTAGCCACAGGGTCCAAGAGGGAGCTGTTTATGTGAGTGTTAGGGACTCTTTAATGACTGGCATAGAACCACTCCATTGGTGTAAGTCCAATGTGGTGCCAATATTTAAAAAAGGGATCAAAGTCTTTACCAAAAAATTTAAGGCCTGTTAGTTTAACCTCTATAGTTTGGAGGATACTGGAGAGTTTAACTAAAGATCACATAGATCAGTTATTTCTGGAAAAAATATATTAAGTAACAGACAGCACGGATTCATGAAAGACAGAAGTTTTCAAACAAATATGGTTTCTTTTCATGAGGCGGTAAGCAGAACCTTAGACAAAGGAGTGACTGTGGACGTTGTATACCTGGATTTTGCAAAAGCGTTTGACACAGTTCCCCAAACATAGCTAATGTGTTAGGTAAAGTCTACAGGCTCAGAAAAATCAGTTTGTAAAGTTATAGAAAACTGGCTTAAATATTGAATTCAGAGAGTAGTGTTTAATTATTCATAGTCTGAATGGTCTAGGGTTGTCAGTGGTGTACCCCAAGGTTCAGTGTTGAGAACCTTACTTTTTAATATATTTATAAATGATATAGGGTCTGGGATTAAAAGTACCATTTCAGTCTTTGCAGATGACAGCTATGCAGTGGAATAACCTTCTTTACAGGATGTCTCCAACTTACAACAGACTGCTAGTGTGATTAATTTCCCCCTGCATTATAGAGGGTTCTGGAATCACAGTGGGTGGAAAGGCAGATAGGAAATCTCAATATTTATGGGGTTTCAGCCAATCCCTGGGGAAGTGTACCCAGTAGGTGGCTGGGGAGCCCATAAATAGTCTGGGGCCTGGAGCAATGTGAATTGGTCCTGGGTGCAGTCCTGCTGGAGGAGTCCCTAGCATGAGAGAGGCTCTACTCCTAAGGGTAGGTGGTTGGAGCATTGCAGTGTGTTCAATGAGATTCCAGCTGCAGCATACCTGAGGGGGTCTATTTAAAGGGCTTAATATGGGGACCTGGTTTGGAGAACTCACTGAAGGGTGTCCAGTGGAAGCTGGAAAGGGGTTCCAGTTTTCCTATGGCAATGTGAGTATTATTTCCCCCCTCACTGAAGAGTGCCCGGTGGATATTGGAATGAGGCATCCAGTGATCCTGTGGCATTGCGTGTACTCACCTGAACTCACAGCACTTGTGTTTGATCATTTGGAGGTGACCTTTGCAAGATCCTCATTCCAGATACCTTTCTTGCCCTCTGCACAAAGATTAGAGAAGAGGTGTCCTCCTGTTATTTAGTGTTCCTGGGAGTATCCCATGCCACCCTTTACCCTACCCAAGCTTCTCCAGCAATAAAAAGTATAAAATAAATTCCTAAACTATGTATTGAGAGAGAGAGAGAGAATTCTGGGTGCCTGGCTGTCTCTGCGCCAATCTTTGGGAAAGAACCGGCTAAGTCTTAGCAGCTCCCGGGGGGGGGGCTTGTAGCACTACACCTGGAATTTCTTCTTTTAGCTTTTATTCTTTCCATGTCTTACTGCAGTTGGAAGGAGT
Organism: Staurois parvus; assembly: GCF_062004578.1. Lineage (NCBI taxonomy): Eukaryota > Metazoa > Chordata > Amphibia > Anura > Ranidae > Staurois > Staurois parvus. Next base: position 2,166,384 of record NW_028318388.1, on the reverse strand, counting down.
TAAAAAAGCGTAACTAGAAAATCCAAAACAGGCCTAATGCCCCTGAATCAGATCTGGCAATGAACCTATTCAGCACATATTTCCAGAGATTTTTGTCTTTTATTTCTATAATATCAACAAACAGACCATTACTCTCTGTGCTCAAGACAAGCCCATTATGAAAGAAACACCGCAACTTAAGAGGATGTTGACTTTGTACGAAGTGGCGTGCTTTCCTTAGTAGCTGGCTGTTTGCTTTTCCCCAAGCAGATCCATGAATGGAGAGCCAAGGGGGGAAATCACAGGGAATTGAATGTATCTTTTGCTTGGCAATACCTCAAAGGTATCAAATCATTGTTTCCAAGAAATTCTCAAACCTTTTGTACGCTGCAATCAAGATTTTTTTGTGGAGAGTGAAATTTTATAAGCCATAAGATCTTTAAAAAAATGCCTTTGCAAGTTTAAAGTTGAACTCCAGACAAACAGTTTTTTACCTACCATAGGATTTGAGTTTCAGTTCATAAAGTTCTTAGAATTACACAGCAGGATACCTGATTTTTTTCCTGCTGCAGTTGTTTAATTCCTAAGCTGGTCATACATGAGTAATTTTTTTTCGTTCAGCCAGTGTGTAAGAGGGGCTTTGCGGTTGACTGGATTTGAGTTCAAGCACAACACCCTACCCTCATTCCAGTCCTGGTGGAACACAATCCCACCTGCTGAAGCCTACCCCTCCGCTATCTTGTGCTTTGCTCCTTGCTGTAAGCCTCCTCACGGCGTTCCTGGCCATAGACCCTTCTATCCAAAGAAGGAATTGTTTTGGCGGCTTGTTACCACACTTATTCACTTGGTTCTATCTAAGATTATAAATATAATAAGTGATTACAACCTTTTGTCTATACATGAATTTAGCCAATCCTCATGTGGCTATTACCAATAATGTTAATATCAAATAATAACAACTGTGCCAAAAATGAAGATCTAATTTATTTACACAGAAAAAGAAGCTTGCAATTAATCAAATACAACAAAATATAATGTAGCCAGTATAACTTTAAAAGTAGTAATATTACAATCAGGGGCGGACTGACAACTCATGGGGCCCCCGGGCAATAGGGAATCATGGGGCCCCTGTGTCCTTGCCCAAACTCAAAAAAGCCTATGAAAAAGGTACCAGGGGCATCTCATGGGGCCCCCTACTAACCCTGGGCCCTCGGGCAGTGCCTGAGCTTCCAAATGGTCAGTCCGCCCCTGATTACAATGCAAATACAGAATGTTACAAATACAAAGAAAGATGACTATAGGATAGAATGTTACAGAAAAGAAACAGAATAATACATTACGCAGACATCCTGATGACTGCTCTTCGAAAGAGGCAAGGGACAAAGAGACAGATATGTGAGTAATGGCATACTTTATACCCCCTCCACCCTCCATTCCAGGTAGTCACACCCTTCAATAGGTTCCAGTATTTTGCCATTTCTGTTCAAAGGGGGGCTCTGTGATTTGTGAAAGACATTGGCCAACTGTAATTTAGGATAGGCCAATGTCCAGGGAAGCATACCTCCTTTGAAACCAGTTCCCACAGGAAACTCCCTAGGAGGTGTTAGAAATGATATCTCCAAGGCCTATTCAGCTGGATGGCCCTACTGTCATAAACCTCTACAGGAAACCTTCTAAGGGGGGTGTTGAGGTGATACAACATATGGTAAATAAGTTGCAGGAATTGAGACCCCTATCAGAAGTTCACAATAATGTTAAAAATGATTGTAGGCCCAAAATATCTATCACAGAATGTCTCTACAACAGAGGCGTAGCTAGAATATTTTGCGCCCGGGGACGAACTGTAAAATTGTCGCCCCAGCCCCCCTCCCCGTTTAATCACATTTTTCTATTACATTGGATAAGGAAAAACAATTTAAATTTTAATGAAAAATTTTATTTAAAAAAGCACATTTTTAGAAATTATATTACATGACTCACTCAGTCACTGTGGTAGACTGGTTTACATAGTCTACAAAAGATTTATTTTTCTTGATGTCACTGTTGCAAACTGGTCAATCACATAATCAAAATCTGTTTTTTTCCAATGTTTCTCTTTCAAGGCTAAGAAGAGCAAAATCACGGTCACATATGCCCATTTTTATATCAACGCTCAATACGTGCAGACGGAACCGGCTGTATGCAGAATCCGTATCTTGGCTGGCTGCAGTGGCTGGCAGGTAGCATCATCACTGTGGATGGCAGACGTATCAGATGACACGTCTGCTGCAGCCACTGCAGTGATCTTGTGACCGATTTATTACCCTTGTTCACTTATTATTATGTAACGTTGTAAGCCTCATTTTGGCGCCCCTGTACCTTGGCGCCCGGGTACATATGTACCCCCCTGCCCCCCCCCCCCTAGCTACGCCTCTGCTCTTCAACAAAAACCTTCACTGTGCTCACTGGTGCTGTTCACGGAATGGTAAGACAGTCACATCACAAGGACTTACAATCTGGAGTCACTTGACATACACAGTCAATCACATAAAGTTGATGATCCGCAGTAGTCCCAGGTGAAGAAACGTGAAGTCTCTCACAGCCATCTCCCTACAGACTCTCCTCTGCCCAGGGTCATCAGAACTCACAGATCTGTATTTTCTAAAGACACCTCCTAGCTGGGTACACTTTCCCCAGGAACCCTCCAGGGAAGCAGCCTCACACAGGGATCTCCAGCCTGGCCTAAAAGGCCTTTGGCAATCTGCCCTAGCCTCCACCTTTTTAAGGGACAGAATGTCTACAGCTTGCTCCTCCTGTATACAGGTCCACTCAACCCGACCTCCTGCCCTGTGCAGGGACTACATGATTTGCTACATGCTCATAGGTGTGGGGTGTTTGTCTCTCATGCCTCAAGACTCCCTGTGTCCCGTCCCCACCTAGCTTATATATGGGTGCTGACCAGGGGCGGACTGACAATTCATGGGAGAAATAGGAGATCATGGGGCCCCTGTGTCCTTCCCCAAACTCAAAAAAGCCTATGAAAAAGGTAGCAGGGGCATCTCATGGAGCCCCCTACTGACCCCGGGCCCTCGGGCAGCGCCCGAGTTTCCAAATGGTCAGTCCGCCCCTGGTGCTGACTCACCCCTGACATCACTTGTGGGTTGGCTCTACTTAAACGGAGCTTAACACCTAGTGTCCCTACCTGCTGTACCAGACACTATTCTGGTACAGAATTACCCAGTGGCCAAGTGGCTAATGAAAAAAAACCTGACCCAATTCTCCCATCCACATATTCGATGTGGATGCAGGAATCCTCCTCGCTGTGTCATTGAATTCTAAAAGCAGGACTTCCCCGCCACCAGAATACATTGATCAGCAGTGCAGCCTATTGGCTGCATGCACTGATTGAGCAAGAATTTACCAACAAGCCAGTTCATAAGAAGTTAATCGATAGATTGAGTTCTCATGCATGGTAATGGCCATAATTTGTCCACTTCCTACTGAACTGGTCCTTTTTCGATCTATGTATGAGCAGATTTACAGTTCTTCACTCTTCAACAACCTGTGAATAGACAGTGAAAAGAAAAGCAGAAGACTGATGAGCTCATCTCTGTCACTCTGCTTGGTCCTTCTATGAGCATGCATATAGACACTGCAGCACAATTGTGCTTGTGCTGCATTTCCCTCTTCCAGTCTCAGCTTTACCAAAGCAGCCCATAGATGGCTTGATAGTGGATGGTAAGAAAATAGCTTGATTAACCCTCAACACACTCAGTGCTGATGGGGAAATGCCTTCTTCAGTGCTATTGTGTTAGAACACAATGATTACTGCTAGAGGCTATAGCTGCTAGTAAAAAAATCAGACAGGCTGGTGTGATGAACTTGGGTACAATCAGCCTGCCCATATATTAATCGAATCTCAGCTGGTCCCTGCTGAACTGGCCGAATTTCAATCCATGTATGGCTGGCTTAAAAAACCTATGTGTCACCTACCCTCGATTGAACCTATTTAGGTTTTCTCCTATGCATACTGGCTTGAAGAAGTGACACAAGGACCCAGAAGTAATGTTTTACATGCTGCTTCCAGAACTCTAGCAGGAAGGGGAAAGCAGGAAATAGGCATTCATTGATCTTCCTCCCCTTTACCTGGCAGCCCCCACCAGGCCAATTAATGCAAGCACAGAGCCTATGAAACATGGCAGTGGTGCACGCAGCGGGGGTTGGAGCTTATGGGGGCATACAGAAGCACTTCCATCTGACAGCCAACAGTCAGCTTGTCAGAGTTACACAAAATTTAAACCCAATAAATGTCTGCGCTCAGATAAAAAAAATGATATAGTGAAAGCAGCTAGCACTATGAACGATAGAGAACCTCAAATAATATAATACCAAAAGTGCAGCGCAAAGACATTAATAAACAAAAGTGATAATTAAAAAAACAGTCCACCAACAATAGACTGTGATCAAATGAAAATCCACAAAACATGTGCTTCTAGCTATCAAGGGGGGGGGGGGGAGAGAAGAAACGACTCATCCAATGAGACTGGAGAGAAGGTGGTGACACCTCAATATCCCTGGTCGGAACAAAGAATGAGTAGGAGCTCTTACCGGAGCTGTTGGGCTTCCAAATTAATGAAAAGCCAGCAGCGCTTTAGGGGTTAACCCCAAAACACTTCCACGGTAGAAGGCATGATGGTACTGCAACCTGCGGTTAGACTCCTACTTTGTTTCCCACCAATGGGGGCATGCAAGATATAAAAAATACCTGTGAAGTATATCCCTGTATAATACTTTATTAAAAGTAATCTATTGCACTTACAATTGGTTAACAGCATAAAGCCGTCAAAGACAAATGGGGCTGCAGCAATCCCAATACAGTGTACAATCATTCCTGCCGGCCAGATTTACACAAACTCCCAGCCGCTGAAGCCACTGGGAGTGTTTGTAAAATACCCTTTGCCACCGACATATGGCATATGGCAGTGGTGGTAAAAGGGTTAAACATTTTCCCAGGGGTGGACTGACAACTCATGGGGCCCCCGGGCAATAGGGGATCACGGGGCAACTGTGTCCTTGCCCAAACTCCAAAAAGCCTATAAAAAAAGGTACCAGGGGCATCTCATGGGGCCCCTACTGACCCCGGGCCCTCGGGCAATGCCTGAGTTTCCAAATGGTCAGTCCACCCCTGCATTTTCCCCATTAATACATTTCACCTCACCTCTCATTGGGAACAGCTCTAGAATTTATGATCTGTTTTGGTGACAGTGGACACCAGTTCTAATAGAGAGGCGAATCTGCAGTGGAGGCAGCAATAAAAACTTGATGGTATAGAGTTGATTTGCTAACGCTGGAAAGTGCAAAATCCGGCAGCTGTGCATAGAAACCAATCAGCTTCCCATTTTTTTTTTGTTCGCCAAAGCTTAATTGAACAAGTTGAAGTTAAAAGCTGATTGGCTACCATGCACAGCTGCACCAGATTTTGCACTCTCCAGTTTTAGTAAATCAACCCCAGTGTGTACTCTTTCCCCACACTATCCAAAACAAAAAGAAAAGATTTTGCCTAAAGATATACTTTAACCACTTCCACGCTGCCCTGTAGCAGAAATACTGCTACAGGGCGACACAGGTGAACAAAATCACGTATATATATGTAGGGGGCGCATGTACATGCCCTACCCATGCTGACAATCATGGCCTTGGCTGTCAATCACTGGGTCCCGGCTGGTCATTACTTGTTGGCACCCAGTGATCCACGAGTATTTCCAATGGCGGAGATCTCTCCCCTGTCAGCTCCTGCACACTGCTTTGTATGGCTCTGCATAGCAGAGTTCATTGATAACTACAAGCTGACAGCGGCGAAGGCTGTTGGGACTTGTAGTTCATTCACAGGACTCTGTGAATGAACTACGTGGCTGCGTGGGCGGTGCACTGCACTTCAAAAAGTGACAGCTAGTATGGGGAACTTCTCCCCTTACTACTGCCACAGGCGGGGGGGGGGGATTGGGTGGCCACTGCAGCATTGGGGACATGTTACACATTGCACCCTAAAAATGGGCAGATCATGTAACATGTTCCCAAAGGTGAACTTATCCTTTAAGGAAAGCTTCCCATTTTAAGAGGTAAAACATAACTTTTTTAATTAAACGAATGAGTTAGGGCTTATATGAGATTTTAGTAATTGGGTTTACATATACTTTAAGGGGGACAGAACAACAAACCTTTTTTGCATGGTTTTCCTGCCAATTTGCTCATTGCCACACGTTATTACATGCCATACAAGGCCATACACCATCATTTCATAATTTGAAAACTTTATTCCCAGCTATTTCCTACAGTACACATAACCAAATATTATTGAGCCACTGCAAAAAAACACAGTGACTGCCAAGTATAACGTAGAAAAATGTCATTAGGAACAGAGTTGTGATGTAATTACTCCCATTTCCTTCCCTACAAAACACATGGAATAATTTGCTGTGCACTTCCAATGTCACTTTGGATGTGAGAAATAGCTTAGCAGTGGTATGAGCAGCAGCAATGTACGAGGGACATTCAAGTCAAATCAGGACTTTTAATTTTACAGGTATAAAAAGGGATGTTAGTGTAGCGGTACTACTTGCAGTAGTAAGTGGCAAGCTTGCCGTATTACTGATAGGCGGCGCACATGTCGCGGGCCAGTCCAGAGACCGTTAATCAAGATGGCAGACAACAGTGTTAGTGCGTGAATGGGACAGCATTTGGTGATGAAGTTTCTTGTGAATGAAGGCGCAAAACCAGTGGATATCTACAGAAGACCTCAAGCACAGTATGGTAATGAGATGCTCAGAAAGGCATTTGAATGGTGTAAACATTTCAAAGATGTCCATATGTCCATCAGTGAAGATCCAGCTGTGGTGATTCCCAGCCCACAGCAGTCATTCCTGTGAACATTCAGTGTGCGGAAAGCCTGATCCCGGATAATCGAAGCATAACTTTTCATGAAATTGCACAAAAGACTAATCTTTCTATGGGAATGGTGAACACAATGATGACAAAGTGAAGCAGGCTGTCCTAGGAAGGTTCAGGCGTAAGGATAAATCTTTCTATGCCGAAGCTTTCCAGGCATTAGTTAAACGCTGGGATAAATGTATAAATGTAGCAGGGGAGTATGTTGAAAAATAAATGCAGTTTCCACTCCTTGAAATCTGTTCTTTTATTTTATAAACTCAGACGTCTCGGCTTGACTTGAACTCCCCATGTATGTCTTAGAAGAACCAGTGTGGGAGGTTAGGTGGTCCTCGGTTACCTATAAGATCATTATCACACAACATATTTCAGCCAGAAATCCCTCTGTAGATGTCACAAAGTTTGATAGATTGTTGTCGGAGACAATTGCAAACAGCAAAGATGTTAGAGTGGTTGAAGTCCTCAGACAGATGGTCAGGTCAAGCAAAAGACATTATTAGAGTGGGGGTCAGGCAATTTGCAAAGTCAAGGTACCAGACAGGTGAGCTGAGCAAAGACAGACAATAGCAGAGATAACAGGCCAATGTTTAGGATAAGCACAGACAAGTTGAGTAGCCTGCTGTATTAAAGGTCGTTTAGGTCTTTTTCCATAGTTGCCCCACAGCCAGGCACATGGTCATTCCTTTGGCTCAATAAACAGTCTAGGGGTATGCTTTTCCAAGGCTTTATTGTAGAAGCTGAACTTGGATAGAAGTAGGGTAACTGTGGGATACTCCAGTGACCTTTAGTAGCAATTTGAGGATACTAATCTTTCTTCTTTAGAACTATAAGCCGAGTCCTTTGCACAAGTAAATGGTGGAATGAGCTTTGTAATAGCAACCTGAGGATATTAATCTTCCTCTTAGATATCTGAGTAGAGTAATTTCACTAAGAATTAAAAAGACTGGGCCCTTCAGGACACAAGACACAATGTCCCCTTTGAACACAGTTGACTCTATAGCACCTGAGTGACAGCAACAGCACAGAGTCTCTAGGATCTCTCACACCAGTCTGTACTCAATAATGTCCTTGGATAATTGGTTGCCTCCTTCCAAAATCTTCGAGACACTTTCTCCCAGTGACACCAGATTAGATCATCAGATGAAAAGCAACTTTCAGCAAAGTAGGCCTCCAGTTAGCCCAGCTAAACCACAGACACATGGCAGAATTGCCTAGGGGGCAATCAGCACCCCTAATCTGTGATCTCCTCCTTTGGGACAAGACACTTCTATTGTAGGTCGCAGAGTATTTATACACACTCCCAGACAACATCTGGGCAACTCTCCCCAGGGAGGCCAGGGCTGCATAAATATTCAGCTTCTGATTTGAATTTTCCAGTCTTCTATCTTCTAGAACAGTCAACCCTTCATCCAATGAAACACAGAAAAGACCTAACTAATCACATGACAGGCAGTATAATATCTGGCGTGTGACCAGGACCAATTGCTCAGAAATCAGCCTGATGCATAATACAAACAATAAATAGAAGAGTCCTTATAAGTCCTTATTTATCTTACAAAGTCCTTGAAGGTCCTTAGGTTCCACAAATTCCAATAAACCACAAATGGCAGCCATCTGCAGAGTGTGGCCAGCTTTGAAGAGAAGACAGTAAGGGAGGAAAAAGAGGTGCCAGCTTGTACCGCTTGTAATAAAGCATCTTACATACTGTACATATTGCACTTAGCTGGCGCCTCCTTTTCTTCCCTTACTAACTAATCACATGTGGCTACATTGGTTACAGAATTAAATTTACCTAACATAGGATCTATCTAGGAGGGTGTTACACAGGAATAGCCCAGGTCATGAACAATGATGAACTTAACCATGTTCAGACACGAACCTGCAAATGGACGGTTTTTAGAACAGTCATTGATGGGAATGTATTTTTCACAACTGGAATAGCTGTACCTCCACAGAGGGCTGGAGAAAACATAGGCATGAGAGCCATAAATTCTTAGTAGATTTAAAGTGTATCTAAAGCCCAAACTTTTTTGTTTTAGTTAGATAGAGTGGAGAGAGTTTATAACCTCTCAGGATTTTATGGCTGTGTTCCAAATAGGGAGATTTAAAGTGATATTAAAGGTAAAAAAAAAAAAACACATTATACCTACCTGCTCTGTGTAATGGTTTTGCACAGTGCAGCCCCAATCGTCCTCTTCGGTTCCCAGCCTGCGCTCTTGGCTCCTCCACTTCTCCAAGTGCCTCCATTGCAAGCCGTTTGCTTTGGGGGCACTTGTACCGATGACTCTCACTGCTGTCTCTCAGCCAATAAGGAGGCAGAGACCCGGGAGAGCAGCAGCTCTTATGCACATCACTGGATAGCAATCAAGCTTGGGTAACTTATAGGGGGGGCTGTGGGGGGAGATGCATACTGAAGGTTTTTTACCTTCATGCACAGGATACTTGAAGGTAACTGCCGTCAGCCTTTAAGTTGCATTCACACTTCAGTGTTTTGTAGCTTGAAGCTCAAAGCTCCAAAAAGGCTCAAACGTAAAAAAAATCAATAGTTCTCTATGGTGCCTGTTTGCACAATCAGGTGTAAACAGGCACCATAGACAACAGTAGATATTTTAGGTTTGAGCTTTTTTGGAGCTAGGAGCTTCAAGCTACAAAAAGCTCAAGTGTGAATGTAGCCTAAGAACTCCTTTAAGCCCTCTATTTGTCCCAGTGATCATTGCCATCTGAACACAAAGTGAAGAAAATACCAAATTTTGAGTCACCAAAAGATAAATAGATGGAATATTGGACACTTATTTTAGCGACAAGAGGGGTTTTCTTTTACTTTGAAGAGATTTTTCACTTCCCAGAGCAGGGAAATCTCCCCAATGGGCAAGAGATGGACAAAAACATCTTTAGGGTTCTTTTACATTTCTTTACTCTAACCAAAATGAAAAAAAAAAAAAGAGATCTATAGTTTTTCAGCCTCTTTAAATGGACTTTCTAATTAGATTAAAGGTCTTGTACATTTTATCCAAATAAAATGTACAAGACCTTTAATCTAATTAGAAAATTCCGATTTCGTAGCGATCATCTAATAATCTGACCATTAGTACACAGCTTTCAAGAGCTGAACATAACAGTTCATGCGAAATTATCTAAAGGGACAAGCACGAACATTTTTCTCATACGATAACAGAACGAACGATTTTCGTTTATTCAGTACAGCATTCATCCATAAAAAAATCGAGTGACCAAGACCACCCATGCTCAGAAATACAATACATTATATCACTTCCGAAGTCGGATTCTGTCTCATGAGAATTTTCGTAACTTTAGTAGCCTCTTCATGTTTGATATGATACTAGCATGCAAAAAAAAAAAAAAGACGATCTGTATTCTCATCATGCGTATGGGGCAAAAGGAATTCATTAATCTAATCAAGCAATTTTATGCCTTGCTTTTGTGTTCTAAATAAATACTTTAACCTTCTGCTACAGATTTATAAAAAGAGTCTTAATTACTATTTCATACAAGATATCTAAGTGCCCAGTCAAGGTCTGCTGCTCCCTGAATATTGTAGTGCCAGATATTATTGGCAGAAGACATAGAAGCAGAAATGACGTGACGTCTTGTATATTATTGTAAGGTGCAATATACTGGGATGTGGGTTGTTTTCATGGAAACAATAAGGTGTGCCTCATTCAGCTGTGCGGGGTCATAGCACAGCAAGCAATTATGTCATGGGAAGGACTGCAGATTCTTCAAGAGAAAGTACACCAGGGTAATAAAGGGACACTATTATTCAAATCATTAAAGAATGTAAAATGTACTATACTGTATACATGGTACAAATACCCGACCACAGCTGCACACCCTTTTGATGAAATCTATATCTACTAATATTCTTATTATTATTCTTATTATCAAAATGTGTGAATTCTGTTGGTGGGGTCTGAGCTCTCGTTTCTGCTGTGCCCATTATATTTGACTCCGCCGTTCCCTGTTGGATTTGTATTTTTTTTGTATTTTATGGAGATTGTAACAGGAGAAGCTGGAACACACAGATGGACAGAAACAGATTTGGAAATTATGTCAGGAAAATCTTGCTGAAGTGTCCAAAATATGTAAGAACATTTTAAGATGAGTAATTTAGGTGGGATTTTAGATATGCCTCCGTTGTTCGTAAATGAATCAACATCAGCAAAGATATAGATATATAAAAATAACAACAATGTTTATTTGTTGCAGTTTTTGTTTTTTTTTAAAGCTGTATATCCAGAAAAAAGCAGTATATACAGAATCATCTTTTGTAAATACGTTGTGCGTTGTACTGATGATTAGTGCCCAGCAGTGCCACCCACCAGTTCCGCCCACCTGTGCCCAGCAGTGTGCCCACCTGTGCCACCCACCTGTGCCTAGCAGTGCGCCTACCTGTACCCAGCAGTGCACACACCTATGCGACCCAGCAGTGCCACACACCTGTGCTCAAAAGTGCCACCTACCTGTGCCCAGCAGTGTCACCCACCTGTGCCTAGCAGTGCGCCCACCTGTGCCCAGCAGTGCACCCACCTGTGCCACCCAGCAGTGCCACACACCTGTGCTCAAAAGTGCCACCTACCTGTGCCCAGCAGTGCCACCCACCTGTGCCCACCCACCTGTGCCCACCAGTGCCACCCACCAGTGCCCATCAGTGCAGCCCAGCAGTGCTGCTAGTCAGTGCCACCAGTCAGTGCCCAGTGGTTGTGCCAGTCAGTGCCCAGCAGTTGTGCCAGTCAATGCCTAGCAGTGCCGCCAGTCAGTGCCCAGCAGTGATGCCAGTCAGTGCCACCTATCAGTGCTGCCTATCAGTGCCGCCTATCCGTGCCACCTCATTAGTGCTGCCTATCAGTTCCAATCAGTGCTGCCTATCAGTGCCGCCTATTAGTGCCCATCAGTGCTGCCTCATCAACGCACATCAGTGAAAGAGAAAAATTACCTGCTTGAAAAATTTTATAATAGAAACAAAGAAACTTTTTTTTTCAAATTTTTTGCAATTTTTTTGTTTATTGCACAAAAAGTAAAGTGCCCAGCGGCAATTAAATACCACCAAAAGAAAGCTCTATTTGTGAGAAAAAAATTATAAAAATTGCATATGGGTACAATCTTGCATGACCGCGCAATTGTCATTCAAAGTGCGACAGCGCTGAAAGCTGAAAATTGGCCTGGTAAAGAAGGCATACGTGCCCGGTAGGCAAGTGGTTAAAGGGACTGCGCACTGTTTAGTTCAGATTGTGTAAATATGTGTAGGAAATCCTATTTTCAAGAGAGCTACTGGCCAGCAGTATCTGGTGAGCAATCTGGTGAGCAATCAAGATCTGTTCATCCAACCCCACCATGGTTTTCATATAAACCAGTGGTTCTCAACCTTCCTAATGCCGCGACCCTTTAATACAGTTCCTCATGTTGTGGTGACCCCCAACCATAAAATTATTTTCGTTGCTACTTCATAACTGTAATTTTGCAGTGGGAGGAGTAGTGCCACGTCATTGGTGTCAGTGGGAGGAGTAGTGCCCCAACATTGGTGTCAGTGGTAGGAATAGTGCCCCATTATTGGTATCAGTGGTAGGAATAGTGCCCCATCATTGGTGTCAGTGGGAGGAATAGTGCCCGATCATAGGTGTCAGTGGTAGGAATAGTGCCCCATCATTGGTGTCAGTGGGAGGAATAGTGCCCGATCATAGGTGTCAGTGGGGGGAATAGTGCCCCATCATTGGTGTCAGTGGGAGGAATAGTGCCCCATCATTGGTGTCAGTGGGAGGAATAGTGCCCGATCATAGGTGTCAGTGGGTGGAATAGTGCCCCATCATAGGTGTCAGTGGGGGGAATAGTGCCCCATTATTGGTGTCAGTGGGAGGAATAGTGCCCCATCATTGGTGTCAGTGGGAGGAATAGTGCCCCATCATTGGTGTCAGTGGGAGGAATAGTGCCCCATCATTGGTGTCAGTGGGAGGAATAGTGCCCGATCATAGGTGTCAGTGGGGGGAATAGTGCCCCATCATTGGTGTCAGTGGGAGGAATAGTGCCCCATCATTGGTGTCAGTGGGAGGAATAGTGCCCGATCATAGGTGTCAGTGGGGGGAATAGTGCCCCATCATAGGTGTCAGTGGGGGGAATAGTGCCCCATCATTGGTGTCAGTGGGAGGAATAGTGCCCCATCATTGGTGTCAGTGGGAGGAATAGTGCCCCATCATTGGTGTCAGTGGGAGGAATAGTGCCCCATCATTGGTGTCAGTGGGAAGAATAGTGCCCCATCATAGGTGTCAGTGGGGGGAATAGTGCCCCATCATTGGTGCCAGTGGGAGGAATAGTGCCCCATCATTGGTGTCAGTGGGAGGAATAGTGCCCCATCATTGGTGTCAGTGGGAGGAATAGTGCCCCATCATTGGTGTCAGTGGGAGGAATAGTGCCCCATCATTGGTGTCAGTGGGAGGAATAGTGCCCAATCATTGGTGTCAGTGGGGGGAATAGTGCCCAATCATTGGTGTCAGTGGGGGGAATAGTGCCCCATCACTGGTGTCAGTGGGAGGAATAGTGTCCCATCACTGATGTCAGTGGGAGGAAAAGTGTCCCATCAGTGGGAGGAATAGTGCCCCAACATTGGTGTCAGTGGGAGGAATAGTGCCCCATCATTGGTGTCAGAGGGAGGAATAGTGCCCCATCATTGGTGTCAGTGGGAGGAATAGTGCCCCATCTTTGGTGTCAGTGGGAGGAATAGTGCCCCATCGTTGGTGTCAGTGGGGCGAGGAATAGTGCCCCATCGTTGGTGTCAGTGGAGGGAGAAATAGTGCCCCATCGTTGGTGTCATTTGGGGGAGGAATAGTGCCCCATCGTTGGTGTCAGTGGAAGGAAAAGTGCCCCATCGTTGGTATTAGTGACACCAATGATTGGGCACTATTCCTCCCACTGACACCAATGATACTTACCTTGCTGACCCCTGCTCCAGCCTGGGCCCGCTCGCTCCCTCCCTCTCCCATGGTACAGACACTTACCGGTCAGCTGTCTTCCTTCTCTGGCCACTCTCCTCCTCTTCACTCGCTCGATCTTTGCGGTGCCGCTCGGCTCCTCCTCTCCAAGCTCCACCTCCACGCCGGTGATTAGCCACCTGTGTGCCTCTCCTGAGCTACAGTTCCGGCGGCCAATCACCGGCGAGGATTGATCCCGGGGGTGTGTCCAGATGACAGGGGCGGCATGTCATCCCGCCCACACCTAGAGACGGATAGAGGAGCTGTGTCTCGGTTCCTAAGACCATCGGAAATATGTGTTTTCCAATGGTCTTAGGTGACCCCTGTGAAAGGGTCGTTCGACCCCCAAAGGGGTCGCGACCCACAGGTTGAGAACCGCTGATATGAACCAAGGGAAAGTTTCAATAGTGGCAATTAAAAAACCCCCAAAGATCTACTGAACACGTATCATTACATGTATTAGCAGCGTACTATTATCACAATATAATATTCCTAAGAACATCGGCCCTTTGTGATGTAAACCGTCCCCTTGCTTTGGCCTCCTCTTTTTAGCTTAATGTTCCTGTTAACAAAACAAGAAATAAAAGGCTTTCTCAAAACTGGCCACAAGAGGAAGTTTTATTGTTCTCCAACATGAAGTGAACATTCAGTCTCAACTCTATCAAGTGTTGTCCTCTGACACTCAGGACAATTTATCACACTGCAGTGCATCTGTACAGAAGGTTCCTTTCCAGCCCTTTGACTATTCCAATCCATTGCACTCAACATAAAAACTGCTGGCATGCTCGCTATGTCCCGGTGTGAGCCATGAATGTGCGGTCTAATGAACTCATTGAGATTCACATGGAGGCCACAATACAAACCTCAGCAACTTGATGAGCTCCCCCAGCCAAGACTCAATCATGGTTGTCTCGCGGCACCTATTTATCACTTAATGAATATTTATGTGTATAAATCCTTAAGCCAAACATGACAAAGATTTAAACCAATGCATTATACCCGGGTAATTAATGTGTCAGCTGAGGCATTATTTTGGATGTGCTGAATATTTCAGAACAGTATCTATTGTCTCTGAGAAAACTTGGGGCTGGCAAGGATCCTTCTTTGTAGAACAGTATAGTCCCAGGTAGGGTTTCTAAGTTATATTTCATTTCTTGTTTATGAATGCGTCATATATAAATGTATCTACTGTGTCATTGTGCCGCTAGAAAGTTGTTTCTCAATATGCAAATACATAATGGGAATTATATGTGTATAATCTACATGTGACATCACAGTGTTTTGTCCATATATTTTCAGCGGTTAATAAATTAAACCCAATAGTTTATTAAACTTTCAACCAAGTTGTCGATCATGAATTCTGTCAACTTTTAGACAAATTTCATAGGGATTGTTTTTGCAAAGGTGAATGTGCCTTAATTAGCTGTAGCTGGGATGTAAAGCAGAACTTTTTTTTTCAAACACCAGAGACAGCACTGGAGACATGGTAAGTATTGCAGCAAAAGCTGAATTTTTAAATATGAAAACACCTGGGAAAGCTTTTAAAAATCACTGGAGATCTGCTAAACCAACAACAGTAAAATCAGTCTGTATATGCAGTAAAGTATACCTGTTATACTCACTGTGGAACCTATGGGGTTAATCATCTGCATTGTGTAAAAAGGATGTTTAATCCTGACCTCTCTGATCCTTCCCTTCTTTCAGTGTCCTCCTCTTATCTCCTGACAAGAAATATTGTATGGAGACACTCTGCGCATGCTCAGTTTAGTCTGTATTGCTAGAGAGGTTTTTTTTTTTTAGGAGAGTGCATGTGATCAGCACAGGGCCAATAAGCACTGTCTAGGCAGAGGTCAGGGGTTCTGCATCCTCAGAGAGCAGAAAGAAAACTCCTTCTATTAGCTTTAACCAGTGCTCTGCATTGTGTAAAAAGGCTGATCCTTTCTTCTCTGCCCCTCCTCTTGGTGAAATGACCACCTGATACAGACTGAATCCGTGGTCACATGCACATGCTCAGTGTGGTGTGTATTGCTACAGAGTTTTTTTCTTGGGAAGGTGCATGTGATCAGCACAGGGCCAATCAGCACTGTCCACACAGAGGGTCAGAGGTTTCACATCCTCCTAGAGCAGAAAGAAAACTCCTCATACAAGCTTTAACCAATTCTCTGCTGAAGTCACAAGACTGCTCTAACTGCTGATGAAAAAAGGTATTTAGTGGTTTATGTTTACTAAAATAATTGCATTTCCATGTTCTGTGTACTGTGGGAGACCAGATATAGTGAATGCAGGGTCCCGGGTTTGGTAACACTTTAAAGCCCGAACCCATGATTTTTAACACAGAGGGAGGGAAGGGGGAGGACTAACTGCTCTAACTGTTTGAGTTGTGTGTAAATTTGAACTTGAGCTACTGATCTCTATACACAACAACATTTTAAAATAAAGCAAAAAAAGAAAAAGACTACAGTTGCCTTGAAATGAAAATATTACATATTTTGCAATTAATATTTAAAATTTACAAGACTAAAAACAGTATATAAAAAAGTTTTACAAACATATATTGTTAGCCCTAATCAAAATAACAGAAAGAAGAATATATATGCAGAACCACTGTTACTTTTAAAGTGGTTGTAAAGGCAGAATTTTTTTTTTCTTCATGCATCCTGTGCATGAAGGTAAAAAAGCCCCCTTTATACTTACCTGAGCCTGATCTCGATCCAACACAAGATGTACTGTATACAAGAGCAGAGGCTCTCTCTCTCAACTGAGTATGCACAGTACTGAAGCTTGCTCGTGGCCATATTTTTTTATGGATGGCCACTGTTCGTAACAGATATTTACGAACAGTTTGTAAATCAGCCAGAACGGTTGGCAACCCTGAAGGAGGCATTGAATTATCCAAGGACATTAGGGAGTGAAGGCCAGTGTGAGAGATCCCAGTGACTGTGTGCTGCTGCTATCCTTCTTGTACTAGAGTCAGCTTTACGTAAAGGAGAAATTGTACTCAATGTCCCAGCCCAATATTTTTCTGTTGCAAGGACTGTGCTCAGACTCTTAGGAGGAAGATATGTGTCCTCAGGTCACTTCTTAATGTTGTTGGAGTATACCACAGTAACCCTACATCCATCCAAGTTCATGTTCTACAATAAAGCATCAAAAACGTATTCCTCTGGACTTATCATTGAGCCAAGAGAGTGACTGTGTGCCTAGCTGCTAATGCATCTACTGGGAAAGAACGTCAGGACCAAAACAGAAGGTCCTTTAAGGGGGTGCAAATTACATAGAAAAAAACCCCAGAACAGCTCTACTAGCTAGTATGCAGCATGTAATTCTTAAGCTGATTTAGGCCTGGTTAACTAATTGTGTTTGGCACACAGCTTTTCTTTGTATCTTTCTTAATTCACATTTACCTGAGTGCTTGAGTCTTGAATAATTTCCCAGGAAACAGATGGGGCTTGTGTATTTTGCTTGGAGGTCTGCTCTGAAGACCACACATAAAGATACATTTGTTGAACATTTTCTGGATCTCATTTAGATATCTGGGGAAAACTCTCATCAACAGGAAAAAGCAGGCTATTAGGCAATCACAGTGGTTTGGCACTGCTTCCTTGGTGCACTAGGGTACTTGGTACAAATCCCAACCAGGATACTGCCTACGCAGGAGATGGCATGTTTTCCGAGTACTTGAATGTTTTCTCTCCAAGCTCAAAAGACATGCTGGTAGGTTTACTGGTCCTAGTAAGTGTATGCATGGGAGATACAAACAGTAATGATAAGCAAACAGACGGTGCACTGGCCTAGTGCATTATTCTTTAAAAATGTATTTAATGTAAAAAGGTAAGTATTATTCTCACAAAGTCTTAAAAAGGTACAAATACATCTCATGAGTACAGCACAAACAATCCGTAAAACATCAAGGTGTACAGAAATTATGGAACATCTAGAGGATGAAGCGTTTCAAGGACTTATCCTCTTCCTCAGAGTCTATCAAGCTAATAGCTGTTCCTGGACTAACATATTGTGTTGAATTAAAACCACCAACCAATACAGGGGTGTCTCCAGACCGCCTATGGGTGGGGATTAACTCTGTGCATCTCAAAAAACCAAATGGTACTGCCCCTTTAAAGGTGAAATAGCATGCAAGACCACATGGAAATAACACCACCATCCAAATGTAAGGTATAGACGAAAAAACCCCCCACACAACCCCAACCAGATCAATATTATGTAATATATAAGTAAAACGACTACTGGGAATTTTGCACACAACCATCTCTAGGGTTTACAGGGAATGGTCCAAAAAAGAGAAAATATTCAGTGAGTGGCAGGTGTGTGGACGAAAATGCCTTGTTGATGTTAGAGGTCAGGGGAAAAAACATCCTGATCACCTCCCTAGAGTAGTAGTGTTACTATAGTACCCTCACTGGTATGATGGGGGTCCGGAAGGCTGGACCGGAGGGACAGAAACCGGGGAGCGCCATGATTCGTTCTGGGGCCTCGGGAGTAATTCCTCTGGGAAGGCTGGAAAGACCCAGTACCTCCTGATTTGAGCAAGCTACCTTGGTCTGGCCAGGGACTGGGGACGCAAAAAGTCCGCAAACTCAGTGCCCCCTGGGGAGACGCGCTCAGGGGTGTCACTAGTAACACTTGGGTGTGGGACCCCACGGTGTGAAAATGACACATGGCCACTGTTTTTCACTTCTTTTTGCACAGCGCCCTAAGGACCAGGTCTTTTGGCTAAGTCCGGGGCAATTTTTGCTACAGGCCTCAGGGCCTGGTCTGTGCACTATTTGGCACGGTACCACTTTTTTATTTTCTATTTATTTAATTTAATCACTCCCACGTCTTGTCACTTTTTCTGTTCTTATGTGTGTGTTTTTCACGGATGGAGGGTGTGGGTCCTCGGGCCTTACCTGAAGTCTAGGGGGAGGATGTGTGGCCCTACGGTTCCTTCCTCCCCTGATCCCTAGGGGGTTTTCTCTTCAGGAGAACCCCCTTGCCTAGTACTGGATGTCCGGCTTCGGCTGGGCATAAGGAACGGTGGTCCACCAGGCCTTTTGGCCAGGAGGACCAAATGGGAACCTTGTCCCTGTCAGGAGCTTCGTGCCCCGGGGGATCGGGTGAACGGTCCAACCCTTCCGGGGGTAGGACAAACACACCCCTAAGTGCACTTTTTCGTGTGGTGTTTTGCACTTGCACATTTTTTGTGAACACTTACGGGTTTTTTCGTTATAGCTGCACGTTTGCGGACTTAAAAAAAAAAAAAACTAGATGTCAGATCGCTTCTCGGCCTTTTGGCTAAGATCAAGTGTAGTATCGACCTTGCCTTTAGGGGTGTCCCGGCTTCCAGCTAGGACGTTGAGAAACACTTGCATCTATCCAAGCCATTTGGTCTGTGTGGGGTACCCTCTTCTCGGCCTTGTAGGATCGTCGGTTAAATCCGGCTTCACCTACTTGCTGCTATTGGGTTTGAGGCTTAGCCCCCACACAGAACGAGTTTGTGATCTTCCCCCCCCTTGTTCACTCTGCGTTACTACCTCCGGGCAGTAGACGCTCAATAGCCTTTTCAAAGGCTAAGCAAGCGAGAGTGAAGCCGCCGAGGAAGAAGAAGGAGAAGGAACCCGACCAAGATCCCTGGGAAGCCCTTCTGAACTCCTCTGCGCCAAGATGGGGAAGAAACAGACCGTGAAGAAGCCACAGAACGCCACCACCGCCAAGACCCCGGGAGAAGCCGCCTCCGCCTCCACCTCCACCCCAGACCGCCCCGGCCCTGCAGACGGTCTCCCTCCCTTGGAGCCCTGGATGAAGCAGACAGTCGTGCTGCGGCTGAAAGAGGTGGATGGCAGAATCCCGGAAATGACCCCGGAAGTCTTCGGCAAGAAGATGATACTCGAGCAGGGATTCAGCAAGGCAGAGACCCTGTCGGTGCAGTCCTTTGTGAGAGGTATGTTCCTGGTCACCTTTGTCTCACTACAGGTGTGCAGAAGGTACTGGGAGGCAGTGAAGACCGCTGGACCCGACTCCCTCTTCCGGAAGTTCGCTGCGAACTCTCCCATTCAAAGGGACGAAAGAAGGATCACGGTGTCCATGAGGAACCCTCACGTCCCCGGCAGAGACATAGCCACCTACCTCCAAAGGTTTTGTGTCGTGTTGAAGGACCCAGTCCGGATACTAGACACCAACGGCTTCTGGACTGGTAAGTGGGCAGTGTTTTGCAGGCTACTAAGAGATCGTCCCGCTGGAGATCTCCAACACCTGCAACAATGCTTCTCCCTGGGATCGTCATCAGGACTCCTACACTACCCGGACCTACCCCAGTCATGCCGCAAGTGCGGCCAGCCGGGGCACGAGGGTAAGGAATGCAGTGTGCTTTCTTGTAGGTTCTGTAGGTCTGCAGGTCACGAGACCAAGGATTGCCCAAGGTCCAGAACCTGCAACCTCTGTGGACGGTCCGAGCACGTCTACAGAGACTGCCCAGAAAGAAGCAGGACGTACGCCGGGGCCCTGAGCAAGGGCCCGGCCACCAAACCAGCGCCACAAAAGCCTCCAAAGGACCCGGGTAAGAGGAACCCCCCCCAGGCCCCAGGTACCCCTGCCCCTGGTCCCCCTGCCCCTGGTCCCCCTGGCCCCCCTGCCCCTGGCCCCCCTGCCCCTGGTCCCCCTGCCCCTGGTCCCCCTGCCCCTGCCCCCCCTGCCCCTGCCCCCCTGCCCCTGGTCCCCCTGCCCCTGGTCCCCCTGCCCCTGCCCCTGGTCCCCCTGCCCCTGCCCCTGGTCCCTCTGCCCCGGCCCCCGGCCCCTCGGCCCCTGGTCCCCCTGCCCCTACCCCCCCCTGCCCCCCTGCCCCTGCCCCGGTCCCACCCCCCCCCGGACCTGTCCTCCCAGGAGGACTTCCCGCCCCTTCCCCCTGTTACCCCTGTCAGCAACTCTGCGGCGGGGTACAGGAAGCGGAAGAAGGAGCAGGCCAGCCCGGCGGCGGAGGACACCTCCTCTGCCACCAAGCGGCCTGCCGTCCTCCAGAATGTCGCAGGCCCCGACCCCGAGGGGGAGGACCTCGACACGCTGGAGGAAGAAGAGGTGGAAGAAGAGATGGCTCTGACCCAGTCGGAGCCAGATCTCTCCACCGACTTCAATGAGGTCCTCAACGAGGTCCTCAATCAGATTGGTCTGGGCCAGGACACTTGTCAGGCTGCAGAGGTCACAGAGGTCGCCCCCCCTCCCCAGGGGAGGTAGGCACAGCCCCTGCCGACTAACCCCTTCATCTCTTTCCCATGATGGCTGAGATATCTATCTTTTCCATTAATGTGAGGAGCATAAAGGACGTGTCTAGGAGGCAGACTGTGCTGACCTTTCTTTCCACACAGCAGAGTGATGTGTACATGCTTCAGGAGTGCGCACTTCCCCCTCTGAGGAGGTACACTCATTTGTCCTCCCAGTGGACCCATGGTCCCTCCTACTGGTCTGGGGGTGGCGATTGCAAGTCTGCAGGGGTTGCGGTTCTTATCCGGGGAGGACGTTTCACTGTTGACTCTGTCCATGAGCTCGTCTGTGGCCGCCTTCTGGTCATAGATGGTTCGTGGGCGGGGGAGCCCGTTAGGCTCATCAACGTGTACGCCCCCCCGGAGAAGAACGCGCGGCTGGAACTTTTCCAAACCCTGCGGACGCAACTCGCCACAACGAGAGCAGTAGTAATCGGCGGTGACTTTAACTGTCCGATAGAGGAGGATGGGCGCAGCTCCAGCATATACGCAAAACTCGACGTCACCTCGAAGCTGCTCCGGGAGATGATTGCAGAGGCTTCCCTGCGAGACGCAGTGGAATCCGTGGGGCGCGGTTCCGTGAACTACTCATGGAGCCGCCCCGATGGATCCGTGCGCTCCAGGATTGACTTTGTGCTCACCTCCAGGGCAGTCAGGCACCGCGGGTTCTCCATGGTTCCCTGCTTTTTCTCTGACCACAGGGCCATTCACTTTCAAGGTGAGCTGGGAGAGGGCTTTGCCCCGGGCCCAGGCTCCTGGAAGCTGAATTGCACCCTGCTGGGCGATGAGGAACTGCTAGCGGAGCTCAGGGAAATCTACGGTGCCTGGCGAGAGGAGAAGGCTTTCTTTCCTAAGGTCAGCGACTGGTGGGAGTTCGTGAAAGTCAAGCTGCGCAGCTTCTTTCAGGCCAGGGGACGCCAGCAAGTGTGTGCCAGGAGGAAGGAACTCAGGAGGCTGCAGCGTCAGCTGCAGTCCCTGCAGGACCTTCACCACTGTGGCTGGGACGTGAGGCAAGACCTGGAGGACACCAAGAAGTGCTTGAAAAAGCACTTTGAGGAAGAATCCAGGCACATTGTCTTCCGTGCCAAAGTGGAGCATCTCGAGAAAGGTGAGAAGTGTAACTCTTTCTTTTTCAGGAAACTCCACTCAGGACACACACCCCTGTCGGAGCTGCGTGACAAGACTGGAACACTCCAGAAGGGGAAGGAGGCCGTGATGGAAGTGGTCAGCGACTACTACTCCGACCTCTACTCTCCTAAAGAAACGAACTCGGAAGCGGCCGACAGGTTCTTGTCAGGTATCTCTAACACTATTGATCCTGCAGGTTTGTCGGCCACCAACGCCCCCTTGACGTTGGAGGAACTGCACTCTGCCGCTAAATCCTTTAGGCAAGGCAGGACCCCGGGCTGCGACGGTCTCCCAGCGGAGCTTTATGTAGCGCTGTGGGATCTCGTGGGCCCGGACCTGCTCGAGCTGTACGAGGAGATGGTGGTGGAGGGCAAGATGCCTCCTTCGTTGAGGGAGGGGATGATCACGATCCTGTACAAGCGTAAGGGGGAGAGATGTGACTTGAAAAATTGGCGTCCCATCTCTCTTCTGAACGTGGACTACAAGATCCTCGCCAAGGTCATGGCGAACAGACTGAAGGCTGTCATCGGACAGATCATCAACCCGGATCAGACTTGTGGCATTCCTGGCCGCAGGATTGCGGACAGCCTAGCGCTTGTCCGGGACACGGTCCAATACATCAAGGACCGCCGTGTGCACGCGGCCCTGGTCAGTCTTGATCAGGAGAAGGCCTTTGACCGTGTCTCCCATGGGTTTATGTGCAGAGCCCTGCGCAGGTTTGGTCTCGGGGAAATGTTTTGTTCATATGTTGACATCATGTATAATGACATCTGTAGTTCCGTGCAGGTGAACGGCTGGAAGACTGACCCCTTCCCGGTTCTCTCCGGGGTCAGACAAGGCTGTCCTCTCTCACCTCTGCTTTTTGTTTGCTGTATAGAGCTCTTCGCCGAATGCATCAGACGGAATCCAGAGATCGGGGGAATCACCGCACCGGGACCAGACAGACGGGAAGTGAAGTGCTCGCTCTACATGGACGACGTGACGGTGTTCTGTGCCAACCAGCGCTCCATCGACCTGCTCGTCCAGACCTGCGAGGACTTCGGCCAAGCTTCGGGGGCAAAGGTCAACTGCGGGAAGTCGGAAGTCATGCTCTTCGGAAAGTGGTTCCTGCCTTCTTCTGCATCCATGCCCTTTGGCATCAAGACAGACTTCATGAAGATTTTGGGAGTTTGGTTTGGTGCCGAGGGCGCAGCCCTGAAGTCTTGGGAGGAGGGACTGGCCAAGATGCGCCAAAAGTTTGGACTCTGGAGCCTCAGAGACCTCACCATCGAAGGGAAGACACTGGTACTCCGCAGCGAGATTCTCCCTGTGTTGCAGTACCTCGCCCAGGCCTGGCCCCCCCGGGTCAACACCTGCAAGGCCATCACCAGGGCGGTGTTTCACTTCATCTGGGGCTCCAAGATGGACAGAGTGAAGCGGGCAGTCATGTTCAAGGAACCCCTCAAGGGCGGTAAGGGCGTGCCCGACATCGCCACCCAGCTGAGGGTGTTCTTTGCTTGCAACTGCGTCCGCAGAACTTTGCCAAGACGGACTATGGACTCTGGCGGGAACGCAATGTCTCGCTTCTTCCTGTTGCCTCTCTGGAGGTCCCTGGGGTGGGACACCTGGGATAGTTCCATCCCCTACAACTGGGACACTCCTTGGTTCTACTTGGACACCTTCAAGTTCATCAGGGAGCAAGGGCTGCAGGGAGTCAAGCCGGACTTGTGGAAGCCAAAGACCATCTACAAGCTCATCCGAGCCAGCGACATTTTGGAGTCGGTTCCAGGCCTGCCTTCAGACACCTGCAAGGTGGTCTGGAGGAATGTTTCTTCTAACATCCTCACCAACAGGCACAAAGACCTGGCATGGATGGCTATCCAGGGGGGACTGCCTCTCAGGACATTTATGCATGCCAGGAACCTGAGCAGATACAGACACTGCCCCTTCTGCATCACCCATGAGGAAACGTCCTATCACGTTTTCTGGGAGTGCTCATTTGCTCAGGCCCTGTTGGGGGCCCTGGAACCTGAACTCAAGGACTTTGTGCCACAGACAGCCATCACTCACTTTGGGGTTTTGAATGGACTGTTCTGTGGAACTTTTTCTTTGGAGGACATTGACGGCGCCTGGCGGGTGCTGTGCTGTTTCAAGGACGCTTTATGGTGCGCCAGAAAGCGCCTCACACTCCAGCGGGAGAGGATGTCCATTGAGGACTGCCGCAGACTGATCCTCAGTCTGCTCAGAGACTATTCCTTGTTGGACTTTAAGGAGGAAGAGGACGTCTGAAGATTTCCCCCTTCCCCCTACTCCCCCTTGCGTGTCTTTGTCCCTTCAATAAAGCTTCGGGCCTGTGTTTCCCCCTTCCCTCCCCTTCCACCCCCCCCCCCCCACACACACCCGATGCCTATTGTTGACAGTGTTTTTCTTTTCAGTTATCGTTTTCGTGCATGACATAGTGACTAGGAAATGTATATCGTATTAGGATGCTACAGTTTTTGGGGTAAGCGGCGTCATGCATGACGTGGTGATCCGGGGGATTCATCCTCTGTGCACATCACGTCAGGCATCATACCGCTGAGCGAATGTATTTATTGGCCTGAATGTATTTATCGTATGTTTGGAACTGTATTGCTATGTGGTGCGCTGCGTCGCAGTACAGGGTGAGATGTACCTCGATTACACGTAACATGTTGTTTTTGATGCTTCTGCAATAAAAGTATCTTTTCAATCAAAAAACACTGTATTGCTCTGGTCACAGTAGTTTAAAAAAATCATTAAAAATTAAAACAAAAAAGGTGATAAAAAGAAAACAAAATTTGTAAAAAACAATTACAATAATTTTTTTACATGCTGTCATCAATCAGTGTCCCTGATCACAGCCACACCAGTTATATGATGACGCTGCACTGCACTTGTGACCAGGGGCGGACTGACAACTCATGGGGCCCCCGGGCAATAGGGGATCATGGGGCCCCTGTGTCCTTGCCCAAACTCAAACAACACACACATACACACACACACACACACACACACACACACACACACACTACCACCGCCATTATAATCTTCCATTGTCAGAGGGGATGATCAGGGGTGGACTGACAATTCATGGGGCCCCCGGGCAATAGGGGATCATGGGGCCCCTGTGTCCTTGCCCAAACTCAAAGCTTATGAAAAAGGTACCAGGGGCATCTCATGGGGCCCCCTACTGACCCCGGGCCCTCGGGCAGTGCCCGAGTTTCCAAATGGTCAGTCCTCACCTGCTTGTGACAGTATGTTAAAAAAAATATTAATTTGGGTATAGTGTTGCATGATCACGCAATTGTCATTCAAGTAAGACAACACTGAAAGCTGAAAACTGGCCTGGGCAGGACGGGGTGAAAGCGTCCAGTATTGAAATAGTTAAATATGAATGTCTATATGTCATGGTGACAATTGTGGACGTCAAGAGGTTCCTAGGGGTCAGATTTATGGGTAAAGCAGAGAGCTCCTTCAAGCACACTGTGTAGCAGATGCTCTGTGTCTACAATGGCGGGATGTGGACGGCGGCTGGCTCTGCATCTGGCTGGAAACATTTGGCTAAAGTTGAAATGTGTCCTTACCGCAAACTTAATTACTAGGGTTTCGTAAACTCCAAAGTTCCCTCTCCAACGCCAGTCTGGAGCCACAATATAGACACAACTAGATGCTTTTGCACTCGAACTTGTAGAAGGAATTTTGAGCAGAAGCTGAGCATGCCAGGCATTTTATAAACATTTCCCATCTCTGAAACAATGCGTGTTTTACTTGGTGCTGGAGGTAGCTTGTGGGTCCGGCCGTGTATTAGCTAATTGTATTTTGTCAGTTGAATCTATAAACTGAGCGAGCTCTGTGTGCTGGCTGGAGTGTCTAATGGCTGGACCACCTGAGGAGACGGAGCTGAAAGGTAGCAAGGGAACAAGAGGATGACGTCAAGGATGCTGAGCTTGGCAGGGAGCCAGGGAACGATGCCAGACAGCCGATTTCCACCACATTTTTATATTCTCAAAGTTGTGCTGACCTAACAGCCTTTTCAGCAGCAAAGAAAAGCATTTGCTTGTAAATGAAAATTCTACAAAAAAATTTGCTAAAAACTGATAGGAAATGTAATATAATTAAAGCGATTCTAAAGGTCCTTTTTTTTTTTGGTAACTTAACAAACATGTTATAAAAGAAGTGAATTGGTGCTGCGTTACTCAATGTATGAACAATAAAACATAAAAAATACATACATCAGAAAATGAATGCACATATGACCCTCATTCAAGTGTGAAAACAACATATGCAAAACACATGAAAAAGTGCAGACAATAACAGATATCAATAAAGGCAGCACAGTGTGCTAATACTGTGCTAGTGACTGAAGTGAACACAAGGAAATAATGATAATATCATTGATGTGTTGATGTGATAAAGTGAATAAGTCCCAAAAATGAATAATAACAGTCCCAAAAAAACAGGGAAAACACAATGAATCTTCAACACATGCTGTGAAACATCCATTAATGAAAATATATAAATAATACTCCACCGACTAGCGTGCATGCGACCCCAAAGGAGTCATAAAGCATAAAGAAACCTCAGACGATGATCCCAAATAGATGGTCCTTGATATCAATCAAAGAAAAAAGAGTCCTCTCCAATGGGGTTGGCCAGGGGCGGACTGACAAAGTCACTTAAATCCTCTTTCTTCCCCATTCTGATGCTTAGTTTGAACTTCAGCAAGTCATCTTCACCACATCTAGATGCCAAAATGCATTGAATTGCTGCCATGTGATTGGTTGATTAGCAGTTTGTGTTACCAAGCAATTGAACAGGTGTACCTAATAAAGTGGCCGGTGAGTGTACGTGAATCCCATCCCACTCCTCTCTGCCCCCCCCCCCCATCTAATTTTTGAGTTATTTAAAAAAAACCCTATCTAACCTCCTTCCCTCCCCCCCCCCCCTTTTCACTTACCATAAAGCAGTACTAAAAGCACAAATCCTCACTCCTCACCGGCATTGGCATCTTCTTCCCAGCTTCTTCTGGGTACCAGTGTTCTGCCATCTTGATTGACCAGTGTGGGATATGAGGTCAGGAGCTCAGTCATCCCCGCACACAGGTAGTGTGTCGGAATGAAAAACTGGCAATTTACATTTGAAGCTGTTACCTGCTGTGAATTTTTAAAACCCCATGGGCATTTAAAATTCTCTACCCTCCAACCAAAGTCAGCAGTACTCCTTGTCCAAAACTCTCTAAACATGCAAGCCCACCTCACCTATGATTGGTTCACCTTTTCCCAGAGTCCTTTTCAGCATCTGCCATCTATAGGTGTACCATGCTAAAAGACTGACATTTTTAAAAGGGATATTTTAAAGAGTTCCTGCATGTATAAATGGATGATGGGACTGCAAATCTTATTGCAACACTGAGGGGATCACATGGTTTTAGTTAAAGCTGGAATCCAAGAATTAGATGAAATACACCCGTGCTGTGGGCCCCTACTCACACTGCAAGGGGTTATGTATTAAAGGTATTTTTATAGTGCTGTTATATTATGCAGCATATATAGTTGTGCTCAGATGTTTGCATACTCTGGCAGAAATAGTAAACTTTTGGCACTGATATTGCAAATATGACTGATCGTGCCAAAAAAACTGTCTTTTATGGAGGGATAGATCATATGAAGCCATTTATCATCACATAGATGTTTTGCTCTTTTTTAAATCATAACAGAAATCACCCAAATGGTCCTGATCAAAAGTTTTCATCCCCTGGAATGTTTGGCCTTGGTACAGACACACAAGGTGACACACACACGTTAACATGGCAATTAAAGGTTAATTTCCCACATCTGTGGCTTTTTAAATTGCAATTAGTGTCTGTGTCATAGTATATAGTCAATGAGTAGGCTAGACACTGAGACATGGGGAGCAGACAAGAAACTGCCAGTTGGACAGAAACTGTGAATGGTGCTAAAGAATGAGAATCATAGAGATGGTGGGTAGCTGTGGACTGAGCAGGACAGAATACTGTATATCCTATGTACTACTTCATTACCCACAGAGCAATGCAATGGACTATTGTATCAGCTGTTTCTTCTCTTGCAATTATCTTTGTTAATGGAGTCAATTGGTAGGTGGAGCCCCTGTTGCTTTTGCTATTATATATTTCAGAGTTTCATGTTTTAGAGTAGTTATGATTAAGGCCATATAGGCTGAAATGCGTCAACTTGACTGTACTTGTGTATTGTACACTGTGGTTTTCTGTACAAAACAGGGGCGGACTTGCAACTCATGGGGCCCCCGGGCAATAGGGGACCATGGGACCCCTGTGTCCTTGCCCAAACTCAAAAAAGCCTATGAAAAAGGTACCAGGGGCATCTCATGGGGCCCCCTACTGACCCCAGGCCCTCGGGCAGTGCCCGAGTTTCCAAATGGTCAGTTCGCCCCCGGTACAAAAGCAAGATTTTAGCACAACATCGGTTCTGCGGATCATCTCTGTGGATTACCACTTTCAAATGCGTGGACTAGGCATAGTTTATATTTTTTTTTCACCCAACATTCTGTGAAGCTGCTTCATCTTTCTTGTGTCTGTGAGTAATTGTCTTACCCTCCCCTACAGAGTACAGAAGATGGCTGTGAGGTAATCAGTTGCAGACGCGTTCCACCGGAGACTTGAGAAACTGTGCAGAAAGTCAGATGTTTATCCTCTTCTCTACTGCTTTGAAGACGTTTGCCGAAAAAAAACACCAGCTGTCAGCTGCATTCCCCAATAAACTTTTACCCTCTCCGCCCTTGTTTCTAAATGATTTGGATATAACAAATATCTATGTGGAAAACATTTTTTTTCTTTATGATTAAAGCAATATTAAAAACCGAAAAACATAATGTAATATATTGCAGCTTAGCAATACTTAAATATGCTGGCTGCTTTTGTTTTCTTTTTTAGTCTTTTTTTTCTTTTATTTTCCTTTATCTTCACCTGGTATTCCAGCTAGTAACTCACTTCCTTTGTTAGGGTGTCTCCACTCTGGATGAAGGAGCAACAGAGACACCCTTCAACAGAAGCATTGTCAATCTAAGGAGAGGGTAGTGTTAGATTCGGATGGACTTGACTAACGAAGTAAAGTATAACTAAAGGCAATGTTTGTGAGTGTTGGGGTGCTGGCAGTGAAAAGAAGTCATTTTTGGGAGGATTTAGGGGTACATTTCACCCTTTCCTGATACAAGGGGAAAATCTTGGTGGGATTCATTGCCACCATTAAAAGTAAGAGGTAACTCATTTGCTACATTTCCTGATAGTCTCAGGAATCCTCCACGCCGTAGGCACATCTCTAGCAGAAAAGTAAGGGCATAGCTGTTATTTGTGTACTGCACATCACTTGTGTGGTAGACCACCCCCCCTTCCACAAACACACACACTTGCCATAGCTGCCATTAAATAAAATTTAACCCCTTTAATAAAAAAACAAAGTCTGCCATGTGAGAGTCAGGGGTTCTGAATGCTGAAATATTTGCCATTTTTAATAGTATTTCTTTCTTTTTTTTTTACAGTATTTAGTATTTCAAATTATAATTTTTTTAACTATATTTCCAAAATGGGATTATAATCATTTTAATTTTTTTTTTCATCTTAAGGCTTTGCCCTTGTCAAGAAAACATGGTGGGCAGGAAAAATACGACGGGGAAAGCAAGGCTGTAATTAAGACACTTACAAGTGAAAATAACCATTAACTATTTTGTGTCAAGGCTGAATCACTGACTGGAGTTGAACCAATATGCGCTTGATGTGCTAGCCTGCCCTGCTTCACATGTCATGTCAGAGAGGACCTTCACTTTACAAATTTATGACTGTTAAGCTGCATTTTATTAACCTGGGGGGGGGGGGGGTGTGCGGTGTTCTGGGTGCACAGTGTTTTGAAATTTTTTTAGGTTTTCAGAGGATGCGCATAAGTAACAGAAAGGCAGCTATTGATCTGACTGTCAGAAACAACTGCCTAACGTGCATTGTTTTTGAGACAAATGACAGAAATATTGTACAGACTCGCTCAATAATATTTAAGCACTTTTACTAGGCCACAATTAAAGAGGGAGAGATCAGTCAGATCTAAAATTAGGAAATCAAAATTAGAATGTATGATTTAACAGAAAAAATATCTAGACTTATTGCACAGACTCAATACACACTATGTGAGCAATTTAATAGCCCGCAGTTTCAGAGTGAGAAACCAGGCTGCTTTTTTTCAAGAATGCACATTTAGAGTGTATTTAAAACAAAAAAAAAAGCCAGAAATAGTGTGCTGATTCCACAAACAATACCTACATACTTTTACTAGGCTACATTTTCATATTGAGAAACCAGTCAGGTTTATAATCAAGTAATCAGAATTAGAATGTATTATTTAACAGAAAAATACAGACATATTGTACTGGCTCTATTTTCAGTATTTAACCACTTCAATACCAGGCACTTTTACCTCCTTCCTGCCCAGGCCAATTTTCAGCTTTCAGCGCTCTTGCACTTTGAATGACAATTGCACGGTCATGCAACACTATACCCAAACTGAAATTTTATAATTTTGTTCACACAACTAGAGCTTTCTTTTGGTGGTATCTAATCACCAATGGGTTTTTTATTGTTTGCTAAATTAATGAAAAAAAATTAAAAATTTGAAAATCTCCCACATTTTTCTTCATTTCTCTTAAAACATTATGTAAATAAAGAATTTTTCTTCATACATTTAGGCCAAAATATATTCTGCAACATTTCTTTGGTGAAAATAACCCAAATCAGTATTTATTATTTCGTCTGTAGGAAAGTTATAGAGTCTCCAAACTAAGGTATATATCTGAAAATCGATCAATCCTGAAGTACTGACGGCCAATCTAATTTCTTGAGGCCCAAAAATGTCAGGACAGTATAGTTATCCCCTAAATGACCCCTTTTTACAGTCCAAGGTATTTAGTAAGAGACATGGCGATTTTGTTGAAGTTGTTAATTTTTTTCATAATTTTTGGGAAAATGAAGAAATTAAAAAACAGCATTTTCACAATTTTTAAATTTTTTATTTTTTTAACATACTGTCACCAGTGCAGTACATCATCATCATATAACTGGTGTGGCAGTCATCAGGGACACTGACTGGTGACAGTACGAAAAAAAAAAATTATAATAATTTTGAAAAGATTCTTTTAATTTTTTTTTTAATTTTGTATACCTTTTTTCTTTTTTTAAGTTATTTTTTCATAACACACTGTAACCAGAGTAGTATGATGTTACCATAATAACATTGTACTACTCTGGGGATGTGATTAGTATTTGTTTTTTTTTTACACATTATGATTACTTACAGCAAAGAATTTCATTGTTATAAACAAGCTTTTAACTGAATGAAATAGATTAATTCAGGTTTATTTGTTGTGATTAGCTGTGATTGGTCACAGCTAATCACATGACACAGATGGGCTGTGATTAGCCCAGTCTGTACTATGTGAATACTGTGGCCAATCACAGATAGTGATACAATTGTATATAATGGATGGCATGAAAGGAAGCCATCCTTTGTTTACAATTGTCATGTGACTTGCTGTGATTGGTCACAGCGGTCAAATGGCACTGGCAACAGGCTGGTACACAGATCTGTCATCGGCTGTGTCTGAGGGACACAGCCAGTGACAGATCTTGCCACAGCGCAGCCCCGGCTATTAGCCAGGCTGGAACTGGTTAAGCACTTTTAATATGACCCAGTTTCACATAGAGAGAAAAGCCACATTTATAATAAAACATCAAAATTAGAGTTTAATATTTAACAGAAAAATCCAGATATATTGTACTGACTTCATACAGTATTTAAGCACTTTTATTGGGCTGCTGTGAGTGCAGTGGGGCCTAAAATACCTCCAAGGCCTTTCTGGTTTTGCAATGAGAGCTAGATGTCCCAGTGAACTGGTGCTTTAGATATTTGTTGTTTTATTACACTGTGGAAGCCCAATTTGGACTTCAAGAGGTGAACCTTTCCAACTCCAAATTAGAGAAAGCTCCACTTTGACTAGTCCATACATGTCTCATGTCTACTTTTTGTCTTCTTCTTCTGGATAAGCAATGCCCCCATCTTCTCAAGGCACAAACATGGTGGCAATGTGATATCCCCGATTTCTCTGCAGAAAACTGGTGAGAGTTTATTAACTCATATTTTGATATGGTTATCTCTGCCTATTACAATATTTATAAGGGGCATATTATACCCCACAATGTCTAATTCAAATGCAAAACACACCAACCTGTCATAAATGTTTTATTTTAAGGTTTTTCTTCATATGGTCACAAATTGTGATAGAATCAGGCACCTTTGGTCTCAGGTGACTGCCTTTTTTCCACTACCTTCAAACTCCCCAACATCTGTAACCCTAAATGGTCTTTGGTGGATATTTCTGAAGATTTGGCCATCAGTGTCATGCAAAAAAACACTTCCCATGTATCTTTCTGTACTATGCAAGGAAAATGTTGGCAGTTCAATGGATACAGAAAGAACGTCTTAATATTAGTATGTGAAAAAAATTGATTACCAAAACCTACTCTCGTGTAAACTGACATACAAGGTCAGAGGGTGACTGGGGAAATTCAATAAGATCTGGGTTGCCTTACTGGACAGTCAAGACACCAGTGGTATTCTTCTCTCACTGATTAATGATTCTACCTCTTAAAACATTCTATGCCCTACTCCATTATGTTATATGATTTTTTTTAAAAAACCATAAGACTCATGGATATGTAATTTTTTCCATATTTTATTTTATTAGGAAACTGATATGACACATGGTGAATTGGTTTTCTTTTCTCTTTGTGTGAGCATTTTTGGGTTGCCTATATTGTTTTTTTCAACTACTGTTTGTACGCATCCCATGCATCCAGTTGCTCAAGAGTTATTTGTCACATACTATAACTGTTTGTACTTTATCTGCTGTTTCTCTGAGCGATAATCCTGTCATATGCTTGATGTATGGAAAACTGCTCTATGCATGTATGTTTTTTTTTCATACGCAATAAAACAAGTTTATAAAAAGAAAAAGGTTTAGTATTTAACAAAAAGGGAGAAATATTGTACTGACACAGTGCACAGTATTTAGGCACTTTTAATAGGCTTAAGTTTAACAAAGAGGGACCAAACAGCTTTATAATAAAAAATGCAAAATTGTAGTGTACTATTTCACAGGAAAATAAGCCAGAAATGTTGTACTGACTTCATGCACAGTATTTAAACACTTGTCACATTGTTAGAGGGAAACACCAGACAGATTTTAATCAAGAAATTGCATTTAGAGTGCATTACTTTGCAGATAAAAAAACATAAAAATTTTACTGACTCCATGCACAATTATTGAAGCACTTTTAATAGGCCACAGCTTCACGGATAGAGACCAGTCAGGTTTGTACTCAGGAAATCAAAATTAGAGTACTTTTTCACAAAAAAGGCAGAAATATTGTACTGATGCACAGTATTTAGGCACTTATAATATGCCCACTTTTTGTGGTGGAGACACCAAGCACCTTTTGATAAAGAAATTAAACTTAGAGTGATTTTATTTCTTTTCAATAGTTTTATTGGGGTTTTTCACAGCATAACAAGAATTCAGACTGGTGCAGTCAAACAGCAAAAAATATGTTCATATATAATCAGGAAGTGTTTTCTTAGGTCACAGAAAAAAGCCAGAAATATTGTACTGACTCCAAGCACAGTATTGTACTATGTGTACAGTATTCAAGAAATTTTACTAGACCACAGTTTCACAGGGAATGACCAGGCAGACTTTTACTCAATACTTCAAAATAATAGTATTTTATTCCACTGAAAAAAGCCAGAAATATTATACTTCCTCCATACACAGTATTTAAGCACTTTTAGTAGGCCACATTTTCATAGGCCCTACTTTGTATTCAAAATCTGTCCCTATCTACTTTGGGTCTCTCCAACACACACTGACTGTGCATATGACTAACTGTAAGTATGTCACAATTCTGCAGCACTGTATAGTAGAATAGCAGCAACTATCGCTCCCTACAAACACCCTGTGATCTCTACATATCTACTCCATGTCTACTACAACAAACACTGACAAAAAAGATGTTGGGAACCCTATAGACAGAGGGCTGGAATAGAGGAAAAGACCCATGGTTAGCCCTTTTAAGACACATAAGCACAGCTCAAAGGCCAGGAAGTGCATTACTGCTAATTAGTTGCTATAGCAACAAACAGCTACATTAGTTTGCCATTTTCCTGAACTGAGAATGACTTAGGTTCTGGTTGGACTTATGGTCAACCCAGATCCAAAGCTCATCCCTATCCAGGGCTTATGGCTGAAAAAAAAAAAAATTGCCTCAGAATCTGAGTAAGTTCTATGCTGTGTCCTGAAGTCCAGAGGCTTTGTAGAGCTTTGAGTAGAATAAAGGATTTTATATGGTAACCTTAAGAGTCCAAGCTGTCTACGAGCCTTTATATATGAGAGGTGACTGATGCTTTGGACTCTTTCTCTATCGTGGGAGTCTGCTGCTAGGTGAAAAGGCTGAGTGCTGATAGAGCAAATTAAAAGTTACAAGTGTTTCTTGTTTGTTTTGGGGGAACCCAATAGGTGGGCATCCTGTTAGTCAGGAACTGGCCTGAGTTTACTTTATTGTTTTCTTTGTAGTACAAAGCCCTTTCACATGGCAAATTGTGTTTGCTGACTTGCCAAGTAAATGTGCAGTACAGATCTGCTTGGATTGTTTCTGGGTTTCCTTGTCTTGTACATGGGTTACCTCTGCCAATAGCAGAGCATATCCCGCTATCAATAAATTATATATATATATATATATATATATATATATATATATATATTTGTCAGCTGCACGTCCATGATGCAAATTTCCTGTTCCACAACATCTTAAAGGTGCTCTATTGGATTGAGATCTGGTGACTGTGAAGGCCGCTGGAGTACAGTGAACTCATTGTCATGTTCAGAAAACCAGTTTGAGAAGATTTGCGCTTTGTGATATGGTGCATTATCCTGCTGGAAGGAGCCATCACATGATGGGGACACTGTAGTCATAAAGGGATGGACATGGTCAGCAACAATACTCAGGTAGGCATTTAAACGATGCTCAATTGGTACTAAGGGGACCAAAGTGTGCCAAGAAAATATCTTCCACACCATTACACCACCACCAGCCTGAACCGTTGTTACAAGGCAGGATGGATCCATGCTTTCATGTTGTTTATGCCAAATTCTGACCCTACCTGCTTGGTTCCACTGAAATCATTGATCCATCCTCCAAAGTTATCGTGATCCTGCTCCTCTGCCTGTTCTTCTATTCAAAATGCCGACTAGAGGAATTTTAGATGTAAATCTTCTGCAATAAAGCCTTTACTGTTTTTTACTAATTTCTCACCTGGCGCCTTCCTTTCTTCTGCTTTTCACAGCACCTGCCATCTCTCCCCTGCCGGGCGGGAACTTTGAACACACATCGCTGAGTTTGCGAGCGGCTCCCTGCATGGTCCCACTGCTGTCACTGATCCATCAGAGTGTACCACGATCCCACTCCACATGCAGACTGAAGGAATTCCAGATGTAAGTGTTCTGGTTTAAAGTTTTTCACTGGTTTTACTCCTCCTGACCTGGCGCCCTCCTTTCTTCTGCTTTTCTTCGAGGGATTTCCCACATCCTTGATGAAGAGCGGCCAGTCCTTTTCCAGGCGTCAGCTTCAGGGCGCATTAACTGTGTTCACACTGCCACCACATCAGTCACATAGGATCTTCACCATCCCTGACGAAGCTTGCCGGCTCCAAT
Organism: Staurois parvus; assembly: GCF_062004578.1. Classification (NCBI taxonomy): domain Eukaryota; kingdom Metazoa; phylum Chordata; class Amphibia; order Anura; family Ranidae; genus Staurois; species Staurois parvus. The sequence continues at coordinate 2,130,320 of NW_028318388.1, read as the reverse complement.
CCAGGTGCCCTGGTTCCTTGGTCTGCACTCTCCTCCATTTGCCCATCCTATGGACAATTCCACCCAGTGACTCTCCTCCTTTACATCTTGTGTACAGTCCATTCCCATTTTCCTTCTACTATGCCCCATGTCACCATCCCATTCTACATTGTGTGAGTGCTGAATTTTTATTCATTATTTAATGAACATCAGTGTTTGGAATACTCAGACCAGCCAGTCTGGTACCAACAACCATGTTCAAAGTCAGTTAAATCCCCTTCTTCCCCATTCTGATGCTTGGTTTGTCGTCTTTACCACGTCTAAATGCCTAAATGCATTGAGTTGCTGCCATGTGATTGGCTGATTAGCCAGTTGTGTTACCAAGCAATTGAACAAGTGTACCTAATACACATACACAATATATATCATTATTTACCTGAAACAAAGAGCAATATATAATTTTAGTTGGTTAGTCGGAAATGTAATGGAATAAAAGTAAGGAGGTGTCTTTCAGAGTGAATAATATCAAAAAATCTGAACCCATCACAAAGTGCCATATTAAATATTAAGAGTTGTAAGCAGGGACGGACTGACCATTTGGAAACTCGGGCACTGCCCGAGGGCCCGGGGTCAGTAGGGGGCCCCATGGGATGCAAAAAAAGAGGGGTTGTGAAAAGAAATTCACAAAGAAAGCGGCTACATTATGAACAGAATGTGATACTCAGAAAAATTTCCAAAAATGATGCTTTATTACACATACAAATTTGACATATGGGCAATCGTCCTGGTTTACCATCACCTCAGTATGAGACAATACACACAGACCTAAAACCATATAAAATGACACCAGTACCGGTCTAAATACATGTGCAACAAGGACAATGACTACAAGAGTCTAAAGTCCCTGTGGCACTGGCGCATAGGTGAACACTTCCCAAAGGAGGTGTATACAAAAAATTATACCATAGGTATACCATAACACGTGTTATAAATGTGTAGACTATGCTACTACCAGAGTGGTTATATCCCAAACAGGGAGTGTCAAAAAATTATACCATAGATATAAATATCACACGTATGCAACACAGCAAGCACAGTATGCGTCAAAAAAGAGGCATGCCTCTAGGCCTATATGAAACAAAACAAAAATGTCATGTAAATGATGCAGTACATTCCTATGCCGGCACAAGTGGTTGGGGCCCATTCATCTGTGATTATTACCAGCTGTTTCCTAGGGCTCTTGAATAAAAATATGCCCCATTTTTTACCAGGATGGAAGGATAGATGCATAAAGCAGCGCACTGCTTGAAATGGTTTCTTCACCACTACATGTGGACTACATACCACTTTCTGTGAGAAAAACAAGACACATCCCAATAGATCTTCTGCCTGTTGAAATACATGTGGTATATCTTGTTTCCTATACAAAGCACCATGATGTCCCCATCCTGTAGTGAAACAAACAATATGTGGAAAGTCACTGAAAGAGCTTACACTCTATATAGGATATAGGATGCCCCTGGTACCTTTTTCATAGGCTTTTTTGAGTTTGGGCAAGGACACAGGGGCCCCATGATCCCCTTTTGCCCGGGGCCCCATGAGTTGTCAGTCCGCCCCTGGTTGTAAGCATGAATTGGCTAAGTTAAATGTTGTCTTTGGTAAAAATGTTATTGCTTTTTTTTTCTAAATCTTGTTATCTTGTTGGTGTTAAAGTGAATGACGCAAACAGGCTGTCCTGGCTTTTACTAGATTCCTGCTGTAAGGCCAATTCCTTCCTAACAAGCAGATTAGCTTTCAGCTAGACAGTTACAGTTTTAGAGCAATGCGTATGCTGGGGAATAAGGGGATTTGGTTGGAGTTTATTTTAGATAAATGTGTTTCTGATGGAAAGCATTTGCCGCATGTTTGAAAAGCAACATTGACGTGCATGATATAAAAGGAACACTTTTATGTGCTATCATAGCTGTGATAGACAATGTTCTTAGAGCTCGTTTTTTCCAGTGACACTATCACAAAGATAACACGGCTAAAACCAAACCATCGGGCAAAAATGATTTGCATTATTGTCTAAATGTTGTCACATGAAAAATATGATAACCTTGCAAATATATTCCTGCTTCAAAACTAGTTACATAGCATGAGCTCAAGACGATAAAAAACCTTTTGTGGTCAACAAAACCTACCATTTATGAACTTTTCCTAAAACAAACAAGAATAAAACAAAGAACCTCCATGTGTCCAATTTTTCCTCCTTTCCATAGTCGTAGTCATTAGTTATTCAGATCTGAATCTGAAAAATTGGCCAAGCGACTTCAATGCAATGAGATTCCAATCTTTTTTAGTGAATATAAACTGTGCCATTATTCATCAAGATACAGTGAAGGAGGCAAGCACAGGGCCAACTTGCTTTAGGATGATACGGGGCTACATATTAACCACTTGCCTACCGGGCACTTTTACCCCCTTCCTGCCCAGGCCAGTTTTCATGTTCCACCCTAAAAAGGTGAACTTATCCTTTAAGGTCCTTGCTCAAAGAAAGGGGAAAACGCTCTGACTATGTCTACCAACTGTTCTCCTGCATTGTCATCCTGTCGCATGGGCTTCCAATAGCAACATTAATTTGTCCATGTGCACAGGCACTACAGTGAGAGGCAGAAAAGATTGTCTACTATAAGGCCTCTTGCACACGGTACTGATATTTAAGCGTCAGCATTTCTGAACATAATTTCAGGTGCTTATGTTGCTCGTGTTCGCACATATCTGCATCTACAGTATGTGCATTTGTGCGTACAATACATTCCTAGGCAAATTCCATTAATATTTATGCTCATTGTGATGGGAGTCACTTTGGGTGGGGGGCCCATGGAACCCAGCACGTGTTTTTGTTGACTTTGTTATAAATTTAAGTTATGTGTTTATCATAGAATGTCACTGGATTTTCAGTTGTGGATTCACTCAATATTTTATTTAATTATTTTTATTTATTTATTTTTATTTATTTAGTTAATTTTTTTCTTCTTCTTGCGTTTTATATAGCAGTATAGTCCCAAGTTTAGGGACTGGAGCACGGCAATTTATTTTGGTACATGTGGGCACTTATTGAGTGGTTATAAACAATATTGACACTATGATGCAGCGCTAAATATACAGCTGGCTGATGGATATAACCAGGTTTGGTGAGACAGTGAAGTGAGAATCCTACACTTCACTGTCTCACCAAACATAGGAGCACGCATGAAAACGCATGGCTGGAGTGTCCATGCAGCAGTTTGAAAGTTTCATATGGACTTTTATGTGTTATTGTGGTTTGTTTTAATACGGGTCATAGCATGTATCACCTATGTGGTAGTTTTTATCCCTGTATAGGGATTCACTGTGGTTGTAATCACGTTCATTTCTGCTATAATCAATCCCTAGACGGGAAGGAAATTTATACCACCTACATAGGTTCTATAGAACCTCTTACTCTGTACTGATTATCACTTGTGTACAGGGGCGGACTGACCATTTGGAAACTCGGGCACTGCCCGAGGGCCCGGGGTCAGTAGGGGGCCCCATGAGATGCCCCTGGTACCTTTTTCATAGGCTTTTTTGAGTTTGGGCAAGGACACAGGGGCCCCATGACCCCTATTGCCCTGGGGCCCCATGAGTTGTCAATCCGCCCCTGCTTGTGTATCACCGAATCAGATCCGATTAGATCTAACACCATATTTGGAAAATTGTATTGTATGGTTTATATGTTACTTACTATTATCCAATATATAGGGTGGTTATATCCACCAGCCAGCTGTATATTTAGCGCTGCATCATAGTGTCAATATTGTTTATATCCATCTTGAGGGGATGTTTGGATGCTAGCTGCTCCCGTATAGACTTGTATAGCAGCGCAGGAGGACCCCCAATTATAATACTTGTTGAGTGGTGGTCACACATTTATGTTGAAGGATTTGTTATAGTCCTTGTAGATTTGTCTTATAGTCAGGGTTAATTTATCCTGAGCATCCTATTGTTTGTTTTTATAGGCACAATAGTGCTATTTGTCAGTCTGTTTCCACTGCACCTTTGGCCATTCATTTATGCCAAGTGATTTATCACGTGTGGTTTAATACATGTTTGTGATTTCACCCTGTTTAGGGACACAAGTGGGTTTATGTATTGTGTTTTTATGCGTTTTGCACATTTATATTTTGTTTCATATGGTTTATCAAACATCACTGTATAAGATTGTATAATAATATGAAGAATTGGGATAATTACACACAGGAGGATTCACTAGGGGTGTAATTGAAACCTCATTTTTGATTTCATTATTTATATAACTGTGGGAGTGCAGCACCAATTTTGTTATAATTTTGATCCCATTCTATCCAAGTGTATAGCCAGGTGTCAGCGGCAAACCATTCCTAGAATAATAGTGTATTCAGGGTAGCGCAGGTGGTTCTCCATTGTTTTTTGAGTCTAAGGGCTCGTTCACACTTGACTGTTTTTCCAACTCTTGCCAAACGCCCCTATAGCGCTTGACAAGCATTGGTCCAGCGTTTGCGGAGTGTTTTTAATGCTCCGCAAATGCTGCATGCTCGGTTTAGCGGTGGTTGTTAGGAGCTTGCCAAGCGTTAAGAACACCCCACAAATGCCTATAATGAAGTTTGAATGGTGTTAACGCTCTGCAAACGCCCCGCAACCGCGTCGCAACTGCACCGCAAACGCCGGCCAGGCGTTTGCGGAGCGGCACCATAGACTTGAATAGGAGGCTTCAACTCCTCTTGACTCCACCAGAGGCGTCTGTTTTGCCGCGACACGACGTAATGCGACGCTAACGCTCCCGTTTGAACAGCACTATGTGCTGCAATGTGCAGAATTTTCCCAGGTGTTTGGGAAACGGTAAAAACGCTTCCCAAACACCTGTCTGCCACTTGATAACAAGGCTAGTGTGGTCCACTTCCTTAAACTGAACCTCTCCAAAACCGAGTTTCTTGTCTTCCCCCCAGCCCGGAACCCACCCCCCATTGACTTCTCCATCACATCCAACAACGCCAATATCAAACCCACCCTGCAGGCCAGAGTACTTGGTGTCATTCTGGACTCCAACCTATCCTTCCAGCCCCAAGTCCAATCTTTAACAAGCTAGTGCAGACTCCACCTCCGCAACATCGCCAAAATCCGCACGTTCCTAACCCCAGAAACTACTAAACAGCTCATCCACTCCCTCATCATATCACGACTCGACTACTGCAACTCCCTCCTCACTGGCCTGCCTCGCCGCTGGCTATCTCCGCTTCAGTCGATCCTGAATACGGCTGCCAGACTCATCCACCTTTCCAACCGCTCCATCTCCGCCACCCCCCTCTGCCAATCCCTCCACTGGCTCCACCCCCCTCTGCCAATCCCTCCACTGATTACCGATTGCGCAACGGATCAAATTCAAAATCCTAACACTGACGTACAAAGCCGTCCACCATACTGCCCCGAACTACATCACTGACCTAATATCCAAGTACCACCCAACACGCACACTTCGCTCCTCAGAAGACCGCCTTCTCTCTAGTTCCCTGGTCTCCTCCTCCCATACCCGCCTCCAGGACTTCTCCAGGGTGTCACCCATCCTCTGAAACTCCCTGCCCCAACCCATCAGATTATCACCTACTCTCCTCTCCTTTAGGTGCACCCTGAAAACCCATCTCTTCAGGGAAGCCTACCCCACCCCCTGCTAACTTGCCGACCGCCTCCACTCTTCCTACCACTCCATCCCCCACAGCTATCTCCTCCTGTGCCACCATCCCCTCCCTCCTAGATTGTAAGCTCCAAAGAGCAGGGCCCTCAATCCCCTCATGTTTTGCATTGTATTGGTATTGTTCTGTCACATGTTCTGTCCCCCTTTGTAATGTACAGTGCTGAGCAAACTATTGGCGCTTTATAAATACTGTATAATAATAATAATAATAGTGTGAACGTAGCCTAACGGAAGTACCCAAGCGCAGTCTGGGGTCTGTTCCGTTACACTCATATATGCGTATTTGTACTTATACTGGTGCAAAATACTGACCGAGAACGCAGATTCTTCTATTTTTTTTTTACTCAAGAATTTGCAGCACTTGTTTACACATCTATGTGCAAAGAACAAAAGGTATACCGCTCAGGCAAACAATCCAAATCAATCCACGACAGGTGCAGGCTCTGGCTCACCACCACACACGATGCAATAGGAAGAAGGGTCAGCCGCATACCAGAGGATAGATGAATATAGTGTGTATTTATTGATCCATAAGGCACACAAAACACCAGGACATGAATACAGGACCTGTTAACGCGTTTCACACGATCTCGTGCTTAATCATAACGCATCTATGTGTACAGGCACATTGTAAACAATGGACTGCAGTTTAGATCATTAACCACTTCCCGACCGGCCGTTGCATATAAACGGCCGGACGGTGGCGGTGCAGGGTTGGGTGGCCGTTTATAAATGGCCTCCCCTCACCCTGCTTGTGCGCGCTCCCTGGGAGCACGCAGCACCGCGATCCGGTGTCCACTGTGTCCTCCGGACACAGTGAAACACCGATCATCGGACGGGACCTCTGTACGAGGTCCCGATCATGTGATCACTGATTGGCCAATCAGTGATCACATGCAAAGTAGTAAGCAAGATGTCACTTGTGACATCATTGCTTACTACGTGTGAAATCTGTAAATGATCACAGAAGTCACATGGTACAAGGCTATTCACAACAGCCTTGTACCATGTGACAAGCTGTGACCAATCACAGCTCACTCAGTACTTCTCAATGAGTGCAAGAATGCAGACAGAGAGAAAGAGAAATGATTGCTTTTACACCCTATATGGGTGTAAAAGCAATCAGTGTAAAAAAAAAAAAAATCTTCATCACCCCCTACAAGTAGTACAGTGTCACCATGGTGACACTGTACTGCTAGGGTGACAGTATGTAAAAAAAAAAAAAAAATAATAATATAAAAAAATAAAATAAAAATGTAAAAAAAAATGTTTAAAAATTATAATTTTTGGTTATAATCTAATTTGGATTTTTTTTTGTACTAAAAAGATAACGGAATAATTTTTTCAAAGATTTATGATGAAATATTATTTATTTTTATAAAAAAAAAATTTTTTCAAAATTTTTGGACTTTTTCATTTACATAGCAAAAAAAATAAAAATCCCAGCAGTAAATAAATACCACCAAAATAAAGCTTTATCTGTGTCAAAAAAATGGTAAAAAATTACTTTGAGTACAGTGCTGCATGACCGCACAACTGTCATTCAAAGTGTGATAGCGCTGAAAGCTGAAAATTGCCCTGGTCAGGAGGGGGGTAAAAGTGTCCGGTCTGGAAGTGGTTAAATAAAATGCTGTACTGAGCTTTTTCAACCTGCAGTGTGCGAAAGGCCAAAAACAATTTATTTTGCACATTACTGTATGGCTGATATACAGGCACACAGCTGACTGCTTTATGTTGACTCATCTGTGCAGCTCATTGCCAACTGTTGGCTACAAATAGGTAGATGTTTTGCCAAATCATGATGCCAATTTGATTGAGCACAAAAGTCAGCAGCTGCTTCTCCTTCTGATTAGTTCATATCAGTCTAACAGCCTTTCTGTTGTACTTTAACCTGTTTTGCAGACAAATTATAGCAGAATTAAACCCTTCAGTCTTTTGTAGCAAAAAATTGCAATTCTTTCCCACCCTCTGTGGATGGCGCTATATTATTTAGTTCTGTAACTGCCATGGCATTGCACATGTGATCAGATAAGACACTAACCGTATGAAGGCTTGCATATACACACTGGCAGCTGTGACAGTTATCACAAGAGGCATGAGTTGAATGTAGAATACTCTGCGCATGTGCTACTAGGCAGAATGTAAAAGAAAACATATAATTAACCCCTTCACACCTAAGGGTAAAACAAATCTAAAGGCCTAAGAACAATTTTGCAATGTTGACATGTGTTAGTAAAACCGTACATATCATCACAACTACTTTGTACATCCAGATGAATTATACCTTGTTTTTTTCAGAACAAATTGGGCTTTCATTTGGTGGTAAATGGTAATGGATATCTCCTGATTTTTTTTTTTATCAAAGGGAAACTGGCTCAAAATATTAAAAAAATATATTTTTTTAGTTTAGCTGTGTGTTTCTTGTTACTACCATAACCTACCACCAAAGAACAACCCAAAATAAATTTTCCAGCTCTTGATAATCGCATTGATACCACATATGTGTATGTTATATGTTGTTTGTACCTGTAGTACAGCCCAAAAACAATAGTGCACATTTTGTTTTCTTTTGGGGTTTTTTTTTTCACCTAAAACACACTGACACTAACTAACACTGATACCAATTTAAAAAAAAAAAAACCCTGACCCTTGACCCTGATCTTTTGACCTTGACCCAAACACTTACCCTGGCACTGAACTAGATCAAACCTTGATCTAGGTATTTTTGGTTTATTTTTTATTTTATTTTTTAATTTTTTTTTTTTTTTTGACAAACATTTTTTCCCCTCTACTCCAGGAGTTAGAGATATATAATGTATCTCTCTCCTTTATTTATAAAGAAAAAAAACCAAGGTCGCCGGACTGTACAGTGACTGACCACTGTGATAGCCAATCACAGGCTATCATAGCGATCATGTGACCCGGAATTAGGAGTCCTGGGTCCCGATCGCTAAAATGGGACCCGGGGCTCTCAGTGACACCCCGGTCCTTGTGTTTGGAGTGCGTTGTGTGGTGCACTCCCAGCACAAAGAGAGGTATGCAAATATGCGGCCCCATGGAAAAAAGCCCAGTTCTGTGAACATATTTTTGTGATGCCGGCATCAAGGGGTTAAAACAACATTGAAATGTTTAATTCAAAATTTAATTCAAAAGGTATTTAAAAAGTTGTTTCCAATCTTTTATAATCTGCATCTTTCATTAAAATGATCCTGCCATGAAGATACTCTTTCAGGCACTTCCTGTTATGAGATAAAAACTGTCTCCCAATCGTACTCCTGTATTGTAAGCTTATCACATGGTGGTAAGGCCAGGGCTAGACTATTTTGCGCCCTAGGCAAGACCAGCTACTTATGCCCCCACCCAAAAAAAAGTAATTAGAACACATTTTTAAAAATAGTAGAAAATATGAAATCAACAAAACATGAAGCTGCTGAATTTCTTTTTAAAAAAATAAGTGCCATAAGATGCCACCAGCATCAATATTAAAGACAAATTATATATTAACCAAATATAAATTAACTGTATTAACCAGACAGAGGAACAAAAACAAAAAGACAGAGTTACAAAACTCCACAGTGATCAGCAGCCGCCAGCCGGCTTGCAGGTAGGGACTGAGTCTGAGAGGAACACTGGAAGGAGCAGCAGTTCAGCTGTTACACTGGCCCCAGACAGCAAATGGTCATATGTATGGACAGGCTGTCAGACAATTGTGCAGAGTAAAGATACCATAATTCCCTTATTATTCTCTGTGTATGAGGAGAGGGGGACTCTGCAGACAAATGGAAAATTCATACAAGAGGTCCATAGGCCGCACAGAGAGAGTGCCGGCCTGTGCTGCACCAAGGTGCCCCTAGGGCGGTAGTGAGCACTAGGCAGCTGCATGGTGGTGCCCCTGGTGGAAAATGCAAGCAGTTGCGTCGGTATGGTCCACTGTTCTCTATCATCAGAGAAGCTGGACTGTATCTACAATGTACAGACGATGCTGGAGCTAGTGCATGTAGACATGAAATGGCTAAAAACACTTAAGAGATCAGAAGTACTGAGATGCAGGGTAAAAACAAATATTTCATGGAAAAAATGGCAAATGTTTATTATACAAATGGTTCTGACAATGTCACTTTAGGGTTTGGAGCTACTTTAACTGTAAAGCATGACCTAAGTTTTTTTTATCAGATCTTAAAAACATTTAAAACCTAAGTCCAGCCAATTATTTTTTTTAGCTTTGGATAGAGTGGAAAGAGTTGACATTTATGCCATGTGGTTATTTCTCACTGTGATCCCATTTGGAGAGATTTTCCCTTGTTTACTGTCCTTCCAACACTCCTACAAAAAATGGTGGGTACAATTTTCAATAGAGGAAGGCATGGATAGCAATGTAGACATTGTTAGATTTTCTATTGCTTCCTCACTCTACTAATATAGGTTTTGTCTTGTATATGTCTGGGAGTGCAGTAGTCTGATCCAGTCAGGGATCCACAAATGTTTGTGACTGCCATTGCACCCCCTGATCAGCTGGTGCCAGCTTACTTCCCCACACTCAACTTTCTACTAATACTACCTGTAAACTAAGTCAAGCAAATTGTACAATTTAGCAAAGCCTTCAGTAACAGGTCAGATGATGCAGGTAGGGTTCCTTCAGAGGTTGCTGGGGGTTCTTTAAGCTGTTTTGGATTGATCTGCTGCCTACAGTAACCTCCAATGTTAGAGAGCACCTTTCCACTGATCCCCAATGTAAGAGAGCACATTTCCACTGAACACCAATGTAAGGGGCCGGGGCGGACTGACAACTCATGGGGCCCCTGGGCAATAAGGGATCATGCGGCCCCTGTGTCCTTGACCAAACTCAAAAAAGCCTATGAAAAAGGTACCAGGGGCAACTCATGGGGCCCCCTACTGACCCCGGGCCCTCGGGCAGTGCCCGAGTTTCCAAATGGTCAGTCCGCCCCTATAAGGGGCATTTCTTCCCACTGATTACCAATGTAAGGAGTCCTTTCTCCCACTGACCACCATTGTAAGGGGGCCCTTCTCCCACTGGCCACCAAGTTAAGAATGCCCTTTTTCAGTGACCACCAACATAAGTCGAACCCCTCTCCAATGACTGCCAATGGGGCGCTTATCAACTAACCATCATTGCAATGGAGCACTACAATCTTCACTGTCTATCTGTCTGGCCACTTTCTAATTTAATTTCTTGATTATTATTATTCTCCAGTCCCTTGATCTGTAGCCTGAACTGCACTGCATACAAATAAACAGGAGACAGAGGATTCTGTCCATTCACAAACTGAAGCATAAACATAGTTTACTATGCTTCAGTTATGAATGAATACAATGAGTGATCAGTACCAATCACTCACTGCGTTCATTAGAAAAGGAAAGGGCTGGTAAATGACATATTTACAAGCTCCTTCCCCACTCTTTATCCTGAAGATCCATCTGTGTGCTTGCAGCTGTGGACAAAAATGTACCTCTATATTCAAAAGTGAAATTAGGTGTTTGGCTAGAGTTGGGCTTTAAAGTATTACTAAACCCAGGACCCTGCATTCACTAAATCTGGTCTCCCACAGTACACAAAACATGGAAAGGCAATTATTTTAGTAAATATAAACTGCTGAATACATTTTCTCATCAGCAGTCAGAGCAGTCTTATAATTTCTACCAGTGTCCAGCAGAGCACTGGTTAATGCTTGTAGGAGGAGTTTTCATTCTCTCCTATGAGGCTGCATAACACCTGACCCTCTGTCTGGACAGTGCTGATTGGCCCTGTGCTGATCACATGCACCCTCCCAAAAAAGCTTTCGAGCAACACACAGCAATCTGAGCATGTGCAGCTTGCCCTCAATGCTCTGTTCTATCAGCAGATGGATTAGGAACAGTAGAAGAAGGGGAGGATCAGAGAAGACAGGATCAAACAGCCTTTTTACACAATGCAGAGGATTAACCCCTTAGGTTCCACAGTGAGTATAACAAGCATGCTTTACTGCATATACAGACTGATTTTACTGTTGTGGGTTTAGTAACACTTTAAGAGAAGAACTGTTCCAGATGGTCTGTGTTGCCCAAATCCCATCACAACCAGATTATTCCTGCCCTGCACTGGGAGAAGAAAGAAGAATCTGACGGGTTGCTTAGTACAAAATTGACTGACATATTTCTACCCTGAAACACAAACTAATGAGACAGTAGCACTGTGATTCACAATTTGCTAACATGAATTTCCTGTTTGTATTCATCAACATTGTCATACCACAGTATCAGCATCCAATTTTTATTTCAGAGCAGAGACTGAAGTGGAAATGTGATCCGAAATGTTTTCCCTCTGATTTCAGGGGCATTAAAGAAGTTCCTGTGAGAGCAACAGCAGCTGGTCCTGGGCAGCCATCTCTTCTCCAGGTTCTCCCAAGTTTTACTCAAAATATTTGCGAGATGGCACTTTATTACATTGTAGGCAGAAGAAATGCAACTACTTCTTAGAATTGTCTGTATTTTTTTTTTGTAAATAAAAGATGAGCGTGCTACTACATTCAAGGTCAGATTTAATTAACTGCATTGTGGAATAACTTCAATTAATAATATGCATCTGTAATCCTCTTCCTTCAGAATCGTTTTAAAGTGACCCCTTTCTTTTGCTAATATAGGACAAAGTAAAGGGGTCACTTAACACCCACCAGCAGCATACAGTCACCTGTGGAACAAATACAGGGCAATCAATTTCTCTCACTGGGGGCTGAATTTCCAGCAAGAAAACATTTGAATTGTTTTCCTTTGTCATGAGGGGCTGGGAACCTACGTTTGCCATAATTAACCCTGTCTGTACTGAGCAGGCAGCTATCATCCCAGCAGTTGTAATAGATTTGAATGTTGTCTATCTTAAAGCGGTAGTAAAGTCTCTTTAACCACTTGCCCTCCTGAGGATTTACCCCCCCTAAGGACCAGGCCTCTTTTTTGCTACTCGGCGCTGCACTAATTCAACTGATAATTGCGCGGTCATGCAATGCTGCACCCAAACGAAATTTACGTCCTTTTTTTCACAGAAATAGAGCTTTCTTTCGGTGTAATTTGATCACCTGTGCGCTTTTTATTTTTCACGCTATAAACAAAAAAAGGCCAAAAATTTTGAAGAAAAACAATATTTTTTAATTTCAGCTATAAAAAATATATAGTAAACTCAAAGTTGGTTATAAATTTAGGCCAAAATGTATTCTGCTCCATGTTTTTGGTAAAAAAAAATCCCAATAAGTGTATACTGATTGCTTTGTGTGGAAGTTATAGCGTCTACAAATTATGGTATAAATACTGCAATTTACGCCATTTTTCTGCTATACAGCGCTGCGCTAGTTTAACGGACAATTGCGCGGTCATGCAATACGGTACATAAATGAAATTTACATCCTTTTTTTCCCCACAAATTGAGCTTTCTTTTGGTGGTATTTGATAGCCTGTGCGGTTTTTATTTTTTACGCAAAAAAAAAAGCCTGACAATTTTGAGGAAAAAAAAACAATATTTTGGACTTTTTGCTACAAAACATGTCCAGTAAAAAAAAAATGCAAAAATCAAATTTAGTCATAAATTTCTGCCAAAATGCATTCTGCGACATGTCTTTGCTAAAAAAAAAACCCAATACATGTAAATTAGTAGGTTTACGTGAAAGTTATAGCGTTTACAAATGGCGGGAAAGATACTGGGATTTTTAGGTGTTTTTTTTTTTATACTAATAATGGCGACGATCAGCGAATTATGGCAGCGATCAGGGACTTATGGCAGCGACCAGCGACTTATGGCGGGACTGCGGCGGACATTCTGACATTGGGGGGTACTGACTTGGGGTCACTGACATCCCCAAAAACACTAATACAGTGATCAGTGCAAAAAAAAAAAACACTGACACTGTACTAATGGCAATGGGGAGGAAGGGGTTAACTTTATTTTGCAGGGAAGGGTTATAGGAGTGAGGGGAGTGTTTTACTAGGGGGCGGGGGTGTGTGCTGCACGGGACAAGGCTGATCGAGAAAGAGAAACTCTTCTTTCTCGATCAGCTCATCCTCAAGCTGACAGGAAAGTGACAGACAGCACAGCTACGTCAGCTGTGCTGTCTGTCACTGTTTGCCGCCGATTGCCGGGAAACAGCCGCTAAGGAGTGTGACCCGGCGACTCACATCTGCGGCGGTGATCGGCGGGACAGATAGGGCGGCGGCGTGCCTCGTGCGCGCCCCCTATTTCTTTATAAAACACACGTTTTAAAACGTGGTTTTGCCTGTGAGTGCCGCCCTGCCGCCGTATATGTACAGTGGCTGGGCGGCAAGTGGTTAAAAAAAAGAGTATCACAATGTGCATCGCATACTAGCACAGTGTTTCTCAACCTTTTTCCAGTCAAGGCACCCTTTAAAATTATGGATAATCTCAAGGCACCCTTTAAAATTCTGCACAATCTTAAGGCACCCCATTCTAAAATGTAACAAACCATTTTACACACATCCAGTACACCCAGTGTTAGAGGTGATTTATTCCTCCAAAGCAAATACACCTTTGCACACTGGTACCGACTAGTATTCCAGTGTGTTGCTCTGTTTCTCTCCCTCACTCAGCTAATGAGACTCCAGTGGCGATGGAGAGGGCCAGGAGAGGGCCAAAGAAGGATGATGTGCATGCATTCCACGTCCTCCTTAAAAACTGATGATGTCACTGGTTGTTAGGATGCTGGCAGCAAGAAGGTCGTAAAAATGCACAATGAAAAACTATGGCTTTGTGTACTAAAAGGCAGGGTTGATCCACCTGCTGACTTGTATACAATTTTGGGACATTTTGCCAAGGCACCCCTGTAGAAGCTTGAAGAAACCCAAGGGTGCCTGGGCACCTTTGTTGAGAAAGACTGTACTAGCACACTGAAAAATACCATCTATATCATTACCTACAGAATAAGGCTGTAAGGGATCCTGTCGCTGTGCAGCGCTGCGATGGCGACGGATCCCCTCGAGTGTGGAAAACTCGCGCATGCGCAGTAAGCGCACACATCACGTCAGGCGGGCTATTTAAACCTGCTTAGTAGTAAAATCATTGCCTTCTGGTCTACTACGTTTCTGCATATATTCCTGATACCTGTATTCTGCATTACCTGGCTAAGAAAGAACTTCGCCTGCACTGACCCCAGCTATCCCTGACCATTCGCTTGCCTGCTCCTTTTGTACTGTATCTGCCTGCTTGATACTGACCCGGCTTGTCTGACTCTGCTACATTATCCTGCCTACACCTGCAGCTGACCTGCATCTTGTCTGCTACCATACTCACCTGCCGCTGCACCCACGGTTCTGCATCTGGCCTGCATCCGGATCACCACCATACCTGTCTGCCACTGCATCCACGCAGCGGTGCCCGGTCCCAAATCCGCATCCTGATTGCCGCCACACCTGCTTGCTGTTGCACCTACGTTCCTGCACCTGCACCTGGCGTGTGTCCGGATCTCCTGGGTCCCCAGCTACCTGCCATCAGCTTCAAGATCTACACGGCACTCCTGCCACTCCTAGCTCTGCGCCTCTGTTCCCACTTTCAGGGGCTCCAAGCGGGAGTTGTAAGAGGACGCCACGTCAGGCTCCCCAACCAGGTACGTGACAAAGGCAAACTGAAAATCCCATCCACATTTAAATTGTGATTAAATCTGATATCAAATATGACCAAATTCCACAAACGGAAGCAAGACTTGAGGTAGTTGTAGCCAAACTTGTGCACATGCAACAAGAACAACTGAGTACTGTCCGTGATACTTCTTTTATTTGCACTAACTTCCAGGCCCTTGCTTGGACCTTGAATGAGGGTACATCCTAAAAGCTTGAAAATTTGGAATTTAGTGCAAATAAAAAAAGTATCACGGTCACAAATGAATTGTTCTTGTTGGAAGTAAGACTTAACTTTGTAAATTGCACTACCAGGATTTGCTACAAATGTAAGCACTACGGTGTAACTCCATAACCACCAACTTACAACATTCACCAGATCAACTGACCCCACAAGTAGTAGGAGGTCAGCATGTGCATTACTAATGCTAATGCACTGCCAGGGTGAAGTGCCTTGTGTACCAGTACCCAGGACTCCCTATGGGTATGGATGTATTCCCTTGCTGGAATCACCGTACTTCCTTTGTAAGCCAGAGTGGGCACTTCCTGATGACGATGCATTAATCAAAAGAGGTCGAGGTTTGAAGACGCAACTTCTACTGACATCATTTCCGCCCTTTGGTACGCACGCTGCGGCCATCTTGGTTCCTATTCACAGGCAGCAAGGCTGAATACACTGAGTGCCAGGTTATGGGCACTTTGCTCATGAGTTTTATTCTTATAATTTCTCCCCATTATTAAAGTTTTTTTATGGTTTTACACTATGGGATGTTTGCTTTTGTTTCTGTTCACATGCTGAAACTTGGTGTACTGCCTGGGAGGAGGGGAGAAAGTTTAAAAAGGCTCTTTTGAAACTACACTGTCATTTATAGCCACGCTGGTCATCATCCTATTGGTTTCTAAATCAGCCAGATTGCATGATTCCCAGGAATGAATATTGGTGCCATTCTTGCCATCATGCACTGGGCTAGTCCCAAAGCAGGCGCTTAAGACCAACCTAGAGATAGGTGGTCCACGGCTAACGTTGAGTGCACATCCATGTGGGGCACCGATTGAGCACGGAGGAGCACCTGTAATTTTTTGCACGAAGTTCACCAATTAGTATTCAACACCTGGGCACTTTATTTTTCCAAATTGGGACTGAATGTTACAATTATTCACTTTGTATATGTGAAGCATTATTACTCATGTATTGTCAAATTTATAGCAATTTATGTGCGGTCCATATGGTATTTTGTTTGTTTTTGTGCTATTGGTTCACAAATTAGGACTGCAATGTATACTTATCAAAGTTGCATAAATATCTATTCCTAAGCGCAATAGCACTATATTTTATTTAACCAATGGATCTAATAGCCTCAGATTAGAAGCATGGTTGGGAGAGGTAATCCTCCAATTCTTCGGTGGATGCTCCTAGAGTAGCACAAGAACTCCAATGGAAAAATGCCCAATGCCATTGAAATTAAAAGCTCAAATGGTGAATAGATGTGTACATTTTGTAATGAGTCGATTTATGAAAAGAAAATTAGATTTTCAGGAATAAGGATGTATACAAATCTCTAAACAGACATAGTAACAAATGTAAATGAATCCCTCAAAATCTATAGATAAGTTAATGAGTGCATTCCTTTCAATAGTTTCATTTGGATGACATCACATGATTTGATAGTAGTTCATGGAAAAATGAATTAAATTTTCAAATTTGTTCGATAATTTGGAATCAAATAAATTTGGGATTTAAATTGAATTTGTAATTGTCACAGTCAGTTTAGTTCCACAGTCTAATTCAATTCTTCGGTTTGAAAAATACGGGGCCTTTGAATTTTGCATGATTTATTCAGTTGCGTCTGAAAATATTGAATACTTCTGAATTGTTTCGGTATATAAATAAGAAATGCACCCAAAATATGGAATTCAAAAACTAATATATAGCAATCTTCCAAATGATCAATGAATATACAAAACAAATGGCAAATATAACGAAACAAATCGAATCCCATATTTCATCAACGAATATGATGAAATGAAACAAAATTCTGCAATGAACGAATGCAAATGAAACGAAACAAAAATTTCTGGCATGCACATGTCTAAAGGTGAACTGGACACAGTATTCTAAATGGGGTCTAATGAAAAATGTTATAGGGGAAAGAAGACCTCCATTCCCTTGCCAGGGATCCCTCTATTAATGCACCCCAGAATTTTATTCACTTTCTCAACTGGCAAGCCACACTTCCTTCTCATTTTGCTAACGTCATAAAAGCACCTACAAACCTGTTTCATCTGAAGCTTTCACCAATACTGTACCCCAATATTATACTCTATCAGAGAATTACCACTCTAACTGACTGCTCAGAATTATAATGATTTTCACAAATCAAAGAACAGGACCTGTTCTGCAAGACATGGTGGGAAGAACGTGGTCAGAAATGTAAGTAGACCTTACAAAGAACTGCCTCCCTCACAAATCTCACATCTTCCTACTACCTCATCATTATTATTAACAATGGGAAAATACAGAATGTAGAGGAGCAGCTGTAGACAATAAAGCCAACCATAAGTGGATCGAATCTTGGCTGGTTCAGTAAGGAAGGCCCGAGATTCGATCCGTCTATGGGCAGACTGATTTGTACAACCAGCCTGTTGGGTTTTTAGCATGAGATTACTGCCCACAGCTATAGCCACTAGCAGCAATCAATGTCTTTTCCTGGCCAGGAAAGCTCCTTGCATCCCTACCCCTCCCACCGCCAGCAGAACAAAATATCACTGTAGTGTGCAGTCCCCCATCAACAGTGTTGGGGGCAATTGAGTGATTTTCTTTCCTTCCACCTGTAGTAAAAGGAAAGAAAGTTGATTCATCTATGGCTTGCCAAATAGAAAGTGTTCAATATGGGTATAAGAACTACATGACTTTTTGGGGCTTTGGGGCCTTCAAGAAGACTTCTTAAGGATCGTGATGCCTGTAGTCTGCTCTTGTGGTAAGTTTGGGCACTTTTGTTGACAACAGATGTACATGAAAGACTTTTGGTTCAAAATATTTATATTTTTTAAAGTTTTAACTTTGTCTCTGTAAACTGGACTTTAATGGGAATGTAGATAAAAGTGCTAATTGATACTTCTATTCATACACATGTACCAAGGAATATGGACTGTGCACTTTGTAGCTTAAGGTTGCCTAGTAGATACATTTGATCAGGCGAGCTGTCTGCATTTTTCAAAGGCTGGTCTTTAAGATGGTACATCAGTTTTATTCTTTCTCTTTTAGTCCAGACTCCAGAGTCAACAAAATTCTAACAGTAAAAACTCTTCCAATACCCTTTGTGGTCAGAAGTCAATGTGGTCAGGGTTCAGCTCACCTGGTTTTAAAAGGGCAGGAAAAACCTTTTGTGATCAAACTTCTCATCGGGACTGTTAGGTCAGCAGGGCAGATAGCTTCAGTTGCAGCTTCCTCCAGCACTGACGCTGTCCTGTTTCCTGCAGGGCTAGTAGCACTTTGGCTTTTTACATTATAATCATGCTGAACCTAACAACACTTTATTACATACTGGTGACGTGCAATGTCACATTATTGTGTAAATACCAGAGATCATCCACCAGATTTTTTTCCTTTTATGTTTTTAAAAAAAGCACAAGTACACAAACTGTAGGGTCATAACAACAAAAGGACAACTATATGCAAAACAATTAAATAAATATCACTACAAGTGCTGGAGGAAAACCTCTCTCTACTCTGTATGACAAAGCTTTAAAACTGTATAGCAGTGATAATGGCCATTTTTAGAAACCTTGTTGTGCAGTTGGTGCTGGCGCAGCAGAATGGCGGCTGATGGTTCACGTATACAGTACGACTGAAAGTCCAACTCCACCTTGAAAAAAAAGTAACACAAATTGCAGATTAATTCAAGAACAAGGTTAAAATGCTTCCACAATAAAAGGAAAAAAAGGTCAAAATAGAAAACTGTTGAGGCCGCGGTCACCCAGCAAAGGGAAAAACATGCGACTTTCCTAGTGCGCGGGAGGAGGAAACCTGGCTCCACGCAGGGTCGGTGAGGTAGCTCTCTATGCATCGGGCATTCTCATTCTGGGTGCTCTGTGAAGTTCTCAGGTGGGAAATATTTCACACACTACCAGCTGATACTAGGTAATCTTCCTTTGATACATCTACCACAGAATTAGTTTAACATAATCTTATGCCATTTCTGATATGTTTGATATTTTGGAGACTTCACTACCACCACATCTATTATATTATTTATAGATGATTTTATGCCATCTTTGATATGTTTAATATTTTGTAGACCTCTTTACTGCTACATTTACGTTTATTTGATTATTTTTAGAGATGAGCGAATCGAACATGACGAAGTGGAATTCGTTCCGAAGATTTGGAAAAATTCTATTCGCGACGAATCCGAAGATTAGCAAACTTCGGATGCACGAATTGAATTTTCCCAAAAATGGCGGCGACATGTGTGGCGACAGGAGAAAATGGACAGGGAAGATGGGGCGGGGATCTCTGGGAAGGCGCGCAGACAAGGCGCGCTGACCCATAATGCATTCATGAGTCATGAATCATGACATGTGATCGCATTAGCCAATCAGCAGCCAGCCAGCCAGCACTGTGTAATGGTGGAGCTATAAATCGCGGCCATCTTAGAATTCTCCATTAGCCTCCGGTCATTCAAGAGAGACAGACCTCTGTGTATTGAGGTACAGAGTTAGGGCCACAGAGACTTTAGGGCCACAGAATCGTTACTCAGGGACACAGAATTGTTGCTCAGGGACACAGAATTGTTACTCAGGGACACAGAATCGTTACTCAGGGACACAGAATCGTTACTCAGGGACACAGAATCGTTACTCAGGGACACAGAATTGTTACTCAGGGACACAGAATCGTTACTTAGGGCCACAGCTATCAAAGAATC
This sequence comes from Staurois parvus, assembly GCF_062004578.1. Classification (NCBI taxonomy): domain Eukaryota; kingdom Metazoa; phylum Chordata; class Amphibia; order Anura; family Ranidae; genus Staurois; species Staurois parvus. The sequence continues at coordinate 2,110,073 of NW_028318388.1, read as the reverse complement.
GAAAATTTAAAGTGACATACACCCTTTTTTTTTTTGGTGGCTGTCGTGCACAGTTGGTGCTGCAGTTTGCCGATTGTGCAAAATAAACTGACTTTCTGCTTCACAACCACTATTGTACATTCAAAGAGTTAAATCCATTTACACGCCGGCTGGCGGTAATATTTTTTGGGTGATTAGTGCATTCCAGTGACAGAAACGTACAGTTTCCAGCCAACGGAAAGCTGCAATTGACCGATTGTGTACAATAAACTGACTTTCTGCTTCACAACCACTATTGTACGTTCAAAGAGTTAGATCCATTTACACGCCGGGTGGCGGTAATATTTTTTGGGTGATTAGTGCATTCCAGTGACAGAAACGTACAGTTTCCAGCCAACGGCAAGCTGCAATTGACCGATTGTGCTAAATAAACTGACTTTCTGCTTCACAACCACTATTGTACGTTCAAAGAGTTAGATCCATTTACACGCCGGGTGGCGGTAATATTTTTTGGGTGATTAGTGCATTCCAGTGACAGAAACGTACAGTTTCCAGCCAACGGAAAGCTGCAATTGACCGATTGTGTACAATAAACTGACTTTCTGCTTCACAACCACTATTGTACGTTCAAAGAGTTAGATCCATTTACACGCCGGGTGGCGGTAATATTTTTTGGGTGATTAGTGCATTCCAGTGACAGAAACGTACAGTTTCCAGCCAACGGCAAGCTGCAATTGACCGATTGTGCTAAATAAACTGACTTTCTGCTTCACAACCACTATTGTACGTTCAAAGAGTTAGATCCATTTACACGCCGGGTGGCGGTAATATTTTTTGGGTGATTAGTGCATTCCAGTGACATAAACGTACAGTTTCCAGCCAACGGCAAGCTGCAATTGACCGATTGTGCTAAATAAACTGACTTTCTGCTTCACAACCACTATTGTACGTTCAAAGAGTTAGATCCATATACACGCCGGGTGGCGGTAATATTTTTGGGGTGATTAGTGCATTCCAGTGACATAAACGTACAGCTTCCAGCCAACGGCAAGCTGCAATTGACCGATTGTGCTAAATAAACGGACTTTCTGCTTCACAACCACTATTGTACGTTCAAAGAGTTAGATCCATTTACACGCCGGGTGGCGGTAATATTTTTTGGGTGATTAGTGCATTCCAGTGACATAAACGTACAGTTTCCAGCCAACGGCAAGCTGCAATTGACCGATTGTGCTAAATAAACGGACTTTCTGCTTCACAACCACTATTGTACGTTCAAAGAGTTAGATCCATTTACACGCCGGGTGGCGGTAATATTTTTTGGGTGATTAGTGCATTCCAGTGACATAAACGTACAGTTTCCAGCCACCGGCAAGCTGCAATTGACCGATTGTGCTAAATAAACTGACTTTCTGCTTCACAACCACTATTGTACATTCAAAGACTTAAATCCATTTACACGCCGGGTGGCAGTAATATTTTTGGGGTGATTAGTGCATTCCAGTGACATAAACGTACAGCTTCCAGCCACCGGCAAGCTGCAATTGACCGATTGTGCTAAATAAACTGACTTTCTGCTTCACAACCACTATTGTACGTTCAAAGAGTTAGATCCATTTACACGCCGGGTGGCGGTAATATTTTTTGGGTGATTAGTGCATTCCAGTGACAGAAACGTACAGTTTCCAGCCAACGGCAAGCTGCAATTGACCGATTGTGATAAATAAACTGACTTTCTGCTTCACAACCACTATTGTACGTTCAAAGAGTTAGATCCATTTACACGCCGGGTGGCGGTAATATTTTTTGGGTGATTAGTGCATTCCAGTGACAGAAACGTACAGTTTCCAGCCAACGGAAAGCTGCAATTGACCGATTGTGTACAATAAACTGACTTTCTGCTTCACAACCACTATTGTACGTTCAAAGAGTTAGATCCATTTACACGCCGGGTGGCGGTAATATTTTTTGGGTGATTAGTGCATTCCAGTGACATAAACGTACAGTTTCCAGCCAACGGCAAGCTGCAATTGACCGATTGTGCTAAATAAACTGACTTTCTGCTTCACAACCACTATTGTACGTTCAAAGAGTTAGATCCATTTACACGCCGGGTGGCGGTAATATTTTTTGGGTGATTAGTGCATTCCAGTGACAGAAACGTACAGTTTCCAGCCAACGGAAAGCTGCAATTGACCGATTGTGTACAATAAACTGACTTTCTGCTTCACAACCACTATTGTACGTTCAAAGAGTTAGATCCATTTACACGCCGGGTGGCGGTAATATTTTTTGGGTGATTAGTGCATTCCAGTGACAGAAACGTACAGTTTCCAGCCAACGGCAAGCTGCAATTGACCGATTGTGCTAAATAAACTGACTTTCTGCTTCACAACCACTATTGTACGTTCAAAGAGTTAGATTCATTTACACGCCGGGTGGCGGTAATATTTTTTGGGTGATTAGTGCATTCCAGTGACATAAACGTACAGTTTCCAGCCAACGGCAAGCTGCAATTGACCGATTGTGCTAAATAAACTGACTTTCTGCTTCACAACCACTATTGTACGTTCAAAGAGTTAGATCCATATACACGCCGGGTGGCGGTAATATTTTTGGGGTGATTAGTGCATTCCAGTGACATAAACGTACAGCTTCCAGCCAACGGCAAGCTGCAATTGACCGATTGTGCTAAATAAACTGACTTTCTGCTTCACAACCACTATTGTACATTCAAAGAGTTAGATCCATTTACACGCCGGGTGGCGGTAATATTTTTTGGGTGATTAGTGCATTCCAGTGACATAAACGTACAGTTTCCAGCCACCGGCAAGCTGCAATTGACCGATTGTGCTAAATAAACTGACTTTCTGCTTCACAACCACTATTGTACGTTCAAAGACTTAAATCCATTTACACGCCGGGTGGCAGTAATATTTTTGGGGTGATTAGTGCATTCCAGTGACATAAACGTACAGCTTCCAGCCACCGGCAAGCTGCAATTGACCGATTGTGCTAAATAAACTGACTTTCTGCTTCACAACCACTATTGTACGTTCAAAGAGTTAGATCCATTTACACGCCGGGTGGCGGTAATATTTTTTGGGTGATTAGTGCATTCCAGTGACAGAAACGTACAGTTTCCAGCCAACGGCAAGCTGCAATTGACCGATTGTGCTAAATAAACTGACTTTCTGCTTCACAACCACTATTGTACGTTCAAAGAGTTAGATCCATTTACACGCCGGGTGGCGGTAATATTTTTTGGGTGATTAGTGCATTCCAGTGACAGAAACGTACAGTTTCCAGCCAACGGAAAGCTGCAATTGACCGATTGTGTACAATAAACTGACTTTCTGCTTCACAACCACTATTGTACGTTCAAAGAGTTAGATCCATTTACACGCCGGGTGGTGGTAATATTTTTTGGGTGATTAGTGCATTCCAGTGACATAAACGTACAGTTTCCAGCCAACGGCAAGCTGCAATTGACCGATTGTGCTAAATAAACGGACTTTCTGCTTCACAACCACTATTGTACGTTCAAAGAGTTAGATCCATTTACACGCCGGGTGGCAGTAATATTTTTTGGGTGATTAGTGCATTCCAGTGACAGAAACGTACAGTTTCCAGCCAACGGCAAGCTGCAATTGACCGATTGTGCTAAATAAACTGACTTTCTGCTTCACAACCACTATTGTACGTTCAAAGAGTTAGATCCATATACACGCCGGGTGGCGGTAATATTTTTGGGGTGATTAGTGCATTCCAGTGACATAAACGTACAGCTTCCAGCCAACGGCAAGCTGCAATTGACCGATTGTGCTAAATAAACTGACTTTCTGCTTCACAACCACTATTGTAAGTTCAAAGAGTTAGATCCATTTACACGCCGGGTGGCGGTAATATTTTTTGGGTGATTAGTGCATTCCAGTGACATAAACGTACAGTTTCCAGCCAACGGCAAGCTGCAATTGACCGATTGTGCTAAATAAACGGACTTTCTGCTTCACAACCACTATTGTACGTTCAAAGAGTTAGATCCATATACACGCCGGGTGGCGGTAATATTGTTGGGGTGATTAGTGCATTCCAGTGACATAAACGTACAGCTTCCAGCCAACGGCAAGCTGCAATTGACCGATTGTGCTAAATAAACTGACTTTCTGCTTCACAACCACTATTGTACGTTCAAAGAGTTAGATCCATTTACACGCCGGGTGGCGGTAATATTTTTTGGGTGATTAGTGCATTCCAGTGACATAAACGTACAGTTTCCAGCCACCGGCAAGCTGCAATTGACCGATTGTGCTAAATAAACTGACTTTCTGCTTCACAACCACTATTGTACGTTCAAAGACTTAAATCCATTTACACGCCGGGTGGCAGTAATATTTTTTGGGTGATTAGTGCATTCCAGTGACATAAACGTACAGTTTCCAGCCAACGACAAGCTGCAATTGACCGATTGTGCTAAATATACTGACTTTCTGCTTCACAACCACTATTGTACGTTCAAAGAGTTAGATCCATTTACACTCCGGGTGGCGGTAATATTTTTTGGGTGATTAGTGCATTCCAGTGACAGAAACGTACAGTTTCCAGCCAACGGCAAGCTGCAATTGACCGATTGTGTACAATAAACTGACTTTCTGCTTCACAACCACTATTGTACGTTCAAGGAGTTAGATCCATTTACATGCCGGGTGGCGGTAATATTTTTTGGGTGATTAGTGCATTCCAGTGACATAAACGTACAGTTTCCAGCCAACGGCAAGCTGCAATTGACCGATTGTGCTAAATAAACGGACTTTCTGCTTCACAACCACTATTGTACGTTCAAAGAGTTAGATCCATTTACACGCCGGGTGGCGGTAATATTTTTTGGGTGATTAGTGCATTCCAGTGACATAAACGTACAGTTTCCAGCCAACGGCAAGCTGCAATTGACCGATTGTGCTAAATAAACTGACTTTCTGCTTCACAACCACTATTGTACGTTCAAAGAGTTAGATCCATATACACGCCGGGTGGCGGTAATATTTTTTGGGTGATTAGTGCATTCCAGTGACATAAACGTATAGTTTCCAGCCAACGGCAAGCTGCAATTGACCGATTGTGCTAAATAAACTGACTTTCTGCTTCACAACCACTATTGTACGTTCAAAGAGTTAGATCCATTTACACGCCGGGTGGCGGTAATATTTTTTGGGTGATTAGTGCATTCCAGTGACAGAAACGTACAGTTTCCAGCCAACGGCAAGCCGCAATTGACCGATTGTGCTAAATAAACTGACTTTCTGCTTCACAACCACTATTGTACGTTCAAAGAGTTAAATCCATATACACGCCGGGTGGCGGTAATATTTTTTGGGTGATTAGTGCATTCCAGTGACATAAACGTACAGTTTCCAGCCAACGGCAAGCTGCAATTGACTGATTGTGCTAAATAAACTGACTTTCTGCTTCACAACCACTATTGTACGTTCAAAGAGTTAGATCCATTTACACGCCGGGTGGCGGTAATATTTTTTGGGTGATTAGTGCATTCCAGTGACAGAAACGTACAGTTTCCAGCCAACGGCAAGCTGCAATTGACCGATTGTGTACAATAAACTGACTTTCTGCTTCACAACCACTATTGTACGTTCAAAGAGTTAGATCCATTTACACGCCGGGTGGCGGTAATATTTTTTGGGTGATTAGTGCATTCCAGTGACATAAACGTACAGTTTCTAGCCAACGGCAAGCTGCAATTGACCGATTGTGCTAAATAAACTGACTTTCTGCTTCACAACCACTATTGTACGTTCAGAGAGTTAGATCCATTTACACGCCGGGTGGCGGTAATATTTTTTGGGTGATTAGTGCATTCCAGTGATATAAACGTACAGTTTCCAGCCACCGGCAAGCTGCAATTGACCGATTGTGCTAAATAAACTGACTTTCTGCTTCACAACCACTATTGTACGTTCAAAGAGTTAAATCCATATACACGCCGGGTGGCGGTAATATTTTTTGGGTGATTAGTGCATTCCAGTGACATAAACGTACAGTTTCCAGCCACCGGCAAGCTGCAATTGACCGATTGTGCTAAATAAACTGACTTTCTGCTTCACAACCACTATTGTACGTTCAAAGAGTTAGATCCATTTACACGCCGGGTGGCGGTATTATTTTTTGGGTGATTAGTGCATTCCAGTGACAGAAACGTACAGTTTCCAGCCAACGGAAAGCTGCAATTGACCGATTGTGCTAAATAAACTGACTTTCTGCTTCACAACCACTATTGTACGTTCAAAGAGTTAGATCCATTTACACGCCGGGTGGCGGTAATATTTTTTGGGTGATTAGTGCATTCCAGTGACATAAATGTACAGTTTCCAGCCAACGGCAAGCTGCAATTGACCGATTGTGCTAAATAAACTGACTTTCTGCTTCACAACCACTATTGTACGTTCAAAGAGTTAAATCCATATACACGCCGGGTGGCGGTAATATTTTTTGGGTGATTAGTGCGTTCCAGTGATATAAACGTACAGTTTCCAGCCAACGGCAAGCTGCAATTGACCGATTGTGCTAAATAAACTGACTTTCTGCTTCACAACCACTATTGTACATTCAAAGAGTTAGATCCATTTACACGCCGGGTGGCGGTAATATTTTTTGGGTGATTAGTGCATTCCAGTGACATAAACGTACAGTTTCCAGCCAACGGCAAGCTGCAATTGACCGATTGTGCTAAATAAACTGACTTTCTGCTTCACAACCACTATTGTACGTTCAAAGAGTTAAATCCGGTTTTATTTTTGGGGTGCTTATTGAATTAAAGAGTATGTCAGACAACACGCAGAGGAGTGGCAGAGGAGGCAATGTTTCAGGAGCGAGCAGACGTGGCAGCAGAGGAAGGGGTCGAGGCAGCACTAGTCGCAGCCAGAGGCCAGTGCTCCCGGTGTCATCCAGCGGTTGTGTCTCCACCGACAACCCTGCCGTCATCGATTGGTTGACTCGGTCGTCTTCCTCTTCCCAGGTCACCTCTGACACCTACAGCCAACGGTCGGTGGGTACGTCAGACACAACCGTTAGTTGGCATGGCCCGGGAGCAAGCCCACCGAACTCACGTGTCCTCGACCTGCCCCTGTCCTTTGGTGTTCCCTCACCAAGCGAAGTATCGCATGCTGTGGGCTCAGCCCCACTGTACAGTGAGGAAGAGCTAACAGAGGGCGGTCAGGAACGGGGGGAGACATCCGCCTCTTCAGCAGCCAGGCGAAGAAGTACTGGCGAGGAGAGTGGCTCGGTAGCCGGTCTAGAGACAGGTCTGTCTCCTGACCCACACGCAGCCGAGGGGGCTAGTAGTGACGCGGAGACCCTAATTGATGATGATGAGGCTGATCGCACTTGGCAGCCTTGTCGTCATCAGGCTATTGCTTCCGCATCATCAGGAGAAGAGGGTGCCAGCTTGCCAGCGAGCAAAACAGTCGGTGGGTTGCCCAGGAGGCAGCAGGGTCGCAGCAGTGTCAGTGGAGCCAAACGGCCACGGAGTAGAGCACCAGCTCCACTGCAGCCTACCACCACGGCCAGTAGTGGTGCCGGTGTGCACAGAGGAAGTAGCAGTCAGCCAGTGAGGAGTAGCGGGGGCAAAGTTTCCTACTCGGCGGTGTGGCAATTTTTCGTCAAGCCGCACGAGGAAGTAAACGTAGCCGTATGTCGACTATGTGGCCAGAAAGTCAAGTGTGGCCATGGGGCCAATGTTGGGACTACAGCGTTGCGTCAGCATATGCAGCATCGCCATTCGGTGGCCTGGGAAAACCGTGATAAAGATACGGCGGTTCTGCCTGCCCCAGCCCCCGCTCCATCACCCGCTCCGTTACTTGCTCCGTCACCCGACGTCAATCGCCCTCTATCAGCCAGTCAAGGCTCCAACACCTCTGCTGAGGGGAGTTGTCGCTCGTTGGCATCTTCCGCTCGTTCAGATGCTCCTTCTCCTGCTACTCCTCTTCACGGATTCCGTCAGCAGTCTTTCTTGGAATCCGTTTCCAAGAGACAACAGTTTGCGAGCACGCACCCGACGGTGCAGAAGCTGAACGTCCTCCTGTCCAAGTTGCTGGTGCTGCAGTCCCTCCCTTTCCAAGTGGTGGACTCAGCACCTTTCCGAGAAATGATGGCTTGTGCCGAGCCACGGTGGAGAGTGCCAAGCCAGCATTTCTTCGCCAAAAAGGCAGTGCCAGCCCTGCATTCACATGTAGAAGAGATGGTGGGCCAGTCTTTGAGCATGTCGGTCTCTGCCAAAGTGCACGGCAGCGCCGACGTGTGGAGCTGTAACTACGGTCAGGGACAATACATGTCATTTACGGCCCACTGGGTGAACATGGTGCTGGCACAGCCGCACCAGCAACTTGGACAGGTCACGCCGCTTTTGCCTCCACGTTTGCACGTTCTTGGTCCAGCAAAGATGTCCGCCTCTACCACCTCTTCTTCCGCCGTGTCCTCAGCCGCCACTCCCGTGCCAAGTCCCATTACCCGACCGGCATATCACATGTGCAGGGCGCAACGGTGTCACGCTGTGCTGCACCTGGTATGCCTTGGCGAACATAGTCACACAGGGGAGGAACTTCTGAGTGTAATGAACAGAGAAATCAACAGATGGCTGTCTCCGCGCAAACTGAAAATCGGAACCATGTTGACCGACAACGGAAAGAACATGGTGTCTGCTCTGCGTCAAGGAAGGTTGTGCCATGCGCCATGCATGGCTCACGTGTTCAATCTGGTTGTCAAGCGGTTCCTAAAATCCACCATCCCACTGCAAGACATCCTTAAAATGTCACGTAAACTTTGCATGCATTTCAGCCATTCCTACACCGCAAAGCACACCCTCCTTGAGCTGCAGCGGCAGAATGGAATTCCACAGCATCGCCTGATCTGCGACGTTGCAACAAGGTGGAATTCAACCCTACATATGTTAGACCGCCTTTACGAACAGCGAAAGGCCATCACCGATTTCCTGATGTTACAAGCGGATAAAGGTACTCCCCTGTGTAACTTAGATGTCAGCCATTGGCAGCTCATGCGTGACACCTGCCGCTTGCTCAGGCCCTTTGAGGAGGCCACGCTATTCGTGAGTCGGCAGGACTATGGGATGAACGACGTCATTCCTCTGTTGCACGTCCTGGAACAAATGCTGTTAACAATGGCTGGTCAGGGTGCGGTAGACGTGGCGCACAGATCTCAACGCCACATGACCCCTGTGGGGGCAGGACAGGAAGAAGAGGAGGAGGTAGAGGAGGACATTGGTGCTCAGGAATTATTGAGTGAAATGGGTGGTTTTTCCACTCAGCGGACAGGAGTGGAGGAGCAGGAGCATCTGGTAGAGGAGGAGGAGGAGGAGACAGAGGACCCAGACGCACCGTGGCAGTATGCTGTGGAGATGGAGGCAGGGAGTCCCTCGCATTCCTTGGCACAAATGGCCCATAGCATGCTCGGTTGCTTGCGTAGCGACAGCCGAATAATAACCATCAGACAGAGGGATGACTTTTGGCTGTCCACCTTGTTGGACCCTCGCTACCGTTCAAAAATGGTGGCCTTTTTCACACCTGCTGAGAGGGATGCCAAAATAAAGTACTATAAAAACCACCTATGTAGTCATGCAGTATATATCCCTATCGGCCACTTTCTGGCATCCAGTTGCTGTAGCCCCCATCACCACACTGTGCCACGGGCCCCTGTACCGACTTCTCATACTGCTGCCAGATCCATCCTCTGCCATGTGCGTCTTTGTCGTCTGCTCACGCTGCTGGGTTCCAGTTTTAAACCTAGGCCTGTGTATGGCTTCCGAATACTGCTGCCTCCACCGCCACCCTGCGCCATGTGCCTCTGTCGTCTGCTCACGCTGCTGACGGCTTCCACTTTTTAAACTAGTCCTGTGTATGTCTTCCGAATACTGCTGCCTCCACCGCCACCCTGCGCCATGTGCCACTTTCAGGTCTCCTTACACTGTTGGTGGGTTCCATTTTGTGATAGGGTGCTGTATGGCCTTCCATTGCTGCTGCCTCCACCGCCACCCTGCGCCATGTGCCTCTGTCGTCTGCTCACGCTGCTGACGGCTTCCGCTTTTTAACCGAGGCCTGTGTTTGGCTTCCGAATACTGCTGCATCCACCGCCACCCTGCGCCATGTGTCTCTGTCGTCTGCTCACGCTGCTGACGGCTTCCGCTTTTTAACCTAGGCCTGTGTATGGCTTCCGAATACTGCTGCCTCCACCGCCACCCTGCGCCATGTGCCTCTGTCGTCTGCTCACGCTGCTGATGGCTTCCGCTTTTTAACCGAGGCCTGTGTTTGGCTTCCGAATACTGCTGCATCCACCGCCACCCTGCGCCATGTGTCTCTGTCGTCTGCTCACGCTGCTGACGGCTTCCGCTTTTTAACCTAGGCCTGTGTATGGCTTCCGAATACTGCTGCCTCCACCGCCACCCTGCGCCATGTGCCTCTGTCGTCTGCTCACGCTGCTGACGGCTTCCGCTTTTTAAACTAGTCCTGTGTATGTCTTCCGAATACTGCTGCCTCCACCGCCACCCTGCGCCATGTGCCACTTTCAGGTCTCCTTACACTGTTGGTGGGTTCCATTTTGTGATAGGGTGCTGTATGGCCTTCCATTGCTGCTGGCTCCACCGCCACCCTGCGCCATGTGCCTCTGTCGTCTGCTCACGCTGCTGACGGCTTCCGCTTTTTAACCTAGGCCTGTGTATGGCCTTCAATTGAAAGCTGCTTCTGCTCTGCCACTCTGCCATTGGACTCTTGATAGTCGTCTCCCCACGCTGCTGCTGGGGGGACTTTTTAACATAGGCCTCTGTATGGCCTTCAATTTTAGCTGCTTACGCTCCGCCACTCTGCCATGGGCCCCTGTACCGCCTCCTCATGCTGCTGCCAGGCCCGTAATCTGCCATGGGCCCCCGTACCGACTCCTCATGCTGCTGCCAGGCCCGTAATCTGTCATGGGCCCCTGTACCGCCTCCTCATGCTGCTGCCAGGTCCAGAGTGTGTCATGGGTCCCTGTACGGCCTCCCATTGCTGCTGTCTCCATCGCTACACTCTGCCATGTGCCACTTTCAGGTCTCCTCACACTGCTGGTGGGTTCCATTTTGTCATAGGGTGCTGTATGGCCTCCCATTGCTGCTGCCTCCACCGCCACACTGTGGCTCCACACTCTGGTTTTGGCCCCGTGACTGCCCAAATGAGTGAAGTGTGCGGTGATTCTAAGATCGACGGCACTCATCTGCATGTCATACTGACTGACAGTATTATTTCTCTTCCCCAGCAGACTCCAAGGGCATTTAAATTAAAGGTACAGTGTTCTGCACTAATATAAAGGCTCTCTGAAGCCTAGAAACACCCTTTTTATAAGTTAAATTTGCAGCGAATATATTCGGCTCGAAGCAAATTTTTTCCGCTAGTTCGGCGAATCAGCCGAACCTAATTTTTGAATTATTCGCTCATCTCTAATTATTTTCATTTATTATTTCATGCCACCTGTGATAAGTTCGATACTACTGCTACATTTATTATATTGTTTATATATTATTTTATGCCATGTCTGATATGTTTGTTATTTTTGAGACTTTCTTACTGCTACATTTCTTATATTGCTACATATATTTTATTATTTGCACACTCCTCGCACTTTTGATCATTTTCTATATATGTTTTAAGTTTATTTGACTGTTTGTTTTACTGTGCTTTGGAGTTATGTTAAATACCTACTGTACCTATGACAACATTTTACCCACAGACAGTAATTTTATCACCTGAACTGAGGAAGTGGCAATTTAAAGCCATGAAACACATTTTATTCAGTGAAATAAACTAAATGGATGTTTCCCTAAAGTAGATAATTCCTGCCTATTCTTTGAACAACCACATCGAGCTCCTCTTGCAATTGAACTACCAACGTTTTTTTTTGCGCTGACTGTTCCTACCAATGAAGGGCTAAAGGGTTTTGGGCTAAAATTGCACTTGTCATTTTTTATTTAACCAGTTGACGACTGCAGATAGCCGAATGACTGCTACACTGCGGCTGGCCAGTTCTGGGAGGGCGTCATATGACGTCCTCCCAGAACGCGCTCTCCTGCGTGCCCCCTGGGGCATGCACCCGGCGATCTCTGTGATCGCTGTGTTCTACAGACACAGCTGATCACGTGATGTGCTAAAAGGTCAATCACAGGGGCTTTTTACCGCGTGATCAGCCGTGTCCAATGACACGCTGATCAGCGGGAAATACAATTGCCGGTTCTCGCTGCACTTTCCTCACGCTGTCAGAATGGCAGTTGTCAGAGCAGGGATCAGCACCGATCATCGGGGCACTGATGATCAGTGCCCTGATGATCGGTGCCCAGCAGTGGCACCCACCAGTGCCCAGCAGTGCCGCCCACCAGTGCCCAGCAGTGCCACCCACCTGTGCCCAGCAGTGCCACCCACCAGTGCCCAGCAGTGCCGCCCACCAGTGCCCAGCAGTGCCACCCACCAGTGCCCAGCAGTGCCACCCACCTGTGCCCAGCAGTGCCACCCACCTGTCACCCACCTGTGCCCATCAGTGCCACCCATCAGTGCAGCCCAGCAGTGCTGCCAGTCAGTGCCCAGCAGTGCCGCCAGTCAGTGCCCAGCAGTGCCGCCAGTCAGTGCCGCCTTTCAGTGCTGACTATCAGTACCCATCATCAGTGCCGCCTATCCGTGCCACCTCATTAGTGCTGCCTATCAGTGCCCTTCAGTGCTGCCTATCAGTGCTGCCTATCAGTGCCCATCAGTGCTGCCTACCAGTGCAGCCTCATCAATGCACACCAGTAAAGGAGAAAAATTACCTGTTTGCTAAATTTTATAATAGAAACAAAGAAACCTTTTTTTTTAAATTTTTTTGCTCTTTTTTTGTTTATAGCGCAAAAAATAAAACACCCAGTTGCAAGTAAATACCACCAAAAGAAATCTCTATTTGTGAGAAAAAAATTATAAAAATGTCATATGGGTACAATGTTGCATGACCGCGCAATTGGCATTCAAAGTGCGACAGAGCTGAAAGCTGAAAATTGGCCTGGTGAGGAAGGGGGTATAAGTGCCGGGTAGGCAAGGGGTTAAAACAAATCAAAGAGTTTACTAGACCTCTCCCACCCCAATAAAAATATTTAACTAATTTAATTTACTATATTTTATGTATCTTGTTTATAGGAACCTGCTATTGACATAGGTAATATGTTAATTATACCAATGGATATTTTAATAATTTTAAGAATTTGTGCCCCCCCCTTAGATTTTACTAGATTTGTAATAACTTTTATGCTACTATCTCTCTATAGCTTAGGTTAGCAATTGAAGAATTGTCAAAGAAATGTACTTACCCATGGTGCTATTGGGATGCAGTCATTGTTCATTTGGTGGGCTGGCTTTTGCCTACTGTTGTGTGGTCCACCTTGAATCATTTAAGCTTCGTATAGGCTATCTCATTTGGAGTGCTTCTGGTATCTCCATCCAACACATATTTAAGCAGCACATATCCAACTGCTTTGCATTTATGACTGTGTAATTTGTTTCTTTTTTGTTTAGAGGATATACATCTCTTATTCCCTCATAATCAGCTCTTAAAGAAGTGGAGTATCATCCATAAAAAGCGTTGAGCTGTAGAGCCACCTGTTAATGTTGTACAGAGAACAGGGGCGGACTAACAACTCATGGGGCCCCTGGGCAATAGGGGATCATGGGGCCCCTGTGTCTTTGCCCAAACTCAAAAAAGCCTATGAAAAGGTACCAGGGACATCTCATGGGGCCCCCTACTGACCCCAGGCCCTCGGGCAGTGCCCGAGTTTCCAGATGCTCAGTCCGCCCCTGACAGAGAATATAATAGAGATGGTTCTTACCCACCAGGCATCTTTTTATGTTGTAATAGAAATGCATGGACTTGACAAGGGTAACTGTATGTACAATTATCTTATGTTTTATTGGATACATTTTTAATTGATTACAGCTTTATAATAAAATTTGTATTTTTATATTATGACTTGTATCGACTGGCATCATGTGCATCCGAATTAACGAATGGAATGAAATTCGGATCCATTCGTTATTCAAATCTGAATTATTGAACCAATTCAAAAATTTTATTATTTTCCCTGTGGTTCCAGACTACTATTGCATCATGTGACATCAGCAGAGTGAAACGGATTAAACAAATGCATTAGTTAATTTTGTTATAGCTTTTTTCGAATTCGTTGCCTGAACCATTATGCCAAGCCAACCAATAGGGCAATAACCTGAAAAACAGATATAGAATCTCTACAAGCTGACCTTAAGAAAAATTGAGGGGTGTACAGCTACATGGCAGATGAGGTTCAATACTGAAAAATTTACATTTTTACTTTTGGGAGCTAAAAATAGCTCTGGGGGTCCTTGTGGACCAATGACTCAACAATAGCAAGCAAGGTCAGACTACAGCTAGCAAGGGCAGCAGACTAATATCATGCTTCATCTTATGCCATTCTGTTTTGGGCACCAACCCTTAGGAAAGATGTCCTGGACTAGAAAGTGTTCAAAGATAAGTAACAAAATGTAGTTAAGGGGATGGAAGATCCACGTTATTAGGAAAGATTGCAGAAACTGAACTTACTCTCCTTGAAAAGGGTTTAAAAGGGGATATGATCACAAAATGTATCATGGGAGATTGGGGATAAACTGCTTAATCCAAGGGGTCTATTTACAAGCCTTCACTGCAACACAGTCTCTACTGGAGAGCTAGCCAGTGTCTCCTTAATGTACCATGCCAGACCCTGGAGGAATCCCTGAACAGGGGATCTGGTGTCTGTTACTTTAAAAGTGGACAGTTCCAAATAGGTAGCAAATCTGGTTTCCCACCAGAGTGCTCCTTCCCTTATCCGCCCCGGGGGTGCAAGGGTACTCACTCTCTCCTGTACCGCTGGTGGGTTGGTGGCTGCTACCAGGCCCTTTAGCTGGGCCGCTCCTTCCCTGCCATACAGGTGGTCCTCACTCTGGGGCCTAGTGAAGTTCTGAGCTTTCTTCCTTTCCAGCTCCAGGCCTGCAGGTAGGCCCCATCCCATTGGGCTTCCTCACAGCCTCCTGCCTTCAGCCTCACATTTTCCTCACTGTTTTCCACTCAAACTCTCCTGCGACTGAGCAGGCACCAACTTTTTTTAAGGGTGTCCCAGCCCTTTGCAAATCCTTCTGTTGGGGATTAGCTTGGATCCCTCAAGAGTGCAAACTAACCACTTTTTGGATTCACCCACTGTCTCTAAGTCTTCCTCCAGAGCCCTAGAGTAGAGGGAAATTCCAGAGGGGCTGGCCTACAGATCCTCTCAGCTCCTAACCACAATTTGACCTTCTGGCTGTTACAGACAGGCTGCAACTCAGCCCTCCTCTCTATCAATCAGGACTCTAGCTCCCCCTAGCTAACTAGAGGATGCTACATTTAAATGTGAGGTCTGCATAAGTTTTCTTTTTTGTTTTGGCGTTTTTTACTTTGTTGTCGCCTTGTGATCCTGTCAGTAGCCCATTTTCTGTATTAGGCTGTGTTTTGCTTTGCGTCTCTGTAGTGCATTAATATGTTTTACTAAAGGAAAATGTTGTACATGCAATAATAGGAAAAACAATTCACTGCAAAATATAACAAAATAGGCCTACAACATGCACAAGCTATCTATCCTCCAAACAAAAAAGCATGTACAATGTATGTGACAGGCTTATTTCTAAACAGGTATTTAACTTGGTTCTTCTTGGTGATGGAGTCTTCTTATTGATGCTTGCTGCTCAGAATCCCCCAGCACAACTGCTTCTTAATCTTCTCAGCACAGGGTTGTCAAAGTCCTCTTTCCCTCCCCCTACTTCCTGTCTACATTCATGTAGCATCACTTCCTCTCCTAAGCTCAGGAACCAGTCCAACAAGTTAATTTGCATATAGCTTCTAAAATAATACATGGCTATCATTCTATAGTTAAGCTTTAAAAATCACTAAAATAGCCATAGCAACACAGGGTGTCTCCACTCCACTGGAAGAGCAATGGAGTCACCTTTGGACAGCAGCATTCTCAATCTGGGTAGAGGGTAGTGTTAGATGCACTAGCAGATAAAATGGACTCGACTAACAAATTAAAACTGAACTCCAGTTAACACCTTATGTGCAGTTACAGCAACCGTTTTAAATTTTTTGGGATAAAGGTTTTCCATAAATAAATAAAAGCAGATCATTGTAAGCACCCCTGTCAGCATTAAATGGTTTAACTCAACCCTCTAACTGTCACTGTTACTGGACAGCTTTCTCTGTTAAAGGAAGTTGAAAAACAACAAACTTACTGGATGGATCACCAGGTGAACATAAAGGAACAAAAGGCTAAAAAAAAGAAAACTAATAGAGCCACCACATCTAAGAATGGGTAAGCTGCAATACATTACATTCTTGGTTTGGGTATAATACCGCTTTAATCTTATACTGGTGCAAGGGGTTCTTTACTGTCAGAGCAGTAAAATGTGGAACTCCTTTCCAGCTGAAAGTGTAGCTAACTTTAAAAATCTTCTGGATGAGTTTCTTAGTGAACACAATATACAGGGTGTGGGAATCCATGGCAACATGTACACACACATATACATTTACAGGTTGAACTGAAGAGACTTGCGCAGGGGTGGACTGACAACTCATGGTGCCCCCGGGCAACAGGGGATCATGGGGCCCCTGTATCCTTGCCCAAACTCAAAAAAGCCTATGAAAAGGTACCAGGGACATCTCATGGGGCCCCTTACTGACCCCGGGCCCTCGGACAGTGCCCAAGTTTCCAAATGGTCAGTCCGCCCCTGGACTTGCGTATTTATTCAACCTTACCAACTACATAACTATGACCGGCCGAACACAATTATAAATCCTCTGGCAGGTAGAAGAGTTCATGTGTATGACTGGAACTTGACTTTATGCTTGGGTTTATTATACTGTATGCTGTTATAAATTGCAAGGTCATCTCCTTTGTGCTAGTTTTGTTCTACTATTCTTTTGACATTTTTTATATGTTCATATATATATACACGCAATTGTCAGATGGGCATTGGCACACAACCAGCACAGAGAGATAACCTCGGTGAGACTCATGGAGAAAGCGACTATTCATAAGATTGAGGCACACAGTGATCTTAAAGCAAGAAAGAACAAAAGAGATAGCGAACTGAAAGTACATTTATTTTAAAACATTCTCATTTAAATTTATGATAGTCAAAAAAAACTGTCACAGGGGCTACCAGATCATAGTTCTTTTTTCAAACATATTAAAAGGTCTGTTCACCCAAAGGGAAAGGGATAAGGGGAACGCATCTTAAAGCCACCCCAGCAGCTTCCTTTAATTTCCTTGTAGATCCATCCACTGTCAGGTACAAGGAAAAAGATGTCCTATGTGAACAGTTGATCCTAATCAGATCACTGGTACCTGCGCAGTTAGTTGCCAACAATCATCAGCATTGTCATGGGGAGGAAGGTGAGTGAGATGCATACTTCCCATACCCAGAAGTAGCTGGTATTTGTCTTTGCTCCTACCAGAAAAAGGAAAGTTGTTGAGTATAAGCTGCCTTGGGGTCAGCATTAAAGTGTGCCAATTGTTTTGCCCTGCATTGGCAAAGCACAGGTTAATTTCAAGATCTTGCGCACATTGGGCATTTAGCCCTAGTGCATGAGATTCCAGCTTTTTTGTGCAGGTGGAAGGCACAATTGCACTGTCCAACACCATTGCCAGTAAAACTCTATGAGAGGCTGAAGGCTGCTGAGGCTAGACAGAGCTGGCCGATCCACCGAGTGTACTAATATTTAGGGCAATATGTTCCTAGAAAGTATTTTTAAATGACTATATCTTAATGGGACTTTACATATGTCCCGAATGGTCAAACACATTATTACAAAATATAATACATACAGTAACAAGCTTTATTACAATATTTTTGCTATTTCACAATGATTAAAATATATCCCATAGGACAATAGTTTAAACTCTTTATCATAACTTGCATATCCAAAGATCATAATATCAACCAGCTTCATCAAATATTCTCAAAAACGTAGAGATATGGTCAATGTATGTGGGTCGACAGGATACCCTGCTTTCCTCAGGACTTCTTGACCTTGGGTATTTATAAGTACACATAAAATACAGTAAATGTGAGTCAGTGAGCGCATTCAAAAAGCGACCAATGCACTAAAAAGAACCACAAGGCCTTTCTACTAAGATCATAAAACAGGGAGTGCAGCGCTAAATCAAATGTAAACCTTTAACATAACAGAATATGTGACTGATACAAGTCCACTTATACTCTTAATAAGAGTTATGTAGTCCACCATATAATATCAATCGCTGTGAGTATGATCCAGTCTTCTATTGCAGAGGTATGAATAAATTGCCTACTCACCAGAAGCACAATATAATTGTGCATATCTGAATCGTATACATCCTGGGGTCCTGGGTGGAAACAGCCTGGTGCCAAGACCAGGTCATACTCACAGCGATTGATATTATATGGTGGACTACATAACACATAAAATACAACTGAGATAATGTATACAAAAATTATACATTTAATCAAAGAAACACATTGAATTATATAATTAAATATTCATAATCCACTGAAATAAACTATCCTCCCAAGGAAGAAGAAAAAAATACTAATAATAAATTAATATTAACTAATGCACAAATATAACACCAATCACCTCAAAAAATTCACCTCCACCTTAGAAACAACTTCCAAACCACAAAGGACATCATGCCAAATCAAATCCCCACCAACCAGGTGCGGACGGACAACTCATGGGGTCCCCGGGCAATAGGGGATCATGGAGCCCCTGTGTCCTTGCCCAAACTCAAAAAAACCTATGAAAAAGGTACCAGGGGCATCTCATGGGGCCCCCTACTGACTTTGGGCCCGCGGGCAGTGCCCGAGTTTCCAAATGGTCAGTCCGCCCCTGTCGCCAACCCGTGAGGCGAAGAGGGCCCAACATTCAAGCCAGACTGAAAAAGACAACAAAGAAAAAAAAATGAAACCATAGAAGGATCTCAAAGAGGTAAGATCGGGGATCCTCCAACGATATTCTTTGTTTTGTTGTCTTTGTCAATCTGGATTGAAATTTGGGCACTCTCAGCTCCAGGCGCCAGCGTGGGCTCGATTTGGCCTGATGTCCTCTGTGGTTTAGAGGTTTTGTTGTTTCTAAGGCAAAGGTGAATTTTTTTAGATGATTAACATTATATTCATGTATCCATTAATATTAATTCATTATTTTTTGTTTGCTCTTTTTTGGGGATGATAGTTCATTTCAGTGGATTATCAATATTTAATTAAGTAATTCAATGTGTTACTTTGATTAAATTATTCAGTTTTGTATACATTCTCACAGCTGGATTTTATGTGTACTTGAAAACAACATCCCTTGAATCCATACATCTAAAATTAAAAACTTTGGTCAAGAGATCTTGAGGAATGTGGGGGATCCTGTGAAACGCGTTGACACACGTGCATTGACTGTATCTCTAAGTTTTTGAGAATATTTGATGAAGTTGGTTGATGTTATGACCTCTGAATATGCAAGATATAATAAATAGATTTTAAACTATTGTCCTATGGGATATATTTTAATCATTGTGAAATTAAAAAACAATTGTGTTGTAATAAAGATTTTTCTATATTATATTTTGTAATATCCTGTTTCCCCATTCGAGGCATATGTAAAGATATAGTTATTCAATAGTTCTCATATGAGGGGGCCATTTATCCATAGGTGCATACTGCCCTAAACATTAGTACCACTTGGTGCACCGACCAGCAATGTCCAGCCATGTTCAGCTGCAGCAGCCTTCAAACGCCCATAAAGTTTACAGGCGGATGTCAGTGGGTATGGATGGTGCACCTGTGCCTTCTGCCCACTGAAAAATGCCAAGATCTCATGCACAGGTCTAAATGCCTAAGGAGAATTCACTAGATACAGTAAGATCCTTTTGTAGTGGGTGGAGGCAGCACTCTTTTGGACATCATTTTGTCATGGGAACATCTTGCATCCATCCCTTGTGCCATGTGATTGCTATAATGAAAGCTAAAGCCTGAAAATGCTCCTGAAGGCAGTACATGGCTTGTCTTTTATATGCTGAACTGCATTAAAGGGTGCAAACCACCAAAGACCAAAAAGATGCTTTCACAATTTCTGAACTATAAACTGTTTTTTTTTAAAATCCTCTCAACATCCCTTGAACCCATACATCTTAAATGAAAAACTTTGTCAAGCATATTTATTTTTGCCATTCACTCTCATACCCAAAGCTTCCACTTTTTTTTTTTTACCAAGTTACCATGCCACAGTCACCCTTTCATCATGTGCCCCAGTATTCTTATTTTAACATTTACCTCCAGTTACCAAGCCCAGGTTTTCCTTGGAGGTATGAACTGCAAACCCTAACTCAAGTTACCAATACCCAGTTCTTAAAATGAATAGAAGAAGAAAAGGCTGCCATCTTGAGAGTTAGCGGATGGCAGGGTATCAAGTCCCAATGAGGTTCTGCCTGGCAAACGTGGCTTACTTGGGACTACCAGATTTAGAGCTATTTCTAGAAGTCATGGTATCCTGGACAGTTGGGTGGTATGCTTGCACCACCTTCCCCCTTCTGTTCTTTTGCTGAACTCAACCACAGTTGACCATTTGTGGACAGATGAAAGACACAAGATAAGGAAAATGTTGATACACTGGGGGAGAATTACTAAAACTGATGCACACAGAATCTAGTGCAGCTGTGCATTTTAACCAATCAGCTTCCAGGCTTTATTGTCAAATCTTATTTGAACAAGATGAAGTTAGAAACTGATTGGCTACCATGCACAGATGCACCCGTTTTAGTAAATGTCCGCCAATTTGTACATGTTTAGGTTTGCTAAACAACCCTAAGAGTGTCTCATGATACACTGCTCTGGGTGAAGCTTGGTGTCCAGGTAAAGACCTACGCCGACTCACCAACATCCACCCATACACATCATATCACCTTTAGGTGGACATACCCCTAATCCTTTATTGTTTCATTCTGCAAAGGAAAAGGTTTGTTATTGCCAATACCATATTGTAAAGCAACTGGTTAATCTGCATAGTCCAGTGCAAATTTTCCCTCTACAGCTGCACATTAAGCTTTATATAATCCCCTATGTATAGAGTTTTCTTTACAAGGTATTTGTTGCCCTTCTGAGCTTACAGACTGTTTTATCCATCTACCAAACGACAGCTGAAAAATTCATCTCTTGTTTCCCTGTTTGTAAGATAGAGAGGACTTCAATTCCATTTTTCCAGGTCACTTATTTGAATATGTAAAGACATTAATGGTGTTTGCTGACATTTGAACATGTACAGAAAACTGTTACCTTTGTTTTTTAAAGTTGAACTCCAAAAATGATTTGTATTAAATACATATATTCGTCCAGCTTGGCATGCTGATTGTATGCATTATTCATGCCTGATGGACTACTGGGGAAGCTGGAAATCACTGTAACAGTTGATGCCCCTGCAGTGATAGCTGCAATCTTCCGGTTCCTGCTCAAGTTCTATGCAACAGATACCCCACTTATATTTGTATTGCATGCTTATTTGTAAGCATGTAATACAAATAATTCCTAGTTTCCAGCTTTAAATATTTTTTTAAAAACAAACAAAACCAGCGCTCAAATCTTCATGCAGACTAAAAGGAACTCAGAATGCCAAACGGAGAGGTGCAGCCCTTCAAAGATTGGGAAATCTGGGTACTGATGAACAAAGGCAAACAAGGGCGCACTCTCATTGTGCATTACCGTGGTATTGCTGTGGTATTGCCTATTATCTATTTATTTATTTATTCATTTATTTATTATTGATCATATTCTTCATATGCACATGTTTGCTGTGGTTTGTGTATTTGGTGGATACAATCGGCTTCTTCTGTGATTGGGCCGTTATGTGTGTGGGGGGTTGTATTTTCTGACCTCTTTAGCACTCTTTGGTATATAAGTGTTGGATCAGCAGGTATACACTTTAGCTCTGAAGAAGGGGGTTCATCTCCCGAGCTTATCCCTAATTAGGAGACAGCATTGCATTGGACTGTTATTGTGGACCACCTATTCTGCTTTTATTCTCTTTTGGTTTGTGTGAGTATATATCTATTTGTTTTCTCAATAAATACGTGGTGTACCATGGTAATGCACGATGAGAGTGCGCCCTTGTTTGCTTTTGTTCTTAAATTATTTTTTGTTTAGTTACTTTTTGAGCACAACTTTTTCTATAAATAAAACAATGAGAGAAACCTAGTAGGGGTCAGGGGCGGACCGACAACTCATGGGGCCCCCGGGCAATAGGGGATCATGGGGCCCCTGTGTCCTTGCCCAAACTCAAAAAAGCCTATGAAAAAGCTACCAGGGGCATCTCATGAGGCCCCCTACTGACCCCGGGCCCTCGGGCAGTGCCAGAGTTTCCAAATAGTCAGTCCGTCCCTGATAGGGGTTCCCCTATTTCCCTTATTTTGTTTATCAAAAATCAAACCCCAGGTGCAGCATATACCTCCTATACATTGCCCGGCCTTCCATAGCCTAGCTTAGCTCTTGCAGGAGTGTGTATGTGCTGGAATGCAGGGTGTGCATAGAGTGTAAAGCATAGGGCAGCTTAGCATAATGAACACAGACAATTAGAAAGAATGGGTTTCTGGATGTTGAGTGTAGTCATGCATATGGAAACACACTGAAAAACTCTAAAGCGTGAATGGGGGCTAGGTGTTAAAGGCTAACTCCAACTTTTAGACCATGTTACAGGCTCACAATTGTATGAGTTTTTTCTGTTTTCTGTCAAGTGTTTTATTGCTATCCCCACTGGGCAGATTCACCCTTCTTTTTGAACTTGTGACAATTGTCATCGAAACAGAGCTTGAAAGAAAAATAAGAAATGTAAAGATATCTCCAGAACACAAGGCAAGGAGAAATTCATTCATGGGAACACATGTTCAATGAAAAATGTTTAAATGAACTTCTGGTTCTAGGCCCCCTGACTCTACTCCGCCGTGGCCTTGATGAACCTGAAACAGCAGAATGGTTTGGGGCAAGGGGTAGCCACTCCACACTTAAACAGGTGGAATCCCTTCAACAGGAAGACCTGCTGTTCTAAAGCTCAGTCCATGTGCTCCCCAGCCACCTTCTGGGCACTCCTCCCCAGGGATTGGCTGTAGCACAATAAATATTCGGCTGCCCATTTGTCTGGCTTCATTCCTATGTTCAAGAAATTTCTAGAAGGCAGGGGAGAGCAATCAAACCTGCAGACTGTGAAATCCAGAACAGCCATAAATAGCCATAAATAGTATTTCATTTATTTCTATCTTAGTCCTAATCTGAATGATCTTAAAGTAGAACTATAGGCAAAACTTTTTTTTTAAATTTTGGATAGACTAATGGAGGGTTAGGACCCCTGTCAGTAAATTTTTTTTATCTGTGTCCCATTGGGGAGATTTACCTTCATTTCCTGTCCCATAGCCAAAACAGGAAGTGAGGGAAATACCTGGAAATTAAGGGAATTCCTTAGGGACCCCCAGTTCCCCTCTATTACGTTTCTGGGGACAACCCAACATTTTGGATTTTCTTTTACTTTCACTTTTAATGATAAAGGTAAACAGGACAAATGGAGAGGGTGAATCTCCCTAACGGGTACACAGACAGCAATAAAAACCTAATAGGTGTTCTAATCCACCTTCACTCTATCCAAATCTAAAAAAAAAGTTTAGCCTTTGATTATACTTTAAAGTTTGTAAACTTTCTATGTGAAGATCCTCTCACATTCACTTCCTTGAATTCTGTGACACATAGTCACATATTCTGCTGTTACACAAAATTCACAGAACCCACCTTCTGAAATGCAGGGATTCTGCAACATGTTTCAAAAAGGACCCCCACCACACTCCCAAACAAAGCCCTCCTCCCCTTTCAACACCCCCCCCCCCCCCCCCCCCCCACAGTCACTGTCACTTTTTAAATTTGCGTGTGGCAATCTGCCTGCACAGCAGCTTCATTCATTCACAAAGATCTATGAATGAATAAACTACAAGCCCCGTTTGCCACCATGGAAGATGGACTAGTATTTCTCAATTGAACATGAGTGCTGTGATCACCTCACTTGTACTATACTGACACTTCCTCTAGCTCTCTAATGGAAAGTCTGTACAGACGGAGAGCTGGAGGCAGTGTCTGATAGAGCCTAGCATTGCACCAGTGATCCACTTGACGCGAATGCAATGCTTTGTGGTTTGATTTGCAAAAAAATATTCAATGCACTTTTGTTTTTGCGGAAAACATATTATTATAATACATGATTGACTATAACATTTAAATTGATAGAAATAAATGTATAATTTAAAAAAATTTATATAAAATAAATGCATTTTTTTTTTAAAAAGGTGGACCTAACCTTTAAGTGTTAGGAGGGAAATTAGTAACACCAAAAGCCACTACAATCCACTGGCTCCCGATTGCCCAACGGATAAAATTCAAAATGCTAACATTGAATTATAAAGCTGTTCATAACACTGCCCCAAACTACATCACCGATCTGGTATCCAAATACCACCCAAAACGTACTCTCCACTACTCACAAGACCTCCTACTCTCTAGTTCCCTGGTCTCCTCCTCCCATGCTCGTCTCCAGGACTTCTCCAGGGCTTCCCCCATCCTCTGGAACGCCCTACCCCAATCCAACAGACTATCACCTACTTTACTTGCCTTTAGGTGTACTTTGAAAATCTCTTCAGGGAAGCCTACTTTGCCCTCAGCTAATTACTGAACTCCTTCACTCTTCCTACCACTCCATCCCCCACAGCTATTTCCTCCTGTACCACTCCCTTCTAGATTGTAAGCTCCAAGGAGCAGGGCCCTCGAACCCCTCATTTATTGAGTCGTATTGTTACTGCAGTGTCTCGTGTACTGTCTCCCATTGTAATGTACAGCGCTGAGAAAACTGTTGGCGCTATATAAATACTGTATAATAATAATATTAATAATCTATGGGTCACATGGTCCTTATCTGTATGTGGTTTTTTGTTTGCGTTTTTATTACACCTGATACAGGATAGTTTGTGATGTATTATTTTTGTTACTTGGATTGTATTCCTTGCTGGAACAAAAAGAGGTTTTTATAAATAAAAAATGCATAAAAATAAAAGAAACACCAAAAGCCCTGGCCAAAATATGACTTACTACAAACGTTCAGCTGATGTCAAAGGCCAGTTGTTACTCATAAAGTCCCTTGAAATGTACTGCGGTGTTCTTAAAATTAACCATGACTATTTTTCTCCGCTCTCCATTTCTTAACCTTCCACTTTTTTGTTTTACCACTTTCTCGGAAGTGGCCTTTTCCGAAAGCCTCGGATACCTAGAAAGTTCTTCTTTTAGAAGGCAGACGATCTGGCTCAGCTTCAGCCGCTCGATTCCACAAGCTGTGCATTTTTGCTTTCTTCTGAGTCAACTTAATGCAGCCGTTAACACATGCCAGCGTTACGTTGAGGTCTGCGGAGGGGGGCTGCGCCGGGTTACCATGTTACAATGTAAACACATATTCAAATAGCAAATGGTCTGGCACTTGATAGCCCAGCTGAATCTTCTACTGCAATGCATAGCACATTCCCCGCGCATGCAGCGACAAACAGCGATGGAGCTTCTCAGAATCACCGGGTGACCGCAGAATGTCGGAGTCTGCTGTAACCATTTTCTCTCTGTTCCATTCCAGTGGACTAAATTGTACACAATGGTGTGCAACTTTATAGCATAACTCTATCTTGTCAGTGGTCCAAGTTCTAAAAAAAAATGATTTTGACTTGTTTCACTTAATTCCACCCCTCTGCCCAATGAGAGTGCCTAGTCTCTAGAGGAATCTCACTGGACACTCCAGGAAAAGTCAGGTCCTAGTAAAAAAAAATGTGAAAATAAATCAGCAAGGTGCACAAAAGCAGGAATCCTTTTTCTTTTCAACATTTCAACTGTACAGGTACACTTTAAAGTGACAATAAACTTTGTAGTTTTCTTTTTTTAAGCCCAACTCCAGCCAAATGAATTTTTATTATTTTTGTAATTTTTTTGGTTCTGGAGTACTGCTTAAAAAGACACCAAGCAATATCCTTATTCTTCAAAGATAACCCACACACATCCATAGTGGTTATAAAGGGGTTTGTTTTACTTTTTATTATTATACAGTATTTATATAGCGCCAACAGTTTGCTCAGCGCTTTACAATATAACGGGAGACAATAAAGCAACAATACAGTTCAATACAAGAGGGATAGGAGGGCCCTGCTCCTTGGAGCTTACATTCTAATAACAAACATGTTATACTTACCTGCTCTGGCCAGTGGTTTTGCACACAGCAGCCTGGATCCTCCTCTTCTCAGGTCCCCAAAATAAGCTCCTGGCTCCTCCCACCTTCTGAGTGCCCCCATAGCTAGCCACTTGCTATGGGGGCACTCATGCATCCTCGATCTTGAGCGGCACTGTATGCTATTGATGCATAATGTGCGATCAGCCCTCCCCGGCTCCCTGGTCACAGGGTTTGATTGACAGCAGCGGGAGCGAATTGCTCTCACTACTCTGCAGTCCAAAGAGGAGGGGGAGAGCAGCTGGAACCACAACCACACCCAAGTGGCTGAATTATAGACTCACTTTTAATCCAGATTTACACCACTGAAAGGTATATTCTGTATATTCATTCTTACTTATACTCAATGTTTGCACCATGGTTTTATTTAGAATGTACTAGAACATGCTAACATGCTCTAGAAGATGATTTTATCCTTTAACTGCTGAGTGGCGTGCTTTTATAAATCACAGCACAACCCTTTGATTTGAACAGATCCCATTGAAAAAAGTAGATTTTCTCATGCCCATATACATATGTTGAAATTGTTTCAGCTGCAAAATGCTTCCAAATGCCCATAGTGTGAATAAGCATTGCACCACATATTGCTCCAGGTACAGTAGCTACACGGTCATAGTTGGAATGACCCTTCATTCTTCATAACAATGCTGTAAAATCAGTGACACTTTTCAGATGATATAAAGTCTAGCTTCTCTACCAACACCTTTTTACCTTTTATTTTGCAAACTTCAACCTGAGACCGTCCTCCTTTTCCTTGGTTGCAGGAAGTGGTCCTTCCTCCCAGTCTGTGATGTGTGAGCACCACTCAGTCCAGTAATACTGTGAGCCCTAATTGTGTGATGACCTACCTTAAGGGCTGGGTCCATGACAGCCTGGGTTCACAGTAAGTTGGTTGAGTGGCTACCATTCAACATGGACGCTGTCAACATACAGTGGGGTCAGCTTCCAAACGATCAAAGGGGAGTGTTGCAACAAAAGCTGTCTTTTTTTACATTTTTCAGATTAAATAAACATAAAAAAAAAGGACAGACGATTCTGGAGTCCCACTTTAACTTCCCCATCCGTATAATTAATAGCAACAATGTCTTCTCCGGTTTCATGTGGTTTGTTATCACACAAAGCCATGAAAATACAAGAGCCCTTGATGCCGAGATCCTTAGAGCAGCAATGAAATGTCACCAGCTGGTGGAATGCAGGGGGCATGAAATGGAAACAATTTCACACTTATGGAAACTCAATACAATAGCTGAGCTAAGGGCGAAGAGCAGCGTGCAAAGAAAAGGACCGACAAAGAGGGAGCCATGCGGCGAACACGTTAGCGGTAGGGTCTTGCTATGCAACAACTTTGGAAACAAAACATTGGCACAGCGGTGTCCTAGTCATGAGATCTTAGACCCCTTCATTTTTTCATACTTGACTCCTTCCTTTTATGGAATGACAAGAATTCTCTTTGAAGAAACATCTGTAAGGAACATAACTTGAAGATGACCTACAGTTTACATATCACATAACTCCAACCTATTGTAACAGCAGTGCTCCGTTAAAGAAGTCAAGGCTAAGGTAACTTTCCAGTCTGAAAATGTTCCGCCTGCTTTGATGGTCCTATGACTGATGTCAAGGCATTGGTCATATGGTCTCTTCTGAAGCATAGCAGCAGGTCATTCAGGTAGTCTTGGTTTAAGCACCAGTTCCCCACGTTCTTACGATAGAGAGCAAGCAAATTTTGCCTTAGCAAGTCAAGTTTACCGCATTAGAAAGGTAATAAATGACAAGACCCTATTGTCACCATTTTAAATAATTGCAGGTGAGAGCAAAAAAAAAAAAAGGCTTACTTGCAGTGTTCCTCCTTTCCATGAACATGCAAGCAAATCTGTTTACTTCAAGAAGAGTCAATTCCTTAGCACAGCCCACTCCTTGCATGTTTGCCACAACCCTCTCATCTTCTGGCAATGTAGAGTTTTTTTTTTTTTGGAGGGTGCATGTGGGCCAATCAGCACTGTCCAGACAGCAGGCTAGGGGTCATGCAGCCTCATATGACAGTCAGAGGAGAATGAAAACTCCTCCTACAAGATTAACCAGTGCTTGACCAGACACTGATATAAGTCAAAAGACTGTTACATACTGCTGATGAGAACATATATTTAGCAGTTTATATTTACTAAAATAATTGCATTTCCATGTTCTGTGTACTGTGGGAGACCAGATACAGTGAATGCAGGGTCCGGGGAGACCAGATATAGTGAATGCAGGGTCCGGGGAGACCAGATATAGTGAATGCAGGGTCCTGGGAGATCAGATATAGTGAATGCAGGGTCCTGGGAGACCAGATATAGTGAGTGCCGGGTCCAGGGAGACCAGATATAGTGAATGCAGGGTCCTGGGAGATCAGATATAGTGAATGCAGGGTCCTGGGAGATCAGATATAGTGAATGCAGGGTCCAGGGAGACCAGATATAGTGAATGCAGGGTCCGGGGAGACCAGATATAGTGAATGCAGGGTCTGGGGAGACCAGATATAGTGAATGCAGGGTCCTGGGAGACCAGATATAGTGAATGCAGGGTCCTGGGAGATCGGATATAGTGAATGCAGGGTCCTGGGAGATCAGATATAGTGAATGCAGGGTCCAGGGAGACCAGATATAGTGAATGCATGGTCCTAGGTTTAGTAACACTTTAAGTATATCACTGTTATATCTACGGCCATTACTAATACATATTCGTTTGGTTTTATTTCTAATAAAAGTTGTTGGTAATGTCTCTGTGCCCTTTTGTTTTGTTTGTGTTGTTTCAAGATTACTGAATCTGAAGAGGGTGGCATTGGCATAGCTTTCCAGTCCTGAATGAACAGGCGACATTAAAAGGAACATTCTTGCAGTTGTTTGAGTTCTCAGTAATCCCATAGTACTACAGTTTCAAGCTAACTTTAACCACTTAGATATGTGTTTGGATCCACTCAAAGGGGAGGTGCAGCATCCCCACTACTAGTAAAGGCAAAAAAGTGTATATTGGATGCGACTTTAAGAACATTGACTACAAAGTTGGATTCAGTGCCTTTAAAGTCCCATCCAATATACCCATTTTTGCATTTACTAGTGTCAAGCTACTTTGGTGTGTTACCTTTTTGCCCATCCAGCCAACTCTATTTGGGCCTCTTACAATTTACCTTGCAATCCATGATGATGTCAATGCCCCTGATAACTTATCCTTCCAGTATATTCCAAGTGCACAATGCCCAGTGGACAAGTGGTTAAACTGGTATTCTATATTTTTTTATATATAAGATTTTTTGTAAAAGCAATCTTAGTTGCTAATTAGCTGCTGCATTGCTTTTACAGGCAGTGGGGGATGAATTTTCACTCCCCTGCCTGCCACCTTCCGCCAGCTCTAAGTAGTTTTCCAGCACTAGTTTTCTTTACATGTAGAAGTGTCAGAATTGGCCGGGTGGGCAAGTGGTTAAACTGATATTCTATATTTCTTTATATATATGATAGATAGATAGATAGATAGATAGATAGATAGATAGATAATAGATAGATAGATAGATAGATAGATAGATAGATAGATAGATAGATAGATAATAGATAGATAGATAGATAGATAGATAATAGAAGATAGATAGATAGATAGATAGATAGATAGATAGATAGATAGATAGATAGATAGATAGATAGATAGATAGATAGATAATAGAAGATAGCTAGATAGATAGATAGATAGATAGATAGATAGATAGATAGATAGATAGATAGATAATAGAAGATAGATAGATAGATAGATAGATAGATAGATAGATAGATAGATAGATAATAGATAGATAGATAGATAGATAGATAGATAGATAGATAGATAGATTGATAGATAGATAGATAGATAATAGATAGATAATAGATAGATAGATAGATAGATAGATAGATAGATAGATTGATAGATAGATAGATAGATAGATAGATAGATAGATAGATAGATAGATAGATAATAGAAGATAGATAGATAGATAGATAGATAATAGAAGATAGATAGATAGATAGATAGATAGATTGATAGATAGATAGATAGATAGATAATAGAAGATAGATAGATAGATAATAGATAGATAGATAGATAGATAGATAGATAGATAGATAGATAGATAGATAGATAGATAGATAGATAATAGAAGATAGATAGATAGATAGATAGATAGATAGATAGATAGATAGATAGATTTTTTACCAGGGACACCCAGGGCGCTGTGGGTTTCTAATGAAAGAGCATAGCAGAAGCTGTTTCCTTTCAGATTCTCTGTCTCTAATTGGAACCTCAGACAGAACTATATGGGGGAAGACTCATTAAACAGACTCACACAATGTGCTTGTAAATTATGGCTCGAAGAATTGATCTTTATGAACACTAAGCAAGCTTTTTCAACAGAAGGTACAGATAATCTAAGAAATATGTGAAAAAGTGTCTAAAACTCCTCCTACTAGATGAATGTTAGAATGCATTATTTCATTTGTATAGGACTAAATTAAACATCTGTCATTTTTCTGGTACCCATTACAAAATAGGCAAGAAACCGCTCTACATTCACTTTTTTAGTTGTTCTTTAAAGTGTCACTAAACCTATAAGAGTAAAATCAGTCTGTAGATGCAGTAAAGCGTGCTTGTTATACTCACTGTGGAACCTAAGGGGTCATTCCTCCACATTGTGTAAAAAGGCTGTTTGATCCTTACTTCTGTGCCCCTCTTCTTGTTCAAATGTCCATGCTGATAACACAGACTGAACCCGTAGCCCTTCTGCACATGCTCAGTTTAGTGTGTATTTCTAGAGAGGTGTTTTTTTTCTTGGGAGAGTGCATGTGATCAGCACAGGGCCAATCAGCACTCTCCAGACAGAGGTCAGGGGTTCTATATCCTCCTAGTGCAGAAATAAAACTCTTCCTACAAGATTTAACCAGTGCTCTGCTGGACACTGATAGAAGTCACAAGACTGCTCTAACTGCTGATGAGAAAAGGGATTTAGCAGTTTATATTTACTAAAATAATTGTACTTCCATGTTGTGTGTACTGTGGGAAACCAGATATAGTAAATGCAGGGTCCTGAGAGACCAGATATAGTGAATGCAGGGTCCTGGGAGACCAGATATAGTGAATGCAGGGTCCAGGGAGACCAGATATTGTGAATGCAGGGTCCTGGGAGACCAGATATAGTGAATTCAGGGTCCTGGGAGACCAGATATAGTTAATGCAGGGTCCTGGGAGACCGGATACAGTGAATGCAGGGTCCAGGGAGACCAGATATTGTGAATGCAGAGACCAGATATAGTGAATTCAAGGTCCTGGGAGACCAGATATAGTGAATGCAGGGTCCTTGGAGAACGGATACAGTGAATGCAGGGTCCGGGGAGACCAGATATAGTGAATGCAGGGTGCGGGGAGACCAGATATAGTGAATGCAGGGTCCTGGGAGACCGGTTATAGTGAATGCAGGGTCCTGGGAGACCAAATATAGTGAATGCAGGGTCCTGGGAGACCAGATATAGTGAATGCAGGGTCCGGGGAGACCAGATATAGTGAATGCAGGATCCTGGGAGACCAGATATAGTGAATGCAGGGTCCGCGGGGACCAAATATAGTGAATGCAGGGTCCGGGGAGACCGGATATAGTGAATGCAGGGTCCTGGGAGACCAGATATAGTGAATGCAGGGTCCGCGGGGACCAAATATAGTGAATGCAGGGTCCTGGGAGACCAGATATAGTGAATGCAGGGTCCTGGAAGACCAGATATAGTGAATGCAGGGTCCTGAGAGACCAGATATAGTGCATACAGGGTCCTGGGAGACCAGATATAGTGCATACAGGGTCCTGGGAGACCAGATATAGTGAATGCAGGGTCCTGGATTTAGTAACACTTTAAAGTGTTACTAAAACGTCAACCAAAATGAGAAATTTTGGGCCCAGAAGCTTTTTTTCCATGATGTACTAGTATACCTAGCATGTTAGCACATCATGGCAGATTTACCTATCAAAGCAATCCCCCCCAATGCTGCAATGTCAGCGCTGCCCTCTTTCCCAACACTTCCATCTTCTCTAGAGGTCGAAGTCTTGGGACTCTTGATTTGATGGGTCAGATAATGTAACTCCTGTGCATCCATGCAGGAGTTACTTCATCCAGGCACACAGTCATGCCAAGATGGCAGACTAAGCTGCGCATGCGTGACTCAACATACATTAACAGAGTTTGGACAGGCAGGAGGAAACATCTATGACAGAAAAAATATACACAGTCTCTTCTGTCATAAAAAGCTCACCTGCCAGCACTTTTTACAAAAGCAACTTTAGTTCCATTTTAAAAACAGCTGGGGTGTTAATAATGTGACAGACGACCTTTCCCCACCAACACTTTCAAAGTGTTACGTTTTCTCATGTAACTGCTCTTGGTTGCTATTTGTCCTCCTGAGCTCTCTTTTCCAGTGACTGAAATGACACGCTGCCGGGCTGATGATGCTGATTCTCCTCTCCATGTGACCGGATTGACATAACAAGGGAAGAAATTGGAAGTGTGACACAGCTCAGAGAAGCAGCTCCGGTTAATGACCAGGCCAGAGAGAGAACGAAGGGAGGGAGTCGATGGGCAGTTGCTTATAAACAAAAAATGTTTCCTTTAGGAACAGCCAGCGAGCATGAAAGGATTACCATTCCAATGTGACATTCCGGCATTCTGGCTTGGCTCCACACCCCGGAAATAAAATCTCTTTTCCTGCGGCACACTTTAAATTTCATTTATAAAAGCTACGCATTCTCATCTGTCAAGAGTAAAACCAGGACACATGCTCCTCTAAGAGGGCACAAACCCCTCTAGGAATGCCATTCAATTCAGGGGATGTGATGGGCCTATTTAGCATGTTAACTCATTAAAAGAAATACATTGTGTGCATTGTGTGTCTTATATATATTTTTATATATATATCTATATAATTATTATATTATTATTATACAGTATTTTTATAGTGCCAACAGTTTGCTCAGCGCTTTACAATATAACGGGAGACAATACAGCAACAGTACAGTTCAATACAAGAGGGATTTGAGGGCCCTGATCCTTGGAGCTTACAATCTAGGATATAATATATTTTTGCAGCCTTAAAGTATATCTTAACGCAAGAACAAAAATGCAACTTAATGCAATGCAAAAAAAAATGTAATTACACTCACCAGCTAGTTAGCAAAGGAAAAAAAAGATTTGTAGTGTTGCAAAAAATTTTGCAATACACGTTCAAAACAGAGGTTTTTAGTTGCATACATTTGCAAATATTTGTGGAGGTTACACTGCTTCATCATGGCCGTCTGTGAAGTATAATTTCTAACTCTGTCTAACAAAGCTCCACTCTAATGTACTCCTAGCAGTGCTGGGGTCATCGGTTCAAATCTAAACCATAACACTACCTGCCTAGAGTTTGCATGTTCTCCCTGTGCCTGTGTGGGTTTCCTCTGGGTACTCCGGTTTCCTCCCACACGGCAAAGACATGCTGGTAGGTTAATTGGCTGTCATAGTTGACCCTAGTATGCAGAGGAGACTCTAAGCTTTGTGAGGCCTTAGGAAAACCTTAGACATGAGGCCCCACTCATGCCCATAATGAAATCATAATTCAAGCGATACAAATGGCTGCAGAAAGATGCACACAGACGAGAGAGAGGGGAATGAGAGAGAGAGGAGGATGAGAGAGAGGGAGGGGTTGTGTGTGAGAGGGGGTGAGAGAGATGGGGGTGAGAAAGAGGGGAGTGAGAGAGGGGGGAATGAGAGAAAGAGAGGGGGTGAGAAAGAGAGGGGTGAGAGAGAGGGAGTGAGAAAGAGGGGGGTGAGAAAGAAGTGAGAGAGGGAGGGTGACAGAGAGGGGAGTGAGAGAGAGAAGGGGGTGAGAAATAGAGAGAGAGGGAGGTGAGAGAGGAGGATGAGAGGGAAGGGGGTGAGAGAGAAAGAGGGGTGCTGGCACTTCTAGCCCTGTCCCTGTCTATACTCCCTCATGTGCCCCTATGTCCCAGTCCCTGTCTGTGGGAAGGTGTGTGTGATGCTCGGTAAGATATCTTCCATGCTAGCAGAATGTTCATGATGGTCAGCAGTGGGTAGGGCCTGTTCTAGTTTTGGGTGAGGATAGGAGGTGCTCCGCTCTTCCAGTGGATCTATTTGATGTGAGACCGAGCTGTCCCTAGCTGCCTGCACCTTGTCCTCGTTCTCCAGCCCCAGTCAGCCTATCCTCC
The DNA here is from genome assembly GCF_062004578.1 of Staurois parvus. Lineage (NCBI taxonomy): Eukaryota > Metazoa > Chordata > Amphibia > Anura > Ranidae > Staurois > Staurois parvus. Next base: position 2,075,443 of record NW_028318388.1, on the reverse strand, counting down.
AGTCCTGGGAGCGGAGCTCTTCTCCCTCCAGGGCTATTGGTCTTTGCCAACCTAGCTACTCATCTTCCCCATGGCCCCCCTAGGGCTACCTGCTCACCTTTAGATGTTACCTGGAGCCGGGTGCTGTCATTCTGCCCACACCCCAAGACTTTCACTGTCCTACTCCCCAAACCTGCTGCCACCGGACTGGGACTCTCCATGACCAGGACTCTATTGGCCCTTGATTCCCAAAGAATAGTTTTTTGTATCCAGCTTCAAGCTGCCTTTAACAGCTTGATGACTGAAGCTCAAGTTCTGAGAGACAGGCCTCATGGAGTCCAGGAATATCTTGAAGCTAAGCTGGTAGGTCAATGCAATACATGCTTATCTTGCTTCAGGTCTTCCTCTCTAGGAGTTCATGGGACAAGTCCTCTCCTGCAGCCTTGTCTAAGCCCACGTTTGGTTTTCAGATCTATTAGGGCTTTCAATGTTGCTGCTCTTGTGACACCATGGGATCAGCAGTAGTTCATTCATAGCCTTCGTTTAGTGAGGTGAGTGTTCAGATTAATGGCCTTGTCTGGCCTTCTCCAGTTCTTTGGTCTGCTTCCAGTTCACCCAAAGAAAGTTTGCTTCTATTGGTTGGATGCGGTTGGGGTGGAGAATCTATCTCGCAGTCTCTACTTTCCTCTTGTTTTTCAAGCTGGACCCTGTACTGTTGCTCCAATTTCTAGTTCCACCATGTCAAGTTGATTTGACAGACCATCATCCAACACCATGGTCTAGGGTTCTGGTTCCATCCCTTCCTGGCAGGATGCACTTTATTAAATTTATGAGTGTTTCCTGAGTTTTTGGCTGCAGACAACTGTTTCTCATATCTGCAAAGCTGCCACCTAGGCTTCTATTCTGACTTTTCCTATGTTCTACTGAGGGCTTGAGGTAATGGTAGCCCTATTAGTGCACTTGCACCAGGGGTGGTTTGGTGCTGTCCGCGGTGCTTTACTTGTTTGTCCTGATGTCTGGGTTTTTGGGATGGGCTTTTGCAGTGTGCTCCCTTGAAGGAGGAGGGGTCCCCTGGGCTTGTTCTGGATTTTTAGATGTTAGTGCATATGGGAAGGGTATCACAGATGGTGCTCAATAGTTTTTCTAACAGGTGGGCATTTGTCCTCATCTGAAGCCAGCCTCTGGTATAAGAACCCTCAGGCTCTTTGAGCTGCAGTCTGTGCAGAGTGGTACATATATCATTGGAGACAGCACACCAGTGATAAAGTAACATACAGTATGTATGGCGTATGTCTAAAAAGTCCACCAGTCTTTTGTAGTTGTACTGTATGATGGCTGCCAACTGAAGAGCTAGAAGAGGCTCAGGAAGACTCAAAAAGGATAAAAAACCAGCACCATCTGAGTATAGTATAACCATGCAACAACTTTAATCACAAGTAAAGCAACTCACAAGAACAAGACTTGTAGTAGGCATGTAATGTATCTCACTGCTGTAATCGTGTCCGGCTAGCTGTGTGGGATGACTGTTCATCCAGGCCACTCTAGTGGTTCCCAGGGCTCCCTGGCTGGCTTGGGTCTGAGGCTGACAGCAGATGTCATCACAACTGGAAGGGGAAACAGACAGGAGGTGTGGCGCACGTTCAGACCATGTGTTCTCCTTCATCAGGCAATGCAGCAGCCATGATGGCGTGGGCTTATATGGGCAAGCCGGGCTAATGGATTGCACAGAGCAGCAGATTAAGACACTAATGCCCATGCAAACAGAGCCAGCTGTTGACATTATGATGCATTTAGGCTACAGGATATGCCACAAATACAAGCTATAAATAAAAACAATAGATAAAAATGTAACATTAGAAAAATCAAAGAACTGTACTTACAAAGCAGGAGAAGCTTACTTGCTTTAATTAAAGTTGTATGGTTATAGTACATTCAGATGGCGCTGCTTTTTTAGCCTGTGGGCATTTGTTTGCCTATTTCCCAGTGGGATTGCTTTGACCAATCTTAGGTTAAGTACTCCCTCAATACATCCAGATCAAAGACAGCACACTTGCAAACAAAAGTTGTTTAGGTAGCCAGAAAGGCTATACCTAATTCCTTAGAAACCAACAAGGGTAGAAGGCACCAGCACACAATTGCCTTGTGATCCCTAACTTTAATTCAAAGACTGCACTATACGGCTGGGCTGCAGCCACTGGAAGTAAGTGCTGCACATTCCAGCAGCACCCAAACATCATGAGAACCTTATGCAGAGATTACCTAAGAAATCAAATGACACAATAGGCAGGACAGCCAAACAGGTCCTTTTTTGGAGCATTCCTTCAACACCACTGATGGGCTCAGTAGCCCTCACTATATACTTTGGTGGGAAGGCAGTAGCTTACTCACTTTCTTATAAGATAGGATTTGCTTAAACTTTCCACCCTGGAGACTAGTTACTGGTCTACCACATCTATCCAAAGCTGAGCTCATAATATTTCCTCCCCTACATGCCCCTTCCACTGACTTCTCTGTCAAAATCAACGGCTCAACCATCACCCCGTCTCCACATGCCAGCGTGCTAGGTGTAATCCTGGACTCTGAACTACCCTTTCGACCCTGCATCCAATCGCTGTCCAAAGCTTGCCGCCTCAACCTCCGCAACATCTCTCAGATACGCTCCTTCCTAACCAATGACACCACAAAGCTTCTAACTCACTCCCTGGTCATCTCCTGCCTTGACTACTGCAACTTCCTCCTCACTGGCTTACCTTTGCATAGACTATCCTCCCTCTAGCCTGTCATGAACACTGCGGCCAGACTCATCCACCTTACCAACCGTTCAGTGTCTGCCACCCCTCTTTGCCAGTCCCTCCACTGGTTCCCACTCACCCAACAAATAAAATTCAAGATAGTTACAACAACTTATAAAGCCATCAACAACAGCCCCTAGCTACATCACTTACCTGGTCTCAAAATACCAATCAAATTGTTCTCTTCATTCCTCCCAAGACCTCCTACTCTCTAGCTCCCTTGTCACCTCCTCTCATGCTCACCGCCAGGATTTCTCCAGAGCCACTCTCATCCTCTGCAACTCCTTTCCCCAATGTGTCCAACTATCTCCATCTCTGTCCACTTTTAGACTATCCCTGAAAATTAATCTCTTCTGCAGGGCCCTCTGAATCCTCCTGTATTAATTTGTATTGTAGTTGTACTGTCTGCCATTATGTTGTAAAGTGCTACGTAAATAATAATATATAAATCTTGTATAATAATAATAATAATCATATGCAAATGTCGGAGTCAGGAAAATGGAAAACCAAATCAAATACTTACCATAATTTTCCTTTCCTGGCGCCAATCTTTGGCAGCATACTAAACCCACCCAGTTAGTTCCCGGCAATGTATTTTCTATTTTTTCCACATAATATGTAGATTGAGATGAACCTAAACTTTATTGCAGATTCTTACATATTACAGTTGTGAGGATGTCGAAGTAAGCTTTTCCAGCACTAATTATCTATTTAACTAACAACTCATTACTGAGTTGAAGATATTTGGGAGGCAAAGGTGAATAAAGGAAAAAGACACGCAGTTGGTGATTTTCACAGTTTATTGGAACCATTTGGCAAAGGTGGATTGTAAATCTGGTAAGAAGCTTGGAAAGTCATTTGCAGGATAATACTCACCATTTATAATTGTTCCTGAAGTGCTTGACATTCATAGTTAATACACGGAACAAAATTCAAGGAGGTAAATCTGTTGGGATCTTCACAAAGTTTACAAATTTCAAGAATGTTCTGATTCACAAGAGTAGGCTAGAAAAAAATAAATATGCTTTACATTTTAACAATGTATATGTTTTAATATATTCTTATCTTCCGCATTTTCATTGCAAATGTTTTTTGTCATTCAGTTTTCACATTACACATCTAGGTTCTGTACATGTGAGAGCTGGGAGCTACAGCACTCCTGGACATTGGTTTAAATTACAATCCTGGGGGCAGTTTGAAGGAAGTGTGGTGGATTGGTACACAACAGCAAAATAAAACCATGTAACAAATTATCATCCTCTCTTCTTGTCTTGGTGGTGACCAATGTCACCGGCTTGTCACCAGTAAAGAAATTTTACAGCTGTCACAAGAAAAAAAGAAGAAATCTCCCAGTAGGGACATCTGATCCAGTGCCAACAATTTAGGACTCCCTAGGACATCTAGTTCTACCACCACTAGTAGCCACCAAATATGTTACCCAACAATCACCTACATACAAATATCAGTTGAATTGGCTTTATTATAATAGGAAAAAGCCCTGAAAAGAACGTTTGGGTTAGTCCAGGGGTCTCCAAAGTTTCTAACCAAAGGGCCAATTTACTGTTCTTTACTTTTCTTGGGGGGTAAACAGTGACCAGTGGGATTAGAAATGTACTGGCATCCATAGGAATAAACTATGTCCTATCTTTGATATTAGGGGGAGGAATATTGCCCCATCGTTGGTGTCAGTTGGAGGAATAGTGCCCCATCATTGATGTCTGTAGGAGGAATAGTGTCCCATCATTTGTGTTAGTAGGAGGAATAATGGTCCATGATTGGTATCAGTTTGAGGAACAGTGCCCCATCGTTGTTGTCAAGGGAAGGAATAGTGCCCCATTGGTGGTGTTAGTAGGAGTAAATGTGCCACATTGCTGGTGTTAGTGGGAGGAATAGTGCCCATTCAGTGTCAGTGGCAGGAATTATGCTTCATAGTTTAGTCATGGGGACAATGCAACAAATGATTGCATTAGCACGATATCAAATACTGGCAGAGGTAATGTCAGGGAACAGCTCAATACAAAAAAGATTTTAATGAATTATGACTTATCTACAAGTCGCAGTCCATGACTAAGCCACTGGCCAGTGGAATAACAAGTCTTCCGGCGTTGGTGCTCTTTAACTCTCAGTGGAGATCTCGCCCTCATATGAAAGTATTTGTAATCCATGGGGTAAAGCAAACAATGCAGAACTCCTCCAATGGCAGCAAAGTGTTAGCTAGACATTAGCTAACACACAGTTGTGGCCTTTAGGCAACTAGTCAATTGGTCTAGGGGAGCAGAAAGTAAAATTCCAGCCCTGATGCATAGGGTGCAAGTTGTTGCTTAGATTTAGGGTTTGGGTTAGAACCAAATGTGGGGTAAATTATTTAGCATTATTATTTGGGGCCAATGTATTTAAACACACTATGTGATAGACATAATGCCTTACACACTGAATAATTTTGAAGCCTTGTCTTCTTGTGCTGAAAACCTTTGCATAGGCGCTTCAATACAACATACAACCATGCTTTTTTTTCAAAAGCTGGTAGATTGCTCACTGTTTCCTCTTCCATCGTAGTGATAAAATGGCTTGCCATTATGAGGGTTACCACCATATCTTGGTGGCAGGCTTTCATATGCCGCCTCAGGCAGTATTGAGCAAACGCTCCTGGTTGTTCCTCTGGAGCTTTGACAACGGAAAGTTAATAACATGCTTTACCTAAAAATAGTTCCTTCCTTAGGTCAACATGAGCGTGTCCAGCATAGTTTGTCCATGCTTATTTGAACACAAGTGTTGGTAGAGGTTTACATTACGCTTCAGATGGAAAAGCATTAGCAGTCTTTAGCTTTTTAGTCTTTACGAGAATTCAAAAATGGTTAGTTTAAATACATACTCAGTTTTTAAAAGGACTTCAAATGGAAAAACTTCTTGTTAGTCAATCTGTATTTAATGCTCATCTTAAGGGAGAGAACATAAAAAACACCATCTTTCATGCTCCCCCACCCTCTATGGCTAAGTTATATTTTTTTATTTATATCAACTTTAAAGCCCCAATTACTTTCCTAAAACATTGGTCATATGACAGCCACAGCCTTCTTTCTTCTGCTCTGTAGTATGGGAAGGTCCAGTCTGTCGTGCCCACATCTCTTCCTCGTGATATGGGTGCTGCCCATTGGCTGCCACAAGCTTCCATCAATGGGTCTTTTCAGGGTACTCACAGGGTCCTAAAACATTCTAGCATGATATCACATCAAGGAGAAGACACAAGATAGATTGACTGGGCAGCTGAGAGTGTAGAAGAGAATCTCTGATCTGGAAGAGTATAACATGACCAGGGGCGGACTGACCATTCGAGATCTCGGGTACTGGGTCAGTAGGGGGCCTCATGAAATGCCCCTGGTACCTTTTTATAGGCTTTTTTGAGTGTGGGCAAGGACACAGGGGCCCCATGATCCCTATGAGTTGTCAGTCTGCCCCCCGTGGTGGTTTCGTTTGAGTTTTTCTGAGTTTTAGCCACTTAACAAAAACAGATTGGCTACATGTGGTGGGAACAGGGCCTTTTTTACAGAGAAGGGCTTTAATAATCACTCTATGGAAACTTACACTTGAAGTGATGATGGCAGTGTTTTTTTTTTCATTGTTGACAGCCATGTAGGGGTATTGGTAAGGTTAGTACACCCTGTTATGAGGCCAAGGGGAACATATGCAACCAAGTGGCCAAGTGGCTCTTTCATTAATTGACATCTTTTTGCATCTTCTTTGCAACTCTTGCCATTCAGTGACGTCTCAGAGCCACAAATGAAGATTGATAATCTGCTAGGCACTGTGATCACTGGTCAAAGTCTGAATGGTGAAATATCTCCACTCATGGTCACCAGCCCAACAAATCTTATTGGTACTTAAAGAGTAACGCCAATTTTGTTAAGAAAAAAAAAAAAGCAATCCTCTCTGGGTGATCAATATAAATTGCAAGGATTTTTACAAATTTTGCTGAGATTCCTACCTTTTATTGTTCCGAAGCAAAAGCTGTTTGTTTGGCTGTGTCACTGTACAAAGTGAATCTGAATGGGTGTGACTTTCATCATCAATTAGCTGATGCATTTGCAGGGTTCTAAGGAATAAAGTGGCAGGGTCAGCATTAGAATTGATTACCACTTTGACAGTATCTCACCAAAACTGAAATTGTTGTTGCAGAGGATGCCTAAAATCTGACTTGTATCTAGGGTTGCCACACTCATCCCTTTAAAACCAAACACACATTAATTATACAGGTTCTGTGGTGATTAAGGTGGTAATTAAACTCACTTAGTGCCTTATCTGCGTTGACTTAGCCTCAGAAGCTGTGTAATTAATGTGTGTTTGGTTTTAAAAGGATGAGGTGGCAGACTTCTGGGAAAATCAGTGAGTCAATCACACAAGTAGGAAATGAAATTTCTGGGGGCGTTCTGTACACCCACTGTGTATGGAATGCCTCCAGGTTGCCATAATGCATTGAATTTTACATAAAATTACAGCGCTGCAAATTGGAAAGGAATGATAATTTTAAAAACCATTACATTACAATATGGCTTGTATCACAATTGTATATCCTATAGTATTTTTTTTTTATTTGAGATATGTTTTTTCCAACAAAATTGAGTTACCCTTTAAATTCCCCCTAGCCTAGTCCTCCCCTAAATGAGTCTTTGAACGTCAGCAACTGAACCAAAGTATTAATGCTTCCTCTATGATTACACACTCCTGTCATTTAAACATATTTAAAGTGTTTCTAAACCCACAACAGTAAAATCATTCTGTGTATACAGTGAAGCATGCTTGAGTATAATCACCGTGGAAACCTAAGGGGCTAATCCTCCTCATTGTGTGAAAAGGATGTTTGGTCCCCTCTTTTTTGATCCTCCCCTTCTTCCAGTGTCTCCTAAATATCTCCTGATAGAACAGAGGCTCAGGGGCTAGCTGCACATGCTCAGTTTGGTGTGTAATGCTAGAAATTATTTTTTTTTTGCGAGAGTGCATGTGATCAGCACAGGGCCAATCCAGACAGAGGTCAGGGGTCCTGCATCCTCCTATAGGAGAATGAAAACTCCTCCTACAAGCTGCAATCAGTGCTGTGCTGGAAACTGATAGAAGTCACAAGACTGCTCTAACTGCTGATAAGGAAAGGTATTTAGCAATTTATATTTACTAAAATAATTGCATTTCCATGTTCTGTGTACTGGGGGAGACCAGAAATAGTGAATGCAAGGTCCTGGGTTTAGTAACTTTCTGTTAACTACATTCCATAGGGACAACCAGGAGCATTCAACTCGTGATGTACAGCACTACACAATGCTAACATATTTTATGCATTGGGGACTGGAGGTGTTTAGGCAACTTATTGGACAGCCAAGCACAGGGAGGACTTCACCAGTTTGGTGATGACCATTCATATTCTATCGAGTAGGCTGAAGGTGTGGAGGTGACACTTGAAATTGCACGGATGTGGGTTTTGATTTGCAGTGTCGCTCTTTGGTTTCCCAATGTGGCAGGGGTGTGTGAATCAGAAGACTGGCTAAGTAGAATTGACAAACATTAAAAAAAAAACAGTTTACATGCATGTTTTTTAGCTGTGCAGCATGCTGGAGCCTATTAAAATGTCTAGTTCATACAGATCCCTGCAAGAAAGGTTAATTGGCATATGTCAAAGGTGTATGCGTGACACCCAATGTCACACTACACTAGGGTGAATGGGGCCTTACTTTACATCTAGAGTTCGTGTAGGTTGCTGGTTGATAGCGCCATCATACAATCATAGCAAAATGAGGATCTTCACCAGTACACCTGTGTATATTGATAATCCTGTCTTTTATTTACAGGATAGACTTTGGGGGGGCAGGGGTGGACTGACAACTCATGGGGCCCCCGGGCAATAGGGGATCATGGGGCCCCTGTGTCATCGCCCACACCCAAAAAAGCCTATGAAAAAGCCAATGAAAGGTACCAGGGCCATCTCATGGGGCCCCCTACTGACCCTGGGCCCTCGGGCAGTGCCCGTGTGCTCGAATGGTCAGTCCGTCCCAGCTTTGGGGGTGCATGAGTGATATGGCTCAGCCTTTTCAAGGGTTCCTGGGAAAGCTGGGGAGACTAAATCTCACAAGAAGATGCTCCAGCACTGTGCAGAAGTATGTTTTTGTGAGATCTTCAACGTTCCCAGGTTCCCACTGGAAAGCTGTAAATAGTGTATCTTCTGAATGGTCTGGAGTTGTCAGCGGGGTGCCCCAGGACTCTGTCCAATTCTGTTTAACTTGTTGAGGTTGAAATAAATAGTTCCATCTCAGCGTTTGCTAACGATACAAAGCTAAGCATATTAATAACCTCACAAAGATCTATAGCAACCTGACAGGCAGATCTCAATAAAATAAAGGAGTGGGCAACTACATGAATAATGAGGTTTAATACTGATAAATGTAAAGTATTGCACTTGGGATCTAAAAATATGAATGCAAGTTACATGTAGGCTGGGGCTTGTGGGGAGGAGGTGGTATAGGCGGTTGGTGGTGGACCTTCCTCCATGTTTTCCCAATGAACTCATTGGGCGCCAAGTCTGGGTCACATGAGAGGACTACCCCTGGGGTGGGTTCTACTGGGCTATGCAAGGCACCTGAGACAGAGTCACTCTTCGACACCTGGGGTACCTTTTTTTTTTCAATTTCATCAATGCCTTGGGAAAAGTCTGAAGCTGCTGCCTTGGGGGAATAGTCGACCTTAAGGTGGGCCTCTGACTTTAGAGATAACTGATACACTGTGTACACTTGCGCAATAACTGTGAACCAGTTACTCTGGTTCTCCTTGTAAATGTACATCTTATCACTGTAGCTTGCAATTAGGTGGGCACTGACCACAGTCACCTGTCCAGAGTTTCCAATTACCGATCCCTATAACAGCATAGAGCCCCACTGTGCACATAGCGCAGGTTCCAAAGTGCATTTGACTTTAACTCTTGAACTTCTGTACATCCCCTTTACAGGATGGGGAACTCTGCAGTCCGTTCAGTTCCAGTTGCTATGGGAACGCAGTGTAGGGAGTGCCAACAACATCTCCCTCACAGCTAAAGGCAATTCCACTAATAGCAGGTACACGTTTATGACAGGCTGCTTGCTGCCCGTACCTTCTGTTGCTCATGGCAACCACATGAATACCTTGTATTAAGGTGACTCTTAGCATGTTAACGCTTCATACCCCATGTGTTAGTGACCAAAATTGTAGACTACTACTAGATTTCTTGCAGTGAACCTCTTTAAAAGGACTTCAGACCAGGTAGTGCAAAATGGTACAAAAGAAAGTCCCAACAGACAAAACAGTCCGACAAGAATTCCAAGAGAACAGTCATTATCCCTAAGTCCCTACTCCTAAACAGGCTATGTGCTGCCCTTGCACACCTGCAGAGGTTGAGTCCATGTGCTTCCAGGTCCATTAGTCCATGCTTTGGCAGAATCCAGCAGCTGACATCTTCAGGGTGGGTTACAGGTCACAGCAGACCCCCTACATTGCAGGTGTGATGCTGCTCAGGGCTTCACTAAAATCCTTAGATGGAAGCTCTCTGTAGCAGCTAGAGATTACATCTTTCTGGTTTGCTGTGTCTTCTCTCCCATCCAGCAGGCAGCACTGACTCTTGGCTCCGTACCACTGTCCCTTTTATATGTACAGGACCAGTGGGTTGGACCCTAAAATCCAGCCAAAACCCCCCCAAAAAAGCAGAAACAAAGTTAATGCCAACCCTCCCTTGCAGTGCAGCACTAAACTACCTAAATTACAGTCCGTTTACATACACACTATGGGCAGAACCCCTGGGGGAATCTTGGATGGAAAAGGATCTGGGGATCTTTGAAGACCACAGGCTTCGCAATAGCATGCAAAGCCAAGATGCAGCAAGCAAAGCTAGCAAACTATCAGCATGCATTAAAAACAGTATTTACTCAAGAGATAAATCTACAATTCTATGACTTTACAAAACTCTGATTTTGCCACATCATGAGTATGCCGTCCAGTTCTGGTCACCAGTCCTCAGGAAGGATGTGCAGGAACAAGAGAGAGTCCAGAGAAGGGCAACAAAGCTGATAAGGGGGCTGGAGGCCCTCAGATTTCAGGAACGACTACAAACTACAAACTTATTCTCCATGGAGAAGAGAGGCTTAAGAGGAGACATGATTGCAATATTCAAATACATATTTGAATTGTGATACTAGCATAGAGGAAAAAAATCAGTCTCAGGTTGCCTAAGAGGACACATGGCCACTCAATGAAGTTGGATAAGTTGTAGTGTAGGCAGGTGCAGTCTACAGTCTCCACTGCAGGTGACGCTTGTCCGTAGGGGCATTGCAAGTGGAGGAGAATGTCAAGGGAAACTGGGTTTCTCTATGGTGATCCAGTTGGATATTCCAGCTAACCCTGGTGGCTATCTTGGGTCATACAGAGTCTTTTTAAGTCTCTTCCCCCTGGGTTTTGAGGTGCATTTTGCAAGTGGCTAGTGTAAAAACAACATATCTGCTTTCAGGGACAGCACTAGTGGTCAGGAGAGGTACTGGTGGAGTAGAGAAAGAATAGGGCCTATGTCTGCATCTTCTGGAAGCTCTCCTTTGAGTTGGACTGGCCAGAGTGCACTCCGCTCCCTTGACAGATGCTGTCAGCAGCTCCTACACAACTTTGACTCTGCTTTGAACTGTCATAAATACTCCGCTCAGGTGAGATTTCCCACTGTTTTAAGAGTTCTACAATGCATAGTTTTTGGCAGTCCGGGACTTTGTGTGCTTCCTGCTGCCGCATCATGCTGCACCTACCCAAAAAGTGTTTTAACCTTAAGTTCTGTACAGGGTTCTTTAAAGTTAGAGTGGTAAGGATGTGGAACTCCCTTCCACAATTGGTGGTGTCAGCAGAGAGTGACGATAATTTAAAAAAACTCTTAGATGGGTGTCTTAGTGACTGCAGTATACAGGGATATGGAAAATGGTAGAGACATTAATATACACTCACACACCCACAACCACATAAGGACTGATGTCTCTATTCAACCTTACCAACTATGTAACCATGAAAATCTGAGAATGCACCATTACCAAGGCAAGCCTGCTAGAAGTCTGAGTGTAAGGTCAGTATTTGTTAATGATTTTTAAAATAATTGTAATTTGTTTTTTTGTTTTTTCTTATAGGGGGAGGATAGGCATTAAGCAGACCTTGTATTTTGATGCAAGGTTTGCTTTAAGTCATTAGACATTACCCTCCCTCCCACCTCTCAGATGTTTTGGGGATTCTTTTTGGCTGGCTGTCGTTCTAAAGCTTTGGCGGGTTCACAGAGTGATCAGCTGTGACGACTTGCAGCCTTCAGACATATTCATGTGCAGGAATGGGAGGGTCAGGGCTATTGACACACACCAGTATCCTGCTGCCTATTATTTCCTGTAAGTCCTGGCAGCCCACCAAGACCCTCAGCATGACAGGTGGATGAAGTTCAGGAGGAAATCATGTCACAGGCTAGTTTTCCAGGAAAGCAGCTAACTAAAGTTTGGGTTTCAGCCCTCACTATGAATAGTTAACACAGGTGCCTTGTCATGGCACAGTTTAAAGAAGAACTGCGGAAATAAAGGTCTTTTCCAGTTGAAGATGTGCTTACAGTATATCTTTAAAACATAATGTACAATTTTGTCTAGAGGGATTTTCATATGTAGATCAGCTGATCACCCGAAGTAGACACCCAAAATACCTTAGGGTGGGGGTGCTCCACCTGTAACTCATGGGGCCCTCTGATGTAGCCATCGACCTCAAATCAGGGAAGCACACTTCTATGATATCCTGTGGGTTTCTGAAAGCACACCAAAACTCCTGAATGCAAGGGTTTTGGTGCTCTTTCAAAAAGTGCGCCACACCCGCAAGGTATATTAGAAGTCTGTGGCAAAGCACAGCTAACCCGCAGGAAAGTCGCAGGTGCCTTCCGCTGCACCCCCCGGGTGCGGGTAAACTGCAGAGCATCAGTAGCGTAGTTATATGGGGCTCAGGGCAGTAAGAGCTCATTTACATTTGCAGTTTGGGGAGGAGGCAGAACCCCCTAGTTGAGTGTTTTTACCATACCCCCCCCAAGCACTGGTGTAGCATCAGGGGCCGCAATGGTGACCATGCTCCAAGGAACTCATGTGGCCCCCCCGCCACATTCTGTTTTACACTTTTACAGCAGGGGTGGCAGGAGAGGCATATACAGGAACCGATCCTCTCCATTTTCCCCCTGCAGCTGTTGAAAGCCGGCTTCTCCTTCCCTCCCTCCAGAATTCAGCGGCTGCAAAAGAAAAATGTTCAGTTTGCTATCCAGCAAAAAAAAAATTAAATTTTGAATCATCTAATTTCATTGTGGCCCGCGACCAGTTACCAAATCACTTAAGTGACCTTTACTCTTCAAACAGTTGAACATCCCTGCATTAGGGGTTATACCCATTGTGCTTTTGAAGACCATTGGACATCAACTGGAGATGTGTCTTCCACCCCGCCATCAACATCTAAGGAGGAGGGGTAGTAACATCATTCTTTAATTCTTGTCATGTGAAACAAGTGAACCTTGTTTAGTTTTGATTCGTTTTGAATTATTCCCAAAATCACCACGTGCGAACTATGTTTTAGTGCACCACAACATAATGGGGTTGATTTACTAAAGGCAGAGAGACTGTGCACATTGCGAGTGTAGTTGCAATCTGCAAGTACAGTTGCTCCAGTGTAGACATCTGCAATTTGGTTCGTTTACATCAATTTTTCAGATAAAAATTAAATTTTTGGTGATTCGGATGTATCCAATTTTCCAAATAGGCACAGAAATGAATGGCAACGAATCCGAACAAAGTTATAATGAAAAAAATTACTAATGAATTCCTTCATTCGTTTCATTTGGATGATGCATAACAATCATGACTCATCTGCTGTCAGTGGGATTCCTCTCTGTCAGCAGAATGTAAACAAAACAAGTGCCAGTTTAAAAAAATATTGCATGGAGGCCCCCCCCCCCCCAAAATCCATATCAGGCCCTTTGGGGTCTGGTATGGATTTTGAAGGGAAGCCTATGCCCTCCCAGAATCAGTGGTGTCAGCGGGAAGTGTCGATGGTTGTGCAGGAGTTTCCTGCAATAAAGACTAGTCACTGCTGCTCTCTCTCCTTGAGCCTGGTCAATGGTCTTGTCTCCACCCCCTCCTGTAGTTTTCTACAGGCAGCCTGAAATAGGTGGAGCCTGCAGGGCCCCTCCCATAGCTCTTCTCTCTGTATAAGCTATGTATACCCAGTGATGATGTCAGTGTTACATTTACATCGTAAACTCTGAGTTTAAAAAGGCATTTAGTTCACATAAAATGAATTACTTTTTTTGTGGCTTTAGAGATATACAGAATGTTTCAATAAAAGTTTTTGTACCCGAAGTCCAACTTTAATAAGGATGAAATATACTGTATATTTTTTATAAGTGAGCCAGCACAGTTAGAATAATTTAAGGTGGAATTTTCAGCCTTGTGAGATATTAAATCAAATAAATAATAACAATGAAACGCTCTCCAGTTTGTTTTACGTGCTCTTTTTATGGACCATATTGATTCCAGTGACCCCGATGTTTTCCCCTAGTGCTTGTTGTATATTGTGCATTAGCACATTATATGGAATGGTTACAGCGTCTTTGTTTTCATGGCCTGCGCTCCATATTCCTTTAATTCATAATGGTTTCTGCTTAAGTGCTGGTTCCTTATGAATCACAATAGCTGGGAACGATGCTGGCAGGGTTTTCAGGAAGGGTGAGACGGACTATTGTGAATATTCTGACCACTCCCACCAGACCTCTCCTAACTCTAAGGGGCCACTTGGTGCACAGAATGGCCTTTTTACATCAGCAGGAAGACAGACCCAACCTGAATGTAACACTACAACATTCCACTTAAAGGGCCACTACACTTAGAGCAAAATCTGACATATACAAAACCCATTGATAATGTACATAGCAGTGCAAATAAGGGTTCTCATAAGTTCGTAGAACTAGACAATTGGAACTGCAGCCTCCTATCTTATGTTATTTGACCTTAGGCTCTACTATCACCTATGCAGGTGCAACAGTGTGCATGTGATTTTGTGCTTTGTTACAATGCATATTGGCACAAAATTTAATGTGGTGCATCGGGGCAGCACTGTGGCTAAGTGGTTAGCACTTCCACCTAGCAGCCTTAGGGTCATCAGTTCATATCGCAACCACAGCACTACCTGCATGGAGTTTTCATGTTCTCCCTGTTCTTGCACAAGTTTCCTCCCACATTCCAAAGACTTACTGGTAGGTTAAATGGCTCTTGTTTAAATTGGACCTAGTACGAATGTGAGTTAGGGACCTTAGATTGTAAGCTCCTTGAGGGCATGACTGATACAAATGTACAATATGTATATAAGTGTAGCACTGACCCCTTGAGAGATGCTGGATTTGGTTTGGGTCCCCCTAAGCTCTGCAAAGCCAGGCAACACACATTTTCCAGACTTGCACATCCAGAGTCAGTAATACAGTTCTTGAGCTTGTTTTTAGTTGCTTTATTAAGGGGTTAACAACTTGGATGGGGTCTAGGGGTATATGGGAAGTCCAAGGAACTGCAAAACTCGAGGATGAACTTCTTAGGAACAGAAACTGTACAAAAATGTGGATAAAAAAATAGCACTGTCTCTTTTCGAGAGCTCTAAGCCCCCCTTGGTGTATATCCTCAGACCCCAGATTAATTCTCCTTTTCACCCAGCTGCATAAGCGGTCTCAAGAGCTAACAATGAAGCAGTCCCAGATGAGAACTAGTTGGGTCTTGCACTTGATTGCCCTCTCCCCTTATCTGGCTTGGGAGGTGTAGGCATACTTCCCAGCAGTCCCAGATTGGGCGGGACTTTCCCACATTTTCACCTCTTGCCTTACTCTATTGTTTTCATGCTAACTTCTAGGAAGCAGGGCCTGCAGAAGTGTGAACATCTAGCACAGGAATTGGCGGGCAAGCCAATGGCACTTGCAGCCACAATGAGAGAGAGCGCACAGCTGTCAACTCCAACCTGTGATGTCCGGGACTAGTGGGGCCGATATGTGTTTCAGGGGCTCTGTCCCCATTGTCAAGCAAACACTGCATAGACAAACAGCTGGCATTTATATATTGCTGACCAGGGAAAACGGTGACAAGGGGCAAGACTAATTGGAACTACTGCATGTGCACCCGCAGAAGTGTATAATACACCTAAATTATACACTGCTGCGGGTGCACATGCGGTAGTTCAAATTGGTCCTGCCCCTTGCCTCCTTTTTACCAGTTGGTATTGTATAAATGCCAGCTGTTTCCCTATGAGCGGGTTATTTTTAAAAGGGGGCCCTGAAACGCATATTGGCCCTGCCCATCCAACCTTGAACTTTGTACGAAATGCACTCCTGAATCCTGCACTCTGTATGAAACGTACTCCTGAATCCTGCACTCTGTATGAAATGCAGTCCTGAATCCTGCACTCTGTATGAAACTCACTCCTGAATCCTGCACTCTGTATGAAATGCAGTCCTGAATCCTGCACTCTGTATGAAACTCACTCCTGAATCCTGCACTCTGTATGAAACGCATTCCTGAATCCTGCACTCTGTACAAAATGCACTCTTGAATCCCTCACTGTGTATGAAAAGTACTTCTGAATCCTGCACTCTGTATGAAATGCACTCTTGAATCTTGTACTCTGTATGAAATGCACTCCTGAATCCTTCCACACTTTGTGTAATGCACTCCTCCACAGTTTATGCAAAACCATTTGTATTGGAAGATTTGTATTCTTTTTTTTAAATGATTGTGCTGGGGTTTGTATCCGGGAGACTCTTGCAATCAAAGCATATTTTGTAGGTACAAGGAAGGCCAAGTTTTGTTTAACCCCACTCCTTAGGCCACTCCCACTGTTAAGCATTTGGTCACACCCATTTTTGCCATGTCACTTTCTCCCTCAGGTGTCTTTCATTCTGAAGTTCAAAAGCTGGGAAGTACGAATGTAGGAGTACTCACACTGTCCTGTTAGCGTGGTGGGTTGGTGGCTGCCTTCAGGGATTACGCTGGGCTGGCTCCTTCCCTGCTGCACAGGTTGTCTTCCCCAGGAGACAGTGGAGATCCTTCCATCCAGAATCCTGCCTGTAGGTAGGCTCCCCTCCCTGGGGCCTCCTCCCAGGCTCCACACTCCAGCCTTCTCCTCAATCCATCTTCCACCCAACACTACACGCTGCTCCGCCACATTTAAGGGTTGTCCTTGGTCACCATGCCCAGCCTACTGCCAGGGGATTGTCCAATGTCCCTCAAACGTGCAGATCTGGGCCTCCTTCCTTCCTCCACTCCTGTTCCAGAAAGTTCTCTCAGTTTTTGGAAATTTGGGAGGTCCCCAAAAGACCTAACCTGTAGAACCTCCTAGCCTGTCTCCTGCCAAAAAGCCTAGAGGGTGTTGCATAAGTGCTTTGTAAAGACGGTGCTATAAGTACCTATAAAAAAATAAAATAAAAAATGAATGGTACTGCGACACACCTGCAAAAGGGATGTTTTGTACGTTGTGGAAACACACACTTTTTGCGAACATTCCCACATCACACAATGTAAAACTAGCCTTAACTGAGTGCTCCAACTGGGGGATGTTATCTGCTTGATCCTTTAAAGGGAGCCTACATATGTTTAAAGTGACAATTAACTTCTTTTTTTTTAATAAAAAAATTATATTCAAGTATGTATTCTTAAACGGTTGTAAACTGCAGGTTACAAAAAAAAATCCTCTGCAAGGTAATGTCATAATATGCTAGTATGCATCGCCTGCTAACACATTATGGAGGACTCACCTTAAAATGAAGCCCTCCAGCAGCATTCTGTTACTGTTGCAGAGGCTTTCGTCTTTACCTGGTCTTCCTTCTGGGTTCACGAGCTTCAATCGTCTGACTGACCGAGCTGCGATGATGTCACTCCCGCGCATGCGTGCGGGAGTCCTGGGCCATGGCACAGTACTCTGAAGGCACAACATGGGTATGCGGTTCCTTCACAGCGCATAAGCCAGCTATCAAAAAGAGCTGATATCTCCTAAATGGTGCATGTTTAGGAGATATTCATTTTACCTACAGGCAGGGGCGGACTGACCATTTGGAAACTCGGGCACTGCCCGAGGGCCCGGGGTTAGTAGGGGGCCCCATGAGATGCCCCTGGTACTTTTTTATAGGCTTTTTTGAGTTTGGGCAAGGACACAGGGGCCCCATGATCATATTGCCCGGGGGCCCCATGAGTTGTCAGTCTGCCCCTGCCTACAGGTATGCTTTATTATAAGCTTACCTGTAGGTAAAAGTATTAAAGAAGAGTTTACTACCACTTCAACGCAAAAAAGTCCTTTCTCAGCCACCTCCAAGTCTCTAAATCCTTTTTTACTTTTTGCTGCTGTGATTCACCTTCCTATTAGAGGGTGGCTAAATTCATTCTCAATGGTCCCACTGTATGTAGGAATGTAGCCACTCTCTCTTGCTTACTTCCGAGATGGACTATGGGATTTGTGGTGTGCATGGTTTTTTTAAAAGCAGGCTAGTAAAGTTACTGATAAGTCCACATTAAAAAGAATACTATCTATCTGTCTGTCTGTCTGTCTGTCTATCTATCTTTTAAAAAAAATAAAGTGCAGCTCTAATATGTAATCATAAATAATGAATAAAAAGTTAATCCAATAAAAGAAATATATAATAAATAGGTATAAAAGTTCATATGGCACAAAATGGATAATCTTCTCAGCAGCAGATTTCTAGGTAAACTTGTGACTGGAACAAATGGTAAAATTGCGCACTCACCGGAAGGGCATAGGTAATGCGCATATATATATAACCACCAAGGATCTCTTAAATAGGCGGATGGTATCAGATGTATGGTGAGCTTCCTTCTATGGTATGGTCATCAGGTCTTGGGACAGTATGAAAATCTGCTAGGTCCAGAGGTCCCCTTAAGGATGGAAAATCCTGTGTCCTGCTGGTGTGCTGCAAAGAGGGACCCTTGCTCTCTATAGGAAAGCAGTGAGCCATTTTCAGTGGTTCGATATGCCCCCTACTGAGTCAGAGCAAGAGCTCTCCAATCAATGAGGAGCATGGGCTTTGCTAATTTCAAAGCTGTAGATCTCACCCAGTAAGGTGTGTGCCAGACCTTTGCAGACCTTTTTGCCACAGAGCGCAAGGGGGGACCTCTCCAGCATGATGATCTGATGAGATTTCTGGACCTGAGGTGATACAGGAAGCTGCAGAGCTCCAGTTTCTGAGTAATGGTGTCACTCCCTGGTTGGGGGTGTGCACATTTGCAAAAATGGTTGACCTGAAATACAAATATCTTGTCAGGTGGAACAGTTCAGTCCCAGTGCGTCATAGGTGTGTGGCATTTGATATCATGGTGATAAAATAAGTAATGTATAGTACTATATATATATATATATATATATATATATATACAACATCAACCTGCCAACACCCACATAACTGACATTTCAGGTCTGGCCCAATGGCTGGGGCCCGGGCGAGCACGAACGTACTTGAAGAGGTTAAACTCACAACCCAGTAGCAACAGCCATAAACATAACGCAAATAACATGAAATTCCATTCCCCCTCCAACGTCACTGTGACCGGCATACATAGTGCAGAGCAGGCTGGAGACGGCAGAAGGAAAACTCAGTGAACAGCTGTAACACCCAATCCCAGAAGAACTCCAGAACCCCATTCCTGGCTGTGCCCATGCCAGGAGCCGGAATCCCTTTTTCTTTAATCCACCTGTTCAATTATTTATCATGCTATGTGTTCCTTTTGAATTGTCGCTCCGGCGCAGGGCTTTATGTTGTAAGGGGACACCCTAATATTTTTAATGACCTTAAGCAAAGTGATTGACATTAGATAGCCGTGTCAGGTGTTGCCAGTGACGCAATATGTTCTCCCCAGCAGCAGGAAGGCTTCCTGTCGTGATTAACTCGGGGCTATGAATGTAACAAAATGTGTTGTCAACTTTCCTCTGATGCAAGACATTTTATTATAGTGTCTGGTAACAGAGCAGTGTAGCAACGCAAACAGTGGCTTTAAATACACCCCCCACCCCCAGGGCTGCTACATGTATAGCAAGCTCTATTTAAATCACCAGCAGGACGGAGATCTGTTATCAATGTACTGAGGTGCCCTCACCCCCAGGAAAATCGGGCCACATCGGCCGAAGCGTGGGAGTGGGGGAGTTGTTCTGCTATGTTAAAATTTTATCCTAGGCCAGGGGTCTCCATACGTTTCTGTAAGCGAGCCACATTGTGTATTGTAAAAATCCCCACCAGAGTCCTCCCTTACACTACAGTCCCAATCAGAATTCCCCTTTACATCAGCACCCCCATCAGAGTAGCTCTTACTTCAAGGTTTCCATCAGAGTCCCCCTTTACATCAGGGTCCTGATCAGACTCCACCTGACATTATGGTCCCCATTAGAGTCTTCCTTACATTAGAGTCCCCATCAGAGTTCCCATCAGAATCCTCCTTACATCAGAGTTCCCATCAGAATCCTCCTTACATCAGAGTTCCCATCAGAATCCTCCTTACATCAGGGTTCTCATCAGAGCCCCCTTACACCAGTGTACCCATCAAAGCCTCCTTACCTCAGTGTCCTCCTCTACATCAGGGTTTTCATCAGAGTCCCCCTTTACCTCAGTGTCCCCATCGGAGTCCTCTTACACCACTGTCCCCATTAAAGCCCCCCTTATTTCAGGGTATCCATCAGAGTTCCCCTTACAATAGAGTCCCCATCAAGCCTTCCTTACTTCGGGGTTCCCATCAGAGTCCTCTTTTCATCAGTGTCCCCATCAAAGCCCCCCTTACTTCAGGGTTCTAATCAGAGTTCCCCTTACTTCAAAGTCCCCATTGGAGTCCCCCTTTACATTAGGGTTCTCATCAGAGTCCTTCTTACTTCAGAATTCCTCCTAAAGTCCCCATCAGAGCTCCTCTTACATCAGGGTCCCCATCAGAGCCCCTTCCCCCCCTTTATACCATGGTCCCCATCAGAGTCCTCCTTGCAATAAGGGCCCCAAACTGAGTCCTCCCTTACATCAGAGTCCCCATTAGAGCCCCCCTACATCAGGGTCTTCATCAGTGATGCGCCCCCCCTCCACATCAGAGTCCCTGTTACATGGGGGGAGTTATGCAGCCTCTACTAACCTTTATCCTCAAGCCATGGACAATAAGGATATGCCACTGACGGACAAAATCTTGCAATGGGCCTGATGTGGCCGGCAGGATTTAGTGTGGGAACCCCTGCTGTAGACACATAAAAATCAATAACCATTAAATCCAGATGCCTATTCCTTAAGACATTCAAACAGTGCATGTTTAATCCAGCTATTATAAAGGACCTGAACCTGTCAGTTTTCAGTTTGAAAACATCTGTATTCACTATTATCTCAGTGAGCCACTTCTGAGATTCTTATAGGACCAGTAAGGGCTCGAGCCCTTGTCGCACCACTGAAAAGTGATCTGCAGTGGAGCACTTATCAGAAGGCAGTTGGCTGGGAAGCAGTATGCCACCTCCTTACCACCTGTTTTAACCCTGAAAATGCTAATTCTCAATGTTAACAGATGGCAAGGAGGGTGGTTGCTGTGCGGCCCCATTCTTTTGAATGACGTCATGCTGAGCAGTGGTACTGTAGCCATGTGTTCAGCCCTGATCGGCCATCTATCTATTTAAGTTTAAAGTGGACCTCCACCCAAAAGGGAAAGTTCTACTTTTAAGGATTGGTCCCCCGCTCTCTGTTAAGGATTTACACCTTTGGTCAGCGGGTACCCAAAATTGACAGGTACCCTCTCCCACTTCCTCTGCAATCACCTAGGCGATCGGAAGCAGAAGTTGTCTTCCCTCCCCATAGACTTCTGAGACACATGACAGGTCCCAGAAGACTACGGGACCAATCACAATGTGCAGCGCACTCTCGCATGCTCAGTGAGCACCCGGGTGCCCACACCGAAGACGTCGGTGCCTGGGACACCGTGCAGCTGGACAAACTGGCTGTGGGGGGGTCACTGAGGGACTTGTAAGTGTCCTATTTTTAAAAGTCAGCAGCTACAGTTTTTGTAGCTGCTGACTTTTATTTTTTTTATTTTCACTGGAACTCTCCGTTAAAGTGACACCAAATGATATTCTTTTTCTGAAAATATAGTCCAAACAGATCAGCAGCTTAAAGTGGTAGAAAACTCCGGGTGTTTTACCCACAGGTAAGCTTATTATAAAGTTAAATGTGGTTTACTATTGCTTTAATGTCCCTATAAACTATTTTTTCCTCCATTAACATCTCTTACTGGGTTTTTGCCTCCTCTCCTAAGCCTCTGCTTTTCACCCTTAATTCTGTAATATTTGGAACGAGCAGTGCACGTTAGCCATGCACACTGCTTTATGCACAGTACATATCCCATAGTCCATCCTGGGAGCCAGCGCGAGAAGGTGGTCACCCTCTAACAGGATGTCGAATCACAGCAGCAAAAAAAAAAAAAAAAAAGGAATTTGGGGATTTGGAGAAGGCTGAGGGCAGGGGCATTTGGAAACCCGGGCGCTGCCCGAGGGCCCGGGGTCAGTAGGGGGCCCCATGAGATGCCCCTGGTACCTTTTTAATAGGCTTTTTTGATTTTGGGCAAGGACACAGGGGCCCCTTGATCCCCAGTTGCCCGGGGGCCCCATGAGTTGTCAGTCCGCCCCTGGCTGAGGGCAATGGAAAATAGAAGGGACTTTATACGAGTTAATACATACTTGAATAGATTTTTTTTAGTTTAGTGTTACTTTAACCATACAGCATTAGTGTGATGGTATCCCTTAAAATTTGTGGTCATTTATCTTTTTTTGTGAGTGTCAAAGTTCACTTTAAATCTCACTTGTAACAGATTAACAGACCACCCTCCCCTTCCCCGGCAAGCTAAGAAAAAAAAAAAAAAAAATCAAGTGCAGGTATAGCCGGAAAGATGAGTTTGGTGACTGATTTGTTAAACCAAGATAAGGAGCCCACCAAGACTTTCCTTTCCAAGAATTTTATGCATTGTCCATGTACTGACCTTTCTGTTAGCAAAAAGAGAAGAAGCCCCAATGCCACAAAATAAGATTTACTGAAGTTTTAGAGGCAACACTCAAAAAACAGAGCTTGCACATTCCACCAGACTCCTCCACACATTCAAGATTTATCAGTGTTTAAGTTAAATTTTATGAGGCTCACAACATGTTTCTATCTTTGGTCTGGTGGCTTCAGGAAATCAAAGTGATTTGCACCCTTGTGGCATGTGAATCTTACGGTTACAATAACAAGAGATAAAAAAAAATGCCCATTGGCTAATTGCCTATCACTGTTACACAGTAACAAAAACTCTTTTGGCATGGGAACCAATACTTGTTTAGGTTCACACAAAAAGAAAAATTGTCTTTGGGATATCCCAATCATTAGGATGTCTATCAGTGTACTGTGCAAAGACCATACACCCACTACAATAATGATATGATCAGGATCAATGCATGATGATGTCACAGTGCTTAGAGTGAATCATGGAAGGACAACAAATATGACATCTAAATGTTATTTCTGTATGTGTTATGGTTCTTATTAGGAATTGCAGAATGTCCCATATATACTGTATATAACAATAATTACTGAGGAGCTCAGTAATATTGGATATTTGAGGTTGCATTTTGGGATCTTCTGGGTCAATTCTGGGGGAAATTGCGCTCGGGGTGGCAGGAAGGCAATTGTCCCCTGATCATTAATAATAAGATATGTTGGGTTGGTGGTCCTGAATGGAGATACTTCACCATTCAAATATTGATGAGAGCAGAACTCACAGTCAGTGACAGTTGCTAGACAGTACATAACTACCTGCTTCCTACTGAGACCTGTGTCTTTTATAACATGCCATATAACCTAAAACCAAGAGCCATAAAAAAATTTGGTGAAGAAAAATGTGAAAAGGTATGTCCCAATAAATTAAGTCCTTTGGGAACACCTAACTTTTAGTTAGTCACTGATGCACCATGGCACACTTTGCGTGATACACTTTCTTTAGTCCCCCGGAAATCTGTTCCTACCATGGTTGCGTTTCCACCTCAAGCCCCCTAGGCTCCCAGTCTTCCCATTGTTAACCTAGCCCGTGTGCATCCTAGAATCTGATTCACATTATTGGGGTTGGTTGGGGGTTCGGGAATCGCATCTGTTCCCACACCTGCAACCACCCACAGCTGAATTGCATTCCTCTTACAAGACACGTAGGGCTGGCATTCATTCTGAATGGCACCCCCACGCATCTCAGTCAACAGCACAATTGTGGGTTCAGAAACCGCAGGGAAGCCAAAGATGGACCTAATTTTGCCCTGTTCAGCAGATCTATCTATGGGCAGGCTGGTTGTACTGAAGTTGATCTATCAATTGACTTCAGTACAACCAGCCTATCGGATTTTTTTCTACAAACTATTACTGCCTGCAGCTATAGGCACTAGCAGTAATCATTGTGTTTTGCCGGCAGAGAAGGCTCCCCGCCAGCAAATGACACTGACTGAGTTGATGGGGGGAATCAAGCGAATCAAGCGATTTCCTGCAACCTCTAGTCATCATCTATGGCTTGCCTTACCATCCAGGTACTTTTAAACCTTACCATAATCCACTATAGCTCTGTGCCTAATTTACTTGCAGCTGGATTGAAGCATGCTTACTACATTAATTTTGCATCATGTGGGGAATTGTGATTGTCCAGCCAAACTGGCTCTGTATTTTTTTTGATTTTGACACAATGTACGTACCTTAAGATACCATTCTAATACACTAACACTACGATGTTGAACATCGGATGTAATTGTTCTTTTGAACAAGTGATATGACAGTGAAAACTTCCTATGAGGTTATTTTTTCCTCTCAAGCAGGAGGGTTTGCCTGTTGTTATAGAAAAGGTTTGTGATTAAATCAATTGATTGTGAAATGCCAGCAAGGATTACTAGAGGGAGCGGTGCATTCTACAACTGGCCGTAAAAAGTTGATCTGGTTATTCAATTACTGTTAGAGAAAAAGGATAGATTGGTAAGAATGGTGATGATCGCCTATGTGTCTTGTCACCACATCCCAGACTAATTACTCATACTCCCAATCAGGGGCGGACTGACAACTCATGGGGCCCCCGGGCAATAGGGGATCATGGGGCCCCTGTGTCTTTGTCCAAACTCAAAAAAGCCTATGAAAAAGGTACCAGGGGCATCTCATGGGGCCCCCTACTGACCTCGGGCCCTCAGGCAGTGCCCGAGTTTCCAAATGGACAGTCCGCCCCTGCTCCCAATTGGATATACACTCACCGACCACTTTATTAGGTCCACCTTGCTAGTGCCAAGAAAATCTCCCCCACACCATTACACCACCACCACCACCAGCTTGAACCATTGATACAAGGCAGGATGGATGCATGATTTCATGTTGTTTACACCAAAATTCTGACCCTAGCATCTGAATGTTGCAGCAACCAGTCTGCCCATTCTCCTTTGACCTCTGACAAACCAGGCATTTTCGCCCACACCGCTGCTCAATGAATATTTTCTCATTTCAGACCATTCTCTGTAAACACTAGAGATGCTTGTGCATGAAAATCCCAGAAGATCAGCAGTTTATGAAATACTCAGACCAGCCTGTCTGGCACCAACAACCATGCTACGTAAATCCCCTTTCTTTCCCTTTCCGATGTTCGGTTTGAACTTCAGCAAGTTGTCTTCACCACTTCTACATGCCTAAATGCATTCAGCTGCTGCCATGTGATTGGCTGATTAGCAATTTGTTTTACCAAGCAATTGAACAGGTGTAGCTAATAAAGAAGCCAGTGAGCATATATGAGACTTTTTGAATGTCAAAATTATTATACCATCACTACAAAATTAAAGTCATAATAAATCTTTCATTTTTTATTGCACATTTAAAAATCAAATATAAAAATGTGGGCTTGTTGAACAGGTACAACAGATATACACATATATAAGCTGATGAATTGTTACAGGTGATAACTTCAGTATTGGAGTTCCTGTTTGCGCTAGACTCAAGTGTACCTGTGCTTTCTTTGAATGCAATGCTGGAATCTGGTATCAAAATTTGAGCTTCTCTGGTTATCTTTTAAAATGCCCAGGGAGCCCCAACTCAGAGAGGCATTCTTACGACCATAAAGTTATGCGCTTGGCCCTTTTTTTCCTCCATCCATCTTTGCCTCACTATGGGTTTGTAAACACCACATTGATGGACCAATAACTCTGTATGAAAAGGTGTGCCAAGTTCCAACTTGTTGAAGTCAATATTTGGATCATAGGGCACCCTGGAATCTGTGGCTCCTGGCCATTATAGAAGATACTAAAGGAAATGTACAAGCTTCACAATTCCTGCATTGACATTCTGATGCCAGTTTAAAGCATTCAATATACAGTAAATATACATTGATTTAAAGATGTTTATTTACAGGAGAGCCAACATACATGAATGCAGGAAAAGCTATTGAGAGCAACAGCCAGTCAGATTCTCCTTAGTTTTTTAAATTCCTACTGCAAAATTTGGACCTGGAATGTCATTAGTTGTTAATAGCAGCACCTCTCATGTTTTTCCAAAATTGGCTCAATTTATTGTTGTATTTCAGCAGGAACCGACTGCGATTCAATCCTTCTATGGGCAGGCTGGTTGTACTGAAGTCGATCCATTGGTGAACTTCAGTACAACCAGCCTGTCAGATGTTTTTCATGGCCAAAAAGGCTATAGCCACCAGCAGTGATCATTAATTTCTGCCGGTGGGGAAGGCTTCTGGCTGGCCAGACACAATAGCACTCCGGGAGGGATTCCCCCTTCAACACTGTATGTTGAGAAGGAATCAAGCCATTTTCTTTCCTTCCACCCGTGGTGGAGGGAAAGAAAATTGCATAACCTGTGTATTGCTTAAGAACCTTATCTCCTGATGGCAGACTGTTACCCAGACAGACAAATATGGTGTCTCCAAAAAAAAACTGGACAAAGAACATTCTATTTGCCAGGAGTATGCCCTGGGGTATTGCCTTCAGAACAGCTTTTCACTCTTTCCTCCTGGGCCACATGCTTCATGTTAGTATGGAGTCCAGGTAACAGCAAAATCAACTGCACTGTGAGGGGGCTGGCTCATTTTTAAAATAGGATTTTAGGAGATCTTGTGGTTCCCTTGCCCTACATTAGAGCAGCTCACTGCACTAGACGTATGCAGGGGTGTATTTACCACAAGGCAAACAAGGCATTTGCCTAGGGAGGCATTTTTCATGGGGGCAGCAGTGCCCCTTGGAAGAAGGGACGGAAGAAGGGACACACACGGCATGGGGACCAGGTGTGTTCCGAGAGATGCTATGGGTTTCATGACGGTGTATGCACAGCCTGACTCTCGTTCCTGGGCATGTCCGGATCTGTGAAAGTGAGTGTCTTTTTCTCTCTTGCCATAGGGGATGGCGGCTGGTGTAATGGGGGGCAGTGGTAGTGGAAGGCTCGGGTGGAGGGCAGGGGTGCTCTTTGTCAATGTCAGGCTCTTTCTGTGAGGGGGGCGCTAATTTTTGTGTTGCCTAGGGCAGCACAAAACCTAAATACACCACTGGACGTATGCCTTGATGTACTTGGGACCCATCATGTTTTTAAAACACCAGTCCACAGCTGATGAGCTCTCCTAGGGAAATTAGACTGCAAGCTTCTCTGGGGTAGAGTCTGATGTTCATGGCAAATTGTTGCATGTCACACACTGTAGCATATATCTAAGCAGGTAACAGCATAATAGGTAACATTAAATAAAATGACCAAAACCCATTAAGGGCAACCCATGTTAATGCTCATATTCTTCTAATACTGTTTACCCAAAACAAGGAAATACACTTTATTTTTTTAGCAACTGTGACAAGATGTAAAGAATTATGATCACAGAAGACACAGCCACTATTGTAGCAGCACTATTTTTTTTAATAAAATGTTTGTTTTATACAAAAAAAAAAAAAAAACAGACTAGAAAGTGCTAGGTTTAATAAGTTTAACGTTAATTTATAAAAGTTAACACTTTGCAGGTACAAATCGCACTTTAGACAAATAGAATTACATTTATCCACCTAGATACACTGTAAATAGAACGATTAAAAAAAAAAAAAAATCTACAAGTACCACCAGTATCATTCACTGCAGCACACAAGTACTGACTTCAGGTGTCTGCATTTAGTTCATAGTCACCGACTTAGAATCAAATTGTGAATTCATGCTCACCCTTATATTGTCTATAGGAAATATAACAGACATTGAAATTTTCATTGCTGCGTTTTTTCAAGGGATTCCCCAGTATTCAACAGTTCACCACAGCACTGAAATGCATTGATGACTCTCCTTCCTACTCTCACTTTTGTTAATAAATTAATAAGTTAACAGATCTGGTTCATATATGAAAAAATAGCAATAGTTAGAGACTTGCAGGCAAATATAAAAAGTTATTTCACTGGGTTGTATACCTTCCATGTGTTATTGGCTGACACTTAAAACAAGTAGCGCTGAAGCCTGCTAACAGCTTGTTTGAATTGATAGTCAGCACTCCCATTAGGATCTATGTTTCGTCATGCCAAAGTGGAGCTGAATGGTGCTTTAAAGTGTATGTCATGATAAAATAATGAAAAAAATCATATGCAGTACATCACTCCAAAACATGCACATGTCCCCATGTTTTATCCCTTTGAAGGCTCCTCACATACAGAAAATGCCTCTTAATCTGCCAGAACCTAGGTCTGGGTATTGGCTGGCAACACACGAGGGTTGGTTTACAAAAGGCAAATAGATTGTGCACTTTGCAAGTGTAGTTGCATTCTGCAAGACCATTTGCTCCAGAGCTTAGTAAATGAAGGGAAGCTCTACTGACTTCCATCATCCAATTATGTGCAAGCAAACATGTTTTTTTTTTTTCCTTTCATGTGATTGGGTATTCTTTGCAAAGTGAAGCTTCATTTCATTTACTAAGCTCTGAAGCACAAGCCTTTGCAGAGTGAAAATGCACTTGGAAAGTGCACAGTCTATTTGCCTATTAGTCTATTAATTTATTTAAGTTGTAAATCAACCCCAGAACATTTTAGTGGAGTGGTGTAAGCCCTGCTCAGTTGTTTTTCGCTAAGCTACTCAAACCCTCCCACTCTGCTATTCTCTACAAACACAGACAATATTGTTTCTATACTCCAAAATAAGTACTAGGAGTACTAATTAGACTTATTGAGGTAACACAGGAAGTGTGTACAGGACAGCACTGAATTTCTTACATGATCAACAGGTATTTTCCTTTACAGTTAGTGAAACGGTATAACAAATGCTCTCAATTGTGTATTTAGCAGACGAGAAGGGAACAAATAGAGGTTCATTGGTAAAGCCCACTTTTGGGCAAAAAAAAAAAAGTTTTCACATGCAGTCGGGCTGTGCCCACACTGCATGGGTCAGCTGCTTGTTTTGTCTAACAATAATATCAGGAATAGTCCACATCTCAAGACCACTGGAGCACGGGGATGCAGGACTGGTCTTGTACTGGGAGGATCAGGTAAGTATATCTCTCTTCTCCTCTCCCCTAGACAATAAAGAGTAGTCAACCCATGCAGTGCAGGCACAGCCCCAGTGCACGGGAAAACTTTTTGTTTTGCTTGGAGATGGGCTTTAAGGTTTACATACTTTAAAGGTGTCAGTAAAGCTTCTTGAAGCTTGCAAAAACCTTGGAAATGCTTTGCAAAAGTCTGCTGCACACGCTGCCCTTACCCAATCTGAATTAGAATTAGAGACTCCTCAAGTAGTGAAAGGGAAGTTGGTGCCCACAGTTCAAAACTCAAGTCAGCTCCTGAAAAGTCATTCTCAGCCAGGGTTCTATGTGACCCTTAGGTTCCTCCAGAGGTTTCTAGGAATTCCTTGAGATGTGGCTGATTGACATCTCTTTTGATGATGCCTGCATAGTTTCAGGACCAGTGCCAAATAGCAAAGCCAACAGCGTGACATCAATTATCTTTTTAACTGTGTGGCAGCATTCTGACCACCACTGAAAGGGTTGCATTCTTCCTACTGACCACCACTGAAAGGGGATTTTGCAATTGACTCCAGAAGAATTGGCTTTATTAAGGGTTCCCCGAGACCTGAAAATTATTTCAGAGGTTCCTCTGGGGTAAAAAGATTGGGAAAGCCTGCTCTATAATGAACCATGATTTGTTACAATCGCACAACGAACCCCCTACACGTAGCAAGTTACAAATACATATCCTTCTTTTAGCTTGCTCAAATGATCCTATTCTTTTGCTGCATTATTTGTCTATGTTGTTCTACTATTTTGCATCATTGATATATGTTCTCTATTACTAGTATAGTTATTTTGTGCAAATGAACACTAGGAACATTCTTTTAAGAAATTATACATCAGGTTAATCTAATATTGCCTCCTAGTGCTAAAAATTATCTGTACAGTTATTATTATAGCGTAAATCCATATACAGTTCATATTAACATTGACTGCTGTTTCAAAAACTACATTTTTTCACTTTCAGGGCAGAAATTTTATAAAGCTGGCCATACATTATTATTTCATTGAAAACATTTAATTTACGAAACATTCTTTCAATTTCCTGATGGCTAGCGGGGTTCAAATCGGTGATCGATTTTGACTGTAGTGGTGAAAATTTTGAAGCAGCAGAATAGAAAAGTTTTCTTGAATTAATATAATTCTGATCATAAATGGGGTTTTGTTTAGGAAAAATACATATGTGCTGGGCACAAAATAAATGTCTGTAGTTCTGTTCAAGCACCACGTCTTGATGAAATTTGGAAGGAATTTCAAACTAAATTATGGTTAGATTGAATGCCCTGATCAGCAGTTATACAGAATTTCTATACAAATGTTCAAATGAAATTTTGCTGGTATATGGTCAGTGAAACAAAGCATGTCCCACGTGTCTTCTTTATTCATCTCAAGAGAGAGCTGTAAATGCAATACTTCCATATACAACTGAAGAATAATGTTACAATGGGCACCAAAAGGAACCGGATACTAAAACCCAAGAACATTGCAAAGGTAGAACAGTGGGGCCCCTGCTTCTAGTGAAGTCAACAGCAAGGATTGGTTAAGGTATCTCGACCAAGGTTCCATGGAACCCTATTGTTCCTCCAGAGGTTCTTAGGTTGCAATGAGCAATTTCTGCCTCTCGGATAAATTCCCACTGACACCATTGATCTTTTTAGCTATCTGTAAGGGGGTAATTCTTCCTAGTGACTACAAGTGTGAGGAACATTCTTTCCACTGACTATCACATTAATGTATCATGAGTTGTAGATATAGTAATTTTTAGCAGAGGTTCCCAGAGACCGGAAAGTTAATTCAAGGGTTCCTCTGTTTCGAAAAGGTTGAGAAAGGCTGGTCTAGGTAACGCTACCCTTGGGTCCTTATATTCTACTGTAACTACTTCAACTGTGCCATACTACCCCACACATATGAAGGACCATTCATGTAAAGCCTAAATCCAACCAAAGTTTTTATTTTTTGTTTTGGATAGCATGCAGAAAGGTAAGGACCTCTGCCATGTTTTCTGTCTAACTCATCTCTAGAGGAATTTCTTTTTTGTTCCTATTTGATAAAACTGAAACAAAAACACATTTTCAGTAGCATGGGAAAGGGTTAGAGCTTGTTTTCAAATTGTATTGCTCCCTTCCTCCCTTCAAGGGAAATGAGTGCAATTTTCCCAAAATGATGCTTCAAAACAGAAGGCAATAAAAAAACATTATTTGTAGAGTGGGGAAGATTAAAAACCTACATCAATATTTTTTTACTTTCTCATTTCCTGTCCAGGTTACAGTTGTCAGAAAGAACAAGATGTGAAGAGAAATGTCCCCAAAGGGGCACTGACATTATTGGAAACCTGTGCTCTCGGGAAAAAGATAGATGACACTGAAGCCTTGAGGTAAAGAAGGATGACATGCAGCAAGCAAAAGTCAAGTAAAAATGTTGTAATTCCTTAAAATAATGCTGGTAACCAGTTAATGGGATTGATTTACTAAAGGCAAATAGACTGTGCACATTGCAATTGCAGTTGTAGTCATTTTCCGCAGAGCTTAGTAAATGTTGTAAATTTCCATCATCCAATCACATGCATGCAAAAATGCTGTTTTTTTTAAAATTTCCTTGCACCTGATTGGGTATTCGTTGCAAAGTGAAGCTTTACCACATTTACTAAGCAGCCTAATTGCATTTAGTGAATCCACCCCATTGACTTAGTGACATACTATAGTGAGTTATAGCCAGGACACTTGCTTTTTTAGGAATAAAATCATTTGTATGTCATACCTGACAGGCATTTGTGAAGCCTTGCATTCTGGGTAGATCAAAGCTATCCAATGCTAAAGCAAGATCATATGACTGTACACCCAATAAAGCAGTCAGAAGATAAGATGAAGTAATATGTGTTAAGCTGGCCACACACATTTCAACTTTGCTTTGCAGTTTTTTTTGATTTGATTGAACTCTTTGATTGTATTGAAAGTACATTCATCCAAATTACCAAATAGTCATTATTTTAAAATCAGTTCAAATTCTGAACATAATTACAATAGTTAACAGTTTTAAGGAATCATCTTTTTGTCAATTTACTGCACGCATGCCAAAATCCAATTATTTTTTAATCCAGTCTCCACAAAATTAATTGAAGGTGGTTAAAGGTAGTTTTTAATAGATATGTTGGGAATATCAAAATAACCCACTAATCAAATATTTGGATTGAAACCTGTGAGGAAACCCTATCTGCCTTCCCTCATGAACTGGTACTCATATGTAGTTATGAGTTCGGGCATGTTTGGAGCAGGGGCGCACTGACAACTCATGGGGCCCCCAGGAAATAGGGGATCATGGGGCCCCTGTGTCCTCGCCCACACTCAAACCACACCCAAAAAAGCCTATGAAAGGTGCCATGGGCACCTCATGGGGCCCCCTACTGACCCCGAGCCCTCGGGCAGTGCCCGAGTATCCCAATGGTCAGTCCACCCCTGATTTGGAGTAGGATCCAAATACATGGGTGTGAGCCCACCAAGAAGCTGTTACCTGTATGGGTCAATCATGTGCCACTAGGTTATTTCCCACCTCGCAGCCACATGTTTACAAGGGACATCTATACGTCTGGCTGCGGAGTGCAGAATGTCCAGTCCGTAGATTCAAGATTCAAACACGTTGGTTTGACTCCTACTCCAAACATACCCAGGCTCATCACTACTCATATGTACAGTATATTACTATAGAGTTAAAAAGAGATCAGTATACTTTGACTTTATCTTACCTCTTTTATAAAGAAAAACTGCACTATCAATGCAGGTGCTTTGGCAATTCTGTGCCCCTCTGTAGCCAACGGGAATTTAAAGAGGGGCCATACATTACATGAAACAGGTTTGTGTTTGAGGCCTGCATCCTCCAAGTTTTGTTTACTCTCTGCTATGTATCCAAGTAACGTTTTCTGGTCACTACTGGAAGGAACTTTAAGTAAAAAGGACAGGAGTCACCAACATTAGGCTAAATGGTGCTTCAGAGTCCCCCATAAGCACCAAAAAGCAATGTATATAGTGGCAGGGAAGCTGTAGGCCACAGTAGACAAAACACACTGACATTTTCAAGTAATGAACAGAGTCCCGTTTAGCATTTGCTACTGCATGCAGATGTAATGACAGCTAAAGCAATGGTAACGAAAACACATATATCCTTTAAGTTACCTATGCACATGCACTAAATAGTAGTTTTGAATAGTAGACTGTATATGCACATTAAATTAGCAGATCAGAGCACAATAACTAGATTAACGACCGATCATACTAGCTGGACATTTTGAATGCTGAAGATCCTTCACAATTTAAAATGTCAGATTTTAGTACATGAGCTTGCTACGTCAAAGGAAAGCCATATACATGTCTGATAACCACTTATCTAATTTTCCCAGTGATTGGATAGAATGAGGAAAATTATTTTTCATCACTTAATAGCATGGGAGAAACCTCTTTCTTTCTCATTTGCAACACTTTGATTTCAGGGTAAGAGATAGTTGTCCACAATGCCTAAATCTAATATAATTATGTATCCAAAACCTCCATATACAGATCACAATGACTTCAGGCAAAGCAGCTATCACTATCTATTTCAAAAACATATTACATAGGAAGGTCAATTTATGGGATAAAAACTAAAATACTGACTGTCTGAATTCTGTTGAACCTCATTCATGCCAAATATTATGACAATATTCTCCATTGTATCAGCTTTCTCAGTCGTTTTACACTTTTGAACACTTCTGTCTCATACGAGCAAAATCCCAAGAAGATGGAGGGTTCTAAGAACCCCTCCAGCTGGTCCAAATGACTAAAGCAGATGCAGTCTCACCACTGTTCTCACTTTTCTCCAACTCTCAAGCAAATAAACTCCTTTGATTTGCCACCAGCGCTGTCTGGCTCTCTCTCCTTTTCGCCCTTTTATTCCGTTGTCGAATTTTCCAGCACAGAGCACTTGAGCAGACCAGGAGAAGTCCAAAAGATAGTAGGACCAGCCCAAAAACAGAGATTATTGATCCATGAGAGTTGAAACTATAGGCCACTGCTGTGACAACAACTCCTACTATAAGAATAACCACTCCGAAAGGTATTGTGCAGCGATAACAAGAAAGCTCAGCTCCACCCGTCGCTGCAGTTAGTTGGTTTTCATTGACTCTCGGAACCGTTATAATTACACAGTCATTGCGTTTTTCCATCATCATGGGATCTGAAGCCTTCGGAGGACCCAAGATGTCTTTAATTGGCTGTTCCACCATTTTGTTGCAGGAAAGTCTTAAATGATCTCTTAGAAAGTTTCGGAATTGGGTCCAAATTGTCTAAAGCTACATAAATACATGAAAGGTATTTAGAAACAAAATGCAAATACACATTTACAGTAAATAAATATAAAAAATACAAGAACTAAAGCACAAACAGACTTAAAAAAGAAAAGAATTTAAAGTATATCTAAGGCAAAACCTTTTTTGAGTCTTGTAAACCAAAGCTGGATTGATATTGAGCCATCAGCAGAACGGGAATGGGCCATGTATGGCCACCCCAGTTCAACAGGATGGGAATGTTGGAAAACTTTTTTCAATCAGTGGCTGCAGCCAAGTGGCCGAAACCACTGATCAGTGTGTTTTGACCAGCAGGGAGGTTTCCTCTTTCCACCTCATTTGTGGGGATGGAGGAATCCATTGTTTTTCTTCCAATCAGCCCACTGACTAATTGATTAAAAAAAAAAAAAAAAAAAAAGGAGGCATCTTTGGACAACTTAAATCTGTATCCCACTTGGGCAGATTTCTCTTTATTTCCTATCTCATAGTCCCAAGGTGAGAGGAAATCTTTATCCTAGACAATTATCGCCACAGCAAGCATTTCTATTGGAAGATTTACCCACAATCCTTTTCTGGCAACAACTTTAAATTTTGGAATTGTCTTCACTTTCCATTCTAAGGACAGTGGTCACTAGGACAAATAGAGGGAGTGAATAACCCCAGTGAAGACACAGATCGCAATGACAACTTGACTCTCCACTCTTCAAAAAATATGTTGGCTTTCAAGAGACTACAAATAACTTTAACAAATGTGCAAGTAGAACAAAAATATCTGCATGAAAAATTAGGTTTAAAAGTAATTGTTCCCATTATTCTTCTGGGAAAAAAAACTAAAAGCAAGTATTCTGTTTTGTGAAAACATTGCTTCCACTACACTATTTTTACTTTAAATATATTTCTATTCAATATCCAAAAATGTGCAATGTTTATCTTCAATGTAATTAATATTGCTTTGCGTAACCCAGCGTTTAATTCATGATAAGTAACCCAAACATATGTTCATAAGGTAAAGGTTAAATAAAAAAAAAAAAAGACTAGTCTAATAAAATAGCCCCTTGTTGGCGGAACTATCACAATGGGATATTGCTACTAGAAATTGATAATGAAGGGTATTTTTTAGCTTGCAAAGGAAATGTACACCAAAGTTCATTCTTTGCAACACGGTAGTAACTAGAGATGAGCGAAGAAAAATTCGATTCGACTGATTCGGCGAATTCGTGGACAATATTCGATTCGAGTCGAATAAATTCGCTGTGAATTTAACTTAAAAAAGGGTGTTTCTAGGCTTCAGAGAGACTTAATATTAGTGCAGAACACTGTACCTTTAATTTAAATGCCCTTGGAGTCTGCTGGGGAAGAGAAATAATACTGTCTGTCAGTATGACATGCAGATGAGTGCCGTCGATCTTAGAATCACCGCACACTTCACTCATTTGGGCAGTCACGGGGCCAAAACCAGTGTTTGGAGCCACAGTGTGGCGGTGGAGGCAGCAGCAATGGGAGGCCATACAGCAACCTATGACAAAATGGAAACCAGCAGGAGCGTGAGGAGACCTGAAAGTGGCACATGGCAGAGTGGGAGCAATGGGAGGCGGTACAGGGACCCAGGTCACACTGTGGGCCCAGCAGCAGCGTGACCAGGCGGTACGGGGGCCCATGGCCGATATGGGGCTTGGTGGCACCTATGGAAGGCCTGTAATCTGCCAGCAACCTATGACAAAATGGACAACCGCAGGAGTGTGAGGAGATTTCAAAGTGGCACATGGCAGAGTGGAAGCAATGGGAGGCCGTACAGGGACCCAGGTCACACTGTGGGCTCAGCAGCAGCGTGACCAGGAGGTACGGGGGCCCATGGTCGATATGGGGCCTGGCGGCACCTATGGAAGGCCGCTAATCTGCCAGCAACCTATGACAAAATGGACAACCGCAGGAGTGTGAGGAGATTTCAAAGTGGCACATGGCAGAGTGGAAGCAATGGGAGGCCGTACAGGGACCCAGGTCACACTGTGGGACCAGCATCAGCGTGAACAGGCGGTACGGGGGCCCATGGCCGATTTGACCTCATTCATCCCATAGTCCTGCCGACTCACGAATAGCGTGGCCTCCTCAAAGGGCCTGAGCAAGCGCAGGTGTCACACATGAGCTGACAATGGCTGACATCTAAGTTACACAGGGAGTACCTTTATCCGCTTTTAACATCAGGAAATCTGTGATGGCCTTTAGCTGTTCGTAAAGGCGGTCTAACATATGTAGGGTTGAATTACACCTTGTTGCAACGTCACAGCATGAGGAGTCGGTACGGGGGCCCATGGCAGATTACATGTCTGGCAGCAGCAATGGGAGGCCCGTAATCTGCCAGCACCCTATGTCAAAAAATTTAACACACCAGCAGTGTGAAGAGACCTGAAAGTGGCACATGGCAGCAGAGTGTGGCGATGGAGACAGCAGCAATGGGAGGCCGTACAGGGACCCATGAGAGACTCTGGACTTGGCAGCAGCATGAGGAGGCGGTATATAGGGGCCCATGGCAGATTAGGGGCCTGGCAGCAGCTATGTGAGGCCCGTAATCTGCCTGCACCCTATGTCAAAAAATTAAACACACCAGCAGTGTGAAGAGACCTGAAAGTGGCACATGGCAGCAGAGTGTGGCGATGGAGACAGCAGCAATGGGAGGCCGTACAGGGACCCATGAGAGACTCTAGACTTGGCAGCAGCATGAGGAGGCGGTATATAGGGGCCCATGGCAGATTAGGGGCCTGGCAGCAGCTATGTGAGGCCCGTAATCTGCCTGCACCCTATGTCAAAAAATTAAACACACCAGCAGTGTGAAGAGACCTGAAAGTGGCACATGGCAGCAGAGTGTGGCGATGGAGACAGCAGCAATGGGAGGCCGTACAGGGACCCATGAGAGACTCTAGACTTGGCAGCAGCATGAGGAGGCGGTATATAGGGGCCCATGGCAGATTAGGGGCCTGGCAGCAGCTATGTGAGGCCCGTAATCTGCCTGCACCCTATGTCAAAAAATTTAACACACCAGCAGTGTGAAGAGACCTGAAAGTGGCACATGGCAGCAGAGTGTGGCGATGGAGACAGCAGCAATGGGAGGCCGTACAGGGACCCATGAGAGACTCTGGACTTGGCAGCAGCATGAGGAGGCGGTATATAGGGGCCCATGGCAGATTAGGGGCCTGGCAGCAGCTATGTGAGGCCCGTAATCTGCCTGCACCCTATGTCAAAAAATTAAACACACCAGCAGTGTGAAGAGACCTGAAAGTGGCACATGGCAGCAGAGTGTGGCGATGGAGACAGCAGCAATGGGAGGCCGTACAGGGACCCATGAGAGACTCTGGACTTGGCAGCAGCATGAGGAGGCGGTATATAGGGGCCCATGGCAGATTAGGGGCCTGGCAGCAGCTATGTGAGGCCCGTAATCTGCCTGCACCCTATGTCAAAAAATTAAACACACCAGCAGTGTGAAGAGACCTGAAAGTGGCACATGGCAGCAGAGTGTGGCGATGGAGACAGCAACAATGGGAGGCCGTACAGGGACCCATGAGAGACTCTGGACTTGGCAGCAGCATGAGGAGGCGGTATATAGGGGCCCATGGCAGATTAGGGGCCTGGCAGCAGCTATGTGAGGCCCGTAATCTGCCTGCACCCTATGTCAAAAAATTAAACACACCAGCAGTGTGAAGAGACCTGAAAGTGGCACATGGCAGCAGAGTGTGGCGATGGAGACAGCAGCAATGGGAGGCCGTACAGGGACCCATGACAGACTCTAGACTTGGCAGCAGCATGAGGAGGCGGTATATAGGGGCCCATGGCAGATTAGGGGCCTGGCAGCAGCTATGTGAGGCCCGTAATCTGCCTGCACCCTATGTCAAAAAATTTAACACACCAGCAGTGTGAAGAGACCTGAAAGTGGCACATGGCAGCAGAGTGTGGCGATGGAGACAGCAGCAATGGGAGGCCGTACAGGGACCCATGAGAGACTCTGGACTTGGCAGCAGCATGAGGAGGCGGTATATAGGGGCCCATGGCAGATTAGGGGCCTGGTAGCAGCTATGTGAGGCCCGTAATCTGCCTGCACCCTATGTCAAAAAATTAAACACACCAGCAGTGTGAAGAGACCTGAAAGTGGCACATGGCAGCAGAGTGTGGCGATGGAGACAGCAGCAATGGGAGGCCGTACAGGGACCCATGAGAGACTCTAGACTTGGCAGCAGCATGAGGAGGCGGTATATAGGGGCCCATGGCAGATTAGGGGCCTGGCAGCAGCTATGTGAGGCCCGTAATCTGCCTGCACCCTATGTCAAAAAATTAAACACACCAGCAGTGTGAAGAGACCTGAAAGTGGCACATGGCAGAGTGTGGCGATGGAGACAGCAGCAATGGGAGGCCGTACAGGGACCCATGACAGACTCTAGACTTGGCAGCAGCATGAGGAGGCGGTATATAGGGGCCCATGGCAGATTAGGGGCCTGGCAGCAGCTATGTGAGGCCCGTAATCTGCCTGCACCCTATGTCAAAAAATTAAACACACCAGCAGTGTGAAGAGACCTGAAAGTGGCACATGGCAGAGTGTGGCGATGGAGACAGCAGCAATGGGAGGCCGTACAGGGACCCATGACAGACTCTAGACTTGGCAGCAGCATGAGGAGGCGGTATATAGGGGCCCATGGCAGATTAGGGGCCTGGCAGCAGCTATGTGAGGCCCGTAATCTGCCTGCACCCTATGTCAAAAAATTTAACACACCAGCAGTGTGAAGAGACCTGAAAGTGGCACATGGCAGCAGAGTGTGGCGATGGAGACAGCAACAATGGGAGGCCGTACAGGGACCCATGAGAGACTCTGGACTTGGCAGCAGCATGAGGAGGCGGTATATAGGGGCCCATGGCAGATTAGGGGCCTGGCAGCAGCTATGTGAGGCCCGTAATCTGCCTGCACCCTATGTCAAAAAATTAAACACACCAGCAGTGTGAAGACACCTGAAAGTGGCACATGGCAGAGTGTGGCGATGGAGACAGCAGCAATGGGAGGCCGTACAGGGACCCATGACAGACTCTAGACTTGGCAGCAGCATGAGGAGGCGGTATATAGGGGCCCATGGCAGATTAGGGGCCTGGCAGCAGCTATGTGAGGCCCGTAATCTGCCTGCACCCTATGTCAAAAAATTAAACACACCAGCAGTGTGAAGAGACCTGAAAGTGGCACATGGCAGCAGAGTGTGGCGATGGAGACAGCAGCAATGGGAGGCCGTACAGGGACCCATGACAGACTCTAGACTTGGCAGCAGCATGAGGAGGCGGTATATAGGGGCCCATGGCAGATTAGGGGCCTGGCAGCAGCTATGTGAGGCCCGTAATCTGCCTGCACCCTATGTCAAAAAATTAAACACACCAGCAGTGTGAAGAGACCTGAAAGTGGCACATGGCAGAGTGTGGCGATGGAGACAGCAGCAATGGGAGGCCGTACAGGGACCCATGACAGACTCTAGACTTGGCAGCAGCATGAGGAGGCGGTATATAGGGGCCCATGGCAGATTAGGGGCCTGGCAGCAGCTATGTGAGGCCCGTAATCTGCCTGCACCCTATGTCAAAAAATTTAACACACCAGCAGTGTGAAGAGACCTGAAAGTGGCACATGGCAGCAGAGTGTGGCGATGGAGACAGCAGCAATGGGAGGCCGTACAGGGACCCATGAGAGACTCTGGACTTGGCAGCAGCATGAGGAGGCGGTATATAGGGGCCCATGGCAGATTAGGGGCCTGGCAGCAGCTATGTGAGGCCCGTAATCTGCCTGCACCCTATGTCAAAAAATTTAACACACCAGCAGTGTGAAGAGACCTGAAAGTGGCACATGGCAGCAGAGTGTGGCGATGGAGACAGCAACAATGGGAGGCCGTACAGGGACCCATGAGAGACTCTGGACTTGGCAGCAGCATGAGGAGGCGGTATATAGGGGCCCATGGCAGATTAGGGGCCTGGCAGCAGCTATGTGAGGCCCGTAATCTGCCTGCACCCTATGTCAAAAAATTAAACACACCAGCAGTGTGAAGACACCTGAAAGTGGCACATGGCAGAGTGTGGCGATGGAGACAGCAGCAATGGGAGGCCGTACAGGGACCCATG
Organism: Staurois parvus; assembly: GCF_062004578.1. NCBI lineage: Eukaryota > Metazoa > Chordata > Amphibia > Anura > Ranidae > Staurois > Staurois parvus. Next base: position 2,034,641 of record NW_028318388.1, on the reverse strand, counting down.
ACAGACTCTAGACTTGGCAGCAGCATGAGGAGGCGGTATATAGGGGCCCATGGCAGATTAGGGGCCTGGCAGCAGCTATGTGAGGCCCGTAATCTGCCTGCACCCTATGTCAAAAAATTAAACACACCAGCAGTGTGAAGACACCTGAAAGTGGCACATGGCAGCAGAGTGTGGCGATGGAGACAGCAGCAATGGGAGGCCGTACAGGGACCCATGAGAGACTCTGGACTTGGCAGCAGCATGAGGAGGCGGTATATAGGGGCCCATGGCAGATTAGGGGCCTGGCAGCAGCTATGTGAGGCCCGTTATCTTGCAGCACCCTATGTCAAAAAATTAAACACACCAGCAGTGTGAAGAGACCTGAAAGTGGCACATGGCAGCAGAGTGTGGCGATGAAGACAGCAGCAATGGGAGGCCGTACAGGGACCCATGAGAGACTCTAGACTTGGCAGCAGCATGAGGAGGCGGTATATAGGGGCCCATGGCAGATTAGGGGCCTGGCAGCAGCTATGTGAGGCCCGTAATCTGCCTGCACCCTATGTCAAAAAATTAAACACACCAGCAGTGTGAAGACACCTGAAAGTGGCACATGGCAGCAGAGTGTGGCGATGGAGACAGCAGCAATGGGAGGCCGTACAGGGACCCATGAGAGACTCTGGACTTGGCAGCAGCATGAGGAGGCGGTATATAGGGGCCCATGGCAGATTAGGGGCCTGGCAGCAGCTATGTGAGGCCCGTAATCTGCCTGCACCCTATGTCAAAAAATTAAACACACCAGCAGTGTGAAGAGACCTGAAAGTGGCACATGGCAGCAGAGTGTGGCGATGGAGACAGCAGCAATGGGAGGCCGTACAGGGACCCATGAGAGACTCTGGACTTGGCAGTAGCATGAGGAGGCGGTATATAGGGGCCCATGGCAGATTAGGGGCCTGGCAGCAGCTATGTGAGGCCCGTAATCTGCCTGCACCCTATGTCAAAAAATTAAACACACCAGCAGTGTGAAGAGACCTGAAAGTGGCACATGGCAGAGTGTGGCGATGGAGACAGCAGCAATGGGAGGCCGTACAGGGACCCATGACAGACTCTAGACTTGGCAGCAGCATGAGGAGGCGGTATATAGGGGCCCATGGCAGATTAGGGGCCTGGCAGCAGCTATGTGAGGCCCGTAATCTGCCTGCACCCTATGTCAAAAAATTAAACACACCAGCAGTGTGAAGAGACCTGAAAGTGGCACATGGCAGAGTGTGGCGATGGAGACAGCAGCAATGGGAGGCCGTACAGGGACCCATGACAGACTCTAGACTTGGCAGCAGCATGAGGAGGCGGTATATAGGGGCCCATGGCAGATTAGGGGCCTGGCAGCAGCTATGTGAGGCCCGTAATCTGCCTGCACCCTATGTCAAAAAATTTAACACACCAGCAGTGTGAAGAGACCTGAAAGTGGCACATGGCAGCAGAGTGTGGCGATGGAGACAGCAGCAATGGGAGGCCGTACAGGGACCCATGAGAGACTCTGGACTTGGCAGCAGCATGAGGAGGCGGTATATAGGGGCCCATGGCAGATTAGGGGCCTGGCAGCAGCTATGTGAGGCCCGTAATCTGCCTGCACCCTATGTCAAAAAATTTAACACACCAGCAGTGTGAAGAGACCTGAAAGTGGCACATGGCAGCAGAGTGTGGCGATGGAGACAGCAACAATGGGAGGCCGTACAGGGACCCATGAGAGACTCTGGACTTGGCAGCAGCATGAGGAGGCGGTATATAGGGGCCCATGGCAGATTAGGGGCCTGGCAGCAGCTATGTGAGGCCCGTAATCTGCCTGCACCCTATGTCAAAAAATTAAACACACCAGCAGTGTGAAGACACCTGAAAGTGGCACATGGCAGAGTGTGGCGATGGAGACAGCAGCAATGGGAGGCCGTACAGGGACCCATGACAGACTCTAGACTTGGCAGCAGCATGAGGAGGCGGTATATAGGGGCCCATGGCAGATTAGGGGCCTGGCAGCAGCTATGTGAGGCCCGTAATCTGCCTGCACCCTATGTCAAAAAATTAAACACACCAGCAGTGTGAAGAGACCTGAAAGTGGCACATGGCAGCAGAGTGTGGCGATGGAGACAGCAGCAATGGGAGGCCGTACAGGGACCCATGAGAGACTCTGGACTTGGCAGCAGCATGAGGAGGCGGTATATAGGGGCCCATGGCAGATTAGGGGCCTGGCAGCAGCTATGTGAGGCCCGTTATCTTGCAGCACCCTATGTCAAAAAATTAAACACACCAGCAGTGTGAAGAGACCTGAAAGTGGCACATGGCAGCAGAGTGTGGCGATGAAGACAGCAGCAATGGGAGGCCGTACAGGGACCCATGAGAGACTCTAGACTTGGCAGCAGCATGAGGAGGCGGTATATAGGGGCCCATGGCAGATTAGGGGCCTGGCAGCAGCTATGTGAGGCCCGTAATCTGCCTGCACCCTATGTCAAAAAATTAAACACACCAGCAGTGTGAAGACACCTGAAAGTGGCACATGGCAGCAGAGTGTGGCGATGGAGACAGCAGCAATGGGAGGCCGTACAGGGACCCATGAGAGACTCTGGACTTGGCAGCAGCATGAGGAGGCGGTATATAGGGGCCCATGGCAGATTAGGGGCCTGGCAGCAGCTATGTGAGGCCCGTAATCTGCCTGCACCCTATGTCAAAAAATTAAACACACCAGCAGTGTGAAGAGACCTGAAAGTGGCACATGGCAGCAGAGTGTGGCGATGGAGACAGCAGCAATGGGAGGCCGTACAGGGACCCATGAGAGACTCTGGACTTGGCAGTAGCATGAGGAGGCGGTATATAGGGGCCCATGGCAGATTAGGGGCCTGGCAGCAGCTATGTGAGGCCCGTAATCTGCCTGCACCCTATGTCAAAAAATTAAACACACCAGCAGTGTGAAGAGACCTGAAAGTGGCACATGGCAGAGTGTGGCGATGGAGACAGCAGCAATGGGAGGCCGTACAGGGACCCATGACAGACTCTAGACTTGGCAGCAGCATGAGGAGGCGGTATATAGGGGCCCATGGCAGATTAGGGGCCTGGCAGCAGCTATGTGAGGCCCGTAATCTGCCTGCACCCTATGTCAAAAAATTTAACACACCAGCAGTGTGAAGAGACCTGAAAGTGGCACATGGCAGCAGAGTGTGGCGATGGAGACAGCAGCAATGGGAGGCCGTACAGGGACCCATGAGAGACTCTGGACTTGGCAGCAGCATGAGGAGGCGGTATATAGGGGCCCATGGCAGATTAGGGGCCTGGCAGCAGCTATGTGAGGCCCGTAATCTGCCTGCACCCTATGTCAAAAAATTAAACACACCAGCAGTGTGAAGAGACCTGAAAGTGGCACATGGCAGCAGAGTGTGGCGATGGAGACAGCAGCAATGGGAGGCCGTACAGGGACCCATGAGAGACTCTGGACTTGGCAGCAGCATGAGGAGGCGGTATATAGGGGCCCATGGCAGATTAGGGGCCTGGCAGCAGCTATGTGAGGCCCGTTATCTTGCAGCACCCTATGTCAAAAAATTAAACACACCAGCAGTGTGAAGAGACCTGAAAGTGGCACATGGCAGCAGAGTGTGGCGATGGAGACAGCAGCAATGGGAGGCCGTACAGGGACAAATTAAGAGACACTAGACTTGGCAGCAGCATGAGGAGGCGGTATATAGGGGCCCATGGCAGATTAGGGGCCTGGCAGCAGCTATGTGAGGCCCGTAATCTGCCTGCACCCTATGTCAAAAAATTTAACACACCAGCAGTGTGAAGAGACCTGAAAGTGGCACATGGCAGCAGAGTGTGGCGATGGAGACAGCAGCAATGGGAGGCCGTACAGGGACCCATGAGAGACTCTAGACTTGGCAGCAGCATGAGGAGGCGGTATATAGGGGCCCATGGCAGATTAGGGGCCTGGCAGCAGCTATGTGAGGCCCGTAATCTGCCTGCACCCTATGTCAAAAAATTAAACACACCAGCAGTGTGAAGAGACCTGAAAGTGGCACATGGCAGCAGAGTGTGGCGATGGAGACAGCAGCAATGGGAGGCCGTACAGGGACCCATGAGAGACTCTGGACTTGGCAGCAGCATGAGGAGGCGGTATATAGGGGCCCATGGCAGATTAGGGGCCTGGCAGCAGCTATGTGAGGCCCGTAATCTGCCTGCACCCTATGTCAAAAAATTAAACACACCAGCAGTGTGAAGAGACCTGAAAGTGGCACATGGCAGCAGAGTGTGGCGATGGAGACAGCAGCAATGGGAGGCCGTACAGGGACCCATGAGAGACTCTGGACCTAGCAGCAGCATGAGGAGGCGGTATATAGGGGCCTATGGCAGATTAGGGGCCTGGCAGCAGCTATAGGAGGCCCGTAATCTGCCAGCACCCTATGTCAAAAAATTAAACACACCAGCAGTGTGAGGAGACCTGAAAGTGGCACATGTTTGAGGCATGATTCATGGCGGATTTAGTCAGTTGTGTCAGGAACTGGTGGTTTGAAATCCAGACTAATCCACGCCTGATTCATTTTCACAAACGTGAGTCTCTCCACACTTTGGGTGGACAGTCGTGTCCTCCGCGGAGTTACAATACCTCCTGCCGCACTAAACACGCGCTCCGATGCCACGCTACTGGCCGGGCATGACAGCCTTTCAAGGGCAAATTCAGCTAGTTGGGGCCAAAGGTCAAGTTTCGTTGCCCAGTAGTCAAGGGGATTGTCTACCTCGGTTGGCAGGGTGCTGTCCAAGTAGGCCCAAGCCTGTTGTTTGAGCTCCTGCTCCAGGTCCACCTGATGCTGCTGCTGCTGCTGCGGCTGGTTAGTAGTTTCCTCACTGCGCTGGTGAAGAAAGCTACTCATCATCGACTGCAGACTGAGGCAGCCACTGCTGGTGGAGCTGCCACTGCTCCTACCACCCCACCCCTCCCCTGCTGCCATGCCAGCGGAACGCGAGCGCACAGGGCCCACAGTGTCTGAGGATGGACGTTGGCGCACAAAGGCAGAGACCAACTGACTACATAGGTGGTTTTTATAGTACGTAATTTTGGCCTCCCTCTCAGCAGGTGTGAAAAAGGCCACCATTTTGGACCGGTAGCGAGGGTCCAACAAGGTGGACAGCCAAAAGTCATCCCTCTGTCTGATGGTTATTATTCGGCTGTCGCTACGCAAGCAACCGAGCATGCTATGGGCCATTTGTGCCAAGGAATGCGAGGGACTCCCTGCCTCCATCTCCACAGCATACTGCCACGGTGCGTCTGGGTCCTCTGTCTCCTCCTCCTCCTCCTCTACCAGATGCTCCTGCTCCTCCACTCCTGTCCGCTGAGTGGAAAAACCACCCATTTCACTCAATAATTCCTGAGCACAAATGTCCTCCTCTACCTCCTCCTCTTCTTCCTGTCCTGCCCCCACAGGGGTCATGTGGCGTTGAGATCTGTGCGCCACGTCTACCGCACCCTGACCAGCCATTGTTAACAGCATTTGTTCCAGGACGTGCAACAGAGGAATGACGTCGTTCATCCCATAGTCCTGCCGACTCACGAATAGCGTGGCCTCCTCAAAGGGCCTGAGCAAGCGGCAGGTGTCACGCATGAGCTGCCAATGGCTGACATCTAAGTTACACAGGGGAGTACCTTTATCCGCTTGTAACATCAGGAAATCGGTGATGGCCTTTCGCTGCTCGTAAAGGCGGTCTAACATGTGTAGGGTTGAATTCCACCTTGTTGCAACGTCGCAGATCAGGCGATGCTGTGGAATTCCGTTCTGCCGCTGCAGCTCAATGAGGGTGTTCTTTGCGGTGTAGGAATGGCTGAAATGCATGCACAGTTTACGTGACATTTTAAGGATGTCTTGCAGTGGGATGGTGGATTTTAGGAACCGCTTGACAACCAGATTGAACACGTGAGCCATGCATGGCGCATGGCACAACCTTCCTTGACGCAGAGCAGACACCATGTTCTTTCCGTTGTCAGTCAACATGGTTCCGATTTTTAGTTTGCGCGGAGACAGCCATCTGTCGATTTCTCTGTTCATTACACTCAGCAGTTCCTCCCCTGTGTGACTACGTTCGCCAAGGCATACCAGGTGCAGCACAGCGTGACACCGTTGCGCCCTGCACATGTGATATGCCGGTCGGGTAATGGGACTTGGCACGGGGGTGGCGGCTGAGGACACGGCGGAAAAAGAGGTGGTAGAGGCGGACATGCTTGCTGGACCAAGGACGTGCAAACGTGGAGGCAAAAGCGTCGTGACCTGTCCAAGTTGCTGGTGCGGCTGTGCCGGCACCACGTTCACCCAGTGGGCCGTAAATGACATGTACTGTCCCTGACCGTAGTTACAGCTCCACACGTCGGCGCTGCCGTGCACTTTGGCAGAGACCGACATGCTCAAAGACTGGCCCACCATCTCTTCTACATGTGAATGCAGGGCTGGCACTGCCTTTTGGGCAAAGAAATGACGGCTTGGCACTCTCCACCGCGGCGCGGCACAAGCCATCATTTCTCGGAAAGGTGCTGAGTCCACCAGTTGGAAAGGGAGGGACTGCAGCACCAGCAACTTGGACAGGAGGACGTTCAGCTTTTGCACCGTCGGGTGCGTGCTCGCAAACTGTTGTCTCTTGGATACGGATTCCAAGAAAGACTGTTGACGGAATCCGAGAAGAGGAGTAGCAGGAGAAGGAGCATCTGAACGAGCGGAAGATGCCAACGAGCGACAACTCCCCTCAGCAGAGGTGTTGGAGCCTTGACTGGCTGATAGAGGGCGATTGACGACGTCGGGTGACGGAGCAAGTAACGGAGCGGGTGATGGAGCGGGGGCTGGGGCAGGCAGAACCGCCGTATGTTTATCACGGTTTTCCCAGGCCACCGAATGGTGACGCTGCATATGCTGACGCAACGCTGTAGTCCCAACATGGGCCCCCTGGCCACGCTTGCATTTCTGGCCACATAGTCGACATACGGCTACGTTTACTTCCTCGGGCGGCTTGAGGAAAAATTGCCACACCACCGAGTAGGAAACTTTGCCCCCGCTACTCTTCACTGGCTGACTGCTACTTCCTCCGTGCGCACCGGCACCACTACTGGCCGTGGTGGTAGGCTGCAGTGGAGCTGGTGCTCTACTCCGTGGACGTTTGGCTCCACTGACACTGATGCGACCCTGCTGCTGTCTCCTGGGCAACCCACCGACTGTTTTGCTCGCTGCCAAGCTGCCACCCTCTTCTCCTGATGATGCGGAAGAAATTGCCTGATGACGACGAGGCTGCCAAGTGCGATCAACCTCCTCATCATCAAGTAGGGTCTCCGCCTCACTACTAGCCCCCTCGGCTGCGTCTGGGTCAGGAGACAGACCTGTCTCTAGACCGGCTACCGAGCCACTCTCCTCGCCAGTACTTGTTCGCTTGGCTGCTGAAAAGGCCGATGTCTCCCCCCGTTCCTGACCGCCCTCTGTTAGCTCTTCCTCACTGTACAGTGGGGCTGAGCCCACAGCATGCGATACTTCGCTTGGTGAGGGAACAGCAAAGGACAGGGGCAGGTAGAGGACACGTGATTTCAGTGGGCTTGCTCCCGGGCCATGCCAACTAACGGTTGTGTCTGACGTACCCACCGACCGTTGGCTGTAGGTGTCAGAGGTGACCTGGGAAGAGGAAGACGACCGAGCCAACCAATCAATGACGGCAGGGTTGTCGGTGGAGACACGACCGCTGGATGACACCGGGAGCACTGGCCTCTGGCTGCGAATACTGCTGCCTCGACCCCTTCCTCTGCTGCCACGTCTGCTCGCTCCTAAAACATTGCCTCCTCTGCCACTCCTCTGCATGTTGTCTGACATACTATTTAATTCAACGATTAGGTGTCCCTGAGTAACAATTCTCTGGCACTCAGTAACAATTCTGTCTGTCCCTGAGTATGAATTCTGTGGCCCTGAGTAACAATTCTGTGTCTGTGCGAGTAACAATTCTGTGTCTGTGCGAGTAACAATTCTGTGTCTGTGCAAGTAACAATTTTGTGTCTGTGCGAGTAACAATTCTCTGGCACTCAGTAACAATTCTGTCTGTCCCTGAGTAACAATTCTCTGGCACTCAGTAACAATTCTGTCTGTCCCTGAGTAACAATTCTCTGGCACTCAGTAACAATTCTGTCTGTCCCTGAGTATGAATTCTGTGGCCCTGAGTAACAATTCTGTGTCTGTGCGAGTAACAATTCTGTGTCTGTGCAAGTAACAATTTTGTGTCTGTGCGAGTAACAATTCTCTGGCACTCAGTAACAATTCTGTCTGTCCCTGAGTAACAATTCTCTGGCACTCAGTAACAATTCTGTCTGTCCCTGAGTATGAATTCTGTGGCCCTGAGTAACAATTCTGTGTCTGTGCGAGTAACAATTCTGTGTCTGTGCAAGTAACAATTTTGTGTCTGTGCGAGTAACAATTCTCTGGCACTCAGTAACAATTCTGTCTGTCCCTGAGTAACAATTCTCTGGCACTCAGTAACAATTCTGTCTGTCCCTGAGTAACAATTCTCTGGCACTCAGTAACAATTCTGTCTGTCCCTGAGTAACAATTCTCTGGCACTCAGTAACAATTCTGTGTCTGTGCGAGTAACAATTCTGTGTCTGTGCAAGTAACAATTTTGTGTCTGTGCGAGTAACAATTCTCTGGCACTCAGTAACAATTCTGTCTGTCCCTGAGTAACAATTCTCTGGCACTCAGTAACAATTCTGTCTGTCCCTGAGTAACAATTCTCTGGCACTCAGTAACAATTCTGTCTGTCCCTGAGTATGAATTCTGTGGCCCTGAGTAACAATTCTGTGTCTGTGCGAGTAACAATTCTGTGTCTGTGCAAGTAACAATTTTGTGTCTGTGCGAGTAACAATTCTCTGGCACTCAGTAACAATTCTGTCTGTCCCTGAGTAACAATTCTCTGGCACTCAGTAACAATTCTGTCTGTCCCTGAGTAACAATTCTCTGGCACTCAGTAACAATTCTGTCTGTCCCTGAGTATGAATTCTGTGGCCCTGAGTAACAATTCTGTGTCTGTGCGAGTAACAATTCTGTGTCTGTGCAAGTAACAATTTTGTGTCTGTGCGAGTAACAATTCTCTGGCACTCAGTAACAATTCTGTCTGTCCCTGAGTAACAATTCTCTGGCACTCAGTAACAATTCTGTCTGTCCCTGAGTAACAATTCTCTGGCACTCAGTAACAATTCTGTCTGTCCCCGAGTATGAATTCTGTGGCCCTGAGTAACAATTCTGTGTCTGTGCGAGTAACAATTCTGTGTCTGTGCAAGTAACAATTTTGTGTCTGTGCGAGTAACAATTCTCTGGCACTCAGTAACAATTCTGTCTGTCCCTGAGTAACAATTCTCTGGCACTCAGTAACAATTCTGTCTGTCCCTGAGTAACAATTCTCTGGCACTCAGTAACAATTCTGTCTGTCCCTGAGTAACAATTCTCTGGCACTCAGTAACAATTCTGTGTCTGTGCGAGTAACAATTCTGTGTCTGTGCAAGTAACAATTTTGTGTCTGTGCGAGTAACAATTCTCTGGCACTCAGTAACAATTCTGTCTGTCCCTGAGTAACAATTCTCTGGCACTCAGTAACAATTCTGTCTGTCCCTGAGTAACAATTCTCTGGCACTCAGTAACAATTCTGTCTGTCCCTGAGTATGAATTCTGTGGCCCTGAGTAACAATTCTGTGTCTGTGCGAGTAACAATTCTGTGTCTGTGCAAGTAACAATTTTGTGTCTGTGCGAGTAACAATTCTCTGGCACTCAGTAACAATTCTGTCTGTCCCTGAGTAACAATTCTCTGGCACTCAGTAACAATTCTGTCTGTCCCTGAGTAACAATTCTCTGGCACTCAGTAACAATTCTGTCTGTCCCTGAGTATGAATTCTGTGGCCCTGAGTAACAATTCTGTGTCTGTGCGAGTAACAATTCTGTGTCTGTGCAAGTAACAATTTTGTGTCTGTGCGAGTAACAATTCTCTGGCACTCAGTAACAATTCTGTCTGTCCCTGAGTAACAATTCTCTGGCACTCAGTAACAATTCTGTCTGTCCCTGAGTAACAATTCTCTGGCACTCAGTAACAATTCTGTCTGTCCCTGAGTAACAATTCTCTGGCACTCAGTAACAATTCTGTCTGTCCCTGAGTATGAATTCTGTGGCCCTGAGTAACAATTCTGTCTGTGCGAGTAACAATTCTGTGTCTGTGCAAGTAACAATTTTGTGTCTGTGCGAGTAACAATTCTCTGGCACTCAGTAACAATTCTGTCTGTCCCTGAGTAACAATTCTCTGGCACTCAGTAACAATTCTGTCTGTCCCTGAGTAACAATTCTCTGGCACTCAGTAACAATTCTGTCTGTCCCTGAGTAACAATTCTCTGGCACTCAGTAACAATTCTGTCTGTCCCTGAGTAACAATTCTGTCTGTCCCTGAGAATGAATTCTGTGGCCCTGAGTAAGAATTCTCTGGCACTCAGTAACAATTCTGTCTGTCCCTGAGTAACAATTCTCTGGCACTCAGTAACAATTCTGTCTGTCCCTGAGTAAAAATTCTGTGGCCCTAATAACGTTTCTGTGGCCCTAAGTAACAATTCTCTGGCACTGAGTGAAAATTCTGTCTGTCCCTGAGTATGAATTCTGTGGCCCTAACTAGCGTTTCTTTGTCCCTAAATAACGATTCTGTGGCCCTCATTAACAAGTCTGTGTCCCTGAGTAATGGTTCTCTGTCCCTAAGTAACTTCTCTCTGTCCCCAATTCTCGTTTCTGTGGCCCTAACTCTGTCCCTGTCCCTAGTACAGAGCGGTCTGCCTCTGTTCAATGACTGCAGGCAAATGAAGATTTCCAAAATGGCCGCTATATATACCTCGACCATTACACAGTGCTGGCTGGCTGGCTGCTGATTGGCTGATGCGATCACATGTCGTTGAGGAATGCATTATGGGGCAGCGCGCCTTGTCTACGCGCCTTCCCCGACATCCCCGCTCCGTCGCCGCACATGTCAGCCGCCATTTTCGGAAAAATTTCGATTCGCGCGTCCGAATTAGGCTGTTTTTCGGATTCGGCACGAATCGAAATTTTTCCGATATTCGACTCGAATTCCACTTCGGATACTTCGATTCGCTCATCTCTAGTAGTAACTACTGATATAACTGTGAAACCACAAAAATATAACCTTGGCATTACTCAGTAATTGAACACGATCATAATGTAATTACTAAACATTTTTCATTTTTTACTTGAAAGTCTCCTTTGTTTTATATGTAATAAAATTTACTTGACAGCCACAAAAACAAATAATGAAAGTGTTGTAACAAAAAAAAAAAAAAACACTTGTTCATTGCAACCAATCAGAATCCTTGTTTCAATGTTCAGTTGTTCAAATCTGCACTGCAGAAACCACAACTGAAAGCTGATTGGTATAAAGGACTAAAACAGCTTCTTCAGAGGACAAATTCATAGATTCATATATAAGGCCCTAAGCTTTCTAACGGACCTCTGTAAAAATAGTTTCAAAACGGTTTACTAAAAACTATTAGTAAATTTAACCTGTATATATAACTAGAATATTTTCTTTTAGGTCTGGATAGTCTAAAGATAAATTAAAATCTTTATTAGTTAATTTTTTGCTGTCTGTGTTCCATTGGGGAGATATTGCTTCACTTGCTGTCCCAGAGACATAACATGATATAGCAGAAATGTCTACAAAGAGAGGAAAATTCTCCTGTCACTAGAACAGGTGTCCCCATTGGAAAATTTATTATCACCTCTTGTTCTGGTGACATCTGTAAAATGTTGCACTTCTCATCACTTTCTGTCTTGGCAATAAAGGTCTTCATGATTAATCAAAAGCATTAATCTAACCAGCATGGACACAGCAATACAAATACAGAGGTTCTAATTCTTCTATACTATATCCAAAACTAAGATATACATACTTAAATTATTTTTTTAATAGAAATGTAAAATTAAGTCAATTTTAAATTGTGATCAGGATTCTACCCATCTTAAACACCATTCACCTAATCATTGCATTGGGGATTATAGACTTTTTTTTTTCAAATAAAAATAATAGAAGTCAATGATTATAAGCTCCCAGAATCAGGCCCTCCTAACCCTCTTGTATTGAACTGTATTGTTGCTGTATTGTCTCCCGTTATATTGTAAAGCGCTGAGCAAACGGTTGGCGCTATATAAATCCTGTATAATAATAATTAGAGATGAGCGAATCGAACATGATGAAGTGGAATTCGTTCCGAAGATTTGGAAAAATTCTATTCGCGACGAATCCGAAGATTAGCAAACTTCGGATGCACGAATCGAATTTTCCCAAAAATGGCGACGACATGTGTGGCGACGCAGAAAATGGACAGAGAAGATGGGGCGGGGATCTCTGGGAAGGCGCGCAGACAAGGCGCGCTGACCCATAATGCATTCATGACATGTGATCGCATTAGCCAATCAGCAGCCAGCCAGCACTGTGTAATGGTGGAGCTATAAATCGCGGCCATCTTAGAATTCTCCATTAGCCTCCGGTCATTCAAGAGAGACAGACCTGTGTGTATTAAGGGACAGAGTTAGGGCCACAGAGACTTTAGGGCCACAGAATCGTTACTCAGGGACACAGAATCGTTACTCAGGGACACAGAATCGTTACTCAGGGACACAGAATCGTTACTCAGGGACACAGTGTTCAGTGTTGTGCGCATTAAGCCAGCCACCAAAGGGCAGCACAGACCTGTTATTACTCGCTCAAGCATGGCTGAACAAAACCAGTCTCTACCACAAATTGGACCCAGACCTGCCCAGGGTCTCGTAACTAGATTGCACGGAGGAGTAGAGTCCGTTATCGGAATTAAATAGACAAAACGCCACACCAAAAAGGAGTGGCCATTTCCAACACTTATTCCAGAAAGAGGAACAACCCGTTTCATATACGGCCCGTAGACGTTTCACGTCTGCCACATTCAGTCGATTTAAGACGCAAGCTCCACTTCCTGTGGTCTCTGACCGTCGATATACCTTTAAGTGTCAGCTTTGAAGCTATATTCCCTCCGGAGCACTGACACTGGTGCCCTTCCGTCAACATGCCTTTAAGTTTCAGTTTTCAACCATATTCCCCACAGAAGCCAAACTCTTGGGTATCCCAGAAGCTGCTCAGCGGGTCAGGGCAATAAAGCTCTCGGTTCGCAGGTTGTTCCGTCTTATGGATGGAAGTACGACGGTATATGATCTTCTTCGCACCCACGGCATCACCTCGTAGAATCTCTGCATTGCATCTGCAATCACAACGCTGACTTCCCGGATCGCCACTCAGCCATTGGACTCTTGATAGTCGTCTCCCCACACTGCTGCTGGGGGGACTTTTTAACCTAGGCCTGTGTATGGCCTTCAATTGAAGCTGCTTCCGCTCCGCCACTCTGCCATTGGACTCTTGATAGTCGTCTCCCCACGCTGCTGCTGGGGGGACTTTTTAACCTAGGCCTGTGTATGGCCTTCAATTGAAGCTGCTTCTGCTCCGCCACTCTGCCATTGGACTCTTGATAGTCGTCTCCCCACACTGCTGCTGGGGGGACTTTTTAACATAGGCCTCTGTATGGCCTTCAATTTAAGCTGCTTACGCTTCGCCACTCTGCCATGGGCCCCTGTACCGCCTCCTCTTGCTGCTGCCAGGTCCAGAGTGTGTCATGGGTCCCTGTACGGCCTCCCATTGCTGCTGACTTCATCGCCAGACTCTGCCATGTGCCACTTTCAGGTCTCCTTACACTGTTGGTGGGTTCCATTTTGTGATAGGGTGCTGTATGGCCTTCCATTGCTGCTGCCTCCACCGCCACCCTGCGCCATGTGCCTCTGTCGTCTGCTCACGCTGCTGACGGCTTCCGCTTTTTAACCGAGGCCTGTGTTTGGCTTCCGAATACTGCTGCATCCACCGCCACCCTGCGCCATGTGCCTCTGTCGTCTGCTCACGCTGCTGCCAGGTCCATACGGATTCATGGCCCCCTGTACCGGCTCCTCATGAACGTGGTTCAGCGGGTTTGCATCACTTAACGGCAAATCGTTGACAAACGCTGGGACGTTCAGTGTTGTGCGCATTAAGCCAGACACCAAAGGGCAGCACAGACCTGTTATTACTCGCTCAAGCATGGCTGAACAAAACCAGTCTCTACCACAAATTGGACCCAGACCTGCTCAGGGTCTCGTAAGTAGATTGCACGGAGGAGTAGAGTTCGTTATTGGAATTAACTGTGAGGGACATTTAAACCTAGGCCTGTGTATAGCCTTCAATTGAAGCTGCTTCTGCTCCGCCACTCTGCCATTGGACTCTTGATAGTCGTCTCCCCACGCTGCTGCTGGGGGGACTTTTTAACATAGGCCTCTGTATGGCCTTCAATTTTAGCTGCTTACGCTCCGCCACTCTGCCATGGGCCCCTGTACCGCCTCCTCATGCTGCTGCCAGGCCCGTAATCTGCCATGGGCTCCCGTACCGACTCCTCATGCTGCTGCCAGGCCCGTAATCTGTCATGGGCCCCTGTACCGCCTCCTCATGCTGCTGCCAGGTCCAGAGTGTGTCATGGGTCCCTGTACGGCCTCCCATTGCTGCTGTCTCCATCGCCACACTCTGCCATGTGCCACTTTCAGGTCTCCTCACACTGCTGGTGGGTTCCATTTTGTCATAGGGTGCTGTATGGCCTCCCATTGCTGCTGCCTCCACCGCCACACTGTGGCTCCACACTCTGGTTTTGGCCCCGTGACTGCCCAAATGAGTGAAGTGTGCGGTGATTCTAAGATCGACGGCACTCATCTGCATGTCATACTGACTGACAGTATTATTTCTCTTCCCCAGCAGACTCCAAGGGCATTTAAATTAAAGGTACAGTGTTCTGCACTAATATAAAGGCTCTCTGAAGCCTAGAAACACCCTTTTTATAAGTTAAATTTGCAGCGAATATATTCGGCTCGAAGCGAATTTATTCCGCGAATTCGGCAAATCAGCCGAACCGAATTTTTGAATAATTCGCTCATCTCTAATAATAATAATAATGACCAAGTCTTTAAGGCTGCTTTCACACTGATCCATTTTTCTTCCACTTTTAAAAAATGCAGAATAAAATGTGTAACCATGTATTCCTATGGAACTCGTTGCAGGTTAGGTGCCTTTTTTTAAAATCCTGCTTGCTGCATTTTTGTTGCAGGTTTGGTGCGGTAAAAAAAAAACTGCACCAAAAACAAATATCCTCATTGAAATTAATGGAAAACAAGGAAAAAACACACATATCCAGCTCCCTAGTCTCTTCCCACGCCCGACTGCAGGACCAATCCAGGACTTCCCCCATCCTCTGGAACTCCTTACCCCAATCCATCAGACTGTCACCTACCCTCCTCACCTTCAGGCGCACCCTAAAAACCCATCTCTTCAGGGAAGCCTACCCCACCCTCCTACCACTCTATCCCCCACAGCCATTTCCTCCTGTACCACTATCCCCTCCCTCCTAGATTGTAAGCTCGAAAGAGCAGGGCCCTCGAACCCCTCGTGTATTGTATTGTACTGTTTTGTCTCATGTTCTGTCCTCCTTGCTATTGTACAGCGCTGGGCAAACCCTTTGGCGCTATATAAACACTGTATAATGATAATAATAATATTCCTAATATATTTTAGAATAGCTGCACAGAAATAAAATCAAGATCAGATCACATTTTTTTCGGAAAAAAAAGTTAAGTAAAATTTAAAGAAATTAAAATGTATTATTTATTTTTATATGTTATAAGAGAAATAAGAAATATAGAGTACTCCTTTATAATTAGTTATTTGGAATTAATCACATTGGTCAATTTAGTTATCTAATATAGGAATGAAGATAGACAGACAGACAGACAGACAGACAGACAGACAGACAGACAGACAGACAGATAGATAGATAATAGATAGATAGATAGATAGATAGATAGATAGATAGATAAATAGATAGAGGATAGATAGATAGACAGACATCAATAGCCAGTGTTTTGGCACACACATGTCAAGTTGAAAGTCTTATTATAGCATAAAATGTTAAGCTGGCCATACATTATATAATTTTCTTGCTCAATTCCCTCTAACAGAGCTGCCTGATTCCATACAAATTGAAAGTATTTAGGTTTGACCTCATATTACATGATTTTGGTGAATCTAAAGGAAAATTGTACAAGAAAATTGTATAATGTATAGCCAGCCTCAGCTCTGTGATTCATCCCCCCTTGGCCGGCTACTACTGTTATTTTCTTTTTATTTTACTTGCAGCTTTGAGTCATGTAATTATAGCTATAGTCATTGTCACCTGAATATAATGATAAGAGTTAATATACCACTTAGGAAAAGTAATAGAAATACATATACATTATATATATATATATATATATATATATATATATATATATATATATATAAAAATACCACATATATGTTATAAACAAAAAACTTAACACATTGCTAACATTTATGCAACTAAAATTGAAAAAGATGATAACTTTTGGTTAAATAAAAATATATCTGGTGAAATCACTGAGTTACCAATTGTTAAAAAAATTAATTAAGCACTTATGCTTAGAAACATACTTCATCATAATAACAATATACTACAGGTTTTAAAAAATATCTACTTTTTATACATACATCTTCTTTAATACATATATAAAAACACTACATCGTTTCAGCAACTTGTTTTTCTTCAATTCTCTGCACAGAAAATGCCAGCAGTCTTTTAATACCAAGTGCTACAATTCTGATTTACAAGCAAGCATTAAAATTTGAACCTACCGTGAAAATCTATAATCCATGGTATGACAAATCCCTGGAGTGTTTAATCAACAAAACATGGATTTTGACTCAGTTCAGTTTGTATTTAGCAGGAAATATTCCAAGTGTGAATAGCAGTCTGCAGCTCGACGCTGAGTTACACATGACACATCGTTAGCTCAAAGGTTTTCTATGGAAAGAAAAAAATGGGAAGCAAATCAGAAGAGAGTGAATAGGCGTCTGTTTGCAGTTATGACTTGGCTGTACAGTGGAGAAGGGGGCCAGGCTTTGGGGAGGTTGCCTTCGCAACTCTTTTAAGACCTTTTTTCCCAGAAATAGTTATGTGTTACGTGTTTTCCAGCTACATTGTTACCTGGTAGCAAAATATATTTGTCAGAATTTAAAGGCCATATCCTCTATTGTTTTCCTTGGTATTTTCTAAGAAGTTCAACTCCAGCCAAACCATAAAGTTGAACGTAATAAGGCATATGATACCCCAAATATTATTTCTATGTGTGTGTTTACATATGTGTATTTTATAAGTCATACTCTCTATCACTTTTATGTAGGTCTTCCATCTAAAGTACCTGGTTGATCCTGCCTGTTAGCTTTCCTCTTTGTCCTAAACTGGCCACAAAGCACAGAAGCTTATCTGTGTTAGCGTGCAGGGGCGGACTGACCATTTGGAAACTCGGGCACTGCCCGAGGGCCCGGGGTCAGTAGGGGGCCCCATTAGATGCCCCTGGTACCTTTTTCATAGGCTTTTTTGAGTTTAGGCAAGGACACAGGGGCCCCATGATCCCCTATTGCCCGGGGGCCCTATGAGTTGTCAGTCCGCCCCTGTTAGCGTGCTTCAGTTTTCATCCTTAGCTTGCCATTCAGAGGTGCAGGAAACTGTGCAGACAGATAGGGGTTAATTTACGAAAACTGGAGAGTGCAAAATCTGGTAGCCAATCAGCTTTAACTTCAACTTAAATCAAACACAAAAAGAAAGAGCACCAGCCTTGTCAGGGCTTTTTTTCAGCAGGAACGCGGGGGAATGCAGTTCTTGCATCTCCAGCACTGAATGCATGTTATGGCAAGGGGTGCTGGAGTGTGCTGTGCTAATGCTGCTTGCTGCTGGGGGATCTATTGTCACTGTAGGGGATATATTTTTGCATGTCAGTCTATTGTTGCTTGGGAGATCTAGTGTTGCTGGTGTGGGTCTGCTGTTGCTGGACTAGATCTACTGTTGAGGGAAGGGTCTGTTGTTGCAAGTTGCTGGAGAATCTATTGATGCTGGCTGCTGGAAATCTATTGTTGCTAGGGTGGGTCTATTGTTGCTGGGATGGTATTTTGTTTCGGGGGTCCATTGTTGCTGGGGAGTGTCTATTGCTGCTGGCTGCAGGGGATTTATTTTACTGCTTTTCTTGGTATCATTAAAAAATTCCATACAAATTACTGGGAGATGAGCAGGGGGTGGAGGCAAGGGATGGTGCTCGGAGGTGGGTAGCGGGTGGAGACAAGAGGTGACTCAGAAGGAGGGAATTTCTGCACCTATTCTCTGAGAAAAAAAAGCCCTGAGCCTAGTGCATTCCCATAAGACTTTGAATAAAAGGATGAATTCCAAACTACTCACAAAAATTAAATGTTAATTGCTAAGAGCTCTTAGGAAGAGGGTCTCACCCTGGAAATGTGCAAGCTGTGCCCTGGTGGATGGACATGCTCCCTGTGGCTTATTGGACTGATACATGCAATTGACCTTTTAATATTTTGGCATTCATCCGGTTCATGGTGCACTTTTTTCTTGTGTTTGCTTTTATCTATGGTTTCTTCCCTGAACTAAAGAAAGCAACAAAGCCTTCAGTTGCTTGTGGTGGCTATATTTACATTAATTGTCTGACAAGAATGAAGAGGAGCTTGCCCCTGACTCTTGGTGTGGACTTACCTGAAGGGTTCCTTTCCCTGGAGCTCAGACATACAATATTATTTTCACTTCTAACTTCAGCTTGTTCAATTAAGCTTTGACATATCTAGTTTTAACTATTAAACCACATAGCATGCCTGTATTGGGTGGTTTGTTTAGCCACCACACCCCCCAACCAATCGCAATCTGCCCTAGCAAACACTCTTTCCAGTCATAGCCTGCCTCTTGAACATGCACCCTTGCTCAGTCTTCTCCTGCTGAATAGACTATTGAAAACAAGTATACCTTGGGGCTGATTTACTAAAACTAGAGCATGCAAAATCTGGTGCAGCTGTGCATGGTAGCCAATCCGTTTCTAACTTCAGTTTGTTCAATTAAGTTTTGACAAAAAACCTAGAAGCTGATTGGTTTCTATTCAGAGCTGCACCAGATTTTGCACTTTCCAGTTATAGTAAATCAACCCCTGTGTGTATGCACAGTGTCCTGTAACTCTGACCTCTGCTATCAGGAAACAGAGATGCATGGTCACATGACAAAGCTTTTGAACCTTGTAAAAACATAACAAAGATTATTTCTGAAACTAAGGAACAGGGGTTATGGTGCCTGAATAATTATAACTGTATTACAAAGTGTATATAACATAGTATGCTTACAACTGTTTTACCTGCCAAAATGTGACTTAGTTTCATTTAAACATCCACAAAGACAAATTACTGTTTTTTTTCTACGTTTATTTATTTATTTTCTTTGGCCTTGTCCCCAGCTGCCATTCTGGACTAGGTCATAAGGACACATGCCTAGTCCTGCAGCCTTCTGAGATGCTTACATCACATCTCCCAAAAGGCTGAAGGATCAGACATATTGAGAGGGCTGGAGGGTGAGCAAAGGGCAGGCCCAGCACGCCATCAGTAGCTGGCTACCTGCACCAAAAAGAAGCAGCAAGCTGAACAGGGCAAAGATGGAAGTATGAGACCCAGTACGTGTCACTTAAACAGCAGATCACAGCGGAACAGCACTAAATTGTAGGTAAGTAGGTGTTTTGATTACAGGAATACCGGTAAGAGGAAACAAAAAAAACAACATGGGGATGGAAGTTGAGTCCTGCTGTGGGTTTTAGAAAGACTGAGATGGATTTGGACATTAAGGTACCCCCCAAAAAATAGGAAGTGATTGAAGGACTGTTCACTAAGTGTAAAATTAATTTTAGACAACTCTGGAGAGCTATAGCCAACACTTTGCTTTAACTGGAGTTCTTTATTACTTCAGGATCCTTCTGATACCAATAATTAACCAAATACACTGCTCAAAAAAAATTAAAGGAACACTTTGAAAACACATCAGATCTAAATGGGGAAAAATATCATGCTGGATAGCTATACCGATATGGACTGCATAATTTGTTAGGAACGTAAGGATGCCCCATCGTTTGGTGGAAATGAAAATTCTTAACCTACAGAGGACTGAATTCAAAGACAGCACGAAAATCAAAGTGAAAAAATTATGCAGTATGCTAGTCCATTTTGCTGCAATTTCATTGCAGCAACTCAAAATGGTACTCAGTAGTTTGTATGGCCCCCACGTGCTGGTATGCATGCCTGACAATGTCGGGGCATGCTTCTAATGAGACGACGGATGGTGCCCTGGGGTATTTCCTTCTAAATCTGGACCAGGGCATCACTGAGCTCCTGGACAGTCTGAGGTGCAACCTGGTGGTGTCAGATGGACCAAAACATGATATCCCAGAGGTGTTCTATTGGATTTAGGTCAGGCGAACATGGGGGCCATTCAATGGTAATAATTCCTTCATCCTCCAGGAACTGCCTGCATACTCTCGCCACATGAGGTCGGACATTGTCTTGCACCAGGAGGACCCAGGACCCACTGCACCATCGTAGGGTCTGACAATGGGTCCAACGGTTTCATCCCAATACCTAATGGCAGTCAGGGGCCATTGTCTAGCCTGTAGAGGTCTGTACGTCCCTCCATAGGTATGCCTCCCCAGACCATCACTGACCCACCACCAAAATGAACCTCCTCTCATCTGTGAAAATGCACAGGACGCCAGAGGCGGACCTGCCAATTCTGGTGTTCAATGCCAAATGCCAATTGAGCTGTATGGTGCCAGGCAGTGAGCACAAGGTTCACTAGAGGATGCCGGGCCCTCAGGCCACCCTCATGAAGTCTGTTTCTGATTGTTTGGTCAGAGACATTCACACCAGTGGCCTGCTGGACCTCTGGCAGTGTTCATCCTGTTCCTCCTTGCACAAAGGAGCAGATACCGGTCCTGCTGATCAGTTAAGAACCTTCTACAGCCCTGTCCAACGCTCCTAGAGTAACTGCCTGTTTCCTGGAATCTCCTCCATGCTCCCAAGACTGTGCTGGGTGACACAGCAAACCTTCTGGCAATGGCACGTATTGATGTGCCATCCTGGAGGAGTTGGACTGCCTGTGCAACCTCTGTAGGGTCCAGGTATCGCCTCATGCTACCAGTAGTGACACTGACCCTAGCCAAATGCAAAACTAGTGAAAAACAGTCTGAACAGATGAGTAGGGAAGAAAAATGTCAGTGGCCTACACCTGTAAAACCATTCCTGTTTTGAGGGTCATCTCATTGCTGCCCATCTAGTGCACCTGTTGTTAATTTCATTACCACCAAAGCAGCTGAAACTTATTAACAACCCCCACTGCTACTTACAGTGAAGGAAATAAGTATTTGATCCCCTGCTGATTTTGAATGTTTGCCCACTCACAAAGAAATGATCAGTCTAAAAATCAAATGGTAGGTGTATTGTAACACTGAGAGACAGAACAGCAACAAAACATTCAAAAGAAATGCATGTCTAACAAATTATGCAATGATTTGCATGTTCATGAGGGAAATAAGTATTTGATCCCCATTACAAAACATGACTTAGTACTTGGTGGCAAATCCCTTGTTGGCAATCACAGAGGTCAGACGTTTCCTGTAGTTGGCCACCAGGTTTGCACACATCTCAGGAGGGATTTTGGCCCACTCCTCTTGGTAGATCCTCTCCAAGTTATTAAGGTTTGGTGGCTGACTTTGGCAACTCGAACGTTCAGCTTCCTCCACAGATTTTCAATTGAGATAAGGTCTGGAGACTGGCTAGGCCACTCCAGGACCTTAATGTGCTTGTTCTTGAGCCATCCTTTGTTGCCTTGACCGTGTGTTTTGGGTCATTATCATGCTGGAATTCTGCATAACCCCTCAATCTTTCCTGCTTATGAAAATCCATTGGCTTTTCGATGGTGGCATACCAAAGGTGTTAAATTTATGTATGATCTCTTGACAACTGATGATATAAAATACCTCAAAATGAATTGGAAGCTGCCTGATTCCGAAACATTTTGCTTTACCCAAATATAACACTACATCAAAAGGTCTTATTAACCATTGTACTCCCCAATTCGAATAACAGCTTTTGAAAATCGTAGTCTAAGAGAACCCCACTCCAGCAGCCCTTACTAACACAGCAAGCCCAGCAAAGCTTCCATACATAGATAAGTGGGAAAAAGCCTTAGAGAAGACTCTTTTTTTTTAATTTAAATATTTATTAATTTTTCATATAAACAAGTTATACAAACATACTCATTAAAACCTTAGCTTATTATCAAAACATTTATCGTGTCATCCCCCCCCCCCCTACCTATTTACCCCCCATCCAATCCTTGACCCCTTCTGCTCTGGATTTTCCTGTTCATTTCTGGAGATCGTAATCCCTATAAAAGAAGAACAAAATATGTTTCCATATTATTCTATGTTAATCCCCCATAACCTCTAAGGCTAGCCTTGACTTTTTGAATTCCTCCCATTTGTTCCATCGTGTATGATGACTCTCCATCTTATCTTCATTCAAATGATAAAGTTCTAGAGGAGACTCTGGATCAATAAGTTTGAAACAATATTTGGACCGTAACCTCAAAATGTTCTCCCAACTTTCTAGCACAAGAGAATGCCTACAAGTGACTTTCACACTGGTACATGACACCAGAAGACATTGGCAAGTTTGTCTCAAATGCATCTCCAGCTTGTTTTCATGGATGCAGGGAACATGGCACATTCATGCATATGTGGTAGCACTGGCCTTAAGCTAGCTGATTTTGGATACTAGTTTACAGCATGCCTAGAACTGTTTGCAACCTAGTTTGCAACCTTTGGGAGGCCTTACTACTTAGACCATGTTCAGATCTTTCTAAAGGCAAAAGAAAAACTAGTGGAATTTGTATTCCTGGCGACCAGGCAAATGTTGGCCAAGGCATCAAAGCAACCATTCATTAATTTTTCTGGGCGTTATGGTGCACGAGAAGCTCACTGCTATACTTAATGATATTATTATTATTAAGTGCTATCAACTCAAGTCTGAGTTCTAGCTACTTGATGAAGAAGAGCTCTAAATGCTTACAGCATAGTTCCAGCCATTTTTGTGTTTATTAAAAGTCAACAGCTACAAAAACTTCACAGCCTGCTGCCCACTGTGCATGACCGAGTCACACTGCACCTCCTAATTGGTCCAGCAGTCTTCTGGGACCTGTGAAAGTTCCCAGGAGACTGCGGGAGGGAGGAGAGGGAAGAACTTCCGGCTCACTTCACAGTGGCGAACTGAATCGGAAGTGGGAGCGGCACCTGTCAAAAACAGGTATCTGCTCCCCCCCCAAAAGGTGCCAAAGCTTCCGCTTTTGAGTGGAACTCTGCTTAATTCCCAAATTCTTTAAAATAATAGACTATAACAATCATTTGAACTTAGATCTTCTTTCACTGTGATCCAGTAATATGGGGGGGGGAGGCTGGAGGCGATATTGTGGTAGCACAGAAAGTAATTAGACACTCCCAGAAGAGATGCTTTAAGGAGGGTAGATGCTGAACTAGGGAATTAACTCTTCCTGGAGTAGTCAAGTTTTCTAGCAAGTTCATAGACACATTGCAAGTGAATACAAATCATCTATGCAAAGGAAAACAGTGCAAGAAAAAAAATGTTGTGCTTATACCTGCAATTTTGTTTAAAATTCATGACAGAGTCTCTTTTTATCAGCCTCTAAACTGAAAATAAGAATTTTATTTTGCAGAAAAAAGGAAAGAAATGGGAAAAAACAAAGGAGAGGAAAGAAACAGGTAATCAATTATTTAACTAAATAATGCTGTATTTATATCACAAATTCAAGAAGGTAGCAATAATCCCAACTAGGTTTTACAATTTTCAATTAATCAGTACAGTTTTTGTCCGAAACAAAAAAAAATATAATACAATACATGACAACACTTCTGAATATTTATTCTGTTTTATTCTGTCCTATGGGAATTTTCATAACTTTAGTAACCTTTTCATTATCAATGAGATTAGCATGCAAAAACACCAGGATGATCCTTCGGCCGATATTTCATTGTGTGTAAGGGCCTTAGATGTTCACTGAGGTTTGTCAATGTAGTGAAGCTGTGTTCACTTTAGTCATCCAATTACGTGGATTCGGCTTGATCAAAAAAAAGGGAGCTAGTGGTCCCTGGAACAAGATTGCAAGCATTGTGATTGAACCTTTGATGGTACTTAGGGCCAAATGCTAGGTTGAAAGCATCTCTATTTCCTTGCAGTAAGCAAAGTAGGTCTTCATGTGCGATGAAAAGTGTCAAGTAAACATCCTAGCTTTTATCAGTGTAGATTCAGAAAGGCCTCTATCCCTCAAGACTTGGGCTTCAATAGTCATGCCTTTAAAGCCAGTGATCATGAAGCAGAATGGTAAACTGGGATGAACCTGATGATCTGGAAGGACCCAGGGAGCATCTGCCAGGTGCCTGATCAGGTTAGAGTACCACATCCACTCAGGCCAGTCTGCAGCTATAGAATCACTGGAATGCTCTTCATCTTGGTCCTATGAAGCAGACAAGGAAGGAGCCAGGCTGTGCTGATCCCACAATGCCACTGAAGTATCTATTGCTTTCATCAGAGAATCTTTGCACCTGGAGACAAACTTGTCTTGTTTGTTGTTGAACCTGTAGGCCAGGAGGTCCAACCTGTGACATAGGTCCTAGGATTCCTCTAGAATCAAGCGGTCCTCCAGATTAAGGAAGTGACTTTTGGCTTGGAAACTGAGAAAATGTTTGAATAAAATCCCTGAAATCTTTCCACCTCAGGAACTAGGGCAATAGATGAACAGAGATGCTGTATGTCCAGATGTCTGCAAAGGCTAACAGAGATCCCATCACTATGGAAAGTGAGGGCATCCCTTAATTCTGAAGAGGGCTTTGTAGCTATCATGCGCACAAATATGGATGCGGACGTCCATGTTGCTAAAGATCCCCCATCTTGTGTCATTCTCACTCCAAAATCAGCCCCCCTCCCTTTCTGTTGAGTAGCCGGTGGTCTCTGTGTGTGCTGAGTTCAGGAGTGCACAGGGCACAGCTGGATAACCTTGATGGTTTTAAACCCAATTAGCTGATGCCAGGGTGTCTGTCCCACTCTTGCTCTGAATGCTCTGAAGCTGGTCGTAAAGCTATAAACCCGTCAGTCACTGGACTTCAAAAGCATTCCGGGATAGCAGTAAAACATATATCTCATTTGGAGACCACTTTTTTTATACACTTTCATAATTTCTCGTAACAAATACGTACAAGAATACAAAGCATATATTCAGAGAGGTCATTTTAATACAAGTCACCTGATACCTTACACCCCTAGATTACATCTACCTGAGAGCAGACAGCAATATCTCCTTAACCGTCCTAAGCAGATATGTCATATCTGGTATCTGGACATTCAGAATATCATTCTGCAGATTATCCTACCAGTGGCTAGGATGCTACATATACCTAGGGAAGGTTATTGACCCTGGTATAACTTTGGAGGGATTTTGGTTCTAGCTTGGGTCTCCACCTAGACCCCCTCCCCAAATGAGGCAATTGGCCCTTGGCTTCAGAGACACCTCCTGCTGGGAAACTACAAAATAGGCTGTTAGGCCTGGAGAAGTAAGATAAAGAGATTTCTCCCATTTAACATCAGGAACCAACTTTGGGAGAACGGTACCCTTTTGTTCAGGACCCTTGAATCTGCTTAAACCAAGGCTGACGGCAAGTATTCTTCATTCCTAAACTTCTTTCTGTTATCTCTCCGCTGTGTTATTGCTCTCTGTATTTATATATATATATATATTGGCTACATCTTTTTCTGTAAATATTTTTATTGCACCATTTTGACCTTTTTAGTAATAAATCCTATTTTCTGAAAGTGTTGAACTTTTCTAAAGCTCTTTAATGCAAACTAAGAATCCCCGTCTCTGAAGAGCACTACTGTGTGTTTTAAACTTCTGCATACATCTGCCTGCGGTGGCAGTGTGTATACAGATGCTTATTCAAACATCATAGTGTTACTGTTAAGATTGGCAAATTTCCTCCTCTGTACAAAAAGGCGGTGGTAGCAGTGTGAAGGGTTAATTGCGTAATTAACCCGACCCAGTAACAATCACTCTCTGGCTGTGGCACATAGATTGTAGTCCAGTGGGCTGGAAAATCTTTGTGCAGGGTGCAGCTGAGCGTGGCATTGTTACGCAAGTGGCAGTGCAGTTTTAGATTAGCTAGTCCTTCGGTCACAAGTTGGTGAGAAGGGCTGGGGGTCTGACGCTGCGTCCGTCACATATTGGCTGGCAGCATACGTGGGATAGTTTGCAGTAGAGCATTCAGTGCAGTGTTAGGAATTAGCTCTGCACTGAAGGATTGTAAACCTTTGTGGAAACAGTCCTTAGAGACAAGCGGTGCATATTTTTTATATATATAGAGAGAGACATATAGCAACAGCTCCTTCCATTTTCTGCTTTCTATTCTACCTTTGTGTGGGAGGGGTTGTACCAGGCTGGTCACTTTATTTTGTTTGCCAGTGTCCAAATCCCCCTGTAGGCAGCAAAATAAATAAAATGTCTCTGAATCCTACATCCTTCAATTAACTGTTAAATGTTTAAATAAAAGCAGCTCAGCCTGTAATACTCACATTTAATCCTGGGCTGCCCTCTGTAGAACCTCTTCTTTGGCACAACATGTCCTCAGTTATCTAGGCTGAATGGCACTCAGTGACTGGGGATTGGTGGAGCTGAGCACAAAGTTGCTCTTTTAAAATAATTCAGGAATGGAAGCTCCTATATGCATGTAACACCCTCTAGTGTGTTACTAGAATGGTGTAGGCACATTTATTGTGCATGTTTCATGGTAACTGTGAGTCTGTGATTCAGGTCGGGTTACTGCAGGTCAGGCTGGGTGACCTAACAGGTTGGGACTCTATCACCTCCACCTGGCTTTGGAGTACCATAGAACCTTCCAGAAGCCAGTGGGCAGAAGAGGTTGAGACCTAATCTGTATGTTTATGGGAGTTTAACCAATCCCAGGTTTGGAGGCCCTGGTAGAGTGGTAGACCAATCCATAAATATGGGAGAGTCAGGCTGGCATGGGAGTCAGGTGGAAGATGTAATGTTGAGGAGACAGTTGGTGCCCTGGGAGGGGGTCCCCTAGGTCTAGGGAGGGCGGCCTCCAGGCTGGACTCGGATTGGCTCCAGAAGGTCCATTTAGCACTACGGCATGAAGAGGATCAAGGCCTGGGAGCAGTGGGAACAAGGAGGACAGAGTGAGTACATCAGCACACCCAAAGATTTACAAGAGGAGAGACTGCCACATGTAGCAAGCTTTCAAAGGACAGTGCTGTGCTTAATCCTTTATCCTTGTCCTGGAAGATCTTCAGAACAGACAGGAGGGCTGGTAGTGTCTGTAGGATGTGGAACTGGGAGCAGTTCTACAGAAGAGAGGAGACATTCCTGCATGTATTTTGCAGCAAGCTAAGCTAACTTTCAGGGGGGCTGCATAAGGGGCAGTTGCTGCTGATCCACAAAGACTGGTGGCTTTCAAGGAAGGAATGAAGTTGTCCCTGTGTGTTGATTCAGTTAAGTTGGACATCCCATAATCTCTATAATCCCTATTACCAGGCCAGAACTGGGACAAAAAATAGGCCCAGGCATCCTCCGCACTGTAATGTAAAGGAGCACTGTGATATAAAGGGGACTGCCCTGTAAAGGGGCACTGTATATCATAGTCCCCTTTATATCATAGTGCCCCTTTACATTACAGTGCCCCTAGAGATCTAAATCACAGTGCAGCCCTATTTATTCAATTAGATGGCCCAATCCAGCAAAGAGACATCCCAATCCAACAAAGATACATCCCCATATAGCAAAGAGACATCCCAACTAGCAAAGAGACAGCCCGTCCAGCAAAGAGACAGCCCGTCCAGCAAAGAGACAGCTTGTACAGCAGACACAGCTCATCCAGCAAAGAGACAACCCATCCAGAAAAGAGACAGCCTGTCGAGCAAAGAGACAGCCCGTCCAGCAAAGAGACAGCTCGTCCAGCAAAGAGACAGCTCGTCCAGCAAAGAGACAGCTCGTCCAGCAAAGAGACAGCTCGTCCAGCAAAGAGACAGCCTGCCCAGCACAGAGACATTCCCCAAATAAAATAACAAAAACCAAGTTCATGGACTGAAAATGTGGGTTGCCTAGCTGTGCAATCCAGAAACACAGCATCTCTCAAGAGGGTAGAGCTACATATTTTTTGCTACTTCCTCTAAACGTTAGCTGACATAAATGGTATATTTCCTTTAAGAATGATCCAAGAAAAGCTGCTTATAAAAGAAAATGACTGCTATTTAACAACTGTGCTTTTGTGATAATATATATCAAAATGTTCTAACTCCAACTTTTATGGTTCTAGCCTTTTTTCAATATCTGAGAACAATAAACCCACAATGACTGATAGTAAATGGTAGTAGAATGTCTCCTGAAGGACAAAACTAGTCTTGTCAAATGAGTGTGCTATTGCAAAGTAAAAGCGATTATTCCACCAGCTTTAAACATATAGTAGTTGATTATTAAAGGATGGTAGGCTGTGCACTTAGCACAGCGAATTTGTACTTTGCTTTATGAACTAAAATGATCAAATCAGTTGCAAGCAAAAATCCTATTTTATTTTTAATTTGCTGTGCATGAGACTGGATATGCAGAGTGAACACAACATTACTTAATTTGCTAAGCCAATAAAAAATTTGCTTTGCATGAAAAAAGAACAAACTAAACAGACAGCCTATACTGTACTTTTTAAGTAAATTAACCTGAATATGTACTGTACAGAGACAATGGTATGGGTCACAGTCCCAGAGCATGTACCATTATAAAACCAATATGCCAGTGACAGCTCGAAGTTAATCTTAGAGTTATGTAGCTAGACTGAAAATAAAAACCCAACTCCCACTTATGACCCATTTATTGTGCCTGCATTGCTTTTGATTTGTCTAACCATTAATAAACAAATTTGACAAGAAGAAAAAAACCCAACCAAGTTCAACCAAACAAAAAAAATACCAGTGGTTGATACAGTGGAAGGCAAAAAAGGTCTACTAGGGTATATCCAGCAGAAATCAACAGACTCTCCACATTGTCCACTGAAAGATACAAAAACTATGACCCTTGCAACCAGAGACTGAGGTCTTACAAATGATTTGTACCGGGGAAATGATATCTCTCTCTCTGGAGTCTATACCTCTTTTAATACAAGAGAGGATTTTGCTCGCTTTAGAACCCGCAGCTTGGCATTGCATGCCATTATTAAGCTTGTGATCTACCAGAACTCCCAGATCCTTCTCCACCATTGATCACCCTAGTTGTACCCCCCTAGTATGTATGATGCATGCATATTCTTAGCCCCCAAGTGCAGAACCTTACATTTATCAACATTAAACCTCATTTGTCACATTGTTGTCTAATTAAACAGTGCATTGAGGTCGGCTTGTAATTTGAAGACATCCTGTAAGGGTGCATGTAAAGGCAGGAGGTGTCCCAATACTTTTGGCAATATAGTGTGTATATATATATATATATATATATATATATATAAAACTATACAGTTCTTTAACCAAAATCAGGCTCCAAGCTGGGAAGGACACATCTAGGGTAAAATAGGAATAAGGAAAAAAAGAACAATTTAGATTAAATGGACTAAACCACCATATTTCTCTGGCAGGAAGATCCGTAACTGAAGATCTCCATTAGGGAACAATGGTGCTTTTCATCCAGTCAATATGCTTTGCTCAGTGAGAACTGAAGTCTGCTGTCCAGATGTACCCAGGTACTTCTTACAATTGGAATTCATGGCTTCTTATTGTTCAGGTAAAAGCATAACTAAGTTAAAGGAAGGATCATGTATCCAATCACAATGTGATCAAATCAAAATATAGCTATGTCTTTAGTACCATACATTACAGATTTCTACTGAAACTTTTTTTTTTTTAGTATATACATCATGTAAATAATCTTATCAAAGAAAATATAGTAGTACAAACTACTTTTATTATATTCAGGACTACAAAATATGTTTTGTTTTGGAAGAAAAATATGAAATGTTGCATTTTGGTAGTATTTAACCATCAGATGGAGCTAAGGTCTGGGTTTGTTTACACAACTCGAGTTATCAAAGCAATGTGTCCTCCCTTATCAAACAGTCAATCCAAGGTTTCAGTCATACAATGGGACCTTCAAAGCAAGCTGCTCTAATGTGCTGTCTGTTTTGCTAATTCACAGTGTTTTAGGAATCTTTTTCATGTATTACATGTGCATGTGGAAAACAACATATAAAACAGAGCTTAAAACAGTATATCATAAGAAAATTAAACAACTAAAATAAAAGTGACCGTTATTGCATCCCTTAAACAATGTTGATTCTATGCATAATTTGTAATGATATATATTCTTCATACAGGTGGGGATATCTGCTTTTTGCATATATAGATCCTGGAGGGGATGATTTACCTAAAGTGGTTTTAAAGGCTCAAGGTTTTTTTACCTTCATTCCCCCTCAGTCCATACCTGAATGGAATAAACCTGATCCAGAAACATTCGACAGTCTCTGCTGTCTGGGGACTCTTCCTCCTCATTGACTGAAAGAGCAGTGGGTGCCCATTGGCTCCCACTGCTGTCAATCACTGCCAGTGAGCCAATGACTAGAGAGCCCAGTTTCAGCTCTATGTGTCTTATGGATGTATAGATTAGTGGCTTGGGGACGAGCATGCAGCGGTGCCCCTAGGGAAAGTGGCTTTCCCTGGGGGCACTGCTCGAGGGGGGAGGGGCCAGGAGCACCAACAGGCCCCCAAAAGAAGAGGACTGGGGCTGCTCTGTGCAAAACCACTGCACAGAGCAAGTAAGTATAGACATGTTTATTATTTTTTTTTTCTAAGCTGAACCTTTAATATCACTTTAACCTTAGACTCAAGAAAAGGTAAAATAAGGCAAGACAGTTAAAGCGGAACTAAACTGGTTTAATAGTTTCAAGAAACAGTTACAATACCGGAACGGCCACAACAAAAACAAAACATAAACAAGCTTTAGAGTCACTTTAGCCCTTGTCCTCCAGAGGATTTACCCCCCTTCCTGACAAGGCTATTTTTTGAGTTACGGCGCTGCATTATTTAACTTTCAATTGCACGGTCATGCAACTCTGCACCCAAATTAAATTTATATCCTTTTTTCCGCATTTTTTGCTCTATAAAAAAAAACAGACCAACAATTCTGAGAAAAAAACAATGTTTTTGACTTTTTGCTATTAAACATGTCCAGTAAAAAAATCAAAAAAATCTAATTTCATCATAAATTTAGGCCAAAATGTATTCTGCTCCATATTCTCTCTAGTTCCCTGGTCTCCTCCTCCCATGCCTGCCTCCAGGACTTCTCCAGGGTGTCACCCATCCTCTGGAACTCCCTGCCCCAACCCATCAGATTATCACCTACTCTCCTCTCCTTTAGGCGCACCCTGAAAACCCATCTCTTCAGGGAAGCCTACCCCACCCCCTGCTAACTTGCCGACCTCCTCCACTCTTCAGACCACTCCATCCCCCACAGCTATCTCCTCCTGTGCCACCATCCCCTCCCTCCTAGATTGTAAGCTCCAAAGAGTAGGGCCCTCAATCCCCTCATGTTTTGCATTGTATTGTTATTGTTCTGTCACATGTTCTGTCCCCCTCTGTAATGTACAGCGCTGAGCGAACTATTGGCGCTTCATAAATACTGTATAATAATAATAATAATATCTTTGCTAAAAAAATCCCAATACGTGTAAATTAATTGGTTTACGTGAATATTATAGCGTTTACAAATGGCAGTAAATATACTGGGCTGACATGCGGCAGACATTCTGACACTGGGGGGAACTGACTTGCTATCTGGTCAGATGATTCTGCTGTGAATTATGAAGATTAATTGTTCCACAATACATGCAGCTACAGAGGTCCATGATGGCTTATTTTAAGGCTCATTTACAACTTGTTAGGAATGTGGAAATACTTAATTGCTCAGAAACACATTTTTTCAATATTTCCTACTTTTAATGAAGTTATTTCTGATGATTCAGCAAGGTTTGTCTACAACCACTTTCTTTCCAAGGCATATTCAATTCAGTTGCAGCTTTGCCAACATTTATAGGACTACCAGCTGTGCCAATTTACAGTGGGCTGGCAAGTGCTGGTATGGAATATCCTGCTGTAATCCCTAGAGAAAAATTCTGATGATCATCATCTGCTGCTGCTAGAAAGTGCACATATCCTTTAAGGAGTCTAAGAATACAAAGTGAACAGAGAAAATAT
The DNA here is from genome assembly GCF_062004578.1 of Staurois parvus. Classification (NCBI taxonomy): domain Eukaryota; kingdom Metazoa; phylum Chordata; class Amphibia; order Anura; family Ranidae; genus Staurois; species Staurois parvus. Next base: position 2,002,280 of record NW_028318388.1, on the reverse strand, counting down.
AACAGGTTGGAGGAAACTGATTTTTTTTTTATCATTTTTCTTTGTACCACAATATAGCACACTCCTGTTTTTCCTACAGTTTCCCATGTAACTATTTTTTTTTCTCTTCAATTTGTATTGAGTTCTACTTCAATACATCACAGTTTTCACTACCTACATTTTGTGCCTTTTTGGGAATTCCTTACATCACCATTTTAGTTTGAGAATAAATCTTTGTCCTAGTCTGTCATTTCCTTTAAACTGAGTAAGATTTTTCACTTTGTCTCTGTAGTCTGTAAATTATGTGACAATGCTTCTACTCCCCCTTTTGTTCTTACAGATTGCCTCTTAAAGGGGATCTAAACCCTCTATCCCTTTCAGTCAAGGAAGCTTCCATCTTAGGGTCTGTGTGATCTGCAGCTTCCATAGTGCTGCATATGTGATCAGTTATGACTCCAGCCATTTGATGGTTTGACAGTTTGTATGAGAACACCAGAAAATGTGACCGTTGGCATTCCTGGTATGCCAGTAATTTAACTTTTTTTAAACTATTAAACCGGTTTAGTTCTGCTTTAACTGTCTTGTCTTATTTTATTCTTCCTTGAGTCTAAAGTTAAAGTGATATTAAAGGTTCGGCTTGAAAAAAAATCAAAACAAAAAACAAACATGTCATTCTTACCTGTTTTGAAGGTAAGATCCTCCTTTTCTTGGGTCCCCCGCCAGTGTGCATGGCTCCTCCCCCTAGACCAGTGCTCCAATAGCAAGCTATTGGGAGTCTGTTCTGTCATATAAATCCTGTCTGTCAGCTTGCTTTTTTTCTTTTTTAGTTAATTTGTACTTTAAAGTTGTTCTAAAGTCTATAGATTTTTTCTACCTTAATGCATGTGACCCCTTTCAACTTCGCAGCTGGCTCCCCACTGCATATGCGCGAGCTGTGCTGCGCCTCATGAATGGCCCTGCAGCCTCCTGGAACCTGTGATGTGTCCCAAGAGGCTGTGGAGGAGGACGAACTTCTACCCTGATCGCCTAGGTCAGTGGTCTGCAAACTGTGGCCCAGGGGCTGGATATGGCCCTTTGCTTGCTTTTATCTAGCCCAAGAGACATTATTTCCCCCACTGTCCACAACAGTGGGATATAGTTCCTGCCACTGATATCAATGATGGAGCATTACTCCTGCAAGTGACGCCAACAATGGGGCACTATTTCTCCCACTGATACCAAAGATGGGACATAGTTTCTGCCACTGACATCAATCATGGGGCACTATTTCTCCCACTGATACCAATGATGGGGCAATATTCCCCCCACCAACAGCAATGATGGGGCACTATTCCTCCCACCAACACCAATGATGGGGCACTATTTCTCCCACTGATACCAATGATGGGGCACTATTTCTCCCACTGATACCAATGATGGGGCAATATTCCTCCCACCAACACAAATGATGGGGCACTATTCCTCCCACCAACACCAATGATGGGGCACTATTCCTCCCACCAACAATGGGGCACTATTCCTCCCACTGACACCAACAATAGGGCATTATTTCTTCCATCGATACCAATGATGGGGCACTATTCCTCCCACTGACGCCGACCATGGGGCACTATTCCTCCCACCGACACCAAAAATGGGGCTCTATTCCTTCCATTGATACCAATGATGGGGCACTATTCCTCCCACTGACACCAACAATAGGGCATTATTTCTTCCATCGATACCAATGATGGGGCACTATTCCTCCCACTGACGCCGACCATGGGGCACTATTCCTCCCACCGACACCAAAAATGGGGCTCTATTCCTTCCATTGATACCAATGATGGGGCACTATTCCTCCCACTGACGCCGACAATGGGGCACTATTTCTTCCACTGATACCAAAGATGGGACATAGCTCCTGCAACTGGCATCAATGATGGGGCACTATTTCTCCCATTGATACCAATGATGGGGCAATATTCCTCCCACCAACACAAATGAAGGGGCACTATTCCTCCCACCAACACCAATGATGGGGCACTATTCCTCCCACCAACACCAATGATGGGGCACTAATCCTCCCACCAACAATGGGGCACTATTCCTCCCACTGACACTAACAATAGGGCATTATTTCTTCCACTGATACCAATGATGGGACACTATTACTCCCACTGATACCAATGATGTAGTACTATTCCTCCCACCGATACGAAAAAAAAAATGGGGCTCTATTCCTTCCATCGATACCAATGATGGGGCACTATTCCTCCCACTGACGCCGACAATGGGGCACTATTTCTTCCACTGACGCCGACAATGGGTCACTATTTCTTCCACTGACACCGATGATGGGGCACTATTTCTCTCACTAACACCAGGACATTTTCTACTCCCACTGGCCACAGTCTGGCCACCCTAAAGTTTGAAGGACAGCAAAAAATTGTCCCTTTGTTTAGAAGGTTTGGAGACCCCTGGCCTAGGTGGTTAGAGCAGAAGTAAGAGTGGGTACCTCTCAAAACTAGGTATCTTCTGACTCTCCCCCCCAAGAAATACCACAGATATTGCGGGGGAGGGTAGGAGGAAGAAAAAGCAGAACTTACCCTTTTTAAAATGTTTGTTGTGCCAAAATAAAAATATTCATGTATGCTTCTAACCTCCTCAGTGTGCTCCTACTTGACCTGTCAACACAGTGCTTTTTCTGCAGTCTTAAACAGGGTTGTCAACACTGCTTGCTGGACTACAGAACTCCACCTTTCCCCACCCCTCTTGGTCACTCTACTTCCGTATACTGATTTCTTTCCTGGCAAAACAATTCTGCTGCCTTGACTCCCAAGAACCAGCCCACACACTATTTGTAGGAAAAGGGTTCTTTGTAGATGTAGTTCTGGGGGCAGCTGCTTCTGCCACAATTTTACAAGCCTAGTGATGATAAAATACAGAGTAATAATAGCTGCTTCTCTCTACAGGAACAAGGTAAAGGAAAAAAAATAACACTGGTGCATAATATAGAGAGGATGGGAGGGAAGTTTAGAGGTAAATGTGAGTAATGGTTGCTCATGCACGTTAAGAAGTTTGCAGATTTAACAGCGGGGCAACATTGAAAGCTCCTTCAGAGGTGTCACTTGGTGCTGGAATGCCCCAGAGTACAAAAAGTGAATAGTATAGTGGCCAATGAAGAAAACATGGACAAACAGAAAATGTTGGTGCTCTTCAAAAAAGAGCAACTTTCATAAGAGTCCCAGGCTTTGATTGGAGTTGTAACAAAATGCCCACTCATTTGAGTGAAATATGAGTATCATATATACACTAATAGGACACAATGAACGAGCCCCCCATGTGCGGCAGCAAGATGTAGAACAGCTGGATCAAAGCTCTTCTAAGGCTAATGCAAAGCAGACATACAGTGCTTCCAGCTGTGATTTCAGTGGATTTTACTGCATATTCCATGAACATTAGAACCAGTGTGTCAGAGACCATATATTGAGAAAGATACGTTCCAGCTGTATAATCTCTGGAGTGCTTGATTTTCTAGCACTGTGATAACTTTACATATATGCCTTTCTGTTACAACTAGGAATTTGAAGAACACTTCTAAGCACCAGGCCCAGACTGGTGTTTTGACCTCTCTGGCAAATGTTACAAGTCAGGGGACTCCAAACATGTTAAACAAAGGTTTGTTGACTGTTCTTCAGGCTGGACTGTGGCCAATGGGATTGGAAAATGCCCTGGTGTCAGTGGGACTAAACAATACCCAATGCCTTGGTGGTCAGAGGAGAAACTAAAAAAACATAGTGCCTGTGGTCAGTAGGAGGAGGAGAAGTGCCCCTTCATTGGTATCAGTAAGAGGAATAGTGCCCCATTGTTGGTGTCAGGGAGGAATAGTGCCCCACCGTTGGTGTTAATGGGAGGTATAGTGCCCCATCATTGGTGTAAGTGGGGGGGAGAATAGTGCCCCATCATTAGTGACAGTGGGAAGAATAGTGCCCCATCGTTGGTATCCATGGGAGGAATAGTGCCCCATTGTTGGTGTAAGTGTAAGGACTAGTGCCTCATCATTGGTGATAGTGGAAGGACTAGTGCCTCAGAGGGATGAATAGTGCCCCATCTTTGGTATCAGAGGGATGAATAGTGCCCTATCATTGGTGTCAGTGGGAGGAATAGTGCCCCATCATTGGTGTCAGTGGGAGGAATAGTGCCCCATCATTGGTGTCAGTGGAAGGAACAATTCCCCATCATTGGTGTCAGTGGAAGGAACAGTGCCCCATCATTGGTGTCAGTGGAAGGAACAGTACCCCATCATTGGTGTCAGTGGAAGGAACAGTGCCCCATCATTGGTGCTAGTAGAAGAAACAGTGCCCCATCATTGGTGTCAGTGGACAAACGTTCATTTCACTTGAAGGACTTCTTGAAACATTATTTATTAAGAGCATCAGATACAGCCAATGTGGTTCGGGGGGATAAAGCTTCCCCCTTCTTAAGGGCTTGAGCAGCTGATGTTATTAAAATCACAACAGCATGCACTAAGACACCTGTGTTAAGGCTTGATGAAGACTAACCTCTCCTAACAGCACTATAGACAGCCTGCTGAATTGGTGGCATTCGCAATATCTAATGTTTCAAAAAGTGAATTAAGTCAGATGAACTTTTGTACCAGGCCCTCCTCCGTACACATCCAAGAATTTACTGTCTGACAAGCATTTCCTTTGTTGCTATCAGAGAGGTAGCAGAGTAGGACCACCTATACTAGACTTCAGTCATAGGTTTGCTTCTTTGAAGGACAAGTCACTTTACAGTACATCCATCAGAACCAATTTTACACAGTGACACAATAAAGTCTGCACCATGGCAGACCCATGACACCCTGCATTCACACGTATTTCTCAGTAACCCTGGGTGTCAATTCAACTGCATGACTGAGGGCATCTTGTGGCAAAAAGGGAGTACAGCAGGGGACAGCTCCAGGTTGTACTTAAATATTGAAGATTTTTTCTTAAACAAACAAACAAATAAATAAATATATAGCCAAGTACACACCGGTGCATTATTGTGTGCTATAACACAAGCCAACATTTTTTTTTATTGTATGTTTGTTGGATGCTTTTCAATAGAAATGTCAACACACATATGCCAGGCATTATCATGCCTTAAAACAAAGTACATTTCAATTGTGAAAATCCAGCCAGTTTGCTTTTATGAAAGCAGATGTAAGAAGAATGCTATTTGGCTCTGATGTTACATGTGTTTAAATTGTGACAATATATATTTATGGGCATTGACTTTTCCAGGGTGCATACATGCCAGCATTTTAATGCTTTATTGCATCTAAAACCATCAACCTACAAAACAGTGTCCTTGTACAGCACAAGCAAGTTGTATATAGGCAGCACAGTGGCTTACTGGTCAGCACTCCTGCTTTGCAATAATAGGGTCCTCAGTTGCAATCCCAACCAGGACACTACCTTCATGGAGTTTTGTATGTTCTTCTGAGATGTGCATTGGTTTCCTCCAGGTACTCTGATTGCCTCCTATATTCCAAAGACATGCTTGTAGGATAATGGGCTTCTGTCTCAATTGGTTCTAGTACAGTATATATAGGTCTTTTCGCACAGCACTATGCACTTTAACTCACTCCTAACTAGTAGGGTGTAGGTCCCCGGGTTTGCTTTGAAAGTCTACGAGGGAGGGCACATGGCTTTATGGTCAGGTTCTCCCCCTCATAAGGGGCCTCCTTTTGCGGAAGCCCCACCTAGAACTTGGGTAGCCCTTTCTTGGGGCAGGTTTCCTGAAGAATGGGGTCTATCTAGTTTCGGTCAGGTGTATTAAAAGTACCCTTGTGCCCATGAGGAGTCCTGCAACCCATGGGAACAGGGTAAGCATCTCTTTTTCAAAGGAAGACCAAGTTTTTTTGAGGTTCATTTTTGTGCAATCACTTTTTTACTGCACCTGGTGTTTAGTTTTTGAGTGTGTGCACTGCACTGTGGAGAGTAAAAAAATGTGTTTATATGCATGTAAGGCAGAGAGAGACCTTAAATTGTAAGCTCTGACTGAGGTGAATATACAATGTGTAAAGCTCTTTGTAAATTGATGCCACCATGAGAGTAGTATAAAAGGTTCACGTCCCAACACAGAAGGAATGATGACATGAACATGAAAATTTATCACTGCACCAAGCCATTCTTCCAGATGTTTAGCGCTGAAAATGGTGCATGCCCGCTGTATGGTTTCCATGCACTCTTTGCAAACGGTTGGAATCCCCCATAGTCAAGTTAAAAATGGAAAAAGTGGAAGAAGAATGCTCAAAGTGTTCCATCAGTGGGCAAAGTGATGGCAACAGTCTTCTTCACTGCTGCTGCAAACCCTTGGAATCCCAGACTGTTGCCATCACTTTGCTTGCTGATGGAACACTTTGAGCCTTCTTCCACTTCTTTCCATTTTCAACTTGACTATGGGTAGTGCCATCTGTGCCATTTGCAGCGCTGGCCATCTGGAAGAGTGGCTTGGAGCAGTGATAAAGTTCCATGTCTGTGTGGTCACTCCTTCTGTGTCAGGCCGTGAACATTATTATTATTATTATTATTATACAGTATTTATATAGCGCCAAAGGGTATGCTCAGTGCTGTACAGTAGCAAGGGGGACAGAACATGAGACAAGACAGTAACAATACACTACACGAGGGGTTTGAGGGCCCTGCTCTTTTGAGCTTACAATCTAGGAGGGAGGGGAAGGTAGTACAGGAGGAGATGGCTGTGGGGGATGGAGTGGTGGGAGGAGTGGAGGAGGTTAGTTGTTAGGTGAGGTCGGGTGTTAGGTGAGGTTGTGGTAGGCTTCCTTGAAGAGGAGGGTTTTCAGGGTGCGCCTGAAGGTGAGGAGGGTAGGTGACAGTCTGATGGATTGGAGTAGGGAGTTTCAGAGGATGGGGAAAGTCCTGGAGAAGTCCTGCAATCGGGCGTGGGAGGAGGAGACCAGGGAGCTAGAGGTGGTATTTGGGTATCAGGTCAGTTATGTAGTTTGGGGTGCATTGTGAATGGCTTTGTAGGTCAGAGTTAGCAGTTTGAAGTTGATGCGTTGGGCAATCGGATCTGAACATTTCAGACTACACTCGTATTCAAAATATCTTCAATATATCTGAAGTCAATAACCGCAAACTCAGCTGTGCAGGAAAAATGTAAAAGTTGTCAATTCCAAAATTGTACTCTCACCATTACAATAAAGATATGCATACAGATACAAGTATAATAAAACTGAAAACCATACCAGTTGTTCATCAAGTTAAGGATCTTTGATTAAAAAAGAATGAAAGCCAAATAAATAAAGCGGCCATTTATTAAGCCATCCCTACAGGAAAACATTAGCTCACCAAGAAGAATTTTAGTTGACGGAGACTGCAGCCACAGAGGCATCCGATAGAGAAGAACAAGAGCTGGAGACTCGGATGACTTAGCAATAAACTGCATCTGTGCAAAACAACCTACCACAAAAAACAACCTGTACAGCCTGACCGGAGGAATAGAAAGCTGTTGCTTCACTACCCCTGCAACTTTCCTCGGAGAATAATAGTACACACCTTCTCATCTTTACAGCCCTGAAAAAATGACATACAACTCGATTTCTTTCTATGAAAAAAAAAGCATATAAACTGCATGTTGCCATATAAAACTTAAAGTATGCTCAGCATAAAGGATTGTAAAATATCAAAGTTGACCTCGCTGGAATTTAGGTCTAATCTTTATAGCTTCCATGAAGCTCTTATAAAAGGAATCACCATAAGTAAAAAAAAAAATGCTAATTTACTAAAGTTGTGCACAGAGCATCAATTGTGGTTACCCATGGCAACCAAGGTGCGCATTTCCTCAGTAGTCATAAAAAAATATATATATATCTGTGATTGGCTGCTATAGGTAACCATACTGTGCTTTTTTGACTTATTTAAAAGGACAGCACTTACTCAAGCTTAACATTTAAACGTGAACATTCCACCGTGACTGCCTAGCAACCAAACTGTTTACACGTATTTGAACATGTTAAGTACTCCTTGACACCAGATGCAGTGGGGTGCGCTTTTTTTTAAAACGCATCCTGAGCACATGCACAGTGCAATCAATGTTTTCTAATCACCTTAGTTCACACCATTGTATTCAGCTCCTGTGCATTAAAAAAAATACAGCAGCATGCATTTTGTTCACACTGGAATGCGCATAAATGCATGTAAATCGAACAGGACAGAACACATATAACGCATATGTAAGCAGAAAAAAAATATAAATTATTATTAAATATTTTAGTGAATTAAAAAAAAAATATATAAATAAATCGAACGCACATTACAAATGTATATAAATGCTCAAGTAGAATTACACACTCGGGGTTTTTTACTAAAACTGGATAATCTAGTGCAGCTCTGCATAGAAACCTATCAGCTTCCAGGTTTTATTGCCAAAGTTTAATTGAACAAGCTGAAGGTAGAAGCTGATTGGTTACCATACACAGCTACACCAGATTCTGGAGGTCTCTGAATGCAGAGATTGCGGTGTAAACAAGCCCAAAATGTATTTTTATGCATATTATGCTTTGTAAATTCTCTACTGCATGCAAAAAAAATTAATTAATTTTTATAATACTAAGTAGTAAAAATAAAATGAAATCTGCATAATGCGATATATCCAAAATAAAAAAAGTTAAATTAAATTTGTAAAATGCTAAAGTAGCCAAAATAAGATAAATAGAATTCTGTATAATGCTATGTAGTAAAAAAAAAAAAAAAAAGGGAAAAATGATATAATACTAAGTAGCCAAAATATAAATAAAATAGGAAATCTGTGTAATACAAAGTATCGAAAATATAAACATGACACATAACACAGTATTATGTAAGTAGCTACAATTGTGTATTTTCAATAAATATGCTGCATTTGTTACTGTATGACATTGTGGAATTCAGCAACATGTAATTAAAAAAAAAAAGTACTTACAATAGGTATCAGATGCACTTTTTAATTTTTCAGTGAGCTTTTGTTTATAATATTTTATGAATGCAAAAGAAGTAAAAAAAATAATCCTCTGCAGAAATGATATAACAATACAACAGGCAAATAGTTCTGCATCCTATATAGGAACAAACACAATTAGGCAAAGCTGGCTGCAAAATTTAAAGAGCCTGTGCGACTTTTTTTTAAAGTACTGCTTGAGAGAGCCTATAATCTCTCCAGTGAACAACATGAGATCCTTACCTTTCCATAGCCAGACTGCAACTGAACTGAGTCAGACACATGTACAAAAAAAAAAAAACTGCCAGGGGATGCAAATCACACACACACTGTAAGGGACTGTCTTCAAATTGCAGGCTGGTTTGCAGGGGAAATCAGTAAGGGGCAGAGTGTAAATGTACGAATAATGAGAAATTTGACTTGTTACGTACATCAGAAGAGACAACAAAGAATAAAAAATTCAATTTTTATTTGCTTGTTATAGGTAATGGCTGTATATAAAAAAATTTTTAATCCAAGAAAATAATAATTCTTTGAGGCCTAAGAAAAAGAGTGATTTTTATTAACTGGTACCTTAAATAACCCGCTTGTGGATTGCTACCAGTGAACCCTATGATGCATTGTAGCACAGCTCTAAACCCTTCAAGATGTGAGGTAAGAGGTAAGATTCTTTAAAAGTAAATCTTTAAAAAAGTAATATATTGCAACTTGCGGTGGCTGCATTTATTTTCCTTTTCTTTATAGCTCTTAGATTGTAAGCTCCAAGGAGCAGGGCACTCCTATCCCTCTTGTATTGAACTGTATTGTTGCTGTATTATCTCCCTTTCAGGGGCGGACTGACAACTCAGGGGGCCCCCGGGCAATAGGGGATCATGGGGCCCCTGTGTCCTTGCCCAAACTCAAAAAAGCCTATGAAAAAGGCATACCAATATAAACGAAAGAAAAACATGAGAATGTCTAAACATTTGTAATTTTAACATTTTTCTGGGCAAAGTGGTGCATTATCTGACAGGAATGCAGGGGTGCCTATAATTTTGGCTATGACTGTAAATATATATATATTAATTATAGTATATTTATATATCTGAAAATTGATCAGTCCTGATCGGGGCGGACTAACAACTCATGGGGCCCCTGGGCAATAGGGGATCATGGGGCCCCTGTGTCCTTGCCCAAACTAAAAAAAGCCTATGAAAAAGGTACCAGGGGCATCTCATGGGGACCCCTACTGACCCCGGGCCCTCAGGCAGTGCCCGCGTTTCCAAATGGTCAGTCCGTCCCTGCTCCCTTTATATTGTAAAGCGCTGAGCAAACTGTATATAAATCCTGTATAATAATATATCTTTTTTAAATTCCCACCTGGTAATTATCAAATAAATGGGGTGTATTTATATAAAAAAAAAAGGGCCAAATTATTCATCCTGTGTGCACATTGTGGTGACTGCTTTTTTTTTCTTTTTTTTCATAATTTATTTTAAATGTCCACTTGGTATTTATCAGATATCACACTTTAGGGTGTATTTATAAAAAAAACAAAAAACTCTTCATCCTGTGAAATTTCATGTTTATTTGTTTTGTGCGAATACCAGCAAAATCAATGTTTCTAGGCTATTTTCCCTCCAGGTCCAATGCTCTTCATTCTTAAGAATACAACAAATCAGAAAAATAGCACATTATAGTCGCTAGATGAAACTGATGATCTTAGTAAATAAGTAGTTATTTATTAATATTATCAGCTCCAGCTAGCAGTGCCAGGACAAGATCAGCTAGAGCCCAGGGTGAACATGCTGAATTGAACCCCCCCTCCCCAAGATGTATGAGCAATATGTGTCAGCAAAAATCCCCTCTCCCCCGCAAAAACAACCAGAACTAATCTGCAAGCAAGCATGCTTACCCCCTAAGCATAAATTCCCCCTCCCAGTAAAAATCTGCCCCCTGTTGAAATCCCCTTTGCAGCACAAATATTTGCCCCCCTAACCCCTTCAGCTCAAATCCTCTCATTCCCCATATGCCCCCACCACAAATACACCACCCTCCTGAAACAGTACAATTCCTCTACCTCTCAAATTTTACCTATAAGCACAAATCCTCTCCCCCCACTCCAAATCCCCCCTCCTAGCACAAATTCTCCCCAATCCCCCATCCTAACACAAATTCTCCCAAATTTCGCCTCCTAGCACAAGTACCCCCAATCATCCCTGCTAGCACAAATCTAGCTCCCCACAAAAAATTCCCCCCCTAGCACAAATCCCCTCCCCTAACCATATTACCTTTTCTAGCACAAACCCCCCAAAATTCCCCCCTCCTAGCACAAATATTTTGACCCCATTCCCTCTCCCAAAACAAATCCCCTCAAACCACCACTCCTAGCACACCTCCCCAAATTTCCCTCATAGAACATTTCCTATCCCCTGCCTTCCCCAAATCCCCCTTAACACAAATCTCACTGCCACTTCCTTTTAGTGCCCCCCTACCTCACATGATACCACAGTGCCCAGGGCAGCCGCCCCTCCTGCCCACCCCTTCTCCAGGCCCTGCCAGCTCATGTCCATAATGCAGTATTTTCATGATTCATGCTATTCCTAGGAATAAGAACATCTGACCTGGAGAGAAAATAGACTAATCATTTTTTTTATTTTGCAGGCATTTTCACAGAGCAAATTTTTATCACACGCCAAAGTTTTCTTTTCTTTTTTCCCTTTGGAATAGGTTTATTTTTTTAATATTTTACTATATAAAGGATATATTAAACATACAGTATATTGTACACACACACATATACAGTATATATATATATATATATATATATATACACATAAACATACACACCCACACAAGTATATACAGTTGCAAGAAAAAGTATGTGAACCCCTTGGGATTACGTGGAGTTTTGCATGAATTGGGCATAAAATGTGCTCTGAACGTCATCTAAGTCACAACAATAGAAGAACACAGTCTGCTGAACATAATACTACACAAACATTAGATGTTGCCATGGTTTAATTGCACATAACATGTAAACATTCACAGTGCAGGGAGGAAAAAGTATGTGAGGCCCTAGCTTAATGACTTTTCCCAGAGCTAATTGGAGCCAGGAGTGAGCCAACCTTGACTCCAATCAGTGTGATGATATTGGATGTGTTGCTGACAGCTGTCCTGCCCTTAAAAAACACACACCTGTTTTGGGTTTACTGGTTTCTAGAAGCACTGTCTAATGTGAACCATGCCTCGCAGAAAAGAGCTCTCAGAAGACCTACCATCAAGAATTGTTGACTTGCATGAAGCTGGAAAGGGTTACAAAAGTATCTCCAAAAGCCTTGATGTTCATGTGTCCACGGTAAGACAGACTGTCTACAAATGGAGAAAGTTTCGCACTGTTGCTACTCTCCCTAGGCGTGGTCGTCCTGTAAAAATGACTGCAAGAGCACAGCGCAGAATGCTGCATGAGGTAAAGAAGAATCCCAGAGTGTCAGCTAAAGACCTACAGAAATCTCTGGCACATGCTAACATTTTTGTTGACACATCTACAATAAGGAAAACATTAAACAAGAATGGAGTACATGGGGGGACACCACGGAGGAAGCCATTGCTGTCCAAAAAGAATATTGCAACACGTTTGAAGTTTGCAAAAGAGCACCTGGATGTTCCACAGCACTACTGGCAAAATATACTGTGGACAGATGAAACCAAGATTGAGTTGTTTGGGAAGAACACACAACACTATGTGTGGAGAAAAAAAGGCACAGCACACCAACATCAAAACCTCATCCCCACTGCAAAACATGGCGGAGGGAGCATCATGGTTTGGGGCTGTTTTGCTGCCTCAGGGCCTGGACGGATTGTTGTCATTGATGAGAAAATGAATTTCAGAGTTTATCAAGACATTTTGCAGGAAATTGTACGACCATCTGTCTGCCAACTGAAGCTCCGCAGAGGACGGGTGATACAACAGGACAATGACCCAAAGCATACAAGTAATTCAACAAAACAATGGCTGCAACAGCACAGAATACGCCTTCTGGAGTGGCCCAGTCAGAGTCCTGACTTCAACCCGATTGAAATGCTGTGACATGACCTTAAGAGAGCGATTCACACCAGACATTCCAAGAATATTGCTACACTGAAACAGTTTTGTGAAGAGGAGTGGTCCAAAATTACTCCAGATCGTTGTGCAGGTCTGATCTGCAACTACAGGAAACTTTTGGTTGAGGTTATTGCTGCCAAAGGAGGGTCAACAAGTTATTAAGTCCAAAGGTTCACATACTTTTTCCTCCCTGCACTGTGAATGTTTACATGTTATGTGCAATTAAACCATGGCAACATCTAATGTTTGTGTAGTATTATGTTCAGCAGACTGTGTTCTTCTATTGTTGTGACTTAGATGATGTTCAGAGCACATTTTATGCCCAATTCATGCAAAACTCCACGTAATCCCAAGGGGTTCACATACTTTTTCTTGCAACTGTATATATATACAGTGCTCAGCATAAATGAGTACACCCCAACAGATTTGTCAGAAATCCTTTACTTTGCTTTCAGAATCAACATTTTCTATGGGACACTATACTATAAAATACTTCCTGAAAGGTGGGCCATTGATTGCAAACAAGATTTGTTAATTCTTTCAAGACCATGTTGCAGGAATGAATACACCCCAATGAAAGTCTTAGGAACAAAGCTAACTTTTAGACAACACAATCCTATTTAACAAGAATTCAACTACGTCAGTCTAATTATTCATTAAACAGGTGTCCAGCAGATAGTTGAGTATAAAAGGGTGTTACTTAACAAAGAAAACCCCTTCCCATTTCATGCTGTCAGCAATGGCACCACATGGAAGAGTTAAGTCACAAGTCCTGAGTAAGAAAATTGTTTCTTTACACAAGAAAGGTGAAGGCTACAAGAAGATCAGCAAAGCTTTACTTAGTCAGAATACTGTAGCAAAAGTGATACAAAAATTTAACAAAGATGGAACTGCAACCATCTCACAGAGACATCCACGGAAATCAACACCTTGACAGAAGTGTCTTCTGGTAAGTGTTTAAGAAAATCGCCATGCAAATTCACTGCAGTTAGCTAAAGAATTAGAAAGCCAAGCTGGGGTGATTGTTTCACGTAACACAATATGGCATGCACTGCAGAGGAATGGCATGCATGGGTGTCGTCCACGAAGGAAGACTCTCCTAAAGCCCATGCACAAAAAAGCCTGCCTAGAATTTGCCAGGAATTGATGGCTTTAAAACTGTATGGCATTGCAAAGGTGAGGAGTATGAGGAAAAATGCATTGTGCCTACAGTGAAACATGGTGGTGGCAGTGTTCTTCTGTGGGGCTTCATGAGTGCTGCTGGTGTCGGGGAGCTGCATTTCATTGATGGTATCATGAATTCACAGATGTACTACTCTATATTAAAAGAGAAGATGCTACCATCACTCCATGCTCTTGGTCGTTGTGCACCTTTCCAACATGATAATGATCCAAAACACACATCTAAGGCTACTGATGCATTTCTGTAGAATAACAGGGTGAAAGTGATTCAGTGGCTAAGTATGTCTCCTTAACTGAACCCAATCGAACACTTATGGGGAATTCTAAAGAGACAAGTTGAGCATCATTCTCCATCCAGCTTCCTGGCTCTAAAAGAGGTCTTTCTTGAAGAGTGGAAAAAGGTAGATGTTGCAATATCTCGCCAACTTGATCAATCAATGCCTAGAAGACTTGGTGCTGTCCTTACGAATCATGAAGGTCATACAAAATACTAGATGGAGTAGTTTTTGTTGTGGGGTGTATTTATTTTTGCATCAACTAATTTGAGTAAAACTGAAGATTTTGTAATCTAAGTTATATTATTAACCTTACTTTCATGTACATTTGCAAGAAAAAGTATGTGAACCCCTTGGGATTATGTGGAGTTTTGCATGAATTGGGCATAAAATGTGCTCTGAACGTCATCTAAGTCACAACAATAGAAGAACACAGTCTGCTGAACATAATACTACACAAACATTAGATGTTGCCATGGTTTAATTGCACATAACATGTAAACATTCACAGTGCAGGGAGGAAAAAGTATGTGAGGCCCTAGCTTAATGACTTCTCCTAGAGCTAATTGGAGCCAGGAGTGAGCCAACCTTGACTCCAATCAGTGTGATGATATTGAATGTGTTGCTGCCAGCTGTCCTGCTCTTAAAAAACACACACCTGTTTTGGGTTTACTGGTGTCAAGAAGCACTGTCTGATGTGAACCATGCCTCGCAGAAAAGAGCTCTCAGAAGACCTACGATCAAGAATTGTTGACTTGCATAAAGCTGGAAAGGGTTACAAAAGTATCTCCAAAAGCCTTGATGTTCATGTGTCCACGGTAAGACAGACTGTCTACAAATGGAGAAAGTTTAGCACTGTTGCAACTCTCCCTAGGCGTGGTCGTCCTGTAAAAATGACTGCAAGAGCACAGCGCAGAATGCTGCATGAGGTAAAGAAGAATCCCAGAGTGTCAGCTAAAGACCTACAGAAATCTCTGGCACATGCTATCATTTTTGTTGACACATCTACAATAAGGAAAACATTAAACAAGAATGGAGTACATGGGAGGACACCACGGAGGAAGCCATTGCTGTCCAAAAAGAATATTGCAGCACGTTTGAAGTTTGCAAAAGAGCACCTGGATGTTCCACAGCACTACTGGCAAAATATACTGTGGACAGATGAAACCAAGATTGAGTTGCTTGGGAAGAACACACAACACTATGTGTGGAGAAAAAAAGGCACAGCACACCAACATCAAAACCTCATTCCCACTGTAAAACATGGCGGAGGGAGCATCATGGTTTGGGGCTGCTTTGCTGCCTCAGGGCCTGGACGGATTGTTGTCATTGATGGGAAAATGAACTCCAGAGTTTATCAAGACATTTTGCAGGAAAACGTACGACCATCTGTCCACCAACTGAAGATCCGCAGAGGATGGGTGATGCAACAGGACAATGACCCAAAGCATACAAGTAATTCAACAAAACAATGGCTGCAACAGCACAGAATACGCCTTCTGGAGTGGCCCAGTCAGAGTCCTGACCTCAACCCAATTGAAATGCTGTGGCATGACTTTAAGAGAGCGATTCACACCAGACATCCCAAGAATATTGCTACACTGAAACAGTTTTGTGAAGAGGAGTGGTCCAAAATGACTCCAGATCGTTGTGCAGGTCTGATCTGCAACTACAGGAAACGTTTGGTTGAGGTTATTGCTGCCAAAGGAGGGTCAACCAGTTATTAAGTCCAAAGGTTCACATACTTTTTCCTCCCTGCACTGTGAATGTTTACATGTTATGTGCAATTAAACCATGGCAACATCTAATGTTTGTTTAGTATTATGTTCAGCAGACTGTGTTCTTCTATTGTTGTGACTTAGATGACTTCAGAGCACATTTTATGCCCAATTCATGCAAAACGCCACGTAATCCCAAGGGGTTCACATACTTTTTCTTGCAACTGTAATGAGCTAAACAAATGTTCTACAAAAGTCAGCTTTGTCAAAATGTTGGAAATTGTTCTTGTGTTCATTGAGATATTGATTAAAACCTTAATTTTCAAAAGGGGTATACATATATATTATATATAAGTACAATTCAATATAAGCAATTGTTTCATACTGTGTTATCAAATATTTATATGGCATAAGGATATTTCTAAAATATTTGAACTATAGGAAAAGCTTTTTTATTTCATTTTGGATAGAGTAAGAGAGGGTTATAACCCCTTTCAGATTTTTTTTGCCATTTGTGTCTCATTGTGGAGATTTACCTTCCCTTCTTGTCCATTGGTCAAACCAAGAAGTGAGAGAAAATCCCTGCAAATTAGAGTAATCCATTGGAGTCACGGAGTGTGAAATCATTGCACACCGGCACGGACCACGGCTATCTTGTTGCTTGGCAACTTTGTATTGATATGCTGGTTTTTATACTGAAGAATGTAAGTGCATTACTGTGAATAAATTATGATTTGCAGTTTTACTACACTATGAACTATGAGCTGGCGTTGTTCTTCTCTGTGTTGTTTGTTGCCCTGAGAGAGATTTAGTATGCAAGAGACTGGAATCAGGAGAAGTACTGCACACAAAGAGGACTAGTTGAGTATGCTTGGCATTGTTTGGGCACGAAAACTGTGCTATCTGACCAATTCTTAGGGTGGTCAAATCCTTTTGTAAAAGACTGTGATTTGGTGGATGGTGAAGGATTTTTCTGTCTATGCTTTTCTTTCCAAGTACCGGCACTTGAAGAACTATGAGGACTTTGCACGGACTAAATATTTGATTATTTTGTGTGGATTTGCACTCTTCCTAATCCACTATTGATGGGGCTGCACTTTCTTGATATTATATGATGTATTTTGCCTATTCAATGTGCTAATTGCTTTTTTATTCTTATTTTATGATACCTGAGTGCATGTGTTTTGGATATATACTAATCCCTTGGGGCCCCCAGGTCATCAGAACTAGTGTCTCCATTGGAAGATTTTCCCTCTATTACTTTTCTGAAGACAACCCAAAATTTGCTGATGCTTGGTGACTTGGTCTGACATATTAGCATTCAATCGCTGTTGCTGATACATAAACATTTTGCAGTAATAAAATCATTAATAAATTAGGAATTAAAATTTGGTTTAAATGGAAGATGGAATGTCAGTTGGGGGATCATTGGTTAAGAGTCTGATACCACTGAGTATATTTAAAGCATTGCTCTACAGATTGTTATTCATCCCCACCTGATAGACTGACCGCCATCCATTCAAGTGCTTATTGTTGCTTATTGTTCTCAAACTAACAAACTGTTCATTGTTTTTCTTATATTGTCCCATTTGGCCAAATATTGGGGCCACTCTTACTGTTAACTATGTTCTCACATCAAAATTAAAAAGTAAAAATCAAATATGATCACCTACTGTTAACTCCAGTTACCTAAAGAGAGACTTCATCCATAACTGTTGTTTTAAGATAAAGTGTGGAAGGGTTAGAGCCTCTGACATGTTTTTAGAGCCATGTTCACATCTGGAAGATATCCCCTAATTTCCGGTTTTGGTCACACCCAGTGTTCCACAAGACAGGAAAAAGGAGTCAAAGGCACTACAGACATCAGAAATAGGACAGAGGCTTTAACCTTTTTGGCAGGATGGCTGCAAAAGAATATGTACACATGTGCCAATATACAGAACAAGGGTCTTTGACAGCAGGTTAAATGGACACAGCTGTTCCCTACATCCTTAATCTATTTTTTATTGTTTTCCCTTTGCTGACCTTTCTTGTCTCTGGGTTCTTCTCTGCTCTGACCTCCTGTTGTTACCTGGTTGATTCTGACCTTAGTTTATCTGCTTGTTGCTGACCTCAATTTGCTTCTTGACCACATTCTGTTGATTACCTGTTGCTGAACTTATCTTGCTTCCTTACAATGATTCTGTTGATTACCTATTGCTGACCTTGGCTTCCTCCCTGAACACAATCCTGATGATTACCTGTCTTGGACTTTGGCTTGCTTCCTGACCAGGATTCTGCTGATTAAGCGTTGATGATTTGCTGATTTTTGTTACTGACCATGGCTTGCTTCTTCACCACTATCCTGATGAATACCCATTGCTGAACTTGGCTTGCTTCCTGACCATGATCCTAATATCTTTACATTGCTGACGTTGGCTTGCCTCCTTACTACAAGTCTGCCTTCCTTCCTGCTTAATATCTGCCTTTCTGGTTCTCAATCATTGACTACATCAGACTCTGCCTCCAGCCTGTCATGGTTTCTGGTGCCCTTGACAGTTGTTGTTTCAGTCTGCACTGCTGTGTTATCTTTACCCAGTTTTCTAGTGATCTCTTCAACAGTCTACAGTAGTACCCCTCTGCCATGTTATCTACCAGTAGAGATCACCTGTGGACTGGACTCTTGGTGCCACTTTGTGATCTTTCCCTCACTGTCACCTCCAAAGACCGAGGTTCCCCTGAATGGAGCCAAATGAATGATAGTGGATTCTCACTGCACTAAAACTGCAGGTTCTAGTGCAAGTTAATGTATTCTATGAGAGAGGCCCAGGTTATTCATACAGCCTTTACAGATCCTGTTTTCTACCTGGTGTAACCACTGGAGGGGCTTGTTACCAGTCCTAGAGTGGTATCTGAAGGCTTTAATTATACAGTTGGCAGATATATTCAACTGGTTGTCTCCGAAGGGCCTCTTACATTTGCTATCCCTTCAAGGTCCCCAATGTGTTGTAGGGGGCTTTGGTGTTTTGTGTCTGGGAATTACTGACTTCACATGTGTAATCATCCTGCACATTCCCTGAAGAAACAGTATATGTGTACTGTGAAATGTATTGAATTCTGTTCCTATCGGATAATCCAGCCATCAAAAACAGGAAAGGGTTTCTGTACAATGTATTGTATTACTATAAGCAGTACTTGCAATGCTTTAATGCTTTTTTCTATTTATATGAAATAAAAAGATGGTCTATACCTTTTTAAAAAAAATTGTTGTGCACATCTAATTGAAGTGGCACCTGAAGTCCAAACTGACATATTTTTGGCATGTGTTACAATTTTTGATAGGGATGTAATGCAAGAAAAGGATGATGGTCAGTCCAAGGTTTACTATCAACATACAAGAAAAAGCCAATGCATTTCAGGGGGTTCAATGTTCCCCCTTATTCAGGGCTTAAATGCAGATAGTAATTAGGGAGAATACTGGACATGCAAATAAACAATCTTAAATAAATAATAAATCCAGCCTGACTGAGCTTGAGAGGATTTGCATAGAAGAATGGCAGAAACCCCCCAATCCAGGTGTGCACAGCTTGTCCCATCAAACCCAAAAAGACTTGAGGCTGTAATTGCTGCCAAAGGTGCTTCAAGTACTGAGTCAAGGGTCTGAATATCTAAGTACATGTGATATTTCAGTTTTTTCTTGTTAATAAATTCACAGACTTTTCTAAAATTCTGTTTTCACTTTGTCATTATGGGGTAGTGAGTGTAGATTAATAAGAAAAAAATTAATTTAAACAATTGTAGTATCAGGTTGCAAGCTACATAACATAAAAGTGAACAGGGTCAAACTTTATGAATCTATTTGTCAGGGATGCGGGTGTGACCAGAAGTGTGTGGACTGACACAGGGAAACGTAGGCTTCAGATATAGTAAATAATATAATTTATTGAGACTAACAATACAAATATAAATGCAGTGCACCAAACCCCAAGGTAACGCAAATACATACAACAAGGTGAAACAAACCCAAACCTAAACTGATATAGATACACAGGTACATACACATATAGAGCACAACATAGTCAGGCAGGCCGGGTCGATAACTATCGGGCAGGTAGGTACAGGAGGAGAAGGCAGGGAGAATGGTCAGGGTCACAAGCCAGGGATCAAACAGGAGAAGTCAGCAGAGGTCAGGATCAGGCAAGGTCGGCAACAAGTCAGGCAGAAACAGGAACAGGAATGCAGGTTACAAGATACAGGGGCCCATGGAAAAACACACACCAAGGCCCTGACTGTGAGTCTGGCCATTCCTTAAATACAACCCCTGCAATCAGCTTCAGGTGTTTTGGCTGACTGCAGGGGTGAGTCTCTGATTGCTGAGAGCACCCGCTGGCCAGCCCTGGTACTGCAGCCCACAAGGCAGGTGAGTCCCAAGTCCATTCCTGACACTACTGTATAATTAGTATTATTTTGTAAAGTGGGCAGGGATAAAAAAAACCTCTTTAGGATCTACCTGCCTCAGTAACACTCATGCCCCTAACATCTTGTCCCAGTGCCACAGGGACAGACAGATGAATGGAGCTGCCTACAATGGTATCATCAATAGCAATACAATCCTGATAGATTTTCTAACTTTCATTGTAGTCTATAGTGGACCCCTGACCTAAATATCTATTGTAGAAAAATTTTGTAGACCTGTTACCAGGGGCGGACTGACCATTTGGAAACTCTGGCACTGCCTGAGAGCCCGGGGTCAGTAGGGGGCCCCATGAGATGCCCCTGGTACCTTTTTCATAGGCTTTTTTGAGTTTGGGCAAGGACACAGGGGCCCTATGATCCCTATTGCCCGGGGGCCCCATGAATTGTCAGTCCGCCCCTGCCTGTTAACCTCTTGCAGTTTCAAAATCTAAGCATTGCTACCCACATCCAGAAAGACTAGAGCACAAAAAAACTAAACCTTGGAACATTATATTTTCTCAGATTGAAAGATCTACCAGAATCTGTTGTCAATTTATTGTTTTTTTTCCCCTCATTATGTTGTTCACGGATATGCAAGCCAAGTCTTGGGAATGAGCATGAGGAAAGCTGAAAATAGAGGTTGTTATCATACAACATAACATTTTCATTAAAGAAATAATTCCGTATTAATTCTCTGTACATGGAATAATAATTCTCATAAACATGAACATTTTTCTAAGAACAGTTAAGCTACATTACCAGGCACAAGCCCAGCGCTGAACAACCCTTGACCTCACTAATTTCCTAGGCACAGAACATGGCTCTGATCATTCCTGGCCATTAAAGTAGATGTAAACCTTAACTGAATGACATTTAGGCTTTGTTCATATATGCCATCAGGGGGATGGTAAAACCAGGTGGCTGAGCTGCAGTCTTACTAGCCTCCAACCACTCACCTGAATACTGACATGCAGCTGCTTAAATTGGAACTGAACTCTTAAAAGTGAATTAGTTCTTCTTTAACGCCCCCATTTCTTTTTTCTATTTCTATCCGATCATCTCTATGGTCTAAGAAACCAGAAGCGATGAGCATTTAATCACTTCCTGTTTTGTGGTTGTAAACAAACCCTTAAAAAAAGCATCAGATCATGCCGTTCTTGGTAAGATCAGAAGCTTTTAAGGGCAGAAGAGATCTGGGGTCTAATAGACCCCACATCTGTCAGTAAAGAGTACCTGTCACTGCCTATTGCTGTCACAGCGGATAGTTATATTCCATGTGATAATACTAAAAGTGACCGAAAAAAAAAATTAAAGGGACAGTGTAAAAATATTTAAAAAAAAAATTTAAAGCACATCCCTCCCACTGTGCTCTCGAACAAAGGTGAGCGCAAGCATTTGTTCTGCATGCATACGTAGTGATCGCACCATACATTTGAGATATCACCACGAAAGTCAGATCAAAGACAGTAATTCTAGCACCAGACTTCCTGTGTAAATCCAAAGTGTAAAGGCTTTTAAAGCATTGCCTAAAATAAAATGTATGTTATTTGTCGCCGTTGCACGGGCGTGCACAGTTTTAAAGCTTCACATGTTTGCTATCTATTTACTTGGTATAACATCATCATTTATATTTTACCAAACAATTGGGTATTATATTGTGTTTTTGTGCATTGATATTTAAAAAGTGTGTTTTTCTCATTTTTAAAGTGTGTTTGAAAAACCACTGCGCAAATACCGCGTGACATAAAAGATTAGAACAGCCACCATTTCATTCTCTAAGGCCTCTGCTTTACAAAACTATATAATGTTTGGGGGTTCTAAGTAATTTACTAACCAAAAATACTGATTTTTAGATGTAAACAAAAAGTGTCAGAAAAGGCCTGTCTTAAAGTAGTTAAAGAGAACTATAGGTAAGCAAGAAAAAAAATTAGAGGTGGTGGGGGGAAGTTGACACATGCCGCAGCCATAATACTTTGCTCTTGAATGCAGAAAAAAATAAATATGTCGCATTCAGCAGGTGTTACCATCACCAAACGTGCCCTGTGCAAGTCTATAGGGCGGCAAAGTACAGATTAAATCAGGCAATGAGAGGTAACATATTGCCTTCTTACCACCAGTCAAATGCCTATAGAAATCCACCATGAATTAACCTTTAGTATGTATATCATGACGGCCCCCTGACACTGTCAATTGGATGACGAAACGCGTTGGATAGAGCTTCGGCGTGTGACGTCATCACGTTTTTTGGAGGGACAGCAGCCATTTTATTGGTTGGAAACTTAATACAAATGCTGGTAACCATCCATAACAATGTACGAGTAACTTGAAATTAAACAGGGTGAATTCATTACTCAAATACTATACTACGAGTGGCTTTTTTCTTTTATCCTTTACTTAAATATTGGACGAGAGTATTCTTTTAGGACCAACAGATCCTTAAAGGAGAAGGTTGATATCAACCTGGATGAGGACTGCCGATTCCATGATTCATATGTTCATCTCCCATTGGAGTTGCCTATATTGATGTAATTCAGTCAGAATTTCTGGTAAGGGGCTGAACCATTCGGGTGTCCTGGTGATGGTGGATCGTGAGAATATTTTTGGGACTTTTATAAATTGGAACTTTTTATGTTTTATTGGATTTTTTGTTTTTGTGATTAGCGCTGCACTTTTTTATATTTTGTATTATTATGTTTATTGACTAATGTGAGAGCTGCTTTTCTATGTTATTCATTTAGTTTAGTTACCTAAGAGCAGGTTTTTTGTTTTTTGATGTATATCATGGAAAATTGCCTTTAATATTCAATAAAATTCAAATTTTTTTTTTCATATCCTTTGGGACATCTCAATTCAGTGATCTCCCGGAGTCACTTCCTGTCTACATGAGCTCTGAGGAAGGGGTCTTGTACCCCGAAACGCGTTAACCTTCCAACCATGTGGTATACTATAAGATGACATCACCTGTGGCTGGAGTTGTTGCTGTGTGATATGCCTACTATTTTTTATGTTTGTGAGTATGTAATAATTTTTAACTGAATAAATATCTATGGTGGTTCGCTAGGAGCTTGCGCCCTCTTGTGTATTTTTGTAGGTGACAACATGAGAACACCCTGTCACCCTGTAACAGGGAGTGGCTGAAGACCTTCATGGCAGGATTATCTGGTATTATTTTATTGAAGATTTTATAATATTGAAAATCTTTTGAAATTACATTATTGTGTTAAAGCTTACATGAAATTTTATTCATTGGGTGTGTGTATCCTTGAAAAAAAAAATCATTCTGTACCAATTTTTTGGTCATGTAATAATAATTCTCCTTAAAGCTCATGAAGGTTTTTTCTAAAAAGTTGTGTCACCAGGCACAAGTTGAGAGCTGTATATTACGTTCCCTCTCTTCGCTAGGTTCTCAGACACAGAACATGGCTCTGATCGTTCCTGGCTATGAAGCACTTTGGGATCAACGGGTCATCCTCTGATCTTGGTGTTTTTGAGATGTGTTTATTTTTAACTCAGGAAATATAAATTGCTTTTAATCATGCCACATGCTGAGTCGTGATGTTGATTTTTTATTTTTGCTTCTACAGCTGTGTAAAGTCCTGTGTTGGTTGTGACAGAACAGATCTGCTTTCTGATTTCTTTTTTTTCCATGTTGATTTCAAGAAACACATGGGTTGCACTTGAAAACAGCATATTTAAGAGCCAACTTCATGTTTCTAAGATTCAAAAACTAATTTTCCAGAAGACTTGAACATTAAAAAAATGCAGCTCTGGCTGCAATACTCATCACCTCTCCAGCGTGGCTCCCCCCGCGGCGGACTCAACTGCTCTGTGTTATAAGAAAGACAGGAGAGGGCAGCAGACTAAGTGCGATATATATGTGTACACTTTTATTTTGAAATAGACAATTGGCAAGTCACTTGGTATAAACTTGTAAAGAGCATGTCTCCTTCATCACATATACAAGAATAGCAGTGAGGTTCTGGGTGTGCAGTCGGTAGTCAGAGCACTGTGGAAGCCACCAGCTGAATGATTAGATGCTAGAAACTGAAGCTGAAAGTCCAAGAACCAAGATGGAAAGCATGGAAGGTGCAAGACCAGACGTGACATCACCCTAAAGAGCATGTCTCCTTCATTACATATACAAGAATAGCAGTGAGCTTCTGAGTGTGCAGTCGGTAGTCAGAGCACTGTGGAAGCCACCAGCTGAATGATTAGATGCTAGAAACTGAAGCCGGAAGTCCCAGAACCAAGATGGAAAGCATGGAAGGTGCAAGGCCAGACGTGACATCACCCTAAAGAGCATGTCTCCTTCATTACATATACAAGAATAGCAGTGAGCTTCTGGGTGTGCAGTCGGTAGTCAGAGCACTGTGAAAGCCATCAGTTGAATGATCAGATGCTAGAAACTGAAACTGGAAGTCCCAGAACCAAGATGGAAAGCATGGAAGGTGCAAGACCAGACGTGACATCACCCTAAAGAGCATGTCTCCTTCATCACATATACAAGAATAGCAGTGAGCTTCTGGGTGTGCAGTTGGTAGTCAGAGCACTGTGGAAGCCACCAGCTGAATGATTAGATGCTAGAAACTGAAACCGGAAGTCCCAGAACCAAGATGGAAAGCATGGAAGGTGCAAGACCAGACGTCACATCACCCTTAGGATGGCTGGAAGACAAGGGGCGTGGTTACGTGTTTTGGAGCACGGCTGCCCCTTTTCTCAAACCTAGAGGTTTGATAAAGGAGCAGCCATGCTTAGAAATACGTAACTACACTCCTTGTCTTGCAGTCCTCCTAAGGGTGACATCATCTTTATTTGTGCCTTCCATGCATTCCACTATGTCTTCTGCGATGTGACCATTCTTCAACAAAGATATGGACATATTTGATGATCCGTGGTGTGCTGACTAATATGTGCATTTGATCTACGATGTTTACAGTTTCAGCTGGTTGTTGCTGCAGCATGCCTTAACTCCTAAAGGTTTATCCAGGAAAGTGTGCAGTGGGAATATCGATACCATCTTGATTCTGGGACTTCCAGTTTCAGTTTCTCACATCAAATCGACTGGCTGGCAGACTCTACAGTGCCCTGATTGTTGACTGCACACCCAGAAGCTCACTGCTGTCTTTGTATATGTGATGAAGGAGATATGCTTATTATCAAGTGAGTTGATAATTGTCTATTTTAAGAGTTTACGCTCATACTACACTTAATCTGGCACCCTCTTCTGTCTTTCTTATGTTCTCTCCAGAGATCACTTCACTCTCATTGAGGAGCAACCACTAGCGTTTGTAGACACGTTTTATGGACTTTTCATGGACTATAACATTCTTTTACATTGTTCCCATTGTTATTGTGATTATTACTTTTTTTTAGTGTATTAAGCCATTTCTGATAAAATCTGGTTGGGCTACAGCTCCTGCTGGTGCTATTTATCTCATTCTGTGCTGCTCTGTGTCTTCAAATAGTAGTCTGCCAGCAGGTTTATTAATCTGCAGTTTCTCCTTTCTCTGTCTAGTCACAATCTGTGAAAGGAATATAACCTGTTACTTAACCATTTCACATCACTTCCTGGTTGCTCCAAGTTAGGATTATGGTGTGGTGTTGTTTTTCAGGGGTTGGTCTTGACCCCTTAGTTCCAGTGAAGGGAAATCTGAAGGCGTCAGCATACCAAGACATTTTGGATAATTTCATGCTCCCAACTTTGTGGGAACAGTTTGGGGATGGCCCCTTCTTTTTCCAACATGTCTGCGCACCAGTGCACAAAGCAAGGTCCATAAAGACATGGATGAGCAAATTTGGGGTGGAGGAACTTGACTGGCCTGCACAGTCCTGACCTCAACCTGATAGAACACCTTTGGGATGAATTAGAGCGGAGACTGTGAGCCAGGTCTTCTCGTCTGACATCAGTGCCTGACCTCACAAATGTGCTTCTGGAAGAATGGTCAAACCTTATAGCTGCAAAGGGCGGGCCAACTCAATATTGAACCCTACGGACTAAGACTGGGATGCCATTAAAGTTCACGTGTGTGTAAGGGCAGGTGGCTCAATACTTTTATAGTGTATATACTGTCTGCAGTCAGGAAGAGGTGAAAGTTCACCTGTGCCTAGACTATTGGCATTAAAGTTTTACAAAGTCTTAACAAGCATTAAAGGAACTTAAAAACAAGTCCTCATTACCTCTGTAGCTGCAGGGATTGTGAAGCAATTCATCTTCAAAAGATCGGAACACAAACTTTGAATTGAGACTAGTCAGTTTCCAACAGCCTACAAACACACTGGTTAGTGTTAACCTGAAAGCAATGCACTCTGATCGCTTCCAGGTTCAAAGCTGTGATTTCCCTGGTACAATCAATAAAAATAAAAAATATGTTAAAGCCCTCCCTCCCAACCCCCAAGTACACACACATATGAACATAAATGTATATGTAAGTCTAGGGTCATCATTCACAGGTACCTATACATTGATCAGCTGTACATGTTTTCAAAGTGTAGTTTATGGACAATTTGGGGTACTGTAGTTTCATAGGCACAGACAATTGTAAGGCTTGACATGTTTGGTAATTATTTACTCTGCTTAACCTCATCTGTTATAGTTTAGAAAAATGGATGTTAATACATAATTACATAGTTTAAAAGGTAAAAAGAAAAAGGTCCATCCAGTTCAACCTATGTGTGTGTGTGTGTGTTCGTGGGAAGACTAAAATTAATTTAAAGTGAAACTAAACCCTCATCTCCTTTGCAGAAAAGAAAGCTGTCATCTTAGCCTCTATTGATCTGCACTAACTTTAGGGCTTCACATGTGATCAGTTATGGCAATAGCCATTTGATGGTTTGACAGTTTGGTTGATAGTACAAATAAATGCTACAGTTATCATTCACGGCATGCCTTGAATGTAGCTGATTTGGAAAACAGTTAAATCGATGGGTTTAGTTCTGCTTGAAAGTGGTTGTAAACCTCAGACATGAAATATGAACAAAACATATCCCTCTATAATGTGAACTTGTCTCAATCGAAAGCACTAAGTGTAAATTCTGTGTGTTGCTTCGTTCCTCTACTATCAGCATGAATCATTTCTAACATGTTTTCCTGACACCAAGAGAAAAATGGTGACAGGGGAGGGACCTCCAGCAGGCTGACAGCTTCAGCTCTGTTCCTGTGAGCTGTGTGAAAGGGAGTGTGCCTCTTCCCTCCAATCAGCTCTCAGAGCTCTCCTCACTGAGCTCTGCAGTGTGTAATTTTATCTCTCCCCCTGTTTTCTGAACTCTCAGACATGCTTTACAATTTCCTAGCACCCAGATGAAGCCCCCCTGTCTCCTAAACTGTAAATGTTTCTTACTAATAAATGTGAATACCTTTCCACTAATTCCA
This sequence comes from Staurois parvus, assembly GCF_062004578.1. Lineage (NCBI taxonomy): Eukaryota > Metazoa > Chordata > Amphibia > Anura > Ranidae > Staurois > Staurois parvus. Next base: position 1,974,266 of record NW_028318388.1, on the reverse strand, counting down.
ATACCCTGGCAACCTTGTTTCTTTCATGTGCATGGATTGAATCCTTCCCAGATCTGTTTCTCAGGAACTGCGGAAGTCCTTTGCCTTTCATTTGGCCATTGCATTCCACAGTGTTGGACTCTTTTGGACCTTTGTCTGTATGAGCTTGTACTTTGAAAGCTGGAATATTTATGTGATTTTGTACATATCCACTGTTTGGGGTTTACTCGTGTTTCCTAGCCTGAGATCTCCTGGCTTTTTAGTGGCGTAAAACTGTCCCCTCAATGGAGCACACCTGTCTGCTGGTTGGAGCCCCAAGTTATGGCCAAATCTGTAAAGGCTGTGCTCTTCTGTACACACAACTTGTTGGTCTCTGGCAAGTCCAGGAGGCTTCCTCCTTCACAAAGCTCTTTGAAGCCTATGAACTCTGGAACCCACTCTGAGAATACCAACCACAGTTCCCCACTCAGCATGAACATTTTGGAGCCCCTCACTCTGCATTCACCAAAACCTTGTTTGCTTTCCACATTTACACAGTGGCAGAGCCTAGCACTGTCTATATATATATATATATATATATATATATATATATATATATAAGCATATCACTGAAGAGAGGAAGGTTCATAGGCATAGGTGGACCATACACCCTTTCTGTTATGTACCCCCACAGTTAAAAAAAATTGCAGGGAGACTTCATTTTCATGGAAGATGGACAGCACCATTCCAGGATGATGGATTGGAAGAGGTGGTCAACAAGATCTTGTTCATCATCTTTGGCCTCCCAGGTCACCAGACCTTATCCCCTGCAATTTTTGGGGTACATAAAAGAAAGAGTGTTTGTCCCACCTATGTCTGTTACTCTTTAAGATCTGGGACATCGAATTGTTCAAGCTGTGAACTCAATAACTAGCAACCAGTTTATTCGTGTGTGGCAAGAAATAGTCTACATTGTTGATGTTTGTCGCTCATATAGAGTACATACAACCTCAAGGACCATAAAACTTTGAACCTTCCTCTCTTCAGTGATGTACAGAATGTGCTCCTATCCCTTACAGCTTATTTGAAAGAAAAAGTTTAAATCTGTTCTATCTTTTTGAATAACCCTGCATAAATATTTATACACAGTATATATATACATACAGTGGGGATCGAAAGTTTGGGCACCCCAGCTAAAAATTTGTATTAATGTGCATAAAGAAGCCAAGGAAAGATGGAAAAATCTCCAAAAGGCATCAAATTACAGATTAGACATTCTTATATTATGTCAACAAAAGTTAGATTTTATTTCCATCATTTACACTTTCAAAATAACAGAAAACAAAAAAATGGCGTCTGCAAAAGTTTGGGCACCCTGCAGAGTTAATATCTTGTACTGCCCCCTTTGGCAAGTATCACAGTTTGTAAACGCTTTTTGTAGCCAGCCAAGAGTCTTTCAATTCTTGTTTGAGGTATCTTTGCCCATTCTTCCTTACAAAAGTCTTCCAGTTCTTTGAGATTTCTGGGCTGTCTGTCACGCACTGCTCTTTTAAGGTCTATCCATAGATTTCAATTATGTTGAGGTCAGGAGATTGTGAAGGCCATGGCAAAACCTTCAGTTTACGCCTCTTGACGTAATCCCCCGTGGATTTCCAGGTGTGTTTAGGATCATTATCCATTTGTAGACGCCATGCTCTCTTTAACTTCAGCTTTTTCACAGATGGCATCAAGTTACCATCCAAAATTTGCTGAAATTTTATTGAATCCATTTTTCCTTCTACTTGTGAGATGTTCCCTGTGCCACTGGCTGCAACACAACCCCAAAGCATGATTGATCCAACCCCATGCTTAACAGTTGGACAGAGGTTATTTTCATTAAATTCTGTGCCCCTTCTTCTCCAAACATACCTTTGCTCATTCCAGCCAAAAAGTTCAATTTTAACCTCCACAGAACTTGTTTCCAAAATGCATCAGGCTTGTCTATATGTTCATTTGCAAAGTTCAAACAATGATTTTAGTGGTGAGGACGTAGAAGAGGTTTTCTTCTGATGACTCTTCCATGAAGACCATATTTGTACAAGTATCTCTTTATAGTGGAATAGTGTACCACAACTCCAGTGTCTGCCAGATCTTTCTGGAGGGATCGTGCAGTCAAACGTGGGTTTTGAATTGTTTTTCTCACAATCCTGCGAGCTGTTCTGTCTGATATTTTTCTTGGTCTTCCAGATCTTGCTTTAACTTCCACTGTTCCTGATGACTGCCATTTCTTAATGACATTCCGAGCAGAGGATATTGACATCTGAAAACGCTTTGCTATCTTCTTATAGCCTTCTCCAGCTTTGTGAGCGTCAACTATTTTCAGTTTCAGTTTTCTAGACAACTGCTTAGAAGAACCCATGCTGATTGTTGGGGCAAGGTCAGATGAGTCTGGGCATTTAAAACCTTTGAGATTGACATCACCTGGTCTTCCCAGATGATGATTGAGAACAATCCATGACACTGGCAGGTCTCAGCTTGGCAAAGGGGGCAGTGCATGCTATAAATTCTGCAGGGTGCCCAAACTTTTGCAGACGCCATTTTTTTGTTTTCTGTTATTTTGAAAGTGTAAATGATGGAAATAAAATCTAACTTTTGTTGACATATTATAAGAATGTCTAATCTGTAATTTGATGCCTTTTGGAGATTTTTCCATCTTTCCTTGGCTTCTTTATGCACATTAATACAAATTTTTAGCTGGGGTGCCCAAACTTTCAATCCCCACTGTATATATATATCAGGGGCAGACTGACAACTCATGGGGCCCCCGGGCAATTGGGGATCATGGAGCCCCTGTGCCCTCGCTCACACCCAAAAATGCCTGTGAAAAAGCCAATGAAAGGTACCAGGGGCATCTCATGGGGCCCCGTACTGACCCCGGGCCCTCGAGCAGTACGCTAGTGCTCGAATGGTCAGTCCGCCCCTGATATATGTATATATATATATATATATATATATATGGCTTGAAATGTTCCCTCATCACAAGAGGGTGGAACAATACACATAATTTTGAATAGTGAAAGCCTGTAAAGTGTCTGTTGTATGTGTGTTTATTTTCCTTGCGATTTGTATGTTATTTGCAGCACTGTAAGAACTTAAACACAGCCTACACACCACATTTTTGAAAATGAGAGGTTAGAGAATTGAGCAGTGATCATCATCTGACTTGATATTCTGTTTTCATACTGATCCTGCAATGAACAGATTTGTAACCAATGATAAAGCTTGGGTCCACTATTATCCATCTGAGACAACAATCAAAAAAATGGAACATTGCAGTTCACCACCTCCAAAGAAATCAATGTCCTTACAGTCAGCTGGAAAAGTGATGGCCTCTATTTTGTGGGATTGTAAAGGCATATTGATGGTAGATTTCCTTCCAAAAAGCCAGCCCATAAATGGACAAAATTATGCTACATTGCTAACCCACCTTCGTGAGAAAATAAAATCCAACAGGCCTGGGATGCTGAACAAAGCAGGGTTGTACCACCAGGACAATGCTTGGCCACCATTGCAATGGAAACAATTCTTTAGTGTGGCTTAGAATTAATATCTCACCCACTATATTCATCAGATCGAGCACCTTCAGACTCCCTTCTCTTCCTGAAGCTCAAAAGCCATCTCAGTGGAACCATATTTTTTTCAACAGAGGAGGTTATACATGCTGTAACACAGTTTTTTACCCACCAGGGTGGAAACCTTCTACCAAATAGATATTATAGCATTGGAACATCGATGGACTAAGTGCAAAGACCTGAAAGAGGATTATGTTGAGAAATGACATGCAGTATGAAAAATTTAAGTAAACTATTGCTATGCAAGGCTAAGAACTTTTCAATCCACCCTCATATTTATATAATTGCTGCACAAGTCAGGAAGGGATGCAAAATTAACCCAATTAAAGGAAAATAATTTTTTGGCCTCTTTTATTATCTCCACATCATGCGGAATGATTATGACTGCAAAAACACTTAACACTATTAGTCTGCTTCAATACTCTTCTTATGGACTTTAATAAGAAGATACATTTGTAATGCTTGAATTACATCTTTAAAAGCTTTTCTTTCCTTTTCTTCAAACGAACAATGTAGGAAGTCGGGTGACTCATTCATGGGCTTTGTGGTCTAATAATTGGAAGAATTTATTCCATGATACGTGACATGAAATAAGCATTATTTAGTGGAGATATGATTTTACCAAGGAAATAATCATACTTTCTGAAAGGAAAATTATAGCCCATTGTTTGTGCCAAAATACAGCTATTGTTTATGTAGAAATAAGAAAGGCTGAACTGACTCAGGGGGGTTGTGGAAGGGAAGAGCAGGGTGGCTTTAGGTCATTGCCAGTGAAAGAGTCCTGCATTTCCTATGAGGTGTTTGTGGATCATTATTTAGGGCAGTAGGATGGCAGGGCAACACCAAAGCTCAAATGGGCAATTTGCATCTCCTCTCTTTTTTCCCCCCATTTATGGCAAAATTGGATACCAATACGTAGAATGTTTGGTGTTTAAGGCCTTTTACACATGAGCAGCTGGGAGAGATGTAAAAACAGGCGGTTAAAGTGGTTCTAAAGGCACAAGGCATTTTACCTTAATGCATTCTATGGTTGAAAACCTTCTTTGCTTCAGGATTCCCCTAGCCACCCCCCCCTTATGCCTACCAAAAGCCTGATCCCGATCCAGCGATGTGCACGAGAGCAGTGGCTCTTGCCACTGTCTCCCTCCTCACTGGGCAAATTGATATGGCAATGGCTCCCACTGCTGTCAATCAAATGCTGTGATGAGGGAGCGGGGGGCAGGGCCGAGCTGACTGGTCTGTGTCAATAGAAGTAGACAGGGTGGCTTGGGAGCAAGCATGCACAAGTGCCCCCACAGCAAGTGGTTTGCTCTGGGGCACTTGCCAAAGAAGAGGCACCAGAAGCGGGGGACCCCAGAAGAGGAGGACTGGGACTGCTCTGTGCAAAACTATTACCATTAATAATAAAAAATAAAGTTTTAAAGTGATACTAAAGTCTTGTTTTTTATACTTTTACTTACCTGCTCTGTGCAGTGGTTTTGCACAGAGCAGCTCAGATCCTCCTCTTCTTGGGTCTTCTTGGGTTCCCCTCTTGTGTTCCTGGCCCCTCCCTCCTGTCGGGTGCTCCCATAACAAACAGCAGCTGCTCTTGGCCTGGTCCCCTCCCTCTCCTGATTGGCTCACTGGCTGTGATTGATAGCAGTGGGATCCAATGGCCTCAGCCAATCAGGAGTGAAAGTACCCGGAGAACCGAGGCTTCTGTGCACATCACTGGATCAAGATGGGGCTCAGGTAAGTGTTAGAGGTTTGTTACCTTCATGCATAGAATGCTTAAAGGTAAAAACCCTGAGACTTTAGAACCACTTTAATGTCACTTTAAGCTGCAGTTTTATCACTCTCAACCACCCACTTAAAGTCTACAATAAAGCCAGAAGGGTTGTTCACATGCTGTGGCCATGATACTTTGTGTCGCGGCCATGGCAAATTTGTTGGGACATGTGAAACTGACATGAATAAAAGGATGAGGAGTGCACTTCTTTTTTTGTTTATGCTTGATAATAGATGGGTGCTCGCAGTGACTATAGCGGATGGCGCAGTAAAATGACAAGACACCACCAGCACTCCATTGCAAACATATGCACTCAATTATTATGTCACTATGTCGCCTTGAAGAAGGGACCTTGCGTGACCCTGAAACGTTGACTTATTTGATTAATGTGACATTGTCAAATAAATGAGTCCCTATGTTTGCAAACAAAAAAAATCAGTGGGTGCTTAGCTAAACTCTGAAAAGTGATCCATTTTCAGAAAATTGGCTAGTGTGAACTTAGCCTTAGTGATATCTTATATTGGTTAACTTAGGTTATTAAAATTGCATGCTTTTGGGATGACTTAGATCCCTTCTTCAGATTTTTTACATTTCTGAAAATGGTTGAAATTGAACTGATATGGACTGGGTCAGGGGCAGACTGACAACTCATGGGGCTCCCGGGCAATGGGGGATTATGGGGCCCCTGTGTCCTTGCCCAAACTCAAAAAAGCCTATGAAAAAGGTACCAGGGACATCTCATGGGGCCCCCTACTGACCCCGGGCCCCAGGGCAGTGCCTGAGTTTCCAAATGGTCAGTCCGCCCCTGGACTGGGTAATGTATTAGGAATGTAAGGATGTCTTATCGTATGATGGAAATGAAAATTATCAACCTACAGAGGACTGTATACAAAGACACCCCGAAAACCTAAGTGAAAAAATTATGCAGCAGGCTAGGCCATTTTGCTGAAATTTAATTGCAGTAACTCAGAATGGTCGTCAGTAGTTTGTATGGCCCCATTTGCTTGTATGCATGCCTGACAACATTGGGGCAAGCTCCTAATGAAATGATGGATGGTGTCATGGGGTATTTCCTTCCAGATCTGGACCCGGGCGTCACTGAGCTCCTGGACAGTCTGAGGTGCAACCTGGCAACGTCAGATGGACTGAAACATGGTATCCCAGAGGTGTTCTATTGGGTTTAGGTCAGGCGAGCATGGGGGCCATTCAATGGCATCAAGTCCTTCATCCTCCAGGAACTGCCTACATACTCTCGCCAAATGAGGCTGGGCATTGTCGTGCACCAGGAGGAACCCAGGACCCCCTGCACCAGGAGGAACCCAGGACCCACTGCACCTGCGTAGGATCCGATAATGGGTCAAAGGATTACCTAATAGCAGTCAGGGTGCCATTGTCTAGCCTGTAAAAATCAGTGCATCGCTCCATGGCTATGCCTCCCCAGACCATCACTGACCCACCACCAAAATGGTCATGCTGAATGATTTTACAGACAGCATAATGTTCAAGTCTGTCACATGTGCTCAGGGTGAACCTGCTCTCATCTGTGAGAACACAGGGCGCCAGTGGCAGACTTGCCAATTCTGGTGTTCAATGAAAAATGTCAATCAAGCTCTGTGGTGCTGGGCTCTCAGGTCACCCTCATGAAGTCTCTTGGTATGCTAACGCCTTAAGAGTTCCCTTCACTGGAATTAATGGTCCAAGCTTAACCCCTGAAAAACAACCCCACACCATAATCCCCCCTCCACCAAACTTTACACTTAGCACAATGAAGTCAGGCATGTACCGTTCTCCTGGCAACCACCAAACCCAGACACGTCCATCAGATTGCCAGACAGAGAAACGTGATTCGTCACTCCAGAGAACATGTCTCTACTGCTCTAGAGTCCAGTGGCGGCGTGCTTTACACCACTGCATCCAACGCTTTGCATTGCTCTTGATGATGTAAGGCTTGGATGCAGCTGCCTGGCCATGGAAACCCATTACATGAAGCTCTCTACGCACTGTTCTTGTGCTAATCTGAAGGCCACACCAAGTTTGGAGGTCTTTAGCTATTGACTCTGCAGACAGTTGGTGACTTCTGTGCACTGTGAGCTTCAGCATGCGCTGACCCCGCTCTGTCATTTTATGTGGCCTATCACTTCGTGGCTCAGTTGCTGTTGTTCCCAGTTGCTTCCACTTTGCTATAATTATATTTGTGGCCATGGAGGTGATTGGAACACCTGAATCTAATGATTTGGAGGGGGGTCCCAATACTTTTGGCAATATAATGTATATATATATTTAAGGGTATTGCTATAAGTGGAACTTCAGGAATTCATTTTTTCTGAAAACTTACATTGCTCCAGTGTAGCTTGATGTAAATATCTATATCTGATATCTGGAAGGATGCTAGGGATGCTTAAAATCACTGTAGTAGTCAGCACTGCATACAGTGATAACCACAATCCTGCTCCAGCAGATTCCTCTCTTCATGCTGACCACAGTGGGTCACTTGTTGCTGCCACCATTCAGAGAATGCCTTGTATTTTTTTCATTGCATACAAGGTGTTCTCTGAGAGGATGTGGTGAAGAGGAGGAGCAGATGATGTCAGAAATCTTTGATCAATAAAAGAACATCCAAAATAAAATGCATAAAAAAGGCAGCATGGGCGGCATTTAGTGGAACCAATGGCTTTATTTTCCTCGATGCAGCAGCTGATTGCCCAATTCTCTTCCTCTCCCTCTAGCCGATAATCAGCCATCAATTCCACTAAATGCTGCCCCCACTGCACCAGCTCTCCAGGTTCCTTTCCTGGTTAATTTATTTTAAAAAAAAAATAAAGTGGGCCTTGGACCCCGGTGACCTTTGATCTTTTTCATGTTGTTTAGGTAGATCTCAGCCTCCCAAAGGTTGCCTAGCCCTGTTCTACAGGATACTTGGCATAGCATTTAAAAAGGCAGTGGGAGTTGGACTTTCACTTTAACCATTAATAAAATATAAATAATATACTTTGAATAAGAAATTATTATAAGGAAGATTGCCCATCCATTTCAAAAATCCATTTTAGCAAGGGCTTTTTTGGGCAAACAAACAACAATTTAAACAGAACAGAAAATGTAAAAATTTGGCAACAAGTTTACTGAAAGCTTTGAAAATCATCTGGTTTATCCAGAGGGGATTGTGTTTTTTTTTTATTTAATTGACATCAAATCCAAATGTAAGATTTGTTTATACATATAAGGTCATCTTTAAGGCGTCATAAAGCACAAGATTTTTCCTAAAACGCCCATGTATGCAGCTAGACTGGCCAAACAACTGCAATAACCTTTTCACTCACAACTAGACAAAGGGTGTAACCCGTTTAGGTTCCAAGCAGCATATTAGAAAATGTCAGCTAATGGTAATGCTTTTCAAGCCCAAAGTATGTTGAAAGACATAATATAACTGATAAAAGAGAATGAAGTTGAGATCCCAGATGGCTGTTGATCATTTCCTGAATGGTAAGGCTACGTTGTGTATTACATATATAGTCATCCTACCAATGTAACTGCTTTCATTTGGGAAGAAGTCTAACATGGAAAAACATGACTTATAAAACATTAACTTTAGAGAATACAATAAACAATCAGACTTCTCCTTTGCGGAAATGTTTGGCCCTCCTAATTGTCACTTATACACAGAATATTCAATATTCAATAACGCTTCTCTATTGGGTGTTTAGATGGCCAGACTGGAGTACAAAAGTTGGTCATGCAAGGTTAGACTATTGCTCAAACATTTGTACAAAATCCTGAAAACTTGTGACAAATTCTGAAAAAACTAAATGCTGCCTTCATTGAGTCAACTAATTTTATGCCAATGTCCCTAAAAATGTAATCCAAATCTGCTACTTGAATGGATTCCCAGACATATTAAACAGGTTTCTTTTATTGCCTATGCAATCTAAATTAATTATTCTGTATGTTCATTAGCCCATGGGGTTGCAGTGGATTTTCCATTAACAATACAAACTTTTGTTTGCCCTGAGGAAGTCACATGGTATTGTGACGCAACGCGTCGGCCTGACGTAGTGACGCACTTCCAGCGTAGTGGCCATTTTGGTACACCTGTACACCCTGTTGTACACTTATACATTCATTCCCCCATCCGAAAGCATGGGGTTTTGAACTGGATACTGCTGCTATGTGAGTTATTGAGCTTTGTTATTGTCCCTACTTTACAAATAAACTTATTACACTATGGGAGGATCTATTTTATGTCTCATTTGAGAGATTGGTGCTACACTTGATCTTACTTGGAGAGGAGCCATTAGTGGAGTGCTGACCCCTGAGGCATTTGATAAGGAGCGACCATTTGGAGTGATAGCAGGCTTGGAGGATCCGTGAGACGGATCCATTAAAGCGCTTTGACCCGCAAGGGTCGAAGTGATGAGGTGAGAGGCTTATCCAGATGGTGGTCGGTTTGTTATATCCACTTGCACACAAATACCTGCACGAGTGTGTCATCTAAATGTTACCATCAGCATTTTTTGGACTTTAAGAGCACTGTTGAAATTGTCTTTATATTATGGTTTCACTATACTATATGCACGCGTGATTTTATATATGATTTACACTGAATTGATTTATATAGAAAGACATATATGTCTTTCACATGTCTTAGTTTATTATAATTAAGTTTGAAGGTTGTGATTAATCAGCACTAATTGTTTTCAATCATCATCACCATCACAGTTTGAGTGTATTTTTGTGTTCACATACAATTGTTTGGATTTCTGCATGAGATCACTTGGTTAACAGTTGATTTGATATTTTTGCACTAATTGATATGCTTGGTATATATATTTATATGCACTTATCTATTATGTGAGTAGCGCTACATTTTTTATTTTATTTTAAACTTTTGTTTGTATTGTCATTCCACACATTATTATACCATATATAATTATTGAAAAGAATAAACGTTCATGACCACTAACTCTAGAATAAAGTGGATGTAAAGGCTCAAGGTTTTTTACCTTCATGCATTCTATGCATGAAGGTTAAAAACCTTCTGTGTGCAGTAGCCCCCCCAGCCCCCCCAATATTCACCTGAGCCCTCTCTAGAACTGGTGATGTACATGAGAGCAGCGGCTGTCCTGGGTCTCTCCCTCCTCATTGGCTGAGACTGCTGTTAATCACAGCAGTGGGCCAGTGAGAAGAGAACGGGGATGGGGACAAGCTGCATTTGTGTGTAAATGGTTACACAGAGCAGTGGTTCAGGAGCGAGCCTGCTTGGATACCCACCTAGCAAACTGCTTGCTGTGGGGGTACTTGGCAGGAGTGAGGGGCCAGGAGTGCTGGTGGAGACCCAAGAAGAATAGGATCGGGGTTGCTCTGTGCAAAACCACATAGCAAGTAAATATGGCATGTTTGTAATTTTAAGAAAAAAAATTGCCTTTACAATCACTTTAATCTTTACCTAACAAATTGCAATAAGTTGGAGACTCTAAAAAAAAAATAGAGTTAGGACTGCAGTATACAGAGGAGTCTTGACAAGGCACTGCAGCTTCCACATATATTTGCAAAGGTGTGCAACAAAACCCTCTGTTTAGCGTGAATTGTTAGCGTGAACAGTGTGAATTTTATTTGTTTACAGGCTACCTGGTAAGTGTGCTGGGAAATTTTTGTTTGTTTGTGATGTGCATCTTTTATATAGATTGTTCACTAATTTGTTATGGGTATACATTGGATGCCTTCAGCTGCTATTGTTCTTGCTGGGCATCCAATTTGTTCCTGTGCTTTTAAATAGGAGTGGGCTCCCTCCAGGCAAACCTGAGCCTTATTTATTTACTGCTATACAGTCATGGCCGAAATTGTTGGCACCCTTGATATTTTTCCTGAAAATCAAGTATTTCACACAAAAAAGGTATTGCATTAACACATGTTTTGCTATACACATGTTTATTCCCTTTGTATGTATTGGAACAAATATAAAACAGAGGCAGAAAAGCAAATATGACATAATGTCACACAAAACCCCAAAAATGGGCTGGACAAAAGTATTGGCACCCTTAACTTAATATTTGGTTGCACACCCTTTGGAAAACATAACTGAAATCAGTCGCTTCCTATAACCATCAATAAGCTTCTGACACCTCTCACCCGGAATTTTGGACCACTCTTCCTTTGCAAACAGCTCCAGGTCTCTCTTATTGGAAGGACACCTTTTCCCAACAGCAATTTTAAGATCTCTCCACAGGTGTTCAATGGGATTTAGATCTGGGCTCATTGCTGGCCACTTCAGAACTCTCCAGCGCTTCTTTGCCATCCATTTCTGAGTGCTTTTTGACGTATGTTTGGGGTCATTGTCCTGCTGGAAGACCCAGGATCTTGGACGCAAACCCAGCTTTCTGACACTGGGCCCTACAGTGCGACCCAAAATCCTTTGGTAATCCTCAGATTTCATGATGCCTTGCACACAGTCAAGGCACCCAGTGCCAGAGGCAGCAAAACAACCCCAAAACATCATTGAACCTCCACCATATTTTACCGTAGGTACTGTGTTTTGTTCTTTGTAGGCCTCATTCCGTTTTCGGTAAACAGTAGAATGATGTGCTTTACCGAAAAGCTCTATCTTGGTCTCATCTGTCCACAAGACGTTTTCCCAGAAGGCTTTTGGCTTACTCAAGTACATTTTGGCAAACTGTAGTCTTGCTTTTTTATGTCTCTGTGTCAGCAGTGGGGTCCTCCTGGGTCTCCTGCCATAGCGTTTCATTTCATTTAAATGTCGACGGATAGTTCGCGCTGACACTGATGCTCCCTGAGCCTGCAGGACAGCTTGAATGTCTTTGGAACATGTTTGGGGCTGCTTATCCACCATCCGGACTATTCTGCGTTGCAATCTTTCATCAATTTTCCTCATCCGTCCACGACCAGGGAGATTAGCTACAGTGCCATGGGTTGCAAACTTCTTGATAATGTTGCGCACTGTGGACAAAGGCAAATCTAGTTCTCTGGAGATGGACTTGTAACCTTGAGATTGTTGATATTTTGCCACAATTTTGGTTCTCAGGTCCTCAGACAGTTCTCGTCTCCTCTTTCTGTTGTCCATGCTTAGTGTGGCACAGACAGACACACAATGCAAAGGTTAAGTGAACGTCTCTCCTTTTTATCTGCTTTCAGGTGTGATTTCTATATTGCCCACACCTGTTACTTGCCCCAGGTGAGTTTACAGGAGCATCACATGCTTGTAACATTCTTATTTATCCGCAGTTGTGAAAGGGTGCCAATACTTTTGTCCAGCCCATTTTTGGAGGTTTGTGTGACATTATGTCGAATTTGCTTTCTTTCCTCCCTTTTTTTGTTTTGTCCCAATACACACAAAGGGAATAAACATGTGTATAGCAAAACATGTGTTAATGCAATACGTTTCGTGAGAAATACATGATTTCCTGGAGAAATATCAAGGGTGCCAACAATTTCGGCCATGACTGTATATGTTTCAAGGTAGCAACTCTCAAAAGTGTAGCGTTAGGACCGCGGCAGGGGCGGACTGACCATTTGGCACTGCCCAAGGGCCCGGGGTCAGTAGGGGGCCCCATGAGATGCCACTGGTACCTTTTTCATAGGCTTTTTTGAGTTTGGGCAAGGACACAGGGGCCCAATGATCCCCTATTGCCCGGGGGCCCCATGAGTTGTCAGTCTGCCCCTGGACTGCAGTATAAAGACGTGGGCCCTGCAACCAGTATCTTGTCAGTCAGGGGCTAACCACACCTAACCCTGCCCTCTGCTTTCTGGATTGGCAGAATAGATTGTGCTCAAGAGAGGTAACATTTATATAAACCCAGTAGATCAGCAGTTTTTGAAATACTCAGACCAACCCATCTTGTACCAACAAACATGCCCTGTTCAAAGTCACTTAAATCTCCTTTCTTCCCAATTCTGATGCTCAATTTGAACTTCAGCAAGTCGTCTTCACCATGTCTAGATGCCTAAATGCACTGAGTTGCTGCCATGCATTACATATTAACGTAATCTGAGATCTGTTGAGGCTGCCACACAGGAGTTAAGATCAAGTGTAGTATCAATTGTTATCCATGTCTAGTAGGGGCACTCCATAGTCATTCTGGTCTTCTGACTGGGATGGTTGGCTGTATAGTATCTCTGCTGGTGTGATGAGGGCCCCGAGGGATCCTCCCTTGCAAACAGGAACTAGAGCTCTCACTGCATGAAGTGTGAGCTGGGAGTAATTCCCTGGTGGAGGATTCTGAGGGGCCCGGTGCCCCCTGATTTGACTGTAATACCTTGTCTAGTCAGTGGCTGGGAAGGAAGAGAGCCTGTGGTGTCAAGAAGGGAAGTGCATCTTGGGGTTGCCCCATTGTGTGAAACAGCACTAGGCAAGGTCAACAAAGCTGTTTTCTGTATCACACCCCAGAGTCTAAGCCTTTTGCCTGAATTTTTGTTACCAGGCTAAAAGGTCTAGCCGTTGCATCTGCACTGGTACCTCTTCTATTTTCTCCTTTTAATTATTCTCATATGTATGTCACTTTGCTAAATGTGTGTTTTTTCACTTGGATTGTAGGGTGTGGGTCTTTGGGCCCACCCTGAAGGATGTGTTACCCTTTCTCCCTTGTCTTGGGGGTTTCTTTTCAGGAGAGCCCCTCACCTAGTACTCTTTGATTGGCTTCCCATGTCATAACTCTAAGTAGAGTCCCTTTTGTAAGGTCCAAATTCTGGTACCCCAAAAGGAAGACCATGTGTTCCATGGCAGAGTTACATCTTGCAGCACCCCTCTTTGTCAGTTCCCATGTGGAAGGTCTAACCACCAAACCAGTTACCTCCCCTTGTTTTTATAGCCCACCACAAGGGGGCAGAGCCATGAACACCCAGGTAATAGCAGATGACCTAACCCACTGGGCAGCCTACTACACATAACTCACTAATGCATACTGTACACTGTGCAATACAATGGTACAAGTAGTGTGCACCCCAAAAGTAGGCACCTGCCTACAAGCCGTTGTGCTATTTGTAGGCAGAATACAAATATCAGTGTTGCTGGCACTGAACATTCAGGAAAAACCTGACAGGCTGGTTTCACACAAGTCGATCGACAGATCAACTTGTGTACAACCAGCCTGCTCATATGTGGATCAAAATTCAACTGGTCCCTGTTGAATTAGCTGAATTTCGATCCATGTATGGCCAGCTTTAGCTGACCATCATTCGGAGGACTTACGTCTCTCGAGCATCAAGCATATGTCTTGCCTGTTAGTCAGCTGACACCCCCCCTCCCTCTTGGTCACATTGTGGGTTCACCAAACTCTGTGACAGTTCTCACTCATTGGGAAACCATTTTGCCTGACACTGTACTTACATTACTGAACTACATGGCGCACTATTTATTTATTTATTTTTTTAAATCTTTATTTAGATGTACACATACAAAGCAAAAAAATGGTAATATACAACCATACATCATATCATGCTTACAGTTTCAGTTTTGGTTTCATTAACATAGTTAGCCATACATAGGAATAGTAGGTACAATATCGCTATACTATAGTATGAAGGGCAAGCTACAGCAGAAGGATGGCGGGGCTAAAAACAATAATACAGTATAGTGAAAATAACAATAGGGTCAAGTCTATTCCTATACTGACTACAACAAAGAGCCTATTTAGTGCCATTAGCAAATTACCTGCACCAAGCAGATTAATGGCACAAGACCAAAATGGAACAGCAGAGAGCGCCAGACTAAGTGCAGTAGAATGACCACAGCTTTTATTAAAGGACAATTGGTGATTCACTTTTAGCTGTAAGAACAAAGCATGTCTCCAAGATTTAAATCACTGCTCTCCATGGTGGATTGTCAGGATGCTGCTGTTGCCACCAGCAGGACCAGATGCCACTGTAGGATAAGCCAGGTAATGCCAAGAACCAGGCCGGAACACACAGGGGCACTGGACGAGAAGTGATGTCACTGTGGGCAGAACAGGAAGCAGAGGGGTGTGGTTACGTGTTTCAAAGCCCTGCAGCTTCTTCCAGAAACCATTATACTTTGTTCTGTAGCACTACCCTCTTGAGAGCCACTAGTTTTGGGTCCCCTTTTATTTCCTGAACAGCCAGACAGCATGCATTTTCCACTTGTATCCAGACACAAGAAACAGTAGATGGGCTTGTTTTGTTTAGTTTTTTAGAAAATCTAACTTGAATAGGGTAAGTGGTGGTTATGGAATGCCCAACTTGATTGCAGAATAACAAATTGAGGACAACTTCCTTCTCAAAATCACTATGAAAATGGCAGATGAATGACTGTTTTCCAGCTGACACCATAGCAGTCTTTAGCAAAGTAAGCAACTTGCAGAAGCTCTGAGACCCCTTGAATTGATTTTTTAGCAAAGTCCCAACTTGTAGGACCTCTAAGTCCTCTAAGTGAACAAAATACCAGCCCACCTGGCTATGGTATCTGATCTCAGGATAAGGGGATGACCTGTCCCTTGAAGACTTGCCAAGAACTTGCATCTAGCAGACTTCTCCCTTATAGGCCCTGGGGAGTGTAGAGGAACTCACCCTGTCCTTGTCCGGCAGCCATGTACAGAACTGCTTTCAGGTCTTCGTAGTTGGGCTGGTTCCTTTCCAAGCTTTCCAGGCTGTCCTTCCCTGGTGGACTGCACGGCAGTGGAGCTCCCTCTTTCAGCTCTTCTTTCCTCCCTCAGATTCCAGTCTCCAGCCTGGAGGCAGGGCCCACTTTCTGCAGGCCCCCCTCCCAGGTTACACAGCAGCACCTCTCAGAACTCCATCTTCCACCTGAATCCCCTGCTTGGCCAGTCTCTATCATATTTATGGGCTGGTCTGCCACACTGCCAGACCCCTCTGCCTGGGATTGGTCAGACTCCCATAAGTATGCAGATCAGCCCCTCTTCACCTCCACCTACTGGCTTCTAGAAACTTCTCCAAGTTTCTAGAGCAGGGGGAGATACCAGAGGACTGACCTGTAGAGCCCTCCAGTTTGACCTGAAGTAACCCTCTATCTAAACCCAGCCTTCTAGCAAGCCTCTAACTACACTCAACAACTATGTACACCAGAGGCACTACAGTTCTTACAGCTAAAAGTGAGTTGCCAATTGTGTTTTAATACAAACTGCACTTATACTACTACAATTATTCTGGTGCTCTCTGCTGTTCCATTTTACTTTCTCAGAGGTCACTTCACTCTCATGAGCAGCAGCCACTAGTGTTGTGTGGAGCAAGATACAAACTTTATAGACTCATTTACATGGACTTTCTGGGATTAACAAAGAGTATATAAATTCATTTGTAGCTTGTTCATTGTCTCTGTCTTCCCCCTTTTTCCTTGTTCACTGGTTGGTGAGTGGGAAGCTCCTGTCTTGCGCCATTTGCTTGTGTAACAGCTCAAGACTACCTAGGTAGTTTAAATTTATTACTCGGTAGATGGGGGTACAGTCTGGGGGGCACTGATCTTTATTTTCAAGCTTGGAGGTAGTTGGGCTCTGTGTTAGGCTGTTGTATAATATGCACAGTCATGTTTCTTCCATGCTGTTCAGGGCATATATTAATTTTAAAGATTTGTGCCATGAACAGGGGTTATTTTTTAAACAGGAGCTGCATTTTATCTATCCATTCATGTAAGGATGCTGGTACAGTAGATTTCCAGTGTTTTGGGGATGACCTATCTAGCAGTCGTCAAAGAGAGTAAAAGCAGGCCCTTCATAATGGAGGCTATGGAGCCCAGTAGAACAGACAGGAGGGCAAGTTGAAAGGAGTGACATATCTTTGTGGACATCATGTGGACATATATGTCTAAAATTGATGACCAAAGAGAGGTGAGACATTAGCATGACCACGAACAGATATGCAATATGCCAGGTTTGAGAGGAGGGGTGCTACTGATCAGTATTTTCAAGTTTGGCTGCAGTAGACATCTGTATTTAGCTTTTGGAGAAGATGTATAACATCTGAAATCATGTTGTTTAGGGCAAATATTGATTTCACATACTCAGTACCAATGCCAGGCTCATTTTAACACCCATGCTTGGTAGATACTTGAAAACAATTTGACTCATTAACTGCTGTAATGTGATGCTCACATCCTGTACAGGCAGGCAGATATACTGACAGGTCTGCAGGAGACCTGCATAGCATGAGCGATCTGCTGATTGCCGGTGTAATGCCTTACAGGCTCCTGCAACAAAAATAATAAATGCACATTTTTTTACCTGCAAAAAATGTGCAGTTATTATTTTTTATCAAAAGGTGAACTTATCCTTTAGAATAAGAAAAAAGTCCCGATATAGTCTTTTATAGCTGTGTAATGAAACATCACTGTGCAATATGTGACATTATAATCTTCAATATTCGTCTTGTGCCAACCGTGCCTCCACCAACCAGGTGAAAAACCTGTTCACCTCACTCTTAGACCTCATGAACAGGTCAAGATACGCTCATCACATCATAATGTATACACCTGTGTAGACCCAGTGTAATCTTCATCTAATCTTCCTCTTGACACTGCTGTGCAAATTAAATCCTCCCTCTGGCGTGTTCACTCATCATACATTACGGATACCCAAAATAGAAAAGCAGAACCATAGTACTCTCTATTTCTAAAACTTTTATTAGCACCCAGAATAAAAGCATTTACATGATACAAGATCATTCATGCTAAAAATTTATAGTATCACTAATCACGGCTTACCACCCACACTCTCCTGGATGGCTGCCAAAACTTTCATTTAATCTATTATCATTTGTTTCTTTACTTACTCAGGAACTCTGGTGGTGGAATCTTTGTTATGAACTTCTCAGATCAGCACCACATGTGTATGTATGCATATATATATACACACACACATATATATATACTCACTGATCACTTTATTCTTTATTAAGTACACCTTGCTAGTGCCAAGAAAATCTCCCCCGCATAATTACATCACCAGCCTGAACCATTGATACAGGGCAGGATGGCTTTCATGTTGTTTATGCCAAATTCTGACCCTACCATCTGAATGTTTCAATAACCAGTCTGTCCATTCTCCTCTGGCCTCTGACATCAACAAGGCATTTTCATCCACACAACTGCCGCTCACTGGATATTTCCTTTTTTTCGGACCATTCTCTGTAAACCCTGGAGATGGTATTCCCAGTACATCAGCAGTTTTCTAAATACTCAGACCAGCCCATCTTGCACCAAAAACCATGCCACGTTCAAAGCCACTTTAATCTCCTTTCTTCCCCATTCTGATGCTTGGTTTGAACTCCAGCAAGTCGTCTTCACTACGTCTACATTCCTAAATGCATTGAGTTGCTGATTAGCAATTTGTTTTACAATTGCATACAAAAGCAATGGAACAGATGTACCTAATAAAGTGACCGCTGAGTGTATACAGTATATCCAGTGTGTATATATATATATATATATATATATATAGAGAGAGAGAGAGAGAGAGAGAGAGAAAGTAAGAGATGGAGTGGAAACACCCTAATCTGTATGTAAACCCCTAAAAACTACAAGCTGGGGCCATAATGGATCACATGAATACGATTGCATGTATTGGTACACATGAATGGGATCAGAGGAAATGGATGACAAGGAGATCTCTCAGTTTGGAGTTCTGAAAATTAAAAAGCCATCATTGACTGACTGAGACCACTACATTTCACAAATAATATAAATATCAATTTTTACTGGACTAACCTTTAGCTACAAAGTGATAGTCAGCATGTATTTCCCATGGAAGCACTTATGATCTTAATTTTGCACAATCACTAGGGGTTATTTACTAAAACCAAAGAGTGCAAAATATGGTGCAGCTATGCACAGAAACCAATCAGCTTCCAGGTTTTATTGCCAAAACCTAACTGGACAAGCTGAAGTCAGAAGCTGATTGGCCACCATGCACAGCTGCACCAGATTCTGAGTACACCAGTAAATCTCCCCCAGTGTGATCACTGTGTGATCTCAATAATAAAGGGAACAGCAAATTCAGTGTTGGCTACTTTGAAATGTTAAGCCAAATGGTGAGAAAATTTGCAGCATGCTCAAGGAAGACAGTCCGAAAAATGACATTGAAATCACACACCCGATCTGAGCACTAGTAACAATTGTGAAATCAATGGGCTATTTGTGGAATCTCAGAAAAGGCAATCAAGCAGCAGAAGCATTCATTATCATACATTGAGATTAGCTTTAAAATGTTTGTGCATCTGAGTGCCCATCATTGCTTTGTGAAGCACCACCCAAGTTGGGAAGAACAACATGGCAGGTCCCAATGGTATGTCAATGCAAACATGAAAGGTCAGCCCATCATTTTGGTGAGACATTTTCCTGTCTATGGCAAGTCTTATACAATACAATCATTTTGGTAAATCTTTTAGTACAGTACCTTGAGGAGTATAGGTATTATATTGATCACTCAGCTACAGAACATCCCCTTCTTGTTGCATGTTGGCAAAGATCTGGAGGTTTGATCCAACAAACTTCTTTCTTCCCTATGTGTACCAGAGGGATTATGTACGATATGCAGTCGAAGTGCTTTCCCTGTGTGTCTCTTCATCAGAGCCTGTGCAGCTTCTGTGCTGTCTAGTGAATCATACGCAAAGTAGTGATTGCAGGAAAGGCCTATGTCACTGCTCCCTCACCTCTCTAAACATCAGTTGAGCTGGAAGTAACATCAGCCCTCAGAAAGGAAACGTTTGGAAGCCAGACTTCATCCACTTGCATGTCTTTGATGGCTCTAGGGTGTGGAGTGGGAAACGGAGGGGATTTGCCAAACCACATTGAGATGTGAACTCCATTGTCTGTCTTCCAAATCAAGCTCTTGGAGAGATGGCAAGACAGACAATTCATGCCCTCACCTTAATGTGTGTAGAGATATTTTTTCCTGAAAAAAACAGACCAGTCTCCATGTCTCCTAGTTGTTTAGTTAATTTAACTGCACAGGAAGATCGTATTGTTGTCCCTAGAGGGCGGCTTCCTCTTACGTAATTAATCTGTAAGAAAGTATGGGTGTTCCCAGGTCAATGGAGACTACTGTTTGTTCTCATTCCAAATATAAAAATGAAAGCTAAATTTCAGGCAGATAGAAAATACACAAGTAATGTCAATAAGTGTATTTTATTTTATAAATGCAAGACGTGTAAATAACTGAATTTGACCTGGTATCAACCTCTTGTAGTCCCCCATACAACAGAGCTCAGATTGGGAAAGGGAGAAGGAGCTTAAAGCAGAGCTCCACCCAAAAGGGGCAGTTCCTCTTTAAGCCTTTGTCCTCCGCTCCCCCCCATTAAGGATTGGCACCTTTGGGGAGCGGGTACCTGGATTTCACAGGTACCCGCTCCAACTTCCGCTGTGATTGCCTAGGTGATCGGAAGTGGAAGTTGTCCTCCCCCCCTCCCTCCCAGTAGTCTTCTGGGGTATGTGACAGGTCCCAGAAGACTACGGGGCCATTCACAAAGCACATCACTTCTTGCGCATGCGCAGTGGGCACCCGGCTGTGAAGCCACAAGCTGTTACAGCCGGGTGCCCACACTGAAGATGCCGGCGCCAGGAAGAGGAGATGGACGGTGAAACCAGTGGTGGTAAAGACACCGCTGGACCAAGGGACAGGTAAGTGGCTGTACTTTAAGTCTGCTTTAAGGTGCTAATCTATTGTGTTGCAGTGCTCATGATGCTAACATAGCACATGCTGAAAACAGGAGAGAGCAGAGTGGCAGAATGCTGAGCTAATCAATCTGCTGCTTCTCCTTTTACTGTTCAGCCCCAGACTGGGGGAGGGACAAAGCTTACAAGTGTAAGGGCCAGTGTTAGTAGGCTTTTATTTAGGCAGGTGGAGTCTATTTTCTCCACTGTAGGTGGCGCTCTTCCGGAGCGGTTCTACAGCAGGATGGTAAGTCTAGAGAATCTTGGTTTCTTTATGGTTCCCTCGGTCCCCTGGAGCAGCATTCTGGTTGGCTATGCTGCATCCAGGTGACCCTGGTGGACATCTTCGGTGACGCAGAGTCTTTTAAGTCCCTGCCCCCAGGTTTTGGCGCACTTTTATAAAATGGTTAATGTAGGGAGAGCATACCCATCTGTCAGGGACAGCACTAGCAGTAGGAACAGGTTCCGGAGTAGTAGGATTAGCTTAGGTCCTGCCCCTGCACTTCAGCAAGCTCCTTTTTGGGTTGTACTAGGCAGGCCCTGTCCCACACCCCTTTGGGCCTACTACTGCTGACTCTCTCCGCTGCATTGACTGTAAGTTCCCGGTAAGGTGAGCACCCCCATTGGGTTGTTGTACTGTTCTTCAATACATCGATTACTGCACTGCACTCTGCGTGTTTACTGTCACTGAACCCACCCAACAAGTATGCTGTTGACATTTGTTTGAGACACATCTGCAGTCCTCAACAATTGATTGCAAGTTCATTTTACCTGCAGTTAACCTCCTTTTGAATAGCTTTAGGGTTCGCTCACACTAGAATGAGGTGCGGGAGAGCCACATTCCTGTGTGGCTTCCCACACCCCATTCAAGTCACAATGCCCTTGCGATCTGCTGCAGGGATCAGTTAAAGTTAATGACACCACAAACACAGGTCACAAATGCATTTCGTTAGCCCACACTGGGCCGCACCAAACCGCATGGTACAAAGTAGCGCATGCACTACTTTTAGTGAGGTGCGGTACGATTTCAGCCCATTCAAAAGCATGGGCTTGAAATTGCACAGCATAGACCCACAGATGAAACGCACAGGTATGCACAGCATGTTCCTGTGCAATTCAGATTAGGGCATAGTGTGAACCAACCCTAAAGATGCCTTTTTATTCCCATAGCCTTACATAGGAAGAAAAGTGTTTTGATGTGAACAGAAACTCATCAACATTGGTCCTTACACAACTACAACAGAAAAAATCAGGTCTTGATCCTGACCTGGCTGGCAGAGATTCAAGAGCATCATAAAAATGCATAAAGTAAAATACAAAGTCTGGGTAACTAACACTAAGCATGTACAGTAATCAAAAAATGCACAAACAGTGCTGGTGTTTGTTGAGTTCAACCCAACCTTTTGCCTTCAAAACCTCACTCTTAGTACCTCAACCTGACTAACTGGAAAGCCCAGAACAGCCTTTCACAGCCTTTTTTTTTTACCCCTGAGGATCTTATGAAATTATTTCCACACCTCAGGGATCCCCTGTTAAAAATAAACACATTTACAGCTCACAGTACATCAGCATAATAAGTTGGATGTTAAAATATGTATTCTGCTTGTAGTGCCCCTCTAGATAGCCAAGGGGTGCTAGTGGCTAATTTTTAGATAGAGGGGGTGAGTAGCAGCTCAGATAAATAGTGAGCAAGGTCAGATTTGGGTCAGGGCTGAGAGGCTCTGCAGGTCAGTTCCTTGATACCTCCCCTTGCTCTAGAATCTTGGAGAAAATTCTAGAAGCAGTGGGCAGGGGTGAGGAGGACCTGCTCTGCATACCCAGGGGATCCTGACCAATTCCCAGGCAGGAGGCTTTGCATGGGGTCAGGACAGCCCTTAAGTCTGACTGAGCCTGCTCAGCAGCAGGAGAGTTTAGGTGGAAGATGTAAGAGAGGAAGAGGCCTACCTACAGACTGGGACAGGAGAATCATTCAGCCTCACCAGTCCCTGGAGGGAGGACCACCTGTGGAGCCAGAGAAGGAGCCAGCTCATTAGAAGGCCTGAAGGAGGCCACCAACCCCACCAGCTCACAGGAAATGGACTGAGTGAGTAATCCTACACCGCCTGGGCCAGGGGAAAAGAGAATTCTGTTGGGAAACCTGATTAGCTTATCTTCTTGGATTGTTGATCTTAAAGTGGCAGGCACTGGATCCCCTTGCCCAGGAATTCCTTCAGACAGCTGGGTAAAGAAGAGCATTATCTGGGTCTGGGGTGGTACACCAGGAGAGGCTGGAGAGCTCTCCAAGAGGAAAAGGTCCTATCTAGGACTTGTATATAGCTGTCAGGAAGTTGTCCTTGGTTTACTTTTTCCTGGACATCCCATACCCCGCCTACCCCATCCAAGTAAAATTAAAAGAACCTCAAGGACTGTTTGTCTCTGGAATGCAAGTCTGTGGAAAATGTGGGTTGCCTGGCTGTGCAGGACTATAGGGGGACACAAATCTTTAGCAACTCCTAATGGGCTAGAGCTACATGCTAAACAGCACAGTGCTGAAAATGTTCACAGTCAAAATTTCAGGAACCAAAACTGATTCTGAAAATCAAATCTCCCAGCAGGATAAACTCCATGGTTGCAATTTGCAAAATTTCCCTTACTGCTAGTCATAGATAGTTCAGCTTACAGTGGTCCCAGAAGTGAGCTAGGACATAGAGTACATGCAAATTCAAACCTCAGAGAAACTGTTGCTTAGAAAAAAGGTATAAACCATTAAAGTGATAAAACTGGAGGTATTTTAGGTATGCACTGATATACAACATAGGAGCACATAGGAAATACCTTTTAGTCTTTACTTTTGAAGGTGCATAAAAATAAACTTTTCACTGTAATATTTACTGGGTCTGCGAACCGCCTTTGTTATGACGTGAGCAAAAAAAAAAAAACTGTTGACTTCTTGTAGACCTCTCCAGGAGTTTGTGGGTAAAACAACTAATACTGTATTCTTTATCAACAGAGTTGCCAGTACAAATATCGTTATCAGCCTTATTTTTGATCTGTGGACCTTTTTTGTGTGCATTTGCAGCTAATCAGTAAACATAGAATAATCACAAGATTATCCTCAGAAAGCAGAACCTAAGAAAACAGAACCTAAGCCAATTTTTTTGTATTGTGGGTAAGTAATGATGTGTTAGATTTTCTGCCTCTGTATTTCTAAAGAAAATCCACTTTCATCAGCCAGTAGTGGATATCAATAAACCATCTATAGACTATGGAAAATGGACTCCATAAAGGGTCCTGGGTGACAACAGGACAAGAATTTAGGGAAAATTGCCACCAGCCACCATAGCCATAAACTGATTCAGTTCTAAGCAGGGGCGGATTGACAAATAATGGGGCCCCCGGGCAATAGGGGATCATGGGGCCCCTGTGTCCTTGCCCAAATTCAAAAAGATACCAGGGGCATCTCATGGGGCCCCCTACTGACCCTGGGCCCGCACCTTTGTCCCCCACTCTATTGAATTTATAAAGTCAGTGCAATCATTCAATACTCATCCAAGCAGCTTTTTAATTTCTGCTATCTTCAATGTTTTCTATGTTACTGAATTACGGTAGTCCAGTTGAATGTCACTAACTACTTCCATTCATGATGGGTACATCTGCCCAGGTTTTATTTGCCAAGTCTGTTTGACAAATCTGGTTTAAAGTTCAGTAAACACAAACTTTGTGGCACATCCCACAAAAGGTGGGGGGGATCCTGCGGTTAAATTCTGGCCATTTTGGCTATTAGGCAAACTATTGTTGAAAATGGAAAGGGAAGATGGACACTGCCATGAAAGATAATTAGGAAAGAAAAAAATTAAAGGAAAAAGTTTTAATCTTTTTATTTTTTTCTAAAAATACCATACCATACCACATTTGAAGGTAACATGTAAAAAACATCAATCCCTTAAATTACACTGTTCAACAAATTTTTATTTTTTGCCAGTTTTGGAAACAAAAGGATCCATTTCTTAATGAATTTTACATTCTGAGTTCAAATATAACAATGAAATTTGTCAATTGGCTCTAGTTTTTCTGTAAACGGAAAGTTTTCTACTATAGGCGTAATGACTACATAATGCACAATAATTATATAGATAGATGTCTTTCCACAAATATAAAGCAAGTGATATTGACTACATAACAAAGCCTAAATGGCATAATATATTGCATAGGATTACCAAGAAAAATTATAGCCATAAGCTAAGTTGAATCATTTTAATACTTAGGATTCTCACTAGTTTTGTCTTCAGTTTGTGTCGTTTTTGCTTCTCTTGGCTTTTCTCTTGTATTCGAGGAAAGGGCTATCTCTTACAACTGCACGTGACTACACGCTTCAGGTTCTTCCTCACTTGACTCAACCACGAAGGATTCTGGTGCTTTAGGAATTGGTAGCCCCTCTCCATGAGGAACTGGACGTATTGCCGATGGAATATTTGGATAGTGCACAGATAACTTTTTCTTCTTATTTAGCCCTTTTACAATTGGAGGCACCATACAAAAGTAACAATTACTAACATGATCTGTTGGCTCTCTCCAAATCATTGGCACAGGGAAAGGCATAGATGCCTTTTTTCCATTCAACCATTGCTCCAGTGCCGTCCCACAAGAATTGCAGCATATATGTGGTGCCCAGCTCTTGTCCTGGTCTCCTATCTTGCAGCCAAAATACAAGTTGTAGGCTTTCTTAATCATTCCTGTTATCCTCCTTTTTTGTGAGATAAAAGTTATTTCACCGCAGATATAGCAGAAATTATCTGCTTTATTCACACAAGTTCGAGGCATTACTGAGTAGCCTATATAAGCATAAAACGAAATGTAAAGACGCTGAACTACAATCAGCTACAGATACTGCAGCTTTTATGCAGTGAAGTGATGCAATTAAAGGCTAGTATTGCATCATCTCAGTATACATGCAATTTTCTATTGGTCACCAGTATCAATTGCGCAATATGCAGCTGAAGTTGCATCATAATTTTGAATGGCTTACGTCATTAGATGGGTGAATATATCATGGAAACTAGAGCCAATCAACATTTTTTAGGGTCATTTTCGTTTTCAGCACCCCAAAATTATGTAAGATTAGCTAATTTTATGCCCAAAACTTTTTACCTGTTGAACAGTGTTACATGCCTGGGAGATTCATTTAAGCTGTGTGTAGCAACAAAGAACACTACTATTTTCATGAACAGCATCAGTGACATGTTTTTCTGGCATCACACATTTTGGATGTGTAATTGATGTTTTACCACCACAAGCTGATTCATTTTACATTGAAAAAGTTTTGACTGCAACACCTGATTTTTAATTGTTTATATGATATATTTATAGTAGTAAAATGACTGCTGATCTAAAGTGTTTTCTGTTATAAAAATAAAGCTTAAAGTGGCAGTAAGAGGTACATTTTTTTCCTAAAAATAACAAAAGAAGTTATACTCACCTGCTCTGTGCAATGGTAATGCACAGAGCAGTCCCTTATCTCCTCTTTTGGGGTCTCCTGTTGGCATTCTCCTCTCATCCTCTTCTAAGAGAGATCCCATAGTAAGTCAGCTGCTATGGAGGCATTCCTGTGGATGTGCTCCCGAGCTGGGCTTTGTGTGCCCATAGACACACACAGCCAAGCTCAGCTCCACCCCCACTTCCTCCTCACAGGATTTGATTGCCTCAGTGTCCACTGAGAAAAGAAATGATGGGAAAGGACTGTTGCAGATGGGCACAGCATCGGATTGAGAAACTAAATGTTTTGGTGTGGGCAATACAATTTCTGCAACATTTTTTACCTTAATGCAGGGAATGCATTAGCATAAAAATGTCTTGACTTTAGAACTACTTTAAATCCTCATCTTCGTACAAAATGCCCAATGACAAAATAGTTTATTAGTGGGCTTGTGGGCTTCTTTGTTCACTGTAACATAGTGCATTGTTTTAAAATGTAACCCCCCTTGATGCCTACCTTACGCAAATATGCAGCCTCTGGGCGACTGAGCCTTGATGCCAAGCGGCCGCATATTTCCATACCATTTGAAAACACATACAGTATGTGCTGAAAGCTCATGCCCTGCGCGCTCCCAGCACATATGTCGGTGTCTCATGGAAAGGTCCCGATCGCCCCTTTTCCGATTATGTGACTGTTGTGACAGCAAATCATGGTGGTCACATGACTCTAAAACCCCGGGCCAGGGAGTGCTGGCGTGAAGAGGTTAAATAAAATGTCAAAAACACTCCAAAATCACAAACTTTCCTGAAAACCCCTCCCATCACTGTACATCTAATTACCCCCAAAATATTCAAAATATTGATTTAATGCATGCACTATTAGAAATTGGCCACTGCCAGGGCAGTGCACAAGCATTTGAATAGATAGCAAGTAGACAGAGAGAGACAAAGCAGATTTTACCTTCCAATAAAATGTGTATTATCTGAGTAACAATAACCAAAAATGTAGTTCAGTGGCTGGACAGTATGTAAGCAACTTGTTTAGATCAGAATACAGGAGGGAGAGAAAAGGCCGTATCTTTTTTAAAATAAAAGTTAGAACATGTATTATTTGTGAGACACTAGCCATACATATCGTACAGTTATTGTACAGTATGTAAGCAGCTTAGTTAGATTGCAATATATGTGGGCATCATAAATGACAGCTGAGGTTAAACTGCAGGAAACACACATGGCACCTTTACAGTGCAGGAACACCAGAATTAGGCAAACTTTGAGACACAATGCAGGATTTATCTTTCATCAAGCATTAGAAGTTTGAAGCTCAGGTAAAGCTCTGGAAACATTGTATTGTAGATTTACAGTGCTGGAGCAATTAAATCAGCCTTGAGGCACTACGGGATTTACCTTGCAGCAATTCTTAGAAATATTGCAGCTGTGGTTGAATTGCAAAAACAATGTAGGGTACTTTTGCAGTGCTGGAGTAGGTAATGGTGGCATGTAAGAGGGGCTTTGTGGTTGATCTGATTTTGCACCAAGAGCACAAGTCTGCTCCTGTCCTTCTAGAACATCATCCTCCCCTTCTTAGGCTAAGCCCTCCACCATATTTTTCCCCACTCCATGCCAGAGGCTCCCAAATGACATTCCCAGCTATTGACCTTTATATATTTCCAAGGAAGGAATATCCACACAGTGGCTAAATGGTTTGCACTTCCACCTGGCAGTGCTAGGGTTGTTAGTTCAAATCCCAAACACGGCACCACCTGCCTGGAGTTTGTATGCTCTCCCTGTTCCTGTGTGGGTTTCCTCAAACATTTCAAAGACATGCTGGTAGCCAGGGGTGGACTGACAACTCATGGGGCCCCTGGGCAATAGGAGATCATGGAGCCCCTGTGTCCTTACCCACACTCAAACCACATCCAAAAAAGCCTATAAAAAAGGTACCAGGGGCATTTCATGGGGACCCCTACAGTGCCCAAGTGCTCAAATGGTCAGTCTGCCCCTGCTGGTAGCTTAATTGGAACCTGTCTAAATTAGGCCTAGTATGTGTATGAATGCAAGTTAGGGACGTTAGACTGTAGGCCCCTTGAGGGCTAGGGATTGATGTGAATGTACTACATAAATGTAAAACACTGTGTAAATTGATGGTGCTATATAAGTACCTGTAATAAATAAATTAGAATATAATTTTCTGTACTTTACTGATAGAATTCAGAAAATTACATAACAGTCACATCACATCAACATACATTCCAGTGTCAAACACATTTTGAGTATGGTCCACAGTAGTCACATGTGAAAGCATAGGCAGCACTCTTAGCCACTTTCTCCCTCTAACAGTTTCTCCATCCACCTGGGTACACAGGACTGTGCTCTCTATAGTCCCCTCTTTCACAAGTACACCTCTCCTGGGTCCCTGTCAGGGCAGGAGCCGAGGAACGGACAGGCAGGCCTAACAATGTAACGCACTGGCTGACAACAACCACCACCCACAGACCAAAGTCCCTCAGGGCGTGGAGTCTAAGTCCCAGGCTGCCCTTCACCAGGGCCCCTGATGGTGGGGATGGACTTGACGCAGCCAGGAACCAGGTCGCGGCCCCCGAGACACCTCAGCTGCGGTAATGGCCGCCGCCAATGGCGTGTAGCTGGTGGAAGAGACAAAAGAGTAGTCAGACAGGCCGGGGTCAACAACAACAGGACAAAACAGTACAGGACAGCAGACGAGAATCACAGGTCACGAGTCGGGTTCAGCAACAGAGGGTCAGATCAAAGGAGAATACAAAGAATAGTCAAGTCACAAGCCGCATCAGAATACCAGGAGAGTCACGAGAGTCAGAACAGAGTAATAGTAACACCAAGACACAAGACACAAGTGCAAAGAGCATGTGCGGGCCACAGGCTTATATGTCATCAGCCACGCCCCTCTGGGGGGTGGACCTCAGAGACCTGAAGGCATAAAAAGGATTCCCACCATGCACAGCAGAATCCAAGATGAATGCCAGCACATGGAGTAACATAACCTCAGGAAAAAGGTAGGACCTTGACAGTCCCTCCAGGGGAACAGCCTACTCAGGGAACCCTTGGCCTGGCCTAAAAGGTCTTTTGCAATCCTTCCTAGTCCCCACCTCCGTAAGGGTCAGAAAAACTACAGCAGACCCCCTTGGGTGCAGGTCTACTCCTCCCCGGCCTCCTGCTCTGTCCTGGAATTACACATGCTGATTACATCGATGCTGGTGTGGGATTTATAGCTCTCATGCCCCAAAGTGCAACTAGGGCTCCTCCCAAAATGGCTTATAACTTAGCACTGACTCATCCATGACATCACTGCAAGAGGGCTTTACCTGAAGGAGGCCTAGCACCTGAATGTGCTGTCTGATGTAACCGGATCCTATTCTCACAGGATACTATTCCCATAGACCCTCCTAGTGGCAAACTAGTTTTTCCTGTGTAAGCAACAAATGTATGCTACGGGCCTCAAAATGAAAAAAAAGAAAAGCCATATTAATGTAAAGTAAGATAGAATATATCTTCCCAAAAAAGTAAATACTGAAAAATTATATCCCAAACCAATTTTTTTCCAACAAGCAGAACATGTAGAAAAAGATGGACAAACATAAAAAAAACTGCAAGAAGGACCAGCAGTTAGGCACAAACTACAGCTGTTGCTGACATACACAAAAATGTAGTTCTAAAAAGGATTCTTGAGTCTCTGGAGCATGAACATGGGTAGTACACAAAAATATATAAAGCCCACCACACTGCAATCCACAGTAATTAAGCACCATATAACACAGTATAACAACCAACTCTCCCTATACAGACTGGCAGTGGTCCCTAAACTACCCCAACACACACCAACAAAATAAACATAAATCGGAATGCGCTAAAAAATAAAACAAAAAAAAAGTCCATATATTGTGTAGAAAAAGTCCAAACACCATAAAACCACCCAGCATATACAATAACCCCACAACAAAAAAGTCCGTTGATATTAATGTGAAAAATTCAAACACCAACTAATCTTCTTAATCATTTATGACACCATGCTAAATCCACCACCAGATAAATGGGATGAACTCACCAGAGCTTAATGCTGATCAAATTATAAATCAGTACAAACGTATTTGCTCTGGGAGCAATGAATGAATCCAGATTATGAAGCAATACTCTGTGGTTTAAAAGTCATCTAGATACCAGGAGCAATACTCTGCAGCCACTCTGCAGCATGAACAGGACCCTTCATATATCGATCATCCTCCAAGTGTATGGCAATACAATTCAGAAATAAAGAAAAGACATGATGGTGCAGCAAGTTAAAACCGTTTACATTTATTAAAACTTTATTGCACTCACAAGTCAAGTGTCTACCCGACACTGGTGTTCAAACAAAGAAGGACAAGAGAGATGGACGAGCCCCGCTCACCACGGACACCTTGCCACAGGAAACATCCTGATGTCATCCACTAAGCTCCTCCCTACGTGTTTCGTCACTCCAACGTCCTCACGGAGCGGCAAGCTGGGTGGTTTTATGGTTTTTAGACTTTTTCTACACAATATATGGACTTTTCTTTATTTTATTTAATTTTATTTTTTAGCGCATTCCAATTTATGTTTATTTTTCACACCTAATTTGGGTTAGAGGTTTCCTGCTGTATAATTTACTGTATTATTGATTTGGTGCTTTCTTTTTTGTGACACACCAACAAAGGCTGCTGGGAACCCATCATAACTTACAGCAAACATTTTTTTCTTGGTTTTAGATAGAGTGGAGATGGATGGATTCACCCTCTCTATTTGTTCTGTTTACCATTATCATTGAAAGTGAAAGTAAAAGAGAATCCCACATTTTGGGTTGTCCTAAAAAAAGTAATAGAGGGGACATGTTCCAATGGGGACACTAGTTCTGGTGACCTGGGGGTCCCCAAGGAATTCCCTTAATTTGCAGGGATTTCCTCTCACTTCCTGTTTGACTAGGGGACAGGAAGTGAAGGGAAATCTCTGTGACGGGACAAAGATAATGAAAAATATCTGTCAGGGGTTATAACCCTCCATGACTCTATCCAAAATGAAAATTGCCAATAGTTCTTCTTTAAGGCCCACACTTCCTCTCCCCCCCCCCCCAAAACTTCAGGGTAGGCCTGAAGACCCACCTCCACAATCCTTGTGGGGTGAAAAAAGACACATAAAAAGTGCAGTGACAATCCTGTAGAGAAAAATGTATAAAAAGCAGCCTATGTTAACCTATTGATTTCAGGCAGAAAAAAACACCTAATGCTCATAAAGGCACATAAACACAGGAAGGTTGTTTTGAAAAAAATGCAAATGCCCAAAAATTCTCATAAACTCTTGTGCAATATGAGCCACTATGAGCATTTTTAATGCCATTTTTTTTCTCCCCGTGTTTTCATGGACCCTAAATGTTTGGAAATTTCTGATCCTGAAGGAACCCAACTCAGAATCAAAAATAAGTATAAAAAAATACAGCAAATATGTTACTGCTCAGACCATACCTCCTAGATTTCTAAGATGAGAAAGTGAAACATTTTAGTACAAAGTATGAAGGTAAAGGACACCTCTAGTTACACTGTCCATGAAGAATTAGTATGCAAAAAGTGAATGGTTAAATTCTCAATTGGACCGCAGGCGGCAGGCAAAGTTAGCAAGCATGCAAAGAATAAGACACAAACACCAAACAGGATTTATAAAAAAGACCACGGCCTGGTTTACTGGTATTAATTTCAACTTTATTTATCCAAATACTCAAATTACACTCAACGACCACTTTATTAGGTACAGTGCCAAGCAAATCTCCCCCACACCATTACACCACCAGCCTAAGCCATTGATACAAGGCAGGATGGATCCATGCTTTCATGTTGTTTTTGCCAAATTCTGACCCTACCATCTGAATGTTGCAGCAACCAGTACCTTTTTCATAGGCTTTTTTGAGTTTGGGCAAGGACACAGAGGCCCCATGATCCCCTATTGCCCGACGGCCCCATGAGTTGTCAGTCTGCCCCTGGTCTACCCATTCTCCTCTGACCTCTGATATCAACAAGGTATTTTCATACACACAACTGCCGCTCACTGGATATTTTCTCTTCTTTGAACCATGCGCTATAAACCCTAGAGATGGTTGTGCGTGAAAATCCCAGTAGATCAGCAGTTTTTGAAATTCTCAGACCAGCCCGTCTGACACCAACAACCATGCCACGTTCAAAGTCACTTCAATCCCCTTTCTTCCCCATTCTGATGGTCGGTTTGAACTTCAGCAAGTTGTCTTCACTACATCTAGATGCCTAAATGCATTTAGTTGCTGCCATGTGATTGGCTGATTAGCAATTTGTGTTACCAAGCAATTGAATAGGTGTGCCTAATAAAGTGGCCAGTGAGTGTATATTAACCTCCCTGGTGGTATTCCCGAGTGTAGCTCGAGGTAAAGTTTTAGTACCAAAAGCGGTAACCCCGAGCTACACTCGGGCTTACCATGCGGCGTTGCACAGGGATTCCCTACAACGCTTACCTTGTCCTTCGCTCCCACGATGCGTCCCCTGCAGCGTCCCCGGCCATCTCCTCTGGCCGATGCCGGCATCTGGCTTCCGTGTTCCGGTCCCTGTGATGTCAGGACGTACGGGAGCTGGAACCGGCAGCAAATTTGAAAATAAAAAAAAAATGAAATTTTTTTTTAAAACGATTATTTCATAGCAAAACTTACCCTACTGCTTTGTCCTGCGCCCTGCCTGCATTTTGACTGTTCTTTCTGCCTGAAAACTTAGAAAAGTCCACGGCGTCCAAAAAGCGTCCCTTTATGTCAAAATTGGTTTTTGACCGGCTAGAGAACAGCGATAGTAAATCAGAACCACTTGCAGAATTGAGTGATAATGATTCGTGGGGGAAATTCGTCATCAGACACTGAAAACGATTTTGTGACTGAGCTCAGTGATGTGCGAACTTGGCGCTATATTTCAAATTTCAGTGTTTTTGGTTTGATTATATTATTGAATTAAATTTATTATTATTATATTATTATTTTTTATGAGGATTTATTAAATTATAATTTATGATTTCGTGTTTCAAGTTTTATCATATCCGGAACGTTTGTTCGGACAAATTTCAGGGAGTTCAGGGAGTTATTCCTAAATTACAGACCTACGATAAAAAAAATACATATTTCCATGCAAAAAAAATGGTACCTCTTTCAGCACCAAAAATCTGAAATAATCATACCGCCAGGGAGGTTAATCAACTTAGCCCAACCACTAAGACTCGAGCCAACCAAACATTTAGAAATACTTATCTTCTTACATGTCCCCTTTGATATAACAACCAAAGGGACCCACCACATAATCTGGCAGCAACGAGGGGAGGGGTTTTGGAGGGGAGCTCCTCATGATGGTCACTCTCTGGCGACTGGCAAAGACCCTATCCGGCAGCCTCTTCTTATAGGGACTCTTTTGGGTTCTAGAAAATTCTTAGGAGCAATGTAACCTCAAAGTGCAACTAAAGGCAAAACGTTTTTTAGTTTTGGATAGAGTGGAGAGGGATTACAGACCCTGTCAATTGTTATTCCTGTCTGTGCCCCTGTTAGGGAGATTCAACCTCTCCATTTATCCTGTCTACATTATCATTGAAAGTGAAAGTAAAAGAAGATCCCAAATTTTGGGTTGTTTCCAGAAAAGTAACAGAGGGGAAATCTTCCAATGGGTACACTACTTCTGGTGACCTGGGAGATTCCCTAAATTTGCAGGGACTTCGGCTGGCCATACACTATACAATTTGCTGTCCAATTTCTGCCCAATTTCCTTTAGATTTACCTTCAACTATGTAGTACAAGGGCCTGCCTAATTGGATACAATTGAAAGTGTCATTTAGGTTTGACCTCATATTATATGGTTTTTGGTAAATCTAAATCAAAAATCTCAAGACAATTGTATAATGTATGGCCAGCCTTCCTCTCACTTCCTGTTTGGCTGTGGGACAGGAGGTGAAGGGAAATCTCAGCAATGGGACATCGACAAATCTGACAGGGGTTATAACCCTCCTTCAGGCTGGCCATACACTATACAATTTTCTGTCCAATTTCTGCCCAATATCCTTTAGATTTACCTTCAACTATGTAGTGCAACGGCCTGCCTAATTGGATACAATTGAAAGTGTTGTTAGTTTTTACCTCCTATTATATGGTTTTTGGTAAATCTAAACCAAAAATCTCAAGAAAATTGTATAATGTATGGCCAGCCTAATGCCGGCCATAGATGGGTTGAAAATCAACCGATTTTTCAGCAGAAAAAAAAAATCGGCTGATTTTCGCACCGTTAGTGGGTTAATTGGTAGGCCGTTTTTTGGGGTTTTGGCACATTTTTTTTTATCAGTCATGTTGGAAAATTTGTGGCTGATTTTGACGATCGGACGATTTTCCCGGCAATGATGGGCAAATCAGCTGATTGTTTTACTGGTAAAAAAATCTGCGCATGCGTCGTGAAGGAGAAGAAGAAGAAGAAAAAAAAGAAGAAAAAGAAGAAGAAAAAGAAAAAAGTAGAAGAAAAAGAAGAAGAAGAAAAGAAAAAGTAGAAGAAGAAGAAAAAGAAGAAGAATGTACAGGTGTCACTGAACGGCGGCTCCGTTCTTTATTCTAAAGTCCGCTATTATGTTTTATATGAAAAAGTCTTGCGGTTGCAACAAGTGTATCCATTTGTATCCAAATAAAACCATCTGTATGGATACATTTGTTGCAACCGCAAGACTTTTTCATCTAAAACATAATAGCGGACTGGAATTCCCCTGTCTCTGCAACGGACAGAAGTAATTATGGGGTTAAATGCCGGCTATAGACGAGACAAAAATCGGCCGATTTTTTTTACCACAGGCATGTCAAACTGAACAAGATGTATGATCCAAACAACATCTGAGTCCATACGATGGAACCCTGGATGACCAACTGTCTAACGCGTTTCGAGGACACAACCTCTTCCTCAGAGCCAAGTTGGTCATCCAGGGTTTCATCGTATGGACTCAGATGTTGTTTGGATCATACATCTTGTTCAGTTTGACATGCCTGTGTTAATATGTCCATTGTGAGTATGATACCTATTTTTGTTTCTTCAATAAATTATTTTAAACAATAATGCACTAGGTCGGTGCGCCCTTTTTCTGTTTCTCCATTTGTATCCAGTGTATTCGGACCACCCCGGTCTGTTGAGGGCAGCAAGCAGTGCATATTCCAGAAAATTCCAGAACATTCCTATTGGGTCTACTGAGTCCTTTTCTAGCGCAGGAGAAAAGTGTTTGTTGTGTTGGATTTTTGTACCGTTGGTGGTAACGTCGGCCGATCGAACGACCAATTATTCGGGCGCACCGATGGAACCCTGGATGACCAACTGGCTAACGCGTTTCGAGGACACAACCTCTTCATCAGAGCCAAGTTGGTCATCCAGGGTTTCATCGTATGGACTCAGATGTTGTTTGGATCATACATCTTGTTCAGTTTGACATGCCTGTGTTAATATGTCCATTGTGAGTATGATACCTATTTTTGTTTCTTCAGTAAATATTTTAAACGATAATGCACTAGGTCGGTGCACCCTTTTTCTGTTTCTCCGTTTGTATCCAGTGTATTTGGACCACCCCGGTCTGTTGAGGGCAGCAAGCAGTGCATATTCCAGAAAATTCCAGAACATTCCTATTGGGTCTACTGAGTCCTTTTCTAGCGCAGGAGAAAAGTGTTTGTTGTGTTGGATTTTTGTACCGTTGGTGGTAACGTCGGCCGATCGAACGACCAATTTTTTTTTTTTAAAACGGCCAGTTTTCTCCCCGTCTATGGCCTGCTTAACTCTATCTAAAATGGGATAAAAAGTTTTGCCTATAGTTCTACTTTCATTGACCTATCCCTAATGACCCCCCCAGAGTTTCCAGAACCTTCCCTACCATGTGACCCTAATTACCTATCAAATTCACCCCCATTAAAATCAACATTCTAGGGGTTAGAATGCTGCCAGTCCCATGGGGTAAAGGGGGCTTCCCCCTTATTCCTATACAGTATTTTTGTTCACCACTACTTTTCTTTTACACTGTGCTATAAAAAATTAAATAGTAAGAGGTTTAGTACAGTATACTTTTTTTTGTGGTTAAATAGTACATTTTTTATAGAGGTGTACACATCGGGCAAAAAAAAAAAGGGGGACAACTACGGAGAAAAGAGGGACAGAAGGATTTGTTTTAAAAAGAGGGACAGTCCTCCGAAATGAGGAACAGTTGGGAGCAATGCTGAACTTGGGCTTAGCAGCAATCCAGACAGGCACGGTGCATTCTAAATACAGTAGGACATCTGCTGTGGGCAAGTTCAGCTACTGTACGTGTCTGGGTAATGTTTTCGTCTGCTTGCTAATCCCTTCTCTTTCCTTTCACTCGCTCTTTTTATTAACTTGCTAACTCCTCTCTCCAGGAAAACATTCGGGCCACTTCCGTCCACGCTTCCTCTGTGATGACGTCTGATCATGCCTCTCCTGCCCGGCCAGCAGTGGGAAAAAAAAACTTTCTTCTGAAAATATGAGCGCTATCAGAAACAATAACTGCGGCCGGTGCTGACAAATGGGGATCTGATGGCCGACAGGTGTTCCAGGCTGGAACTGACTCACATTCCGCAGCTCATCGTAATCAGAGTGACAACGGCTTTGCACTGTTTACATTTTTATCTAAACACCGGCAGGGGTGGGCTAAGTTTTTTGCTGGCTTAGTCATGGGAGGGCTGTTGACGAGAGAAAAATGGACATTCGTTTTGAAATATCTTTCTGATCAGCCAGTTGGATTGAAGTTTTGACATTTTTCCAAATGCTTCATTTGTCAAAAGCCGTTAATAGCAGAAATAAAAGGAAAAGCCCATTTAAAAAAATGCAATATTATCTTTTAATTTAGAGAATTCCCTGAAATGCCGGGTCTGCCACTAGATGTCTTTAGTCTAATGGACAGCACCATTCATCCTACTTCCTTTGAGCCCAGGTTATCCTGGGCCAGCCCCAGCCTGTGACTGCTCAGTGAAAGGAGAAGCAGACTAGTGATGAGGTTATTTGTCTGTCACTGCTGTATCTTCTTTTTTATTTTTGTCTATTTTGATGCTAACGGGACATGTGATGTCAGGCTCCGCCTTCAGGTGGTTCTGATACAGCCCTTTTGTTACCATTTAGTAACTTATATAAAGAGAAGTGCAGACTCCTGTAGTGTTGGCTCTGAGGAAGAGGTTGTGTCCTCGAAACGCGTTAGCCAGTTGGTCATCCAGGGTTCCATCGTTTGGACTCAGATGTTGTTTGGATCATACACCTTGTTCAGTTTGACATGCCTGTGTTATTATGTCCATTGTGAGTATGATACCTATTTTTGTTTCTTTAATAAATTATTTTAAACGATAATGCACTAGGTCGGTGCGCCCTTTTTCTGTTTCTCCATTTGTATCTTCCTGTCAGCACATAAACTGTTTGGTGTCTTATACTTGTAGGCAGGTGCAGTCTGCTTCCTCTACTGTAGGTCTTGTTTGACTTGAGCGGTACTGCAGATGGAAGATAAGTCAAAAGAAACATGGTTTCCCTATGGTTTCCTTGGTCCCCTGGAACAGTTTTCCAGTTGGCCCTGGCAGCCATCTTGGGTCAAGCAGAGTCTTTTTAAGTCCCTGCCACCAGGTTTTTGTGCTCATATGCAAAGTGGCTAATATAGGAATAGCTCACCTGTCTACAGCACTAGAGATAGGGGAAGGTTCCAGAGGAGTAGGGAAAGAGCAGGGCCTACGTCTATACTTCTGCACACCACCTCCCTTAGCAAGTGTTGTTTTCAGCTTGGGCCTACTACCACTGACCCTCCGCTGCATTGACTGTAGGTTCCCGGACAGGCGTTCCACTCCACCAGGTTGTTGTAACTGTTCTGCAAGTTCCTCAGTACATCGGTTTCTGCACTCCGGGACTTTGTGTGACTACTGCTACAGCTCTGCTATACAGGGAATGCAAAAGGCTGATACTAGGTCAGACTCACTTCTTGCATTTAATGGTATATTAAAACCCAATTCTGGGAATTATAAAAAATCCCCACAACACACTGCAAGGGTTTTCAACCCTGTATTGTACATGGTGGGCGCAAGTGTGCACCTGGGGCCATGAGGGGCTTTGGGGGGACCTGTCGTACCCGTACATCAAAAATGGCAGCTATGCCCACCCTTTCTGCCCCTCTGCCATTCATAGAAGCTGTACTATAGCATCCATGAATGATACACAATCTATGAATGGAGACCGGGAGGACAATTTAAAGGTCCACCTGCTCCATTCATAGATCTCTTTTCATTCATGGAATCTATATTATACCTTCTATGAATAGAGGGGGGGGGGCGGAAGGGGCTGGCATAGTTGGTACTTTTGATGAGTTCATATGACAGGTCCCTTGGCTTGTATTAAAGTACTACTAAACCCAGGACCCTGCATTCACTATATATGGTCTCCCACAGTACATGGAAATGCAATTATTTTAGTAAATATAAACTGCTAAATACCTTTTCTCATCAGCAGTACATAGCAGTCTTGTTACTTCTATCAGTGTCCAGCAGAGCACTGGTCAAAGCTTGTAGGAAGAGTTTTCATTCTCCCCTGATTGTCCTATGAGGCTGCAGGGCCACTCACCCTCTGTCTGGACAGAGCTGATTGGATCAAACAGCCTTTTTACACAATGCCGAGGATTAACCCCTTAGGTACCACAGCGTGCATAACAAGCATACTTTACTGCACACACAGACTAATTTTACTGTTGTGGGTTTAGTAACGATTTAACCCCTGCACCACTGGAGGATTACCACCTGCAGGGGTAATTAGGAATCAATTGCAATTGAAACCTTATCCAACAGCACAAGGGGCACTTCACATTGACTGTAGGTAGAATCCCGTATGCCGTCTTTTTTTTTTTTTTTTAAAGAAAACTTTTTGAATAAACATAGGCTTTAAAATGCAAGATTTTCATAGATGGAGTGTACTTTTAACTGTTATGTGAAATATTGAGGTTTATCCATATCTGGTTATTGCTAACAATATTAACCCAAGAAGCCTGAGTCCTGTGCACTCTCTATAGCTTCACTTTGAGTTAGTTCTCTTATCTATCAGACTAATTAACTATTAAGACTCACTTCCTTAAGGAAACATTTAAGTATCCTCCCAAGTAGCTATTACATAACCCGGACTGCTGTAACAAATGCACTTCCTCTGGAACGCAGACGGCTGATGCCCTGTTAAC
This sequence comes from Staurois parvus, assembly GCF_062004578.1. Classification (NCBI taxonomy): domain Eukaryota; kingdom Metazoa; phylum Chordata; class Amphibia; order Anura; family Ranidae; genus Staurois; species Staurois parvus. Next base: position 1,934,599 of record NW_028318388.1, on the reverse strand, counting down.
TCTCTACAATGCACAGGGGATGAATTATTGAAAGAGAAAAGCTTTATACCAGCTTGGTGCTGCTGTCTATGCACAGTCAGATCATGAAACAAGATTGAATTATTGCGGTTCTTCACACATTCACCATAGATTTCTACCAGCCATTGTCAGGGCTTTTGTTGGTCTTCATACTGTAGGTTAAGACTATTCTACCAGCTGTGATTAAAGAGTAACTCCACTTTTGTTGAGAAAAAAACATTCCCCTCTGGGTGATCTATGTACATTACAGGGATTTTACCAAACTTTATTGAAGATTTCTACTTTTTGTTATTCTGAAAAAAGAGCTGTTTGCTTGTCTGTGTCCATGTGCAAGGTAAATCTATATGGGAGTGTATTTATAATTATGTATCAGCAGTTCCACCATTCCTCTTCACCCTAACTTAGCTAAATGACCCCAGTGCTGAATACCACACTGCATTTACCCAACAGCCTCTCTGGTAAGCAGAGAAACACAGCTATGGTTAACCTAACTATGCACACCATAACACCTAACTAGGAGGGTGCTACACTCACCCCCCCACCCCAAAAAAAAAAGTAGGCCATGTCCTCACTGGCCTGGTCAGCCTCCCCTACAAAAAGGTTTTTGTAAAAAAAATCAAAGCGGAGTATCCCACAAACTTGGAGGGGGAAAAGAAAAGTAACATACAGTACATACAAACCCAATAAGGGCAAATACATTAGCAGTGTGAAAATAAAGTATCTGCTGTACAAGTATATACAGTTTCAAACATATTCACAAGTTTTAGGTAGCCCTACAAAGTGCAGCTTTTATGTAAGTAATTGGTGGGGTGAAGTAAACACATACCTAAATATACCCTAAACTACCTAATACATTTTAGACAGTATTAGCCATGTACAATATGTTACAGTGAAGGGCCTTGGCCAAGGCAGAGTAGTTCCTTGCTGTCCTGCAGGAAGAGATAAGAGAACAGATATGCACACATTACACATCCTATTCTACAAGCTAGGTGTGGGAACATCCTCTCACTATTAAATCTGATCTAACATTCTCATAGCAGACAGTTCCAATGATGGTCCCCTAAGGGCAACTCTTGACACGTCGTTTCTCAGATCCCTGAAAGAAAACAAAGTAGACATCCTAACCAGGGGCGGACTGACCATTGGGGAACTCGGGCATTGCCCGAGGGCCCGGGGTCAGTAGGGGGCCCCATGAGATGTCCCTGGTACCTTTCATAGGCTTTTTTGGGTGTGATTTGAGTGTGGGCGAGGACACAGGGGCCCCATGATCCCCTATTGCCTGAGGGCCCCATGAGTTGTCAGTCCACCCCTGATCCTAACTAATCTTAGCTATCTATGCATGTCTTTGAAAAATAGACTCATCCACTTTAAAGTCCTATTTTTCAAAATTGAGGCCCAGGCTCTGCTGACCAAAGTCTATGGTTCTCACACAGAGAATTGGGAGCTGGGGTCTCCCTGCATGCAGAACACCTTTTCTTGCTTTAGCAGGAATAACTGTCCACACAGTGGCAGTGAATTCAGCAAGGGATCCTCCCCCCCCCCGGGCACAATAACTTCACAGCCAAATCTTCGCAAAGTGTCCATAGCAATAATCTTCACAAAGTGTCCTTTCAAATTAAGAACTTGGCAAGGGATCCTTCCCCTGCTGTTTGGAAATGACTTTCTGTAGGAGTCTCTGTTTATGAGCCATCACCTGGCCTCTAAGGCAACATCTCAAGAGACATCTCCTAAAGAGGAGCAAGGGCTGCCCCCTACATTAGTCAACAGTTCAGTTTTCTAGCCAGAAATTCAGGACATCACAAAGGCTTCTTTTCCTTTGGACACAATTTCTTTTTGTGGCAAGCCATTGCTTGGCATTATAGCAATGACTCTCCTGAACTTACTTTAACATGGCATGTCCATGCATGAGCCAAAGTACCTTCTCTCTTGTCATGGGAAAGTAAAGGAAGGGATTTAGAATTAGCATGTGCATGTGTGCGAAACGCGTTGTCTAGGTTACCAGCCTCCATCTTCGGCTTGGGGTCTGTAAGAAAAAATGCTGGGTGCAATAACGACCAGCTGATGAGCCCATATAACTTAAATAAAGGAATGCGCTAAAACCACAAACTATTTCTAATTTAGTGTAGAAACATTAGTGCAAAAGATATATCTATTCTCAATTAATATCAAAAAATATCAAAATTATGTGCAAAATTATTTTTTAGTGCATTCATGACGAAACTAGTAGGGTTTGGCTTGCTGGATGCTGACGTCTGTGGAGAAAATTGAGTCACGAGCGCTGTAGTGAGTGTGCGGGGAACAGGAGACTGTTATACCATTTGCTGTTTTATGCTGTTATACTGGTGTCGGTGAAGACACCCTTTTTGTGAGTGTAAATCTTTATTAAATTGTTGGATACTTTTATAAAAAAAACTGGCTGCACCATGATTTTCTCTTTCATTCCCAAACATGACCTCGGTGGAGAGATATAAAAAGAGAGAGTGATATAATGCTCCTGGAACCATTATATTGAGTGGTGGATACCTACCTTATGGATGATTGTGTAGCTATTGATCATCACACCTGAGAAGTTGATTCATTGCATCTGCTCCCAGAGCAAAAAGCGTTTTTTGCTGATCTAGAGATTGATCAGCATGGAGCTCTGGTGAGTTACCCAACTTTACTTTGGTGGTGGATGTTGGCACAATTTCTTTGAGAGCACCTGAATTTGAAAAGGATTTGTTTGGACATTTGAAGAAATTCAGAATTGGACATTTTTTTATATTCACAAATTTAATTATTTAAATTACTTATGCACTAAAAAATAGTTTTGCACATAATTTTGATATTTTTTGATATTAATTGAGAATAGATATATATATCTTTTGCACTAATGTTTCTACACTAAATTAGGAATAGTTTGTGGTTTTAGCGCATTCATTTATTTAAGTTATAGCACTAAGAAATGTATTTGGTTTCTTTGAGGTGGAATTGCTGCTTTAAAGTATTAAGGGTGTGGCGCTTTTATTACACTTGTGATGAGCCCATATAGCCTTGGCAAAAATCCCAGCGTCAGAGCGTCTTCTGGCCACTAAGGGTGGGCTTCTACTGGTCTTGCCCGGACCTCCGCCTCATAAACCCATTTTCTTGAAGCTGTCCAATAGTGGGCGGCACCACACCCACCACAGGAGGAGCTAGTAGAAGGGTTCCACGAGGATAACAGAGTCATGTTCAACCACCATATTCGTTATCTGAAAAGTCACACTTTTTCTTCTTATCTACCACAAAACCTCTTTTCATCTCCCCCAGACTTAAGGATTTCTACTTTAAACAGGTTTTTATCTCCTAATGTGAGGTTACTAGATGTCATAAACGCGTTTCGTTCCATTACCAAGTTTATATCTTGCTCCCAGCAGAATATCTTGTGACTTTGTTCCTTTGACCTAGAGAAATGACACATCAGTCACCTCTCATGCCCCTGGCATTTTGGGCAACAATGCTTTATTGTAAAAATTACTCAAGAAACAAAGGGTCCAAGGCCAACACATTTCATAGGCATTACACGGTCCAAGGCAGGATCCTCCCTCCCGTTTCCTCTGTAGACCGCGGTGACGTCATTCTGGGACGCCTCGTGGTCCACCGCTGGTGACAGGAGTTCTCTCTGTCCTATACCATCATATCGGAGTAAATGGGACGTCCATCCTGGACAAGACCTTCCATTGTGATCTACATATTGTGATCTACATTGACTCTTTTTGCAATAAACGTACAACTCTTAGTCAGGTTTAAATTACAGTCACTCTCACAGAGCTCTTTTCTTTGATGCTCTTGGATTCACTACATAGGTGTTTAACACAGCAGCAGTGGGGTGCTCATGTTTCATAAGTTTCATGCATTATATTTCTATCTATGGATGGTTTCTTTATTGCGCTTGGATTCATTGACAGTTTTTTTCTAACTAATTGATCACAGCATCTGTTAAGCAGAATACCACACTGAACTTACCTGACAGCCTCTCTGGTAAGCAGAGAAACACAGTTATGCTTAACCTAACAATACACATCCTACCACCCAACTAGGAGGGTGCTACATGAAAAAAAGAACAAGATTATCACCATACCAGGGGCGGACTGACAACTCATGGGGCCCCCGGGCAATAGGGGATCATGGGGCCCCTGTGTCCTTGCCCAAACTCAAAAAAGCCTATGAAAAAGGTACCAGGGGCATCTCATGGGGCCCCCTACTGATCCCAGGCCCTCGGGCAGTGCCCGAGTTTCCAAATGGTCAGTCTGCCCCTGCACCACAACAAGGTGTGCTATTGAAGATTCTAATTTTACCATAAATGTATGGGGGCACCATCCACCAATTTACTATAGCATCCTGAGCAAACTCTTTGTGAGCCTGTAAGGTATTTTCAGATACAATACATGTTCTCACCTTCATGTCTAACTATCAGGGAATTTCTGCTAGCCACTTGGTCTACCTCTGCACAAACAATAGCCAGACACAAGCATGCGCAAGAACGCATCCATTTGTATTGCACGTACCAAACATCATGGTGTGCACTCCCAGAGTCAACATGGGTGCCAGACAAGATATTTAAGGGACGCTTTAATTTACTGTCAGTTCTGATTGGTCTTCAGCATGTTCCTTATTCCCTGACTTGTGTTCTGCTTGTGATTCCTGTTATCAATCCAGCTTCCTCGTGGCCTGATTTTGAATTCTGCTCTGTACTTCTGTTCAACTCATGCCTGACCTCGACTTCATCTCTGACCTTGATTCAGCTCCTGATTTGGTACTTCATTGTCCACTTGTTAATGATCTTGTCTTGACCTGTGATTTTGCTTTCAGTTCTGCTCCACGCCATTGTCAAGTGCTTACTTGTTCTATGTGGTGATGCAGTTGCCTTACATCATCAGTGAGCTCTACCATCCTGAGCTTTCATGCCAGAGCTTTCATTTAACTTCTGTTGATTCTTCTGCTGACTTCTTGCCTGACACTCCTGCTCACATGTTCCTCTGGATCTTCCTAGTTGGCATCTCCAGTTCAGATTTCTGGCACTAGTGTCCTGTCCCTTTGCACCTTTTGTCTCACCATTAGGCTGCCTGGGCAAGAGATACAAGAGAAACTTCCCTCATCTTGGTCTCCTATCTGGTACATAGCACTAACAATTTTCTCTGGTTCTTGATGTGTGCAAAGTGCAGGGACATGTGACTGTGGCAGAAAGGCAGAGGTGTCAAGGAAGCATTTTTTTCCCTAGAGTTTGAGAATAAGTGATGCATCATTCAGAAGGTGGAGGCTATTTTAAAGGTAAGAGCACTATGGCAGGTCAAATCACATTATTATTATACAGTATTTATAAAGCGCCAATAGTTCACTCAGCGCTGTACATTACAAAGGGGGATAGAACATGTGACAGAACAATACCAATACAATGCAAAACATGAGGGGATCGAGGGCCCTGCTCTTTCGAGCTTACAATCTAGGAGATGGTGGCTTTTTGTATTCCTATGGAGATCAATGGTAAGGTAGCCTTATTAGAGTTCCCACTTTAACACAACTGATGTTAAAGGTATAATCAATTACGTGCAACTTGTATTTTTTACTTGCATAAGATCTGCATTAATTATGCAGATGTAGCGCCCTCTAGGTAGATATGTTTTTTTTTTGGTAGAGGCTTGTTAGAAGCCTTGGATGAATCAGCCTGGGAGTGAAGCATTGAGGTTACCTCAGGGCATGCTGAGAGGCTCTACAAGTCACAACTTCTGGAGCTCTCCCACCCTTCTAGAAACTGGAGGAACTTTCTAGGAGAGCGGCAGAGGAGAGGAGGCTTAGGCTTGCATGTTTAAGGGAACTTGGCCAATCCCCAGGCAGGAGGCTGAGCATGGTGGCTAACAGCAACCCTTAAATGTTAGAGAGCCTGTTCAGCGGTAGTAGTGCTGGTGTTCGGGTGGAAGATGGAGCAAGGAAAGTGCTGGAGTGTGGAGTATGGGAGGGGGCCTCAGGGAGGGGGCCTACCTACAGGCTGGAGCAGACATAAGGATCTCCACTGCCCTACAGTCTCCTAGGGTGGACATTCTGTTAGCAGTGAAGGAGCCAGCCCAGTGTAAGGCCTGAAAGCAGCTGCAACCCATTAGCTACAGGAGAGAACAGTGTGAGTACTTCTACATCTTTTGGGCCACAGAACAGAGAGGGCTGTCAGATCCAATCCCCAACTAGTCCTCATCTAGGGCTGCTTCACAGTGGATTCTGGAATCCCTTGCCCAGGGATACTCTCAGGACAGCCGGGTGGATGAGGAGAGTTTCATCTGGGGTCTGAGAAGGTACACCAAAGGGGAGTCAGTGCTCTTTAAAGAGATTATCGCTGATTGTTGCTCCACATTTTGTACAGTGTTTGCCGAGACGTTATCCTCAAGCTTTACAGTTACTTTAGCATCCTATATACCCCTAGACCCTATCCAAGTTGTTAACCCCTTTAAAAAACAAAACCAGGCTCAAGCACTGATTTACTGACTCTGGGGGAAAATGTGGAAAATTGTGTGATGCCTGGCAGTGCAGAGCTTAACCCCTTCACGCCTAAGGGTAAAACAAATCTAAAGGCCTAAGCACAATTCTGCACCGTTGACATGTGATAGCAAAACCGTACATATCATCACAACTACTTTGCACATCCAGGTGGATTATACCTTGATTTTTTCAGGACAAATTGGGCTTTCATTTGGTGGTAAATGGTAATGGATATCTCCTGATTTTTTTTTTATTATCAAAGGAAAACTGGCCCAAAATAGTAAAAAAAATCCTTTTTTTTTATTTAGCTATGTGTTTCTTGTTATGACCATAACCTACCACCAAAGAGCAACCCAAAATAAATTCTCCAGCTCTTGACGATCGCAGCGATACCATATATGTGTATGTTATTTGTTGTTTGTACCCGTAGTACAGCCCAGAAACCATAGTGCGCATTTTGTTTTTGTCTTTTTTTTTTATTACCTAAAACACACTAACACTAACTGACACTGATACCAATTTTTTTTTAAATCTTGACCTTTGACCCTGACCTTTGACCTTGACCCTGACCTAAACACTAACCCTAGCACTGAACTAAATCAAACTTTGATCTAGGTATTTTTTTTTATTTTTTCTTTTCTTTTTTTAATATTTATTTATTTATTTATCTTTTTTTTTTTTACAAACTTTTTTTTTTCTTCTCTCTGACAGGAGTTCGAGACATACAATGTATCTCTCTTCTCCATTCATAGAGAGAGAGAGAAAAAAAACAAGGGGGCTGGGCTGCACAGTGACTGATCACTGTGATAGCCAATCAGAGGCTATCACAGCGATCATGTGACCCGGGACCGGGAGTCCCGGGTCCCGATCGTTAGAACGGGACCCGGTGCTCTCAGTGACACCGCGGTCTCGGTGCTGGGAGCGCGCTGAGGGGCGCGCTCCCAACACAAAGACAGGTACGCAAATATGCGGCCCCACGGAAAAAAGCCCAGGTCCGTGAGGCCGCATATTTGTGTTACGTCGGTGTCAAGGGGTTAAGAGAGACCCAAAAATTCAGCAGCCCTTGAGAGAGTAGGGCTACACAGTGTCATGTTATCATTTGTTGGCCTGTACCCACAGCCTATAGTAGAATAAACCTTCTTATTCTGGTGTCAGAAGTTTCTGTTTCTGTGTTCAAACATGAGGCAGGGGCGGACTGACCATTTGGACCAGTGGACCAGGGGTGGAAACACAAGGTGACTTGGAATGTGGCAGTTCCTGCACCTATTCTCTGAGAAAAAAAGCCCTGGACAATAGTGATGGGCTGAACACTCCCCTGTTCAGTTCGCAGTCAAACATTCAAACATAACGAAATTTTAACCGCAAACTTCGAACAGAGATGACAATTCACTAAGTGGTATCTTACCACATCTGAGTATGCTGTAAGATACCACACAGCTACTAAACACATTGTATAGGTGAAAATAAAAAGAATTGCTGGCATTGCCCAGCAATTAAAAATGTTTTAAAAACCAAATGTGTGAGGTCCCCCCCCATCCATACCGAGCCCTTCGCGTCTGGTATGGATTTTGAGGAGAACCCCTTTATTTAAATGGCGTGGGTGCCCCCTCAAATCCATACTAGACCCTTGTCTGAGCATGCAGCCCAGTAGGTCAGGAAAGGGGGGGGGGACAAGTGAGAGCCCTCCCACCTGAACCATACCAGGCCACATGCCCTCAACATGGGGGGTGATTTGGGGCAAAGGGGCTCCCCCCTTGAATCACCTTGTCCCCATGTTAATGGGGACAAGGGACAAGGGCCTCTTCCCCACAACTGTGGTTGTGGGGGTCTGCAGGCAGGGGGCTTATTGGAATCTGGAAGCCCCCTTTAACAAGGGGGTCCCCAGATCCTGTCCTCCCCATGTGAATGAGTATGGGGTACATGGTACCACTACCCATTCACAAAACAAAAAAGTGTAGTGAAAAAATGACAGGAGACAGTCTTTGACAAGTACTTTATTAAAAACAAAAAAATGTCCCCAAACTAGGTCCAACATCAATTATGATGCCAGCCACCACCGCCGACCCTCAAAAAAGAAAAAAAATGCTTTGCTCTCGACACTGGCTCCTGGCTGTCTGACAGCTGCGCCGCAATGATAGTTCTGAAATACAGCGGTGATGTCACAAGTGGGCAGGTCAACCCGCCCCCTTGTGACATCATCATGCGCTGTGATTGGCGAAAGCATTGCACCCGACCTGTGGTCAGAGGAATTGCTTTGACCAATCACAATACACTGTCAGGGCACAGTGCAATGTGCAGGCGAACAGCCCGCTGAACACCCTTGCCGTTCATGTGTTCACCTATGTTTGAGTCAAACTAATGTTCTACTTGAACATACAACCCATCCCTACTGGACAAGTAACATTTATGTTTTTAACATTTTAGACTGGGGTGCCTTGAGGTTTTGCACACTTTTACAGTGTATTGCGCCACAAAAAAGGTTGAGAAATGCTGCATTACACAACAACATGGCAGTTATGGAGGTAGCAAGATTATACATAGCACAATTATACATGGCAACTAGAGAAAGACCAAGCCATCTTCATCCACACGGAGCTCCTGGAGTCTGCACCCATCGATGAAACTAGCCTTTGCCACCATTTAGTCTTCTTGGGACATTATCTAGACTTCACGCACTTGTTATTTAAAACATGACCAAACTTTACCCTCCGTTGGCCACTAGGCATGAATGCCAGCCGAAATATGTCTAAAAATATGCTCAAAGGGCAATGGACTTCCTGCAATTTACAAGAGTCAATCAGCTTCATTTAACCTACCAAACATGCCTCTGTCCTTAGATCACTCCTGTCTCAGGTCATCTCTTAAGTGTCCCTGTCAATCACTGGCGTAAAATCATTAGAGGCCCAAGCATGTTCATTTCTAATATAAGTAACACTGCCACACATCATTACAGGGCTATACACTGAAGTCAGGGCTCTATTCAAGTACTTCTGAAGCATACAGTATACTGCTGTAGTTCCAGTTTGTCAGCTAAATATTAGAAGCCTGAACACTATCACTGATATTCATCAACTGACTGGACAGCAGCACACTGCTGGGTAATAAAAAATCTTAAGCAAACCTGTCACTTACCTGGGCAAATCAAATTCAGCACATAATGACAGACCACATAAGGAAAAGTCACATATAGTGAACACGGAATGCAAAAACAATCGGTACATCCAGAGATACAGGCAGCTGTAGTCATGCAAATCTTAATTTGTTTCCTGTAAAAGTCAAGCTTGGAATTTTCCACTTCCACCTTCTGAGTTGCTCTTTAATCTGTAAGGCTGCCTATCACATTAAAAGAACAACTGAAAAATGTCCAAATATACATATAGGTTCAACTACCTAAAGCTGGCCATAATCTGATTTGGCTGGTTCACCAGGGACCAGTGAATTTTGATCATAGTGTGGGTTCCACTGCTGGAGAGAAGTTGATCACGTGTTGTCCTGTCACAAACCTGAGCTATCCCTCCTTTACTGAAGCCTGTCTCTGCCTAAAGGCCTAAACTTTCCTTAACAAGCAAGGTGTCAGGGTCCGGATCTGAACCTGACCTCTGGCTGTAGCTCCTCTCACTGTGCCACCTGAGATGCTGGATAGCTCCCTGCCTGATGCCTTGGACAACAAGTAAAAAGTTCTCTCTCCTTTTTTTCAGTAGGGCACAGGGGCGGATTGACCATTTTGAAACTCGGGCACTGCCCGAGGGCCCGGGGTCAGTAGGGGGCCCCATGAGATGCCCCTGGTACCTTTTTCATAGGCTTTTTTGAGTTTGGGCAAGGACACAGGGGCCCCATGATCCCCTATAGCCTGGGGGCCCCATGAGTTGTCAGTTCGCCCCTGGTAGGGCATGGAGTTACCAAAAAGAGTGTCATATTTTTATTCATCTGGCAACAGAACACTTTTCAATTTTGCAACAGACCATTTTAAATGAGCCTTGGCCCAGGGAAGCACCAAGTATTTTCATTTGATGAAAGGTTTGGACTTCACGCAGGCCAGTTAATCACCCATACCCTTGTACTAGGAAGCCACGCTGTTGCATAGATGCAGTATGCAGTTTAGCATTTTCTTGCAGAAATATGCAAGGCCTTCCCTGAAAAAGGCGTAACCTGGATCGGGGCATATGCTGCTCTAAAACTTGGATATATCTTTCAGCTTCGATGGTGCCAGACGTGCAAGCTTACCATTCCATACGCACTAATCCATCTCCATACCATCAGCAATGCAGGCTTTTGAACTAAGCGCTGATAACAAGTCAAAAGTTCCCTCTCCTCTTTTTTCAGTAGGACATGGTGTTACCAAAAAGAATGTCATTTTTTGATTAATCTGACAACAGAACACTTTTCAACTTTGCAACAGACCATTTTAAATGAGTCTTGGCCCAGAGAAGATCACGGTGTTTCAGGTGTACTTCTTCAGTGTACACATGAGAGTTACTGTTGCTGAGGGAAGTTAAAAGCAACAAGTACTATTCTGATGTTTTACACTGTGCTCACTGAAACTTGTGCTAATATACAGCCAATGTGTGGTTAGAGTGACATTAAACTCAAAATTCTATGTGTATTCTTAACTGAAAAAAGTCCCTTCCATTACTCTCAGCCTTCTCCAAATCTCCAAATTTTTTTCTTTTTTTTTTTGCTGCTGTGATCTGACTTCCTATTAGAGGGTGGCTACCAGGGATGGACTGACCATTTGGAAACTCGGGCACTGCTCGAGGGCTCGGGGTCAGTAGGGGGCCCCATGAGATGCCCTGGTACCTTTTTCATAGGCTTTTTTGAGTTTGGGCAAGGACACAGGGGCCCCATGAGTTGTCAGTCCGCCCCTGGTGGCTACGTACATTCTCCCACTGTGTGTAGGAATGTAGCCACCCTCTCTTGTTCGCTCCAGAGATGGACTATAGACTAAGGGAATTGTAATGTACATAGAACATTGAACATGACCGCAACTAACGTGCACTGCTCGCTCCAAACAGAAGTAAGGGGGAAAGGAGAAATTCAACAGATCACAGTGAACCTTACAAGAAAGCAGAAAAAACACAATAAGAAACAATTTCAGGAAAAACAGTTTACAGGCAATTAAGTAATGGATATGCATGGTTTATTTTTGTTGAGTAAGAATATACACTGCTCACAAAAATGAAAGGAACACTTTTTGTTCAGAGTCTAGCATCAAGTCAATGAAACTCCTGGGATATTGATCAGGTCAGTTAAGTAGCAGAGGGGGTTGTTAATCAGTCTCAGCTGCTTTGATGTTAATGAAATTAATAACAGGTGCACTAGATGGGCAAAAATGAGACGACCCCGAGAACAGGAATGGTTTTACAAGTGGAGGCCATTGAAATTTTTTTCCCTACTCATCTTTTCTGACTGTTTTTCATTAGTTTTTCATTTGGCTAGGGTCAGTGTCACTACTAGTAGCATGAGGCGATACCTGGACCCTGCAAAGGTTTCACAGGCAGTTCAACTCCTCCAGGATGACACATCAATACGTTGCATTGCTGGACAGGGCCGTAGAAGGTCCTTAACCCATCAGCAGGATCTGTATCTGATCCTTTGTGCAAGGATAGGATGAGCACTGCCAGAGCCCTACAAAATGACCTACAGCAGGCCACTGGTGTGAATGTCTCTGACCAATCAATCAGAAACAGACTTCATGAGGATGGCCTGAGGGCCCGACATCCTCTAGTGGGCCCTGTGCTCACTGCCCGGCACCATAGAGCTCAACTGCCATTTACCATTGAACACCAGAATTGGCAGGTTAGCCACTGGCACCCTGTGCTTTTCACAGATGAGAGCAGGTTCACCATGAGCACATGTGACAGATGTGAACATTATGCTGTCTGTAACATCATTCAGCATGACCATTTTGGTGGTGGGTCAATGATGGTCTGGGGAGGATAATCCAGGGAGACGCAGACCTCTACAGGCTAGACAATGGCACCCTGAGTGCCATTAGGTATTGGGATTAAATCCTTGGACCCATTGTCAGACCCTACACTGGTGCAGTGGGCCCTGGGTTCCTCCTGGTGCACGACAATGCCTGGCCTCATGTGGCGAGAGTATGCAGGAAGTTCCTGGAGGATGAAGGAATTGATACCATTGAATGGCCCCCACGCTTGCGTGACCGAATTCCAATAGAACATGGGTCCAGATCTGGGTGGAAATACCCCAGGACCAGGGGCGGACTGACCATTTGGAAACTTGGGCACTGCCCGAGGGCCCGGGGTCAGTAGGGGGCCCCATGAGATGCCCCTGGTACCTTTTTCATAGGCTTTTTTGAGTTTGGGCAAGGACATGGGGGCCCCATGATCCCCTATTGAGGTCCCAGGGTCAGTAGGGGGCCCCATGAGATGCCCCTGGTACCTTTTTCATAGGCTTTTTGAGTTTGGGCAAAGACACAGGGGCCCCATGATCAACTATTGCCCGGGGCCCCATGAGTTGTCAGTCTGCCCCTGCCTAGGACACCATCCGTCATTTCATTAGGAGCATGTCCCGAAGTTGTCAGGCATGTATACAAGCATGTGGGGACCATACAAACTACTGAGGACCATTCTGAGTTGCTGCAATGACATTTCAGCAACATGGACTAGCCTGCTGCATCATTTTTTCACTTCGATTTTATGGGTGTCTTTGAATTCAGTCCTCTGTAGGTCGATCATTTTCATTTCCATCAAACGATGGGGCATCCTTATGTTCCTAACACATTACCCAGTCCATATCAGTGTAGATGTCCAGCATGATAGTTTTCCCCATTGAGAACTGATGTGTTTTCAAAGTGTTCCTTCAATTTTTTCGAGCAGTGTAATTTAGTGCCACTTTAACCAGTTGCCGACTGCATACTGTAGCTTTGCTACTAGTGTGCGGCCAGCTGTACAAAGTCACGTACAATATATATATGTGTGATTTTGCCTTTTCTGGGTAGGAGGCATGCGTGCGCCCGCCTACCCGTGCTGCCATTGGCTCCTTAACATACCAATCAATGGGCCAGTGATTTACGGCTGGGTCCCGCCAATTGTCAGAGCTAGATTCAGGAGAGAGATCTGTGTTTGTAAGCCACACAGATTTCTCTGCTGACATCAGGGATGTGACAGTGTTTGCCTTCCTGCTTTGCAAAGAGACAAAAACTGTCACATCCCCTAATAAAACAGCACACAGTCAATACATTACACATAATTAGGAACACATTTAACCCCTTGATTGCCCAGATGTTAACCCCTTCCTGTCCAGTGTCGTAAGTACAGTGTCAGTGCTTTTTATTAGCAGTAATCACTTGATAAATGTCACTGGTCATGTCAGTGGCAGTTAGTCAGTGTCAGTCAGTGTCAGAATGCCCACTGTACTATCACATTCCCGCTATAAGTTGCTGATCGCCGCCATTACTGGTATAGAAGAAAAAAAATTCCAGTATATATACCGTCATTTGTAGATGCTATAATTTTCCAGCAAACCAATTAATACATGCTTTTAAAGATTTTTTTTTACCAAAGACATGTAGCAAAATACAGTTTGGTCTAAATTCTAGAAGAAATAACATTTTTTTTCTTATGAGATATGTTTTATAGCAAAAAAAATAAATATATATATATTGCTTATTTTTCAAAATGTTTGGTCTTTCTTTTTATAGCGCAAAAAAAAATTTAAAAACCCATGGTGATACAATCAGGTAAAAAGCAAAATGTAGTGAGCGCTCTCGCATACGTATAGCAGCTAGAACACTTGAGGCAGCCACAATACCTTTGAAATAGCAATAAGAATAATAAAGTGCAGCGCTAAATAATGAATAAAATGCAGCAAAAGTGTGATAGGATAAATTGTATAAGTCAATCAGATTGAACAGGTAGCATCCACGGTGTTCTCTAGAGAGATGAAAAATTTTTCCAGAGCCTAATGCCTCAAATAGTAGCAATGCGCACTCACCAGAAACGCATGGATTATGCGCATGTAGTAATGATCCTCATAGGTGTTTAATCTGCCATGAGCCAGGTGGTGGGCATCCATCTAAGGGTTGGTCATCAGGTTTGGATATAGTGAGAGCTCCAATTCAGATCCAGAGATCCCCTTAAGGTCAGTCGGGTAATCCACTTGAATGATAATGCTCCCTCCTCTGGATAATAAAGGCACCTTCTCTGCAGGGGCAATAGCTCCACAAAGGAGCTCCAAAAAATAGGTGCCAGAGATAGTGTAGTATGTTCCAAAATATAGTTTATTCACAAATGATAAAACAATATTAAAAAGTGAAAGTTTGATTTATGATTACACTGTTCAACAAATTTTTATTTTTTGCCAGTTTTGGAAACAAAAGGATCCATTTCTTAATGAATTTCACATTCTGAGTTCAAATATAACAATGAAATTTGTCAATTGGCTCTAGTTTTTCTGTAAACGGAAAGTTTTCTACTATAGGCGTAATGACTACATAATGCACAATAATTATATAGATAGATGTCTTTCCACAAATATAAATCAAGTGATATTGACTACATAACAAAGCCTAAATGGCATAATATATTGCACAGGATTACCAAGAAAAATTATAGCCATAAGCTAAGTTGAATCATTTTAATACTTAGGATTCTCACAAGTTTTGTCTTCAGTTTGTGTCGGTTTTGCTTCTCTTGGCTTTTCTCTTGTATTCGAGGAAAGGGCTATCTCTTACAACTGCACGTGACTACACGCTTCAGGTTCTTCCTCACTTGACTCAACCATGAAGGATTGCTTTAGGAATTGGTAGCCCCTCTCCATGAGGAACTGGACGTATTGCCGATGGAATATTTGGATAGTGCACAGATAACTTTTTCTTCTTATTTAGCCCTTTTACAATTGGAGGCACCATACAAAAGTAACAATTACTAACATGATCTGTTGGCTCTCTCCAAATCATTGGCACAGCGAAAGGCATAGATGCCTTTTTTCCATTCAACCATTGCTCCAGTGCCGTCCCACAAGAATTGCAGCATATATGTGGTGCCCAGCTCTTGTCCTGGTCTCCTATCTTGCAGCCAAAATACAAGTTGTAGGCTTTCTTAATCATTCCTGTTATCCTCCTTTTTTGTGAGATAAAAGTTATTTCACCGCAGATATAGCAGAAATTATCCGCTTTATTCACACAAGTTCGAGGCATTACTGAGTAGCCTATATAAGCATAAAACGAAATGTAAAGACGCTGTCGAACTACAATCAGCTACAGATACTGCAGCTTTTATGCAGTGAAGTGATGCAATTAAAGGCTAATATTGCATCATCTCAGTATACATGCAATTTTCTATTGGTCACCAGTATCAATTGCGCAATATGCAGCTGAAGTTGCATCATAATTTTGAATGGCTTACGTCATTAGATGGGTGAATATATCATGGAAACTAGAGCCAATCAACATTTTTTAGGGTCATTTTCGTTTTCAGCACCCCAAAATTATGTAAGATTAGCTAATTTTATGCCCAAAACTTTTTACCTGTTGAACAGTGTTATTATTCTGTCCCATTACTTTGCACATATGCAAACTGTTGTAATTCCTACACCGTTCACCTGATTTGGATGTAAATACCCTCAAATTAAAGCTGACAGTCTGCCGTTAAAGCAAATCTTTTTCGTTTCATTTCAAATCCATTGTGTTGGTGTATAAAGCCAAAAATGTTAGAATTGTGTCGATATCCCAATATTTATGGACCTGACTGTATAATATGCAGAATTCTGGTGTCATTATCTCATTAGGCCAATCTACATTTTACCATTTGGATTTTTCGTTCGTGTTTACGAAGATTCCTTGGCCATAAACATCCGGATCATCTTCTGTTTCTGCTCATGCGTGATAGCGCTTGATAGATTTTTTTCGTACGACCATCATACCACCGCATAGAAAATTGGTCATTCGTATGCAAAACAATGACATTTTTCACTATTGTTCAACCGGATTTTTTCGTTCACAATATCGTTATCGGTTAAAACATCCTGCTCATCAACGAAGAGAAAATCGTTCGATCAGCTTTCTATGAAATTTTTCGGACGATTTTCTTATGAGGCATTAGAGTACTGCTGAACAGCAGAGTCCGCAAACTGCCGTCCATTCATTGCAAATGCAAACCATTGAAAAGGACAAAAAAAATTAGGATTTTTTACACGTAGGAGAGAAAAATCAGAATTGTCTTGGTAGGGAAGTAGTTAAAAAAAAGATAACAGAATGTAATGTGCATGAACAATGTGTCCATACAGAAAATATCTGATACATACAAAAAAAAGAAACAAATGTAACACAGATGTAATCATGAGAACAGACAGCAACAGTCCAGCAATACATAACCAGCCACGTATCCTCTCTGTGCTGGATAATCCTCCATTACACAGTGCACTTTGCTTGTAAGCCGGGAAACCATTTTCCATTTGTGAACTCAATAAATTCACAGGAATTTTTTGGCCTTTATATTAAAGCGGTAGTAACCCAAAATCAAAAATGTAACATAACACAGCTTACCAATCATTTGATGTGGTGGCTGCATTAGTTTTCTATTTTAGTTATCTTTTTTCCTGTTTTCACCTAGTAATCTGGTCAGTAACATGCCTCCTGTATTATAGCACTCCCACTTTAGATGAAGGAGAACAGGGGACAGACAGCAGCATTGAGAGTCTCTGTGGGGAAGGGAGTGTTAGATGGACTAGCAGACTTAGATACACTAACAAACTGAAGCCACACTCCAGTCAACACTTTATAATCAGTTACAGCCAGGGGCGGACTGACCATTTGGAAACTTGGGCACTGCCTGACGGCCCGGGGTCAGTAGGGGGCCCCATGAGATGCCCTTAGTACCGTTTTCATAAGCTTTTTTGAGTTTGGGCAAGGACACAGAGGCCCCATGATCCCCTATTGCCCGGGGCCCCATGACTTGTCAGTCCACCCCTGGTTACAGCAAACATTTTTTTTTCTTTTGAGATAACCCCCCGTTCACATCTATGTGGCCGTGCGTGCTGCGTTTTGCGCGGGCACGAGAGCCCATTCATTTGAATGGACTCCTGTGCCTGTGACATGCAGGGAAGACGTCCCTGCACTTCTTTGGAAAACGCAGCCCGCACAGGAACCTCGGTTCCCAGTACGGTTGCGTTTGCCAGTGTGGGCGGCATGCCATTATAACTATGAGGGTCCGCATTCCTCTGTGCAGGTGGTGCGGCTGCATGGATTTGCGTGCGGATCCACAGTGGCACCACCCGCACAGATGTGAACCTAGGGCGAAGGTTTTCCATAAATAAATGCTGATCATTGTAAGCGCCCCTGCCAGTGTTAAATGGTTTGTCTCATCTCTGTAACTGGTACATTCAGCTGGCAAGCTTGTTCTTTTAAACTGGTACGTACAGAAAAGGTTATGTAGGAAAGTAAGGGGAGGAGTGGTGGAGCTAGACCAGCACAGGCAGTAATTAGACCCTCCAGGAGGACAATGATGTGCAAGAATGGAGAGAGAACTATGGCTGAGATAGGAAATCAGCTGTTCCTGGAATGGTCGTATTGCAAGTGATTTACAAAGGATTTCTGGAAAGGACAAATGCTGCAAGCAAGCAAGTGGTTGTAAACCTCAGAGAGGAAATATGAACAAAGCACATCCCTAGTGTATACTTGCCTCAGTATATAGAGGAGAGAGAGAATGAGAGAGGGGGGGGAGAGAGAGAGAGAGAGAGAGGGAGGAAAAAAATAATATATATATATATATATATATATGGTGAAAAGAAAATGAGAATATATATATATATATATATATATATATATATATATATATATATATAGTGAGAAGATCAGCCCCCCTTTATCACACAGGTGTCCGCCCCCTTATTCCGATATTTGCAGATCGCAGCCCCCCCAGCGGGAATGTGCGGAGTCGGCACTCTGCTGACACTGTCAGCCCTCATTCAGCACACAGGAACAATAGACCGGATTCCACTGTACTGCTAATGCCGCAGTTAACACGGAAGCACCTCGCGATGTCTGATTGGGCGGCTGTCACTTTGACGCGTGCTGATTGGCTATGGCGCGCTTCGATCGATGACGTAGCCCGCGTACTGAGAGCAGCCACTGCTGTGCCGGGTCCCGGGAGACATGGAGCTCCGCTTTAACGAAGATCAATTCCAGGAGGCCTGGGGCGAGCTGGATGACCCGGTACTGACCGGGGGATGGGAGCTGTTCACCGACACCATGGGCGTTCAGATCTACCGGCTCTATGATGAGGTATGGCGGGATAGGAAAGCTGCTCTGTTTCAGAAGTTCAGTAATAATTCATCATTAAATATATAGAACTCCGTGTATGAGCTAATCCTGGACATGCAACATACAATCTGATTGTAACATCTCCTCTAAGTTCCCTACACACATTACAATCTGATTGTACAAACTCACCATACACTATACAATCTGATTGTACTATCTCAACATACGCTATACAACCTGTACAACCTCAACATACACTATACAGTCTGATTGTACTATTTTGACATACACTATACAACCTGTATAACCTCAACATACACTATACAACCTCAACATACACTATACAACCTGTACAACCTCAACATACACTATACAACCTCAACATACACTATACAACCTCGACATGCACTATACAAGCTGATTGTACTATCTCGACATACACTATACAATCTCAACATACACTATACAACCTGTACAACCTCGACATACACTATACAACCTCAACATACACTATACAACCTGTACAACCTCGACATACACTATACAACCTCGACATACACTATACAACCTGTACAACCTTGACATACACTATACAGTCTGATTGTGCGATCTCTGCATCGTCCTTTATAGATTTACCATACCCATGTAATAGGTGGACAGACGTAAGCAATCTATTCAGTTACTATCCAATCTGGGTGTACCGCCCTACATTCACTCTCTGCCCACTTGCTTTGCTGCGCCCAGGGCAGCGGCCCCTCTTGCCCACCCCTTGCCCCGGTCCTGTCAATCAAGCAGGCCCTTGCACTACATAGTTGTTGGTAGATCTAATGGAGATTGTGCAATGATATTGTACAGTGTATTGCCAGCATAAGGTGATGGGTTTTTGTCTGATCGACCGTCATGAAGTTCCTTATGTTTGTTGCACCCTTAGAGTTCGTTCATATGTGTGTTTGGGCAACGAGGGTGGTAAAAGTATGGGGTTGCAGTTTTTCTTCTCCCCTTCACCTAGCACAGCCGCCAGGGGGGTTTGTACAGCCACACTCATGCACATACAATGTACACATATGCCGCATGGTGGTTCAGGCTTTTCAGGGTCCTTTTCCCAGGCACCTGTCACCCTCTGAAAAAAATGTTCCAGTGATCGCTTTTCAGAGGGGCGGCAAGGGCTTCCGCCAGTTCCAATGAACCCTTAAAACGGAACTGAACTCAGAGACGGTGCAAAGATTTCTATCTACATAGGTGAAGGTGCATTGTGCTGCCCCCCCCCAACTCCCATCAACTATGCTACCCCCCACCCCCATGTTCCTTGCCAGGGGCAGACTGACCGTTCCAGCACTCGGGCACTGCCCGAGGGCCCGGGGTCAGTAGGGGGCCCCATGAGATGCCCCTAGTACCTTTTTTATAGGCATTTTTGAGTTTGGGCAAGGACACAGGGGCCCCATGATCCCCTATTGCCCGGGGGCCCCATGAGTTGTCAGTCCGCTCCTGTTCCTTGCTTTGCCTCATGACGCCCCATCTACCCAGGGCTTCTGCTCTGTCCTCATCTCACCATGCCCACTATCCTGTCCCCATGTCCCGTTCATTAACCGCTTCCATTTCCCACCCTTTGTCCCCATCTCCCCCCCCCCCCCCGGCTCTGAACTGCCACTAAATGGCAGTGTATAATGAGGAGGCGGGGTTATACTTCACCCACTTCCCCTCACTGGCTACGGGCAGCTGGCAGGTGAAGCAAACTAAAACTTAGGCTGGCCATACATTATACAATTTTCTTTAGAAAATTGCTTTAGATTTGCCAAAAACCATATAATAGGAGGTCAAACCTGAACAACACTTTCAATTGTATCCAATTAAGCAGGCCCTTGCACTACATAGTTGATGGTAAATCTAAAGGAAATTCAGCAGAAATTGAACAGAAAATTGTATAGTGTATGGCCAGCCTTCCACCCTGAGCCCGGTAGGAGACAGAGGGCGCACCCTTATGGGATAGAAATCATGTATTTCAAAAATCTAAATCCCCAGCAAGTGGAAGGGGATTGGGATTTTACTGCCCCTCCTATCCTGGTGCCCCAAGCCTATTGCTGGCACTGGCCCCAACTAAACCCTCTTATCCTTTCCAGCCAAGGACCAGGGGCAGACTGACCATTTGGAAACTCGGGCACTGCCCGAGGGCCCGGGGTCAGTAGGGAGCCCCATGAGATGCCCCTGGTACCTATTTCATAGGCTTTTTTGAGTTTGGGCAAGGACACAGGGGCCCCATGATCCCCTATTGCCCAGGGGCCCCATGAGTTGTCAGTCCGCCCCTGCCAAGGACACTGCCATCCTAACCTCTGTATGCCATGGTGCTGAACATGCGATCAGTTATGACGCCAGCCATTTGATGGCTTGATAGTTCAGTTGAGAGTACAAGCAACTGTGACAGACAATCATCATTTACGGTACGCCTTGAATGAAACTGTTAAACTATTGGGTTTAGTTCCACTTTTCTTCTTATATCTGTTTATTTATACCCCCCCCCCCCCCGCCAAAAAAAAATTGCAATAAGCGGATTATAAATCCCTTCAACACGTGAAAGGTAATTGTTCTCACAGAATTATGAAGGCTTTTCATTCCTGACCTTTAAAGGTACTGGTTGCCTGGTTGGAACAAGCATGCAGCAAGTGAAGTCAGGCCTTCTATTCGGCGTACTGGTTCCGGGTCATTGACTCAGAAACTATTCCTAGATGATTTCAATACCATGGACAGATAATGAGGGGGAGATGATTCATGGTCAATGCTGTCCATGGTTATGAAATTAAAAAAAAAAAAAAGAGCCCAGAGCCGACACGTTATAGGCGGATTCATCGTTTGTAGGTGGTGGACACGTCTCACTGTAACTTCATTAATACATTTTAAAAGCGACCTTAGAGGACGATCTTAAGCCCGGGTTCACACTGATGCCATCCAGAATTTGCAGCGTTTTCTGTACGAATTCCGCACCGCATCAGAATCGCACCCCATTCATGTGAACCGCTGCAGGTGTGTAAGTTAAGTTAACAACATCCAGAAATCAGTCCGCAAAACGTGGTGCAATGTGCAGAATCGGATCACATAGGTGTGAATACCCATGCGATCCGATTCTACTGCGGACCCAAAAAAGGGTCCTGCACCTTTTTGGTGCAGATGCAGTGCGATTTGAGCCATACATAATGTATGACTCCAATTGCATCGCACACAAATCGCATGTGATATGTACAGGAATGCCGTGTGGTTCCTGTGCGAATCACATGCGATATATCGCACCACATGACTCTGAACCTAGCCTAAAGATGAAAGGCAGAACCAGGGGCGGACTGACCATTTGAGAACTCGGGCGATGCCCGGGGTCAGTAGGGGGCCCCATGAAATGCCCCTGGTACTTTTTATAGGCTTTTTTGTGTGTGCTTTGAGTGTGGACAAGGACACAGGGGCCCCATGATCCCCTATTGCCCGGGGGCCCCATGAGTTGTCAGTCCGCCCCTGAGCAGAACTTTATTTTTTGTTTAAATTTTGGGTAGAGTAATGCAGGCCATAGATGGTTCGTTTATCGGCCGAATTTTTGGCCAAAAAATGAAAAATCGGTCGTTCTGTTGCCACCAATGATTAGAAAAATCGTCCGTTTTTCGTAAATTTTCCAGCATGACCGATAAAAGAAATGAGGAGGTACCGCAAAAATTAGTTGATGACATTTCCCCACTAACAGTGCGAATATCAGCCGATTATTCTTTCGGGCAAAAATTCAGCCGATAAACGAACCGTCTATGGCCTGCATAAGGTAGGTTATGACCCCTGTCAGGCTTTTCTTTTTGCCATCTGTGTCCCTTTGGGATTTCCCTTCACTTCTGGTCCCATAGCCAAAACAGGAAGTGAGAGGAAATCCCTGGTTGTCACCAGAACTAGTGTCCCAATTGGAAGATTTCCTCTCTATTCCTGTTTTGGTGACAACCCCAAAAACTTGGGATTCACTTTCACTCTCAGAGAGGAGGAAATCCCTTTACTTTCTGTCCCCTAGCCAAAACAGGAAGTGAGAGGAAATCCCTGGTTGTCACCAGAACTAGTGTCCCAATTGGAAGATTTCCTCTCTATTCCTGTTTTGGTGACAACCCCAAAAACTTGGGATTCACTTTCACTCTAGGAGAGGAGGAAATCCCTTTACTTTCTGTCCCCTAGCCAAAACAGGAAGTGACAGGAAATCCCTGGTTGTCACCAGAACTAGTGTCCCCATTGGAAGATTTCCTCTCTATTCCTGTTTTGGTGACAACCCCAAAAACTTGGGATTCACTTTCACTCTCGGAGAGGAGGAAATCCCTTTACTTTCTGTCCCCTAGCCAAAACAGGAAGTGACAGGAAATCCCTGGTTGTCACCAGAACTAGTGTCCCCATTGGAAGATTTGCTCTCTGGGATTCACTTTCACTCTCAGAGAGGAGGAAATCCCTTCACTTTCTGTCCCCTAGCCAAAACAGGAAGTGACAGGAAATCCCTGGTTGTCACCAGAACTAGTGTCCCCATTGGAAGATTTCCCCTCTATTCCTGTTCTGGTGACAACCCCAAATTTGGGATTTTCTTTACACTGCAGTGACACGAAAGAGGGTGAATATCCAAATTAAACTAGTATCCCCTAAAAGGGGCACAGACAGCAATAAAAATCTGACCGGGGATCGAATTGCTCTCCGCACTATCCAAGAAAAAAAAAAAAGTTGTGCCTTTAGTTATACTTTAAAGCCCCACTCTGGGTTCCTCCTCCTAGCCCCCAGTTGCACTCCTCCTTCCCAGGGAGCCCCCCAAGCTGTATTTTATACTTATTCAGTCTTTTATACTCACCTGTCCTGTTATCTTCCGGCCAGCCCCATAACATGCAAGGTTCTGTTCCTCTGTGGATAGGTGGTTCTCAACCATGCAGAAATATTTTGGGATTGCAGGGTGCCTTGGTGATATCTTATCAGGGGGCGGGTCCATGACATCCTGCACTCACAGGATATCCTCCACTGACACTGGGCATCATTCAGCTTGGAAGACTGAGGGCATCTAGTGGCAAAGAGGAACTTGTGCAGAGGAATGCTTCAGAGAGCTGAATATTGCAGCCAGAGCTGCATTTATATTTTTTATTTACATCCTCAGGCTTCTTTTTCTGTTTTCCCAGAGTTGGATTTAAAGGGAACCTGTTATGAGGGAAACATGGAGGCTGCCATTGATGACATCTACTCCTGAAGATACTTGTTCCCTAGCTGATGGCACAAATGCATGAGTCAATGATCTGGCCTTTGTATGCAGATTCCTGATTTGCGTGTTCCAGGTCAGTGACTCGGCTTTTGAAGCAGTGGGTCAGCATAGCAGCCAGGCAACCAGCATTTTCACAAAAAAACATCTCCCATCTCTTTCTTGATCATTTTAATAGAATTTCAAGACGAACAATACAGTTCAGGAATAAAACGATACAATGTTAGCTATTTTCTAATATCTGCTTTTGGTAACGTTTTAAGCTCGTGGTCTGTTTCCAAATGTTGTGTCTTCTGGGCACCCACTAGTCATTGCACACAATGGGATTCCAGTGGAATATGTACCGGGGAAGCCTAAATCCAGAATACTTTTCTTATCAGTCCGAGCTGGGCTGTGCACATCTATAGAAGCACATAGCGTGGATTCGCCCCCTCCCCCATAGGATTTAATTGACAGCAGAAAGAGCCAATGGCGATACAACTACTGGGGCATTTTTACGTTAATGCAGGAAATGCTGATGGGTGTGTTATGATGGAGGAGAAGTCTCCCCACTATCAGAATTCAATAGCTACGCCGCAGGGATTCCCCATCCACCTCCAATGTGTGTGGATGGGGGAATGGATTCATTTTCTTTTGTTCAACCTGCTGGTTGAAAGAACATGAATCATGTATGGCCAGCTTGACATGCAGATGTTTAGCTACTGTGGCCAACAGGTGGGACACCTGAAGCAGGGGCGGACTGACAATTCATGGGGCCCCTGGGCAATAGGGGATTATGGGGCCCCTGTGTCCATGCCCAAACTCAAAAAAGCCTATGAAAAAGGTACCAGGGGCATCTCATGGGGCCCCCTACTGACCCCCGGCCCTCGGGCAGTGCCCGAGTTTCCAAATGGTCAGTCCGCCCCTGACCTGAAGTAATATCAAGGCAAATGGAGATTTTCCAGAGAATTTTAATTTGATAAAAGCTTTCTATCATCGTGTAGAGGGAACCTGCAATGTGCCTGCCACTGATCTACAATGAGATGGATTATCCCTTCTTAGGAAACCATCACTAATTGTATCAACAGATTTCCTGCTCATGATTAGAGGGAACATGTTAGTTTCAGGGACAGCCTATATGGTCTGTGGATCTATCTATCTATCTATCTATCTATCTATCTATCTATCTATCTATCTATCTATCTATCTATCTATCTATCTATCCTGGATTGGTGTCTGGAACTTGAAGGCTTCAAAGTGTCTTGTATGAGACAAAGCCTTCAATTCTGTGCCCTGGTCTTATTAGAGATCTGCAGATTACGTGAATGTGTAGGTGTGCACACTTGCTGTAAGTGAGGCCTGGCCATAGCTAAGGGCTCCAGCCAGGAAGGAGGTTTGTGCTCTATTTAGGAGACAAAGGTGCTCTACTCAAGCCAAGTACACTAGCCCTAGCTCCTGCATTGGTCCCCTTGGTTGTGGCACAGCATCCAGCGTTAGAGCCATTAGCAAAAGCCACTAGAAATGTACAAACAGGAAAGTTTAATTTGCATTCGTTCTTCTTCGGCATTCGTTTCATATATTCGTTGGTCCAGGTGGATTAAAAAAAATTTACAGTTTTTTCCAGAAGATTGCTCTTTATTTGATGTATTATTGAATCAGACGGATTCGAATCGGACGGATTCAATATTTTCTAATGCTAGTCCAACCTACCAAGAGAAATGGCATGAGCTGATTGGAAAATATCAATTGGCATCTTGTGCATCCAAATTAACGAATGGAGCGAAATTCTGATCCATTTCCTATCTGAATCCCAATTATCCAACAAAATCAAAAATATAATTCATTGGGTCCTAACTACTATAGCATCATGTGACTTCATCCAATTAAAACAAATGCATTTTTTCATTTCGTTGTAACTTTTTTTCAGATTCTTTGACATTCATTACCATGTCCATTTGGAGATTTGTATACATCGGAATCTTTTGTCTGAAAAACGAATCATAACGAAACAAAATGCAAATGTCTAAAAGCCACACAGAACAAAGCCCGTCATATCAAAGGCGAGTTCAGGTTAGGGAAGCACACCCTCTTGACTTGTGCCATGTCGATGTCCTATTTCTTGGGCCATTCTTTCCTTTGAGGAACAAATATAGAGAAGGCAAACATTAGGGTCATCCTGGTGCATGTGAAAGGGAAATGGGAGGGAAAGTAATGATTCAGTACAAGTTCTCAAAGTCAGAGTCTACGAATTGTCCTGTAATATATAGTTCCAAGGATTACATAGGTGGTCTGTGGGCAAAGTTTTGAAGATTTTAAAAGAAACTGACTTCTTTCACAGTTATGTTTTTAGGTATATATAATCAGCCTAATGTAATCATCTTAGAAATGTGCATTTGCAATATAGAAAATTAAAGTGTACAATATCTATACACAATCGTGTCCTTGTTAGGGAAATTCAGCCTCACTATATGTGCTGGTTACCACTGTCACTGGGAAAGAAAGTAAAACATTTTGGTGGTCACCAAAACAGGAACAGAGGAGAGATCTTCCAATAGGGACATTTTTTTCCTACTGATCAATATCTAAGAGGGGATTTCTTTCACTTTTTGGGAAAATTTTTCCCATTTCCTGTTCCTGTTGTCAATGGGACAAAGATATAAAATGACAAAGAATCCCTGTTCCACAGCAGTACGTGATCACCCAATCAGTGGTGCCACTACCAAGGTTAATGTAGATATCATCTCCTATGTTCCTCATTACAAGCTCAGTAATCCAAGCTCCACCAATTTTTTTAAGACAAACCAATTTTGCCTGAAAGACTCCCGTAACAAAGTCACCTGGAAATCTGTACCAATTATACAGCTGATGTTGGATCCCTGCCTCCAGGACAGGCATTTCAAGTCAGACACTACCCCTCTTTTTTGACTCACGGCAGGTTACTCGCGCTGACCCCACACCCTTCAAACTTAGGTGCACAGTCACCACATCCCTCCAACATGGTCTTTCACTCGCCTATTTCATGCTATCCTCCCCTCCGGATGGCTATACTTCTATCGTCATCTCAGAATGGGAGACCGACCTGGCATTACAGTTTATTCAAGAATATAAGCAGTTTATATGCATATCATACATAAGTCTTCTATCGCTTCGAAACTACAAGAACCTAGTTAAAAGCTCCAAACCTGATGATACAGGGTCCCAGTGAGACTGCACCGCTTGTTCCAGAATGTAGACCCAGATTGTTGGAAGTGCAAGACTTTTCAAAGCATGCTACTTCACATATTCACCCCTTCTCACAAGACAGGACCTCATGGACCTAACTTTGGACCAAGATCCAGCAGCCTGCCTACTGCATCTTAGTACGCTTTCTAAACTGAAATACCACCACTCTCTGGTGCAACACTTGGTCAATGCAGCCAGGGCTTGTATTCTGGTACACTAGAAATCGACAATGCCCCTTACTGTAGGCCAGTGGCTGAAATCAGTTAATGATATTATGCAGATGAAGGAGACAGGAGGCCCACTTCAAAAAAATATGGTTCTACTGGAGTTAATTCACCTTCACTGATAAGTACAATAGCTCCCTGAGCACAACACTTCCAACTAAGGCCTTATTAGGCCAACTTGGTGGCCCCTGATCCCACCACCTCCCTCCCATTCCGTCCTTTTTTTTATCGTTCTTATCCCATATACATCCTCTTTAAAGAAGTATTCTTAATGGAGGGCCCTAAGAATCTTCACTAATGACACGCACTTTCATTTTTTAATAGAACCTGCCTTTGCAGACCTGTGACAGGTGGTTCCATCCCCGGGCAGTTGCTTTTTAAAGTGACATATTCCTCTGGATGAAGGTTCCTCCTCTGTGCAAATTATTTTAATGTTGCCAAAAAGAAAGAATTTATTTAATAAAAAAAATTATCTATTTGCTTCTACATTCAAAATGGAAAAATGTTTTGTCTGTAGATACATATGGCTTTCCTGACAACATTTACTATATACAGCGAGGAACAGAAGTATTTGAACACCCTGCAATTTTGCAAGTTCAATTTGAAATTCACACTGTAGGTGCATTCCCACTCTGAGAGACAGAATTAAAAAAAAAAATTCAGGAAATCACATTGTATGATTTTTAAAGAATTTATTTGTCTTGCACTGCTGAACATAAGTATTTGAACACCTAAGAAACAGCAAGAATTCTGGCTCTGAAAGACTTGTTACTGTGTCTTTAAAAAGTCCACCCATACTCCACTCATTAATCTAACTTAGTAGCACCTGTCTGAGCTCTTTAAAGACACCTGTCCACCCCACAGTCAGTCAGACACCAACTACTACCATGGGCAAGACCAAAGAGCTGTCAAAAGACACCAGAGACAAAATTGTGGACCTCCACAAGGCTGGAAAGGGCTACGGGGCAATTGCCAAGCAGCTTGCTGAAAATAGATCAACTGCTGAAGCAATTCTTAGAAAATGGAAGAGGCTAAAGACGACTGTCAGTCTCCCTCGGACTGGGGCTCCATGCAAGATCTCACCTCGTGGGGTATCACTGATGATAAGAAAGGTAAGGAATCAGCCCAGAACTACAAGGGAGGAGCTGGTCAATGACATGAAGAGAGCTGGGACCACAGTTTCAAAGGTCATTGTCGGTAGAACACTACACCGTCATGGTTTCAAATCATGCATTGCACGGAAGGTTCCCCTGCTCAAGTCATCACATGTCCAGGCCCGTCTGAAGTTTGCCAATGACCATCTGGATGATCCAGAGGAGGCATGGGAGAAAGTCATGTGGTCAGATGAGACCAAAGTAGAACTTTTTGGTCTAAATGTCACTCGTCGTGTTTGGAGGAAAAAGAAGGATGAGTTGCATCCCAAGAACACCATCCCTACTGTGAAGCATGGGGGTGGTAACATCATGCTTTGGGGTGCTTTTCTGCGAAGGGGACAGGATGACTGCACTGTATTAAGGAGAGGATGAATGGGGCCATTTATTGTGAGATTTTGAGCAACAACCTCCTTCCCTCAATCAGAGCATTGAAGATGGGTCGTGGCTGGGTCTTCCAACATGACAACGACCCGAAGCACACAGCCAGGATAACCAAGGAGTGGCTCCATAAGAAGCATATCAAGGTTCTGGAGTGGCCTAGCCAATCTCCAGACCTAAGTCCAACAGAACATCTTTGGAGGGAGCTGAAACTCCGTGTTGCTCAGCGACAGCCCTGAAACCTGACAGATCTAGAGGAGATCTGTGTGGAGGAGTCGGCCAAAATCTCTGTTGCAGTGCAAACCTGGTCAAGAACTACAGGAAACATTTGATCTGTGTAATTGCAAACAAAGGCTTCTGTACAAAATATTAACACTGATCTTCTCAGGTGTTCAAATACTTATGTTCAGCAGTGCAAGACAAATACATTCTTTAAAAATCATACAATGTGATTTCCTGAATTTTTTTTTTAATTCTGTCTCTCAGAGTGGGAATGCACCTACAATGTGAATTTCAGACCCCTCCATGATTTCTAATTGGGAGAACTTGCAAAATCGCAGGGTGTTCAAATACTTCTTTTCCTCACTGTATATACTGCTATGCCAAAGTTTTAGGCAAGTGTGAAAAAATGCTGTAAATGAAGAATGCTTTTAAAATAATGAAATAAAAAAATAATGAATAAATAATATTCTAGTGTATATTTATCAATTAACAAAATGGAAAGTAACTAAACAGATGAAAAATCCAAATCAAATCAATATTTGGTGTGACCTCCCTTTGCCTTTAAAACAGCATCAGTTCTTCTAGGCAGACTTGCACACAGTTTTTGAAGGAACTCAGCAGCTAGGTTGTTCCAGATATCTTGGAGAACTAACCACAGATCTGCTGTTGATGTCAGGTGCTCCAGATCCTTATGTCTCTTCATGTAATCCCAGACAGATGTTGAGATCAGGGCTCTGTTGGGGCCAAACCATCACTTCCAGGATTCCCTGTTCTTTACACTGAATATAGTTTTTAATGACATTGGCTGTATGTTTGGGGTCATTGTCCTGCTGCAGAATACATTTGGTGCCCAACCACACTCCTCCCTGATGGTATGGCATGATGGATAAGAATCTGCTTGTATTTCTCGGCATCAAGGACACTATTGATCCTGAACAAATCTCATACTCTGCAAAAATGCAGCCCAAAACTTACAATGAACCTCCACCATGCTTCATAGTTACCTGCAGACACTCATTATTGCACCATTCTCTTGCCCCTTCGGTGAACAAACTGCTTCCTGCTACAGCCTAAGATTTCAAATTTTGACTTATCAGTCCAGAACACCGGCTGACATATTTCTGAACTTAAGTTCCTATGTTTTCATGCATTGTTGAGTCTTTCAGCCTTGTTTCCACATCAGAGGTATGGCTTTTTGGCTATGAAGACTACTTTTGGAAAGACTTCTTTGAACAGTAGATGGGTGTTCCTGGGTGAACTAACCCTTTCAACTACATTGATGAAGGACACGTATATTATGCATGTATTTCTATTACTGTCTCTGGAAGCTCACAGTTCTATGACTCATTGTTCCAAAACTTGACAATAGGTTCTAGTCAAGGAACAGATAAGTAGTTTACATAAGAGGAAACAGTGTTGGAAGGAAAATAAAATAAAAGTGAAATGAAGAAAGTGATTCCCACATTGCTTAATGCTTTTCTGTCCTAATAAATTTCACCAAACCAAGACCTGGTCCAAAACATTCTTTCATGACTATACTGTGTATACATAGATCCAAAACCCCCTTTTTTGAATGTACCTCTGACATTAAAATGTTAGTATAACAAATACCTAATTATCTTCATACAAAAAATATCCCCTTTTTTCTTTGTCTTATGGTGCATGCTATTAAAGGGTTATTCCACTTTCAGTAAAAAAGAATAAAGCAAATAGAAAAAAAAAGCATATGCAATTGCTACTCAAGTCATATTGTAAATTTATGATATTACGTCAGGCAGCACAGGTTCGTAGTCAGGTCACAAGTCAGATCAGGACAGGTGGCATAGTGTCAGGACCTGGATCTGAACCTGCAGCCTCTGCCGTGCCTGGCAATGTCTGTTCTTGCAGAGCCAAGTGAGATACTGGACAGTTCTCTGTCTGATTGTT
The DNA here is from genome assembly GCF_062004578.1 of Staurois parvus. Lineage (NCBI taxonomy): Eukaryota > Metazoa > Chordata > Amphibia > Anura > Ranidae > Staurois > Staurois parvus. The sequence goes on along the minus strand of NW_028318388.1, from coordinate 1,903,534 downwards.
TGGACTTTCTTGCCTTGTCTTTTCTTTTTGGTGAACCTGTAACTCTTTGCTCCTCCCATGAACTGCACTCCCTGGCTGCCAGATTATTGTGCTCTCTCCAGCTAATATCTTGCTCTTGTCATTCCTGCTGTTGTCTGCATCTCCACTACCACTCGTTACCAACCTATGGCTTGTTCGTCAACTGCGCTTCTGTTTAATCCCAACGTGCAACTGGTACTTGTTACTGACCTTTGGCTTGTTTACTGACTATGCTTCTGCTTGATCCCTACCTGCCATATCTGCTACTGGACCCCAGCTTGCTCACCTCCTGGTGGGGCAATCCTGAGGACACTGATTTAGCACTAAAATGCAGCAAAACATCTCCACCATCAGGAGCTCTTCTGAACATGAATTAGTGCTTAGACTCCACACCTCGGGTGAGCCCATGTCATCCACCCGTGTGACCTGCTGCTGCTCTTATTCAGCTGGTCGGTGGGAGACTCCCTACTGCTATAGCTACTGGACTCCAAGCCTGATCCAGGACCATGACAAACAGGTTCCTAGGCAGGTCCCAATCCAGGGTCAGGATAGGTGGCACAGGTTAATAGGCAGGTCACAATCCAAGGTCATGGAAATACATAAAGGAACACCAGAACAAAATCAGATAAAAGAGTCCAAGATAATTGTAATGTTTGATTAATAAAAAAGTCTAATAAAAACATAGCCCAAAATGCGTTAGCTGTTTTACTTTTTATTCAACAATTAAAGCCATTTTGGACTCTTTTATCTGATGTATCTTTTATCAACAATTAAAGCCATCTTGGACTCTTTTATCTGATTTTGGTCTGGTGTTCCTTTATGTATTTCTATGGTTTAAGCTACCTTTGGGTGCCTGTCTAGGGAACCCTCGCTATGTAGGAACCACCTCTCCAGAGTTATTAAACTTCTTTGAAGTTTTCCTTCATTTGACTGCACTTGCATGTGTGAAAGGTCCCAGCACCTCTTTGATTATGTTGTTATACAATCCAAGGTAGCTGCTCAAGCAGCTCATGTTCATGATAGGTGACACAGGATTAACCACTTACCGACAACACTATAGCCAAAGGATGACTACAGCATGGTCGGCTAGTTCTGGGAGGGCGTCCGTGGAACTCTGAGAGGTTTGGATATTCTGATAAAGGCTATTTTAAAGAAAAATCATGATGTAAGCATATTCAATAAAGTATTTAAATTGTATATGCGGGTTTACACTATGATTTTATTCTATATATGGTGGGCATCGGTGGATTGGTGGAGATTGATGATTATAGTTGAAAGTTGCTATATCTGGATAACATCTTGATCTGATCCATGAGGCTGTGATGATCCTTTGGTTGAAGCAGAATTTGTGATAATACCCTCGCATATTATTTACATATTTTTGGTAAGGGTATTTACTCCTTCCATCATAGATGTGGACACAGTGTTTCACATGCTGTTTTTGGATGCATATTTTTCACTTGATTGATTCACTGGCACTGTTTTGATTCACTTTCACTTTTTTCACTATTTGTGATCACGCATGGTTGTTTGCGTTTATAACATCCCTTTTATTTATATTTTACTTAAGATAATGCACTATGTGATTTTTCTTTTTTGTTGAGGTTTCTTTGTGAGCCATTGAAAGGCTGAATATGAAGATTGATGATTGAAGTTGGCACAGAGTGACTTTTTATATTATATTTATTTTTATTTCTTATCTATTTTTGGACTTTTTTTTTTTATATATTTGTGTGATATATACTTTTGGGAATATTGGTATTAGCATATTCATATTCACAGGTCACAATCCAAGGTCATAGAAATACATAATGGAGGACCAGACCGAAATCAGAATAAAGAGTCAGGTATAATTGTAATTTTTTTATTTAAAAAAGTCTCATATAAACAACCAACATGTTTCGGCCCAAAATACGCTGGATGTTTTTCTATGACTTTTTATCAACAATTACAATTATCTTGGACTCTTTTATCTGATTCTGGTCTGGCACATCCTTTATCCTGTGTTTCTGTGGTTTCAGCTATTTTTGCGTGCCTATCAGGGGTGGACTGACTATTTGGAAACTCGGGCACTGCCCGAGGGCCCGGGGTCAGTAGGGGGGCCCCATGAGATGCCCCTGGTACCTTTTTCATAGGCTTTTTTGAGTTTGGGCAACGACACAGGGGCCCCATGATCCCCTATTGCACGGGGGCCCCATGAGTCGTCAGTCCGCCCCTGGTGCCTATTGAGGGAAGCCTTGCTGTGTGGCAGCTGAGGTATGAGGCGTGGGACAGTCTGGGGTATTTAGTAAGAGGCATGTTGAGTTTTATAAAGCTGTAATTTTTGTCACAATTTTTGGGAAAATAAAGAAATTACAAAATTGTGGGTTTTTTTCACTTTTTTTTACATACTGTCACCAGTGCAGTACAACGTCATATCGGCGGCGGTGATCAGGGATACTAACTGGTGACAGTATGTTAAAAAATTAAATCATGTTTTTTTTTTTTTACAATTTTTTCATACTTACATCAGAGTAGTTCAATTTCACCATAGTTTTTTTTTTTAACATTTCGATTGCTGTTACAGTGATGATCACTATAACGGCAGCGTTTTGAACTGTCATGAATGGGTTACATTCATAACAGCTGTGATTACTATTGTGTGCCGTGATTGGGCCACAGCTGTCACATCGTACAGGGTGCTGCGATTGGCCCAGGTACCATGTGATAGCTGTGGGCCATTCACAACATCACTATAGGAATCACAGCTGTTCTGAATGAAATGCATTCAGTACAGCTTTGTTGATATTGTGATCATGTGATTGGATAGCGATGCCTGGGGGTATCGGGAGCCGCAATCCACTGGACACAGCAGTTCCTCGCTGAATGCCCCTAAGCTGGTGACCAGGGGCGGACTGACCATTTGGAAACTCGGGCATTGCCCGAGGGCCCAGGGTCAGTAGGGGGCCCCATGAGATGCCCCTGGTACCTTTTTCATAGGCTTTTTTGAGTTTGGGCAAGGACACGGGCCCCATGATCCCCTATTGCCCGGGGGCCCCATGAGTTGTCAGTCCTCCCCTGGACTGGAGTATTTTTCATTGACATGGATAAACACCCAAGCGCAAAACGCGGCTAGCGTTTAGCCATGTTTAGCCACGTTTACACTTGTTTTTACCGCGTTTAGCTTTTTTGGCCAAAACGTTCCTCTCCTGAATGTGATTATTCTGCATTCAGAAGAGGAACATTTAACTGCCCCTAAACTTTGTTTCTCCTAAACTCTGGTAAAAGCCTATGTGTACATGGATACATAGGCTTTTATTGAGTTGAGTTCAGGGGCATTGGCAAAAAAAATGCCAAAAGCAGTATACATGAGGCCTTATTGTTTTCAATAAAGTGGAGTACAAAACACAGCCTCTGGGGCATTCCCTGACTCAAGGTAGTACAACTGTACTCATGCAGTGAAAGGGTACCAAAAAAAAAAAAATTAGGTGAAGGTACATTGTGCTGCCCCCCCCCCCAACTCCCATCAACGATGCTACCCCCCACCCCCATGTTCCTTGCCAGGGGCAGACTGACCATTCCAGCACTCAGGCACTGCCCGAGGGCCCGGGCTCAGTAGGGGGCCCCATGAGATGCCCCTGGTACCTTTTTTATAGGCTTTTTTTGAGTTTGGGCAAGGACACAGGGGCCCCATGATCCCCTATTGCCCGGGGGCCCCATGAGTTGTCAGTCCGCCCCTGCTGGTGATGTACATGTACATGATCCAGCCTGCCTGTGCTGCCTGTACTTGGGTTGAATATTTTCAAATGATCAAATCTCAAATGTGGCAATTCCAGCCTCCTCCTACCTCTGCTCTACATTCCAGTCTTAAGATTCTTGCGGAAAGCTGTCATTACCTACTTATTGCATGACAGAGCTATTTAGTGTTTTCTAATGCTTTGTAAAACAATATTTGTTGCCACATACTCCTTGTTATAAAGAGGTGTGGATAACAATGTTCTGTGCATGTATCTCATTGCCCTATAGGTTGCCCTCCGGAGCATTTACCCCCCTTCCTGACAGCGGGGCGTTACTTTAACTGACAATTGTGCTGTCATGCAACGCTGAACCCAAATTAAATTTATGTCCTTTTTTTCCCACAAATGGAGCTTTCTTTCGATGGTGTTTGATCGCTTCTGACGTTTTTATTTTTTGCGCTATAAACAAAAAAATACAACACATTTGAAAAAAAAAAAACAGTATTTTTGACTATTTGCTATTAGACATGTCCAGTAAAAAAATTTAAAAAATTAAATTTCATCATAAATTTAGGCCAAAATTTATTCTGCTACATGTCTTTGCTAAAAAAAAATCCCAATACATGCAAATTAATTGGTTTATGTGAAAGAGGAAAATATCTGGATATGGATATCCCTCATCAACACAGTCAGTATTGATAGGGGAATCCCTCCTGCAGGTGAGGGAGCCTTCATTGCCGGCAGAACACAATGATCACGCCTGGTGGTTATAGGCGCCAGCAGTAATCACATGCTGGTTGAACTGAAGTTGGCCGACGGATCAACTTCAGTATAACCAGCCTGCTCATAGAGAGATCGAATTTCGGCCAGTCCCTGATCCATCTATTACCTTCTCCCTTGACCGAACAGGTAGGTCATAAACACTTTCCTTCTCAGTATCCCTAAGTGTTTATGACGTACCTGATAGGTCAAGGGAGAAGGTGGGTGTATGGTGCACATATTCAGTGATGGGAAACACTGCGGTTTAGCCTGCATGGTGGAAAAATGTAACCATTCGATTATTGCATCTTGGAGCACATTTTCTTTCTTTTAATGTGAGTGCATATCATTTACAATTTTTTAAAAAACAGTGTTGCACTTTGGTATATATTTTTGTTTTTTCTGCACGGTTTTGGAGCTAAAGGTCCAATGAAGATATAGCACATGGACAGGGGCGGACTGACAACTCATTCGGCTCCCGGGCAATAGGGGATCAGGGGGCCCCTGTGTCCTTGCCCAAACTCAAAAAAGCCTATGAAAAAGGTACCAGGGGCATCTCATGGGGCCCACTACTGACCTCGGGCAGTGCCCGAGTTTCCAAATGGTCAGTCCGCCCCTGCACGTGGAAGGAACACTACATGGATTAGAAATTTGGAGGCTACACAGTCCTTCTAAAAGCACATTTGGCCTATTATAATGTATAGGTCAAACTTCGAGTGGGGCTACAATTCAAGCACGGCGTTGACTATTGTTGGGTGATAGCACACCATATGTTGGATTGGACTGATACAATTTCACATTTTGCACATTTTTGAACTAATACTGCGTGGTTTTAAAGCTTATGTTTTCACATTTTGAGGAGTTAGCGCATCACAATTTTGATTAACGATAAAACATTTTTTAAAATCTTGAGTGGAAAAGGAATAGAACACCTGTCAGGTATTTATTGCAGTCTGTGCCCCTGTTAGGGAGATTCCTTCCACTCAATGAGAGTGCAAGTGAATCCCAAGTTTTGGGGTGTGACCAAAACAGCAATAGAGAGGAAATCTTCCAATGGTGACAACCAGGGATTCCCTCACTTGGAGGGATTTCCTCTAACTTGCTGTTGTGGCCATGGGACAGGAAGTGAAGGCAAATCTCCCCAGTGGGACAATCTGGGAAGAAATACTGACAAGGGCTATAACCCTCCCTTAATCTATGGAAAATAAAAATAAAATGTTTTTGTCTATAGTTCTACTTCAGAATTAACAAAAGATTGATTTAAAAAAAGTTACTTTAAGAAGACAGGTATTGTAAGATTTGAGGCAAACATGTCTTACACTATTAAAGTGGAAATCTGATCAAAACCTAACTAAACTTAAACCTGCTCCCACCCCCATTCTAAGCCCTATACTAATTACACTGTAGAAGGAGGATGCTTATACTTACTTGTTCTAAGGGTGCTTCACTCCGGTCACATGATCTCCCCAGCGGCCAACTTCAGGGGAGTGGAGAAAGCAGCAACAACGGCTGCAGAGCCTACGTGATGACGTCACCCATAGACTTCCTATGGGCATTTGTTGTCGGCTCTCCTTTCTCTCCCCTGAAGCCAGCTGCTGAGGGGATCACGTAACTGTACTTGAGTGCCCTTAGACTTGGTAAGTATAGACAGCTTTCCTTTACAGGGTAGTTAGTATAGAGCTCAGAATGGGGTTGGGAGCAGGTTTAAGCGCAGGTTTAAGCTTAGTTAGGTTTTGAAATTAAAGCCTTATGAAAAAGTACTCTAATATGTTTTGTAAATGGAGATGATGGGCCTTCTTGGAAAAACAGCACTATATGCCACAACTGATGGAATTAATAAGTCAGGGTCCACAGAGCTCCAATAAATGTCTGCACTAAATCTTCTCATTTACGTCAGAACATTCTTCAGCCTTCGTGTCCTCTGGGGTCCTGGAAATCTTATACCCCTGTTCCAAACATAATTTAGGTAAAAAAAAATGATATTGTACGTTATAGAGTTGTGTAGATTTTACAAAAGGACTGCCAGGATCCTGACAAAAGAAAAAACATTGTATGAAAAACTAGAAAGAGATTTCCCAACTATGCGTGTAAGGCAGCCCATTCGTGATCCGCTGCTATAGCCTGACAGGCTGGTTAGAGCCGTTTGTGTACAACCAACCTACCCACTCATGGATTGCCCTGTCCCTGGTGATCCAGCCAAATTTTGATCCATGTATGGCCAGCTTAAGAGTTCCTGCAAGAGATATTCAGGGCCCTTTTAGACCTGTGGTGGGGGTGTTGGTAAAAACACATAGTTGAGCCACGTTTTACCTCACCCCCCCTTAAAGCTATAGTAAACTGTAAAAAAAAAAAAACAAACAAACAAAAAAAAAAAAGGTCCCTCTGCAGGCTTATGTTATAACATGGTAAGTCTGACAATGTGCTAGTATCAGGGGCGGACTGACCATTTGGAAACTCAAGCACTGCCCGAGGGCCCGGGGGCAGTAGGGGGCCCCATGAGATGCCCCTGGTACCTTTTTTCATAGGCTTTTTTGAGTGTGTTCAAGGACACAGGGGCCCCCTGATCCCCTATTGCCCAGGGGTCCCATGAGTTGTCAGTCCGCCCCTGGCTAGTATGCAGTACATTATTACTAATCTGACATTATGTCAGATTTACCTATAGAATGGATCCCTCTAGGGGCGTGCTATCACAGGGATTCCATCTCTTCACCCAGTCTTCACCCATTTGAATGGCCGAGCCACAATGATGTCACAATTGCGACCCAGCACTCTCAATGGACGGCATACTCAAGTTGCTACTTGGCTTCTACTCACTGGAATATCTCTTAAATGGTGTACGTGTTCATTTTACCAACAGATGAGCTTTACTGCAAGCTTACCTGTAGGTAAAAGTTGCAGAGTGGACTTTACTACTGCTTTAAGCTCCCATATAAAAGGTACGGATTTGGCTCAACACCTAAACCCAAAGGGATTTTAAATTATATATCAAAAATGAAAAATTATAAACAAAATTCTCTGTACCGACAAATATCTTTGACTAATATTGAATTTTATTGATTGATTAGTTTAACCACTTGCCTACAGGGCACTTATACCCCCTTCCTGCCCAGACCAATTTTCAGCTTTCAGCGCTGTTGCAGTTTGAATGACAATTGCTCAGTCATGCAACACTATGCCCATATGAAATTTGTATAATTTTTTTTCCCCACAAATAAAGCATTCTTCTGGTTTTATTTAATCGCCACTGGGTGTTTTATTTTTTGTGCTATAAACAAAAAAAGAGCAAAAAATTTAAAATAAAAGAAGGTTTTCTTTGTTTCTATTATAAAATTTTGCAAATGGGTAATTTTTCTTCTTCACTGATGTGCGTTGATGAGGCTGCATTGATAGGCAGCACTGATGGGCACTGAAGAGGTGGCACGGATAGGCAGCACTGATGGGCACTGATGAGGTGGCATGGAAAGGCAGCACTGATGGGCACTGATAGGAGGCACTGATAGGCGGCACTGATAGGCGGCACTGATGAGCTGGCACTGATGATGCTGCACTGATGGGTGGCACTGATGGACAGCACTGATGGGTGGCACTGCTGGGCACTGATGGGCAGCACTGATGGGTGGAACTGATGGGCACAGGTGGGTAACACTGCAGGGCACAGGTGGGTGGCACTGATGGGCACAGGTGGGCGGCACTGATGGGCACAGGTGGGCGGCACTGCTGGGCACTGATCATCAGGGCACTGATCATCAGTGCTTATCCCTTCACTGACAGTTGACACAGAGTGAGGAAAGTGCAGCCAATAACCGTCAACTGTATTTACCCGGTGATTTGCTGCGTCATTGGACACATCTGATCATGTGGTAAAAGGCGGCCGTGATTGGCCATTTACCATCTCACGTGATCAGCTGTGTCCGTAGGACATAGCAAACACCAGTGGTGCCAGGTGCGTGCCAACGGGGTGCGCAGGGGGCATGTTCTGGAATGACGTCCATGGACGTTGTCCCAGAACCAGACAACCGTGCTGTAGCCATTCTTTGGCTATAGCGCAGTAGGGAACTGGTTAAAAACGAATGTCCATTAAACACATAAATGCACACATTAGAAAATGTCATGGGTCATGAGATAAGATATCTTGTATCAAAGTGATACATATATATGGTAAATATCGTATCTTTGTATTTATATAAGTAGAATACCAATCAAAAGCTGAGAGTTCTCAAACCAAAGGGACAGTCATAGATGACAGATGGGGATAGAAAGAGTGGCCACTAAGTTTTTTAAATATTATACATTTTTAAAAAATGCACAGCATGCTGGACTAATGTAGATCCCTGGTCAGTCCCATACACAGTTGACAAAAATATCATGGGTAAATTCCTAATTCTCCAGATTTGGCATATCATGGATAAAGATGAAGAAACATAGTCCTAATATATTTAACTGGAGAGTATATCAAGTATGGATCCATCTTCAATTCTGTATTAGAAACAGTAATGGTTGTGTATGATGTAGCCTCAAAATATCCAAGCCAGAAGAGTGTTAACCATACGTGGTCCAGAGGAGGAGAAGAATATTAGTGTAGGGTTATTTTGTAGATTAATCAACCCAAAAGCACCCTCTGTGGGCGTCATCCTCCCTTGTATTAGTCAAAGATATTTGCCAGTACTGAGAATTTTGTGATTTTGAGATATGATTTAAAATCCCTTTGGGTTGAGGTATTGAGCCAAATAAATACTTTTTATATGAGAGCTTTTTGGTGTTCATTTTTGAGGAGTGCTCTCCTCCCCTCCTTACACTTGTTATTGAGTTTACAGCTATTAGTTGCAAAGGCAGTGGATGGGGGTGTTCACTTGCTGAGGTCACAAAGCTTTGTTTTGTGGTCCTGGTAAAAATGATCTCCTGTGTCCTGTTCACGGTCAGTAGTACATCCGAACACGACCCATTCAAGCAAATGGGGCCATACCAGGGGTGGACTGACCATTTGGAAACTCGGGCACTGCCCGAGGGCCCGGGGTCAGTAGGGGGCCCCATGAGATGCCCCTGGCACCTTTTTCATAGGCTTTTTTGAGTTTGGGCAAGGAGACAGGGGCCCCATTATCCATTATTGCCCGGGGCACCCATTAGTTGTCAGTCCACCCCTGGGCCACACCACAACCTCATGCAATGCACACAGTTTCAGTCTGGGTGGAATGTATGGGGTTAAAACAGGCAGTGAGGAAATAACATATCTATTAAATGCCTCTAATAAGCAGACCAAACATGGATGCTTTTCAGAGGTGTGACAGCCTTATTGCCTCAAGAGAAATATGCAGCACAGTAAAGCCTTCGTTCCATCACATATCCCAAAAATAATTATTCTTTATTTCAGGACAGTGGATGAAGCCATACGAATCATTGCTTTACTCCCCAATGTCCAGGTGCCCATCCAGAACCGCTGGTGTATAGTGCAAGCAAAGCCTAACATGATGGAGCCGATTTTTTTCACACTTCATACAGCTGTTTCAAGCTATTTGGCTATCATTAGTGCAGTGTATGGAAATCATGGCTTCTGTGGGGGCTGAGAGCCAATAGACAGAAATATTGAAGCTGCCATTGCCGGCTTCTCATTCTGTAACTGTTATTTGCCTGGCTGGCATACAGACATTGTGGCTTCAATCTTTTGAGTCCTTAACCTAGAGTATGCAAATAGTAACTTGACTTCAACTTTTCTGATGTGCATATTTGTTTCGGCTCTGAAAGAGAAAGAACTGAAGCAGGGGCGGACTGACAACTCATGGGGCCCTCGGGCAATAGGGGATCATGGGGTCCCTGTGTCCTTGCTCAAACTCAAAAAAGCCTATGAAAAAGGTACCAGGGGCATCTCATGGGGCCCCCTACTGACCCCGGGCCCTCGGGCAATGCCCGAGTTTCCAAATGGTCAGTCCGCCCCTGAATTGAAGTCAATGAGCCATTAATAGAGCCAGGCCCTGGAATTTTTTAGAAGAAGGTGAGCAATGTTAGCTTTCATATAATCTTTATTATATTACATAATTGTCTTATATTCCTAATTATATTTTATACTTTCATAGGATATAGTATAAATAGGCATATAATACAATTATGTAATACATTATGATACAATATAATACAGACAGTTCTCTATTATCATTAACATCATTATATTAATTCTACTGATATTAATATTTATATTTATAACTTGTTCTTGTTTCTAATCCATTTTATTTTATTCTATGTTATGGTTTTTGGACATTTGTTATGATTATTATTATACGTCTTATTGGACCCTGGTCATTTTATTTACAAGGTCTAACTGTATAATTAGCTAATTTATAATAGATTAATAGTTTTTATCTGAATTGGTAGACATTAGGAACAATCAATGTGGTATGCTTTTTTTGCTATATTTATATATACTGTGTGTGTATATATATATATATATATATATATATATACACACACAGTATCTCCCAGAAGTGAGTCCACCCCTCACATTTTTGTAAATATTTATTCTATCTTTTCATGTGACAACACTGATGAAATGACACTTTGCTACAATGTGACGTAGTCAGTGTACAGCTTGTATAACATGTAAATTTGCTGTCCCCTCAAAATAACTCAACACACCCCTAAGTGAAAATGTCCAAATTGGGCCCAAAGTGTCAATATTTTGTGTGGCCACCATTATTTTCCAGCACTGCCTTAACCCTCTTGGGCATGGAGGTCACCAGAGCTTCATAGGCTGCCACTGGAGTCCTCTTCCACTCCTCCATGATGACATCATGGAGCTGGTGGATGTTAGAGACCTTGCGCTCCTCCACCTTCCATTTGAGGATGCTCCACAGATGCTTAATAGGGTTTAGGTCTGGAGACATGGTTGGCCAGTCCATCACCTTTACCCTCAGCTTCTTTAGCAAGGCAGTGGTCATCTTGGAGGTGTGTTTGGGGTCATTGTCATGTTGGAATACTGCCCTGTGGCCCAGTCTCCAAAGGGAGGTGGATCATGCTCTGCTTCAGTATGTTACAGTACATGGTGGCATTCATGGTTCCCTCATTGAACTGTAGCTCCCCAGTGCCGGCAGCACTCATGCAGCCCCAGACCATGACATTTCCACCACCATGCTTGACTGTAGGCAAGACACACTTGTCTTTGTACTCCTCACCTGGTTGCTGCCACTTGACACCTGAACCAAATAAGTTTATCTTGGTGTCATCAGACCACAGGACATGGTTCCAGTAATCCATGTCCTTAGTCTGCTTGTCTTCAGCAAACTGTTTGTGGGCTTTCTTGTATCATCTTTAGAAGAGGCTTCCTTCTGGGACGACAGCCATGCAGACCAATTTGATGCAATGTGTGGCGTATGGTCTGAGCACTGACAGGCTGACCCCCCCCCACCCCTTCACCCTCTGCAGCAATGCTGGCAGCACTCATACGTCTATTTCCCAAAGACAACCTCTGGATATTACGCTGAGCACGTGCATTCAACTTCTTTGGGTGACCATGCAGGGCCTGTTCTGAGTGGAACCTGTCCTGTTAAACTGCTGTATGGTCTTGGCCACCGTGCTGCAGCTCAGTTTCAGGGTCTTGGTAATCTTCTTATAGCCTCGACCATCTTTATGTAGAGCAACAATTCTTTTTTTTCAGATCCTCAGAGAGTTCTTTGCCATGAGGTGCCATGTTGAAATTCCAGTGACCAGTATGAGAGAGTGAGAGCGATAACACCAAATTTAACACACCTGCTCCCCATTCACACCTGAGACCTTGTAACACTAACGAGTCACATGACACCGGGGAGGGAAAATGGCTAATCCCAAGAGGGATTGTTTACTTTCTGCCTTTTTTGGCATCTCTTCTAGAGTTCAGTTTCTCATTAAATACACAATGTAAGCACATCTATACCTATTGAATTGTGGGGTTTTTTCTAACTAAAATAAAATGAAATATCTTGGTGAACAGATTTGATGTTCATAGATCCTCATTCAGCTTGATCTGCCACCTTTCCCCATCTTTACTTATGAGACTTTCCCCTTTTGTGTATTATAGCAAACGGGTCTGTATGAATATAAAATCTATGGCGGCCTGGCTGACTGCCCACCAGACCTGTGTGCGGATGTCTACATGGACCTGGACTACAGGAAGCAATGGGACACAAACGTGAAAGGTTTGTACAAAGTTGGCATTGGAGACCACATTCAGGGATGAGGATGCTGTTGGGCATTTTACCAATTTTACAGAAAATGTCAGAATAGGGATCTCATGTATGAAGGGGTCTCTGCTTCTGCAGGGCACCACTCTGGACTGATGTGAACATCGTCTTTGACTCTTAAGGAACACATGACTTACAGCATACACAGGGTAGAGAATTCTCTCTTTGCTCCATGTGCTAGCACTGGGCACTCACTAAGTACCAACACTGTCATGTGGAAGGTAGGTGAGTGAGTCTCATGTAGCCTAAACCTTCAAGTACAGGGTATTTCTTTTTGCTATTGGTGACTGAACTGAAGGGGTGTGTATGGACAAAACACAAGTTCACTTTTACTGCCTACGGACTGTATTCTGTATATTAACATTTTAAAGTACAGTGCCCTGTCCTGAGGGAACATTAGTCTATTGCACCCTTTGACAGTCATGCACACTAGATCCTGCTTCTAGTCCATACTAACATTCAGGAACCAGTCATCGTGATTCCTGATCATATGTTCACATGCATGCAATCATATTTGTTTATAAACAAGGCCACATCAGCTGAAAGTTTGCAGTGTGTTTTTATTTACCATTGTATTAGATAGATACAATTACAGTGTTAAAAAAATATTAAAACAGTTAAGTTATAATAAAAAAAACAGAGCATGATATATGTTAGATTACCGTATTTTTCGCTCCATAAGATGCACCTGACCATAAAACGCACCTAGGTTTTAGAGGCAGAAAACAGGAAAAAAAATTCTGAACTAATGGACTGCAGACATAGTACAGGAGATGACCAGAGACTGCGGACACAGTACAGGAGATGACCAGAGACTGCGGACACAGTACAGGAGATGATCAGAGACTGCGGACAGTACAGGGATGACCAGAGACTGTGGACAGTACAGGAGATGACCAGAGACTGCGGACACAGTACAGGAGATGACCAGAGACTGCGGACACAGTACAGGGGATGACCAGAGACTGTGGACAGTACAGGAGATGACTGCTGACCTTTGGGGAGGGGGGGGAGCGGGTACCTGAATTTGACAGGTACCCGCTCTTACTTCCGCGGAGTTGTTCTTTGATCTTACCTGTTCCTCTATCCAGCCGTGCGCTGTCTACCCGGCTTCTGTAGTGTGGGCGCTTGGCGGACAGCCGGATGCCCTGTGCGCATGAGCGAGAAGCGCTGCGCTTTGTGATTGGTCCGGCGGCTTCTGGGATCTGTCATGTGTCCCAGGTACCGCCTTACCATTCACAAAGAGCACCGCTTCTTGCGCATGCGCACTTTGCACCCGGCTGTCACGCACACTACAGAAGCCGGGAAGACAGCGCGCCGCTGGATAGAGGGACAGGTAAGGTCTCACTGCAGAGCTGAGCAGCCGGCCCGGTATCCTGACATGGCGGCAGTGGAAATACCGGACCGGTCGCTCCATATTCGCTCCATAAGACGCACTGACATTTTCCCCCCTTTTTTGGGGGGAAAAAGTGCGTCTTATGGAGCAAAAAATACGGTATTTAGATAAATTCATTATAGAGTCGATGTCTAAGGTAATTGACCCATGCCTCAATGGTCTATAGTCAGAAAAGGGTTAAGTTAAAGGATAAGTCCACCTTTTGGAACATATTACATGTTTCACCTGTTCTTAGGGTGGAACACATTACATTTTTCACTTGTTTTTAGGGTGGAGCATGTAACATGTTCCAGCAGCTGCAGCCTCTCCCCCGTCCCTGTGACAGCGAGCAGTGATCTTCTCCCCGCTTCTGCTGTCACTATTTGGGCTCCTCCCACACCACCACCTCATTCATTCACAGAGTTCTGCGAATTAATAGACTACAAGTACCATCAGCCTTTGCTGCTGATGGCTTGTAGTTCGCAATGAACTGCGAGGGCGCTGTTGAGCATCCTTGTAGTTCATTAATTCTTCCTGGACTGAACCAACTGCCTGCCCGTATCAGCGGTACGGGCAGGCAGCTACACTAACAGTCTTCAGGAGCCTAACATGGCACCCATGATCTTCTGATCACTGATGCAAGGCTTTCCAGGCTCCGAAGACCGGGCTAAGATGGATGCCTTGTCAGAGGTGATGGCATGCCGCTGGAGCCCTTTGTTTTAAGGTAAATATTTCATAATGTGCATACTAGCACATTATGGCATTGCTTTGTAAAGGAAAAGTTTTTTTTTCTCCACATTTACTATTGCTTTAACATTTCACAGTGCCCTATTCTCATTAATCTATTATCCCCCTTGACAGCAGCTCACACTGAATCTAGTTTCCAGTCTGTACTAGCGTTCAGGAACCAATCATCGTGGTTCCTGATCAGGTGATCGCAATCATTTTTGTTTATAAACAAGGCCACATCAGACAAAATTGTGTTTTTTATTTACTATTGTATTAGACAGATACAATTACAGTGTTAAAAAAAAGGTATTAATAAAAACAAATTATGGTACTTATTACATTATTTAGATAGAACAATTAGTAATAGAATCATTGTCTAATGTAATTGACCCATGCAGCAATGGCCTATGGTCACAAAAGAGTTAACTCGAACATCATTGTCGTTCTGTAGTCCAGCTCTTTTTTTTTTCAAGGACTAATAGGCCTTATGATAATAATAAAAGCAGAAAATTCTTATCACATATTGGGAGCAGATACATGTGTATTGAAAGAAAGAGGCCACGTGAGAACATAAACGTGTCATTCATTTCATGTCCTTGAGGGTTCGGTATAAGAGTCCTATATGTATCATTTCTGTAGTGACCGTATTACAAAGAAATCAGTTTGCTGCTGCCACCTGGTGGTGCTGTGCTTCTACCAAGGCTAGGCTCAAGGGAATGTATCATCCTAGAAATAATTTTATATATGAATGGAAAAGAGATTACTTTGATATAAAAATGTTTCTTTATATGTGTACATGTTTTGAAGGAACCTTGGATTTATGCGTTTTTATATTTATATATGTACAGTGGGGCAAAAAAGTATTTAGTCAGCCACCAATTGTGCAAGTTCTCCCACTTAACAAGATGAGACAGGCCTGTAATTGGCATCATAGGTAGACCTCAACTATGAGAGACAAAATGAGAAAACAAATCCAGACAATCACATTGGCTGATTTGGAAATAATTTATTTGCAAATTATGGTGGAAAATAAGTATTTGGTCACCTACAAACAAGCAAGATTTCTGGCTCTCTCAGACCTGTACCTTCTTCTTTAAGAGGCTCCTCTGTCCTGCACTCATTACCTGTATCAATGGCACCTGTTTGAACTTATCAATATAAAAGACACCTGTCCACAACCTCAAACAGTCACACTCCAAACTCCACTATGGTGAAGACCAAAGAGCTGTCGAAGGACACCAGAAACAAAATTGTAGACCTGCACCAGGCTGGGAAGACTGAATCTGCAATAGGCAAGCAGCTTGGTGTGAACAAATCAACTGTGGGAGCAATAATTAGAAAATGGAAGACATACGAGACCACTGATAATCTCCCTCGATCTGGGGCTCCACGCAAGATCTACCCCGTGGGGTCAAAATGATCACAAGAATGGTGAGCAAAAATCCCAGGACCACACGGGGGGACCTAGTGAATGACCTGCAGAGAGCTGGGACCAACGTAACAAAGGCTACCATCAGTAACACACTACGCCGCCAGGGACTCAGATCCTGCAGTGCCAGACGTGTCCCCCTGCTTAAGCCAGTACATGTCTGGGCCGTCTGAAGTTTGCTAGAGAGCATTTGGATGATCCAGAAGAGGATTGGGAGAATGTCATATGGTCAGATGAAACCAAAATAGAACTGTTTGGTAGAAACACAACTCGTTGTGTTTGAAGGAGAGAGAATGCTGAGTTGCATCCAAAGAACACCATACCTACTGTGAAGCATGGGGGTGGCAACATCATGCTCTGGGGCTGTTTCTCCACAAAGGGACCAGGACGACTGATCCATGTACAGGACAGAATGAATGGGGTCATGTATCATGAGATTTTGTGTGCAAACCTCCTTCCATCAGCAAGGGCATTGAAGATGAAACGTGGCTGGGTCTTCCAACATGACAATGATCCCAAATATACTGCCCGGGCAACGAAGGAGTGGCTTCGTAAGAAGCATTTCAAGGTCCTGGAGTGGTCTAGCCAGTCTCCAGATCTCAACCCCATAGAAAACCTTTGGAGGGAGTTGAAAGTCCGTGTTGCCCAGCAACAGCCCCAAAACATCACTGCTCTAGAGGAGATCTGCATGGAGGATGGGCCAACATACCAGCAACAGTGTGTGCCAACCTTGTGAAGACTTACAGGAAACGTCTGACCTCTGTCATTGCCAACAAAGGATATATAACAAAGTATTGAGATGAACTTTTGATATTGACCAAATACTTATTTTCCACCATAATTTGCAAATAAATTCTTTCCAAATCAGCCAATGCGATTGTCTGGATTTTTTTTCTCATTTTGTCTCTCATAGTTGAGGTCTACCTATGATGCCAATTACAGGCCTCTCTCATCTTTATAAGTGGGAGAACTTGCACAATTGGTGGCTGACGAAATACTTTTTTGCCCCACTGTATGTGGCGGCAGTCATATTTTCTCATGATGCGTGCTTTCCCCCATTGCCTTGCTAGAAAGCAGTTGTGTTATTGTTTTTAATTACAATGCAAGTCCATGAGTCTGCAAACTCAGTGGGAATTATATTTTTTATTATATTATAATTATTATTATTATACAGGATTTATGGCGCCAACGGTTTGCTCAGCGCTTTACATTATAGTGGGAGACAATACAGTAACAATACAGTTCAATACAAGAGGGATTTGAGGGATTTATAATCATTTTTTCTTTTAAATGACCAATCTAAATCCATCTACATTTATTACAGTTGTGCTCACCCTGGCAGAAATTGTGAAATTTTGGCATTGATATTGAAAATATGACTGTTGATGCCAAAAAATGCTCTTTTATTGAACAATGATGATCAAATAGTTGTGTGGCTCCATTTTAAATCATAATGATAAAATAAATCACCCAAATGGGCACGATCAAAAGTTTCCATCCCCTGGAATGTTCGGCCTTGGTACAGACACACAAGGTGACACACACAGGTAAAATGCCAATTAGAGGTTAATGTCCCACATCTGTGGCTTTTTAAATTGCAATTTGTGTCAGTGTATAAATAGTCAATGAGTTTGTTAGCTCTTACATGGAAGCACTGACTAGGCTAGATACTGAGCCATGGGGATCAGAAAAGAACTGTCAAAAGTCCTGCGTTGCAAGGTAACAGAACTTTATAAAGATGGAAAAGGACATAAAAAGATGTCCAAAGCCTGGAATATGCCAATCAGTACTGTTAAATCATCTATTAAGAAGTGGAAAGTTTGGGGATCTCTTGATACCAAGCCACAAAAAAGCCCAGTTACAATATGCCTGACAACAAGGAGCCAAACAACTATCTGATAATAAATGGCTTCATATGATCATCATCCTTCAATAATAGAACATTTTTTGGCACGATCAGTCATAATTTCAATATTAATGCCAAAATTTCACAATTTCTGCCAGGGTTTGCAAACTTTTGAGCACAACTGTATAATACTAAAAATATAGGATACCTACTCTATATGAAAAAATAATTTTGGTTAGGTATCTCTAGGCCAGGGTTCTCTAATCTTTTCAGTGTTACCCATCAGAGTCCCCCCTTACATCAGGGTCCCCATCAGATTCCCCCCTTACATAAGGGTCCCCATCAGATTCCCCCCTTACATCAGGATCCTGATCAGAGTCCTCTCTTACATCGGGGTCCCCATCAGAGTCCTCCCTTACATCAGGGTTCCCATCAGAGTCCTCTCTTACATCAGGGTCCCCATCAGAGTCTTCCCTTACATCAGGATCCTGATCAGAGTCCTCGCTTACATCAGGGTCCCCATCAGAGTCCTCCCTTACATCAGGGCTCCGATCAGAGTCCTCTCTTACATCAGGGTCCCCATCAGAGTCCTCCCTTACATCAGGGCTCCGATCAGAGTCCTCTCTTACATCAGGGTTCCCATCAGAGTCCTCCCTTACATCAGGATCCTGATCAGAGTCCTCTCTGACATCAGGATCCACATCAGAGTCCTCCCTAACATCAGGATCCTCCTAAGATCAGGGTCCCCACCAGGGGCAGACTGACAACTCATGGGGCCCCCGGGCAATAGGGGATCATGGGGCCCCTGTGTCCTTGCCCAAACTCAAAAAAGCCTATGAAAAAGGTACCAGGGGCATCTCATGGGGCCCCCTACTGACCCCGGGCCCTCAGGCAGTGCCCGAGTTTCCAAATGGTCAATCCGCCCCTGCATCAGGGTTCCCATCAGAGTCCTCCTTAACATCCGAATCCTGATCAGAGTCAATTTCTTACATCAGGGTCCCCATCAGAGTCCTCCCTAACAGTAGGATCCCGATCAGAGTCCTAGTAACATCAGGGTCCCCATCAGAGTCCTCCCTTACATCAGGATCCCAATCAGAGTCCTCCTTACATCCGGGTTCCCATTGAAGTCTCCCCTTACATCAGAGTCCAAACAAAGGGACGTAAGAGAGAAAAAGAGAGGTTTGGCAGCTCACAGAGGACATTACAAGGAAGCTGAAAAACAGTAAGAATCAATTTAATGAAAATTAGATGACAATGGATATATATGCATTCTGTTTGGAGAATGAGGATATTGTGCAGTGTAATTGTATTGCTTTGATACAACTAGAATTTAGCTGATTTGAATTGAAAGTTTAGTAGGACTTTAAGTCCCGGTTCACACGGAATGAAACTTTGAAATCGTGATTTCAAAGCTGCAGATCGGTGTGATTTGTACCTCTGATTTCACATTTAACAGAAGTCAATGCAAGTCACATTGAAATAGGAAAAAGTAGTGCAGGAACTTGCGCTACTTCAAATTGCACTGATTAAGACAGTGCCATAGAAACACATTAGATGCGACTTCAGGTGCAATTTGTAAAATCGCATGTCGCACCTCAAGTTGCACCAGGGCTTATTAATTTACATTTAAAAGAAATACCCGAGTTAAGGCTGTCACTGCTGACCTCTTTCTTTCTGGCGGTTATATTAATCCAAATCCTTCAGAACTACAGTGGTACCTCGGTTTCCGAAGGGCTTTGTATGTATGGGAGGGGGGATCCCACGCCGTTTTAAAAAAAATTTTTTTTTAATTACCGGCAATTCTTTTACATTCAGCTGTCAGTGGGGAACCCCACTGGCAGCTGAAATATTAACACATGGTTGTCACTACTAAAATACCGCATGACTTGATAAAATAACTAATTCGGTATTTTGGTAGCGTTTACTTTTTTCTGACCTCCGGAACGGATTAATTGGTTTTCAATGCATTCCTGTGGGAAATGACGTTTCGTTTTACGAAATTTTCACTATACGAAAAGTCCTGCAGAATTACTTACATTCGTAAACCGAGGTATTACTGTACTCTGAAAGAAGTCAGTGTGCCAGAAACTCTGACATCACTTGCCACTAGCCATAGACAGCCAGGAAAGTGGGATTTTCAGAAGCTGCTCAGCGATGACAATTTTGGTATTTCTGGTGTGTGGTTTTCTATAAGGAGCTGTTGTATTTTTCAATAATTGAAATAAACTGGGTGTGAGTCACAACTGCCTTTCTTATTCTGCAGCTCTTCAAGAAGAAAAAACTGGAGAAGACAAAATGATCTATTGGGAAGTAAAGTATCCCTTCCCTCTATCTAATAGGGATGTATCCTTTCTTATAGACTTGGAACAATGTTACTTCTATACCCTTGCAAGAAATCGCTGTATCTAAAGTGTATTTAAAGCTGAACTTCAGGAAGATATAAAATGCAAATATTAGAGTAGTTGTGAACATACAATGTTAGCGCCGGTTCACATCAATGCTTCTTGTCATTCAACTTGCGAGTTCAAAGTCACATCTCATATCTTTCAATAGCCCCACTGTTATCGCTATGATTCAAGTCGCAGCAAAGGTTCCTTCACAATTTTTGTGAGACATCTTTGCGACTTGTATTGACATATATATATATATATATATATATATATATATATATATACACACACACACGCCAGGGGTGGACTGACAACTCCTGGGGCCCCTGGGCAATAGGGGATCATGCGGCCCCTGTGTCCTTGCCCAAACTCAAAAAAGCCTATGAAAAAGGTACCAGGGGCATCTCATGGGGCCCCCTACTGACCCCGGGCCCTAGGGCAGTGCCCGAGTTTCCAAATAGTCCGCCCCTGATACACACATACTATATATATTTATATACTCTCTCTCATACATACAGACACAATATTACACAAATTCATTAAGCTCTGTAATCTGCAATACATTATTAATTGTAGTTTTTAAATACAAGCGGCATAAGTACCTGAATCTGACCTTGTATCAGCTTCTTGCAGCTCCTGTACGGCAGGTAGCAGGGCTGGAATATGTGAAAAGAAATTAGTACAAGGTGCCAAATCAGTTCACATGCCGACAAGAAGAATGCTGATAGAAGGAGAAAGCAGAGTGACATAGAGATGAACTCATCACTGTACTGCTTCTTCACTGTCCAGTCAAACTGAAGCGGGCCCAAGCAACCATGGGAAGTGGAATAAATAATTTTGGCCATCGAACTGAGAATAGCTAGCAGCAGAAAAAAATATCACAGGGGAAATCTCTGTATTGATGGTGAATATTGCAGCAAAACTTGTATTTGTGTTTTTATTTTTAATGGAATATTTATTTTTATCTTACTTTTGACTGTAAGAAATATCTGTACAACTATCTTCCTTAATCAGTAAGAGCAGTATGTATATGTTCGGGAACGGCGAGATCTAGACATCAGCGGGAGGAAGATCTTTGTGATTCTAGCTAAAAGTGTATCAGTTCCCCACTGGCCAGAGAAGTCAGGCATCATTAGAGTCAATGGTTACAAGCAAAGCCTTGCTATAGAGAGTGATGGGAAAAATGGCTGCAAAAGTAAGTGTTGGTGGGTCAGTGTAGTCAAGTGTAAAAATATGTTACAAATAAAACAGAAGTATTTATTATTACAGACATTATTATTATTGACTCCCTCACAGAACATATACACTCATCTATTTGTTTACAGAACACACATTTTTTAAAAAATAAAAAAAAATCTTAAATCATTGGCATAATAGTAAACCGTTGTTAATTGGATTGTCCTCATCTTAGCGCAACGCGTCTTCTGGACAAAATCCACTTTTTCAGGAGCCCAAAGAATAACTGTTTATTTCGAGCAGTACAGTGGATAAATGGTTAACACTTCTGCCTGGCAGTACTGGGGTCGTTGGTTTGAATCCCAACCATGGCATCACCTGCCTGGAGTTTACATGTTCTCCCTGTGCCTACGTGGGTTTCCTCCGGGTACTCCGGTTTACTCCCACACTCCAAAGGCATGCTGGTAGGTGAATTGGCTCCTGTCTAAATTGTCCCTAGTATGTGTATGTATGAATGTAAGTTAGGTACCTTAGATTGTACGCCCCTTGATGATTAGGGACTGATGTGAATATACAATATATATGTAAAGTGCTGCATAAAAATTGACGGCACAATACAAGTACCTGAAATCAATAAATATTCTTCTGAATGAAAAACAATAATCAAAATTCCAAATATAAAAACAAACATACATAAATCTCACTTCAAATCCCATGTACCATCTGATCCCAGAAAGACAGTGTCCTCAAAACACACCAAGAGGGAAGAAGAGACAAGTTACAGAACCCTACATGGGACTCATATCAGTGGGAATGCCCACCCAGGAGCCACCCCCTCCTATCCAATTCCCCTCAGATCTGAATATCTGCATATTAGTAAACTATGTGGGAAGACACTTGTATCTCATAATCTAAGGTTATCTATGTATAATATAACTGGTAGAAGCATCTAGGTATAATTATCATCATATTTACTACTATATGTATCCAGCGTCAAACCTCCACATTTGCCACAATCACAAGAGAATAGAAAAGACTGGTACTTGCCCAATATGTCCACAATATGATTTGTACAAATTTCAATAGGGATGTGGCACTAATGACTAATGACCAAGTTGCATAGAGGAAATTAGAGGGTAGTGACAGATTTTGGTCTTGTAGGGTGCTGTTAAAGCTCAACCCCTGCCAAAACTTTGTACCCGTAGGAAGATTGTAGCTGTATTAGTGCATTTGCGACAGAAACAATTACTGAGTACTGTCCGTGATACTTTTTTTTATTTGCACTAACATACAATTTTGAGGACAAGCTTTCGGGGAGTGTCCCCTTCTTCAAAGTCCAAGCAGTACTACTAACATACAATTTTGAGGACAAGCTTTCGGGGAGTGTCCCCTTCTTCAAGGTCCAAGCAGTACTACTAACATACAATTTTGAGGACAAGCTTTCAGGGAGTGTCCCCTTCTTCAAGGTCCAAGCAGTACTACTAACATACAATTTTGAGGACAAGCTTTTGGGGAGTGTCCCCTTCTTCAAAGTCCAAGCAGTACTATACTGTATATTACTGCTTGGACCTTGAAGAAGGGGACACTCCCCGAAAGCTTGTCCTCAAAATTGTATGTTAGTGCAAATAAAAAAAGTATCACAGACAGTACTCAATTATTACCCGTAGGAAAAAACTAAACCCTGTCGTTAAATACACTTTATGGCCAATAACAGTTCGGGTGTTTCAACTGAAGAATTCAGTTAATACTACAGCATAGTAGAACATTGTGTATATCTATCCTTGAGCCAATAGTTTAGAGGAGGCCTTATCTGTTCCAGCATGCCTGTTCTCCTGTGTACAAAGCCAACTCCATAAAGATATGGAGTGATGAGTTGGGTGTGGTGGAACTTGAGTGGTCCATACAGAGCCCTGACCTCAACTCTACTGAAAAGCTTTGAGATTAATTGGAATGCCAATCTAACTCATCCAACATTAGTATCTGACCTCACAATGCTCCTTTGGCCGAATAGGCATGCATCCCCACAGCAAACTTCCAGAATCCTATGGTAACATTTTCTAAGAAGAGCGATGGCTTCCATAGCTGCAAGGAAGGATGGCAACTCCATATTAATGCCTATGGTTTTGAAACAAGTTCCACCAAGCATATATATACACCTGTGATGGTCTATGAACCTTTCAATGTATAGTGTATCTCTTAGGGTCCCCACTGGTAGGATCTCCCCACCAGTCTTGGTTGCTCTGCCTCCTTCCATATCATGCAGCCTTATTTCCCCTGCATTCTCTGTACAAGAAATGAAAAAAATCATCCTTGAGGATGATGCCCCTTGTATAGTTGGATAGGTAGCCTTGAACATTCCAATATGATACAGTGGCACTAACATAGCATGGTTTTAATCTGCTGACTTTGTTGATTATACTGTATATTGAGATATTATGATATTTAGGTGTGCACAAATTACGTAAACGTTGCATTGCAAAGAAAGACGTTGCTAAAATGAAAAAAAAAATGCTCTTGGAGTTTGTATGTATTGAAAAAAGGCATGAGGACTTGTGTAGTTAAAATGTAAATATGTAATATAGTAGTTATGATATATTGGATTTTTGTACCAAGGTACATGTTTAATTAAACTTTCAAAAACATTTTTTGCAGTTTTTATGTATTATTTTGACAATCCAGGTGGAATGATCCCTTTATGGCTTATTAACTGGGCAGCCAAGGTAAGAGTCTGTTTACTAGTGTTTATAATGTGTCTAGTTTTTGAGGCTTATGCTGCTGGAGAGGATAAACAATGGTGGTGTTGTTTATTACCCAATCTGATTGCAGCATAAATATACTGTAGTTTGCAAGGGACTTAAAACTGGCCATACACTAGTAGAATTTCATATAAACATTCGTACAGAAATTCTCACCAGAACATTCTTTCTTGCCACTACTGAGTCAGCTAATCCAACCAGTTAGAATTTCATCCAGGTTACCTATTTGAATGGAATCTTGGACTTATTAACTGGTCAGCTTCGTGACCAACAGGCCACAGAATGTAATGGTGCTTTACCAATAAAAGTAGGGCATGGGTTATGGGTGCCATGAAGTTTAAACACCACATGACGAGAATCAAACTGTGCATGAGTGTGGGTAGTGCCTTGACTGAGGAAAGACAAAAAATATCAACAAAAAGGTGGGAGGAATTATTATTATTATACAGGATTTATATAGTGCCAACAGTTTGCTCAGCTCTTTACAATATGACAGGAGACAATACAGCAACAATACAGTTCAATACAAGAGGGAAAGGAGGGCCCATGGAAAGTAGGATGGTAAAAGCTGACAAGGAGTGAGAACTCATGACCAGGGTCCCAACAAAACTCTTTGTATGGCTTCAGGCTTAGCTGTAAATGTCATAAGGGCTAAAGTTTGGTTGATATGGAAAAGTCGATCCAAGAGTACCACAATGGTACAAATTTAGGGTATCATTGTATAGGTGAGTGGTTAACTCCTCCGTCCACAGGATCAAATTGATTTCCTTTGTCCATTCCCTAATGTTGGGGGGGGGGTCATCTTCTTCCAATGCCTAGGGACGAGTGCATGAGAAGAAAGCGAAAAACACCCTGTTTAGGTCCAGCAATGGACCCTGGAATTATAGGGAGATAGGTGCCACCTCTGGGATCTCCAGCCATGTTCGACCTGGGATCTTGAGGCACAGTTTAAAGAAGTTGGCCCAGAATGGCCTGATTCAAGAACAAGACCACCACAGATGCAATAGGGTACCCTCAGATTCTGCACACCTCTAGGACCTATCAGTTATTGATAGGATAATCTTCTGCAGGGAGGATAGGGTCCTTTACCATCAAATGAGCAGTTTAACGTTTCTTCCCTGGTTATAACTAGCAATGCTCAGCTTAAAAGTAAACAAGAAAGACATGTCCCAGTCCACTTCATAGATCATAAATCGTATTAGTGTATGGCTGGTTTAAAGGGTCAATGCACCCTTAAATTTGATTATGAAATGACTTGGCAAATTTATATGTTACTTTATTTTGGGATTTCCCCTCAAGCTCACCTCCTTGCTTATATCCAATTCCCATCCCACCACATCCATCCTTCTTCTGTTCTCAACTGCATGCAGCTTTAAAACTGTTTTCCCTTACCTGCCTATAACGAACAGTTAATAATTTTTTTATGGCATGTTACATCATCAGAGCAGAAGAGACCGTGGGGAATAGCACTGGCGGGGGAGAGGCATTAGTATTACGAATACCCCTTGATTCAGGTATTGGCAGTGAGGTCAGGTGAACACTAATTGATTCAGACTGATCTAACAACATCAAAACTACAAGTGGGCATTGGGGTGACCAGTAACCCATGGATTAGAGTGCAGACAGGGATGACAGGTCTTCTCTAGTCCTAGGATCACAAGTTTGGAAAAATATGCTGCACATTGGAAATGCACATCTATTAAATGGGGACATCATGCATATAGGTGAGCCATCTCTTGCTTTAGTATTACGTAAACCCAAACTGTGCCTAAATATACACTTTAATGCCTATTCTGGTTCTTTAAAGCGGAGCTTCACCCAGAAAGGGAAGTTCCACTTTAGGGCCTCCTCCCTTGCTCCTGTTAATGAATGGCACTTTTGGGGAAGGAGGGGAGCCTCATTTTGACAGATACCCGCTCCCACTTCCACTCGGACCGCCTAGGTGATTGGAGAAAAACTTCTCCTCCCCCCGTCCTCCCCACAGTCTTCTAGGACACATCACAAGTCCCAGAAGACCGCAAGAACTTTTACAGTGCGCAGCATGGCTCATGAATATGCAGTGGGCACCCAGCTTTGAAGCCACAAGCTGTCTCACCTGGGCAGGGCTGCTGTTAGAAACTACGGGGCCCCATACAGCCAACCTGACAGGGCCCCCTCAAAAAAAACAAAAAACACACAGTTTACTATGCTTCAGTTATAAATGAACACAATGAGTGATCGGTACCAATCCCTCATTGTCTTCATTCAGGAAAGTAAAGGGCTGGTAAATGTGACATATTTATCTGACCCTTCCCTAAGGCTCCATCCTGAAGGAACCTTTTGCGTCACTGCAGTTGCCTGTGGAAAGGAGAGAAGGGATTCCGGAAGCTCTGCAGGGTGGGGGGACACAGGGGTCCTGGGCAGCAAAGGCAAATGTATGGTGCACGGGGAGGGAGATGGGTGCGGCAGGGGGGGTAAATTACTGGAACTGATCCCCTGTATGGCTCTCTCTGCAACAGATGAAAGCCAGCAGGAGGGGAAGGAGAAGAAGCCAGCTTTTCGCTGCTGCAGAGACCCATACAGGGGATTTGTTCCAGTAATTGCCCCCCTGACGTGCCGATCACCCTCCCTGACCAAAAATCTGATTCACCCAGCTGTCTGGGCCCCATACAGGAGGACTGGTGGTACCCCCTTCTCCACGGCCCTACATCCGGGTGCTCACAGTTAAGATGCTGGCACTAGGGGACAGAAGGTGAAAACAGCTGGGGTGAGCACATCCCTGGATCGTGGGACAAGTGAGTGGCTGTTTATTAAAAGCCAGCAGCTACAGTTTTTGTAGCTGCTGACTTTTAATTTTCACACAGGAGACTGGAGCTCCCTAAGCTACTATACTATTTACCCAGGGCTGGAACAAGGGGTGGGCTGGAGGGGCAGCTGCCCTTGGCACAGTGGAGTAAGGGGGCAGAGAATGGCCACAGGGCAGTAAGCCCAAACTACAGCATGCAATAACAGTCGGGGAAGGGGCACAGTTCCACATTCTTACCCTGGGCACTAGATGAACTTGTCCAATAATCTGTATTTACCTGTTACAGGGTATGGGTAGAATGTTACCCCATCCAAGGATTTGGTATCCCATGCTCAGCTGTCATACAGAACTTTAGAACATCAGTGTGCCACCATACTTTTCTGCAATCTTATTTCCTCTCCAGTGTCATACACAAAGTGGTTGGAGCTTTATTCTAGATTCTGTTGAGGAGGGGCCAATATCCTTTGAAGATTATTTAAAACCTTCATACTTAAAAATAAAAACTTCTATTTTTCTTACCAGACTCAGTTATGGTAAACTGTTTTCGCTAAAATTTCAAGTACATTTTATCAGCACTTTTACATAAAAGGAAAATTGAATTTATTTTGTTTTCTCTGACTCTTTAAACAATCTTGCTATTATTGTCTTTGTCTATTTTGTTGCCGAAACCCATTTCCTTCCAGGCCTCCCTAAAGTTTGAGGCCGCAAAAGCAGCCGTGTATTAATTTTATTACCATGCCCTTAGACGCCAATTAGACAATTCATGCACTGATGTCACTTCTCCTGCATCCTGCTTCTTCACAGTCAAGATAAGGGATTGACGTAAGGAGACGAGGGTATTGTATAAGATCTGATTAGCGAAGTCCCTGGTTTTGGCGAAGGGTATGTGTTTAGGAGGAGCGATTCTGGAAATACAAACATCTTTTATATGTGCGCTTTAAAGTAGCTCTAAGTCCCAGAGGACTCATTTAATTGTTCCAGGGATTGTTTAATCCCCTTATGATATCTTACATTTAAAGGTATTGTTAACAGAATGATCATGGGAGGAAATGGCATGTACCTACACAAAGATTGTTTCATGTGTGCAAAAATGTGTTCAAATGAATGACTTAAAGATGTGATGCACATGTAATTTTTTTATGTTGTTAAAATATACACCCATGAACCACTGCCCAAAAAAAAATTTATAACAATTCTGTTTAGCTGGTCTTCTTATCCAGATGCAATGGCCAGACAACATAGACACCACCGCCAAAGTAAAATTGTATCTGTCTCAAAAAAATGCTAAAAAATTCACATGGGTGCAGTGTTGCATGACTGCGCAATTGTCATTCAAAGTGTGATAGCACTGAAAGCTGAAAATTGGCCTGGACAGGAAGGGGGTAAAAGTGTCCGGACTTGAAGTGGTTAAACATTATACTCCTTTGTACTGGGGTGTTCAGCTCAGATATGGATCTTATCAGGACTTTTTTTCTCAGGGAATAGGTGTAGGTACTTGTGAGTCAGCACTTGTCTCTGTCCCTCACTCACCTCCAAGCATCGTCCCTTTGTTTCATCACTTGCCCACTTACCAGTACAACCCTTTTAGGGAATACAGAGCCAAGTATCATTTTGTGGTGCTAAGTAATTTGTATGGAATTTGTTAATCGATAGCAAGAAAAGCAATAAAATAAATCCCCTGCAGCCAGCAACAGTAGACCCCCCAGCAACAACAGACCCGCAACATATTGCCCCCCTCCCCATAACTATAGATCCACCCCAGCAATAATGTGAGAATCAGTATCCAAAGTACATGGTAAAACAAACAACTATTTCCTCAGTGTAACAAAAGGAAGGAAACTGAAGGTTTGTTAAAATCCCTGTAATGTACATTGATCTCCTAGAGAGGACTGTTTTTTTTTGTTTTTTCAACAGAAGGGGAGTTACTCTTTTAACATTACATTTTTCCTGTTTTATTTCAGAGTGGAGTTCCGAACTTCTTGAAGGACATGCAGAAGGCCTGTAGAGGATATAGACAGGGTTCTTCATAATAATTCACCATTTAAAGTGAACCTGTGCTTTGCCCACACAGAGGAAAGAGACAAGTTCACCTACCTAGTTGGCTGCCCTGGAATTTCCACCTTCTTTTTGCTCCCTTTTCATCCTATCCTTTTGCCTGAGCAAAGAGAAAGTACTGTATGAACTCTAAAGCTGGCCATACATTAGCAGGTTTTTGTACAAACATTCCTATGAAAATTTCCAGTATATTCGATGACTTGATGAATGTCACTCAAATGTACCTTGAAATGTTGTTTGCTTTTAACATTCGATTTTGGAATGAATGGACTTTCCTGAATGAAAACCACATACATTGCTGGAAATTCGTTTGAGAAAATTTTTCATCCTGCACCTTTGAATTTTCTTGTCACTGTGGTTGAAAACGAATGTCAAGTTGACCCCAAATGGACTTCTTTAAACAAAGTATTTTCAATAATATTCTACTAGTATATGGCCAGCTTCAGCCAATCTCATGTAGGTTTACTCAAGGACTTTCTTCCTGCCCCCATGTGACAGCACTTGTGTCTTGACGATTGGCTGGTCAGGCATCCAGCGTGGCACCATTAGCAGAAGATATAAGCATCAAGCAATTTAACGAACCCATTGCTGTGATCTGCCTCGGCAAAGCACATGTTCACATTCAAATTTTAATTGGGTGGATCATGATAAAAAATTGAATGCACAACCTAGTCAGACAAATTAAAAAGTTGCAACAGTAATTATAAAAAGACTTAGGGGTTGATTTACTAAAACTGGAGCACTCAGAATCTGGTGTAGCTGTGCATGGTAGCCAATCAGCTTCTAACTTCATCTTGTTCAATTAAGTTTTGACAATAGAACCTGGAAGCTGATTGGTTTCTATGCAGAGTTGCACCAGTCTTTGTACCATGCAGTTTTAGTAAATCGCCCCCCAATTCTCTTTAGCCCCTTTCTTTAAACATGTGAAATCCACACGTTTGGTGACAACCAAACGAACTTGTGCTTTTCTGGTGTCCCCACTAAGGATACTTTTGAAAGATCCTAAAATATATGCTGCTATTATATTGCTGCTTCCCTTTGGTTTCCCAACTACAGGCTACCCACATAACTGCTCCACCTTCAAGTCATATTCTACTATGGCCTGCTGTTAAGGACATTGCATTCACATAAGTCATTGGTGTCACAAGCCACCAGGAGGACTTCCTTCCTTATGCTCAGCAAATGGTAATAAATGATCCCCAGCTGCAGAATCAATTGCAGTTATTCAAAAAAGAATTTTACAAACTATTACACATGCCAGACTTGTTACCGGTAAAGTACATTTGCTCTGTGAAGGCTGGAATTGTACCTTAAATAAGTTTGAAGTTTAAAAATTTATTTTATTTACATTAAGTGAAAATGACCAAATCCTCATCTTTCGAATGGTGCAATTCCTTTCTTTTTTTCCAGAAATGGCTACAAAAACAGCTGTAACATACAAAAATGCACAGGGC
Source organism: Staurois parvus (assembly GCF_062004578.1). Taxonomy (NCBI): domain Eukaryota; kingdom Metazoa; phylum Chordata; class Amphibia; order Anura; family Ranidae; genus Staurois; species Staurois parvus. The sequence continues at coordinate 1,872,842 of NW_028318388.1, read as the reverse complement.
TAAAACAGTAACAAAATCTGAATTAGTTTTGTAAACATGGCAGCTTTTATAAGTAACCAAAGTGGGACCATGAGCTATATAACAAATATCATGCTCTAAATTACAAAGGTAACTTGCGCTAGAAAATAACCAGATCAGCGCAATAACACATAGAAGTGCAGTAACACAAGCAAGGCAATATTGAAGAGCATATCAAACAGCTACCAGCTCCCCGGATGGATGTGATGACGTCACCGCTGAGCTCTGCCCTACATACGTTTCGTATCATAGGACATCTTCCAGGGGCAACAGGATCTGTTACCCCTGGGAGACATCCACCATGCCTATTTTTAAATACCTTGGACTGTCTACTTTCCAAAAAGAGGTAATTTGGGGGATATTTGTACTGTCCTGGCATTTTCAGGAGCAGAAAGAAAACTACGAGCTAACCAGTGCTCGGCTAGACACTGATATAAGTCACAAGACTGCTATATACTGCTGATGAGAAAAGGTATTTGGCAGTTTATACTTGCTAAAATAACTGCTCTAAAATAACTGCTTTTCCACGTTGTGTGTACTGTGGGAGACCAGATATAGTGAATGCAGGGTCCGGGGAGATCGGATATAGTGAATGTAGGGTCCGGGGAGACCAGATATAGTGAATGCAGGGTCCTGGGAGACCAGATATAGTGAATGCAGGGTCCGGGGAGACCAGATATAGTGAATGCAGGGTCCGCGGAGACCAGATAGAGTGAATGCAGGGTCCGGGCAGACCGGATATAGTGAATGCAGGGTCCGGGGAGACCAGATATAGTGAATGCAGGGTCCGCGGAGACCAGATAGAGTGAATGCAGGGTCCGGGCAGACCGGATATAGTGAATGCAGGGTCCGGGGAGACCAGATATAGTGAATGCAGGGTACGGGGAGATCGAATATAGTGAATGTAGGGTCCGGGGAGACCAGATATAGTAAATGCAGGGTCCGGGGAGACCAGATAGAGTGAATGCAATGTCCAGGGAGACCAGATATAGTGAATGCAGGGTCCTGGGAGACCAGATATAGTGAATGTAGGGTCCGGGGAGACCAGATATAGTGAATGTAGGGTCCGGGGAGACCGGATATAGTGAATGCAGGGTCCTGGGAGACCAGATATAGTGAATGCAGGGTCCGAGGAGACCAGATATAGTGAATGCAGGGTCCTGAAAGACCAGATATAATGAATGAAGGGTTCGGGGAGACCAGATATAGTGAATGCAAGGTCTGGGGAGACCGGATATAGTGAATGCAGGGTCCGGGGAGACTGGATATAGTGAATGCAGGGTCCGGGGAGACCGGATATAGTGAATGCAGGGTCCGGGGAGACCGGATATAGTGAATGCAGGGTCCGGGGAGACCAGATAGAGTGAATGCAATGTCCAGGGAGACCAGATGTAGTGAATGCAGGTTCCTGGGAGACCAGATATAGTGAATGCAGGGTCCGGGGAGACCGGATATAGTGAATGCAGGGTCCGGGGAGACCAGATATAGTGAATGCAGGTTCCTGGGAGACCAGATATAGTGAATGCAAGGTCTGGGGAGACCGGATATAGTGAATGCAGGGTCCGGGGAGACCGGATATAGTGAATTCATGATCCAGGGAGACCAGATATAGCGAATGCAGGGTCCGAGGAGACCAGATATAGTGAATGCAGGGTCCGGGGAGACCAGATATAGTGAATGCAGGGTCCGAGGAGACCAGATATAGTGAATGCAGGATCCTGGGAGACCAGATATAGTGAATGCAGGGTCCTGGGAGCCCAGATGTAGTGAATGCAGGGTCCGGGGAGACCAAATATAATGAATGCAGGGTCCTGGGAGCCCAGATGTAGTGAATGCATGATCCAGGGAGACCAGATATAGTGAATGCAGGGTCCTTGGTTTAGTAACACCTTAATACTATTTGCAGACTGCATCATATGTCATTTTTTAATTTTGCATATGATTGCCATCCCTGTCTCCAAATATTATTTAGAGTCTGTTCTCCAGTCTAAGTTGCGCTGTATTATCTGACAACAGTTTCAACTTACTAGTGGATAAGTGGAGTTTCCTAGATTGACAATAATGTATTATAGGACATACAATAATGAACTGCTTAGAAAAGCCTCCATTCACTAAAAAGTAAGTTTGCCATTAGAAGGGGGCGCCTGGTGAGCTGGAGTACCTGCTAGCTTCTTTTATCGGTAAAGGGGTCTGGTGTTAAGACCATGCCAGCTCAGGTCGCAATTTACTTATTAAAGCACCCATGATCTTTGTGCTTCTCAAATGTTATTTAAATAAATGAAATTGCTGCACACTGCCACAGACAGGTACAATGTCTAAAGATCCCCCTAGAGCAGGGGTGTCAAACTGATGGCCCTCCAGCTGTTGCGAAACTACAAGTCCCATCATGCTTCTGCCTGTGATAGTCATTCTTATAACTGTCAGCCTTGCAATGCCTCATGGGACTTGTAGTTCCGCAACAGCTGGAGGGTTACCAGTTTGACACCTGTGCCCTTGGGTTTACTTTACATAAAATGTTACAATCATGCATACTTAGATAACTGTTATATAGCATTCACACCATGTTTTTTGTCCATACCTAACATGTCATGCATCAGATGGTAGCTTGTATTTTCTAGCACATGATCATTCTTTTTCTGTTGAGTAATTACAGTTTTCCTTTGTATTTTCAAATCAATGATGTTTATTACTTGGATATTTCCTGATTTATTAATTTTATGGGTATAATATGTAAATTAATATATTTTGACTAAAAATGTATTTGCCTGCAGAATAAACTTATTCAGATAAAATGAACTCTTGTATAATCATTTGAGTGGAAATAGAACAAAACTATATTCATTAATTCATCTTCCTGGTAAATGTGTGGGTGAGCAGAAGGACCAAATGTTCATTATGTATAGTTTGTCAAGCAAACCTAAACTGTAAAATAAAAGTATTTTTATTTTATTAAGTAAGCCTCCACGATGAAAGTTCATGCAGATATTGGACTTTGGAGCATTAGCTAGTTCAGCATGCTTAGCGGGATCCATTCAAATGACCAGTGCTGAGAAATTAACCACGTGATGTCTGCTGAGGAAGGTTACCTTTGTTCCATCAGGTAACCTGACTGATCATCTCTTCCTGTCACTACATCAAGCCTCTTTGCTGGAGCCAATGTGACTAATGCCTCAGTACCAGGGGCAGACTGACAACTCATGGGGCCCCCGGGCAATAATGGATCATGGGGCCCCTGTGTCCTTGGCCAAACTCAAAAAAGCCTATGAAAAAGGTACCAGGTGCATCTCATGGGGCCCCCTATTGACCCCGGGCCCTCGGGCAGTGCCCGAGTTTCCAAATGATCAGTCCGCCCCTGCTCAGTACTGTTAATGTCACCGGACACCAAAGAGAGATGGAGTATCATATTTTATTGGAAAAAGATATGCTAGCCTTTTACCATTAATGATGTTGGTCGCAAAACTGGGGCCCTTTGCTTGCCTATATCCCATCCTTGGGTCATGTTCATCCCACTGATATGAGACACTATTCTGCCCACTGACACCAACAATGAGGCTGTATTCCTTCCACTGACACCAACAATGAGGCTGTATTCCTTCCACTGACACCAACAGTGGGGCACTATTCTTCCAACAGAAACCAACAATGGGGCATTTTTCTTTCTACTGACCTGATAGGGCACTATTCTTTCCACTGACACTAACATTGGCTTAAAATTTCTCCCACTGATATAAATGAATGGGCACTATTTTGACCACTAATACCAATGATGCTATACTGTTCCTCCTTCTAATGACCACACTCTGACTGACCAAAAGGCCTGAGGCTTTGTCTACTCCCATTGGTGAGGGGCATTTTTTACCTCCAATAGCCACAAGTCTGAAGTCCGAAGGACAGTGAAGTGACCCTTTGTTTAGAAAGTTTGGACATCCTTCTTTTACAAGATTAATGGAGCAATAAACTTGGTCAAAATAATTTGGGTTGTTAATTGAATTTAGGTCTACTCTAAACTTTTATATGGGCAAATCAATTGGACCATGCGCTGCTTGCATAACCAAACTTCTAGGCCTGTGATCACATGTTATCTGAGGCAGCAGGTCATCCTTTCTGATCTTTTTTTTTTTAATGGAAAATAAGTAACCTATATGCTAAGGCTTTTGGTCAAGTGATCAACCCTTCTTTTATTGTTTATTTGTAGCAGCAAAGCTTTTATATTGCATGGTAATATTTAAATATAGAACCACTATAAATGAATGCATGTACAGTTTCATCAAAAGATTCGCTCTTGTACACACAACAATTCACTCTACAATCTCCATAAATTTCCTCTTTGAAATCCAAGCTAAACAAATATAGTAATCCACTGTCAAGGAGGTACTGGGCTCTCTGCATCCTCAGGCAAATGTAGACACTAAGAATGGCTAAGGCACTCTTTAGCAGCCCATAGATAACTCGATTTTCTTTCCTCCTACGATGTAAGGAAAGAAAATCACTCAATTTCCCCATCAACATAGTCAGTATTGATGGTGGAACCCCACCTGCAGTGCTATTGTGTTCTGCTGGTGGGGAGACTTCCCAGCTGGCAGAACACGATTACACCTAGTTGCTATAGCCGTGATATATGGATCGACTTAGGTGCAATCAGCCTGCCCATACATGGATCAAATCTCGCCCTTTCCCTGCTGAACTGGCCACATTTCAATGAATGTATGGCTGGCTGGTTAACGAACTGCCTAGTTGTCCACCAGACCAGATCACCTCACAAGGGATGATGGTCTTTGCTCTGGATGGCTTCCAGGTTGTGGCCCTCAACTACAGTCTCATTGGCAAAAACTGACAGCAGTCAGAAGCAAGGTGTGGTACAGAATCGACAGGCGAGGTCATAGTCAAACAATCAGGGCTGGCAGAAACCAAGCATTGCCGAAAACAGGCAGCTGTCGTAAATGGGTATCAGAACTGGAACAGAGGTCATGTACAGTGAACTGATATTTCAGAGGTCTTTGCTCAGGCAATTCCCAAATGTACTGAAAAGGTTTACTGTAGATAGCTTTCTCAGACATGACCACAGGGGATGTGTCCAGCCACACTTCTTGCTAAGATTCAGCTGTTTTGGACTTCGCCTATGCTCAGAAACCCCCTGGTGATATCACAACGCCTAACGTTTGTGGTCCGCGGTGCATTCCAGCTCCCATCGGCAGAGGTGCTAGCCAACTTCCTCCATCCACTCCGGAGACAGACACCAGAGTGCCCCAGCGTTTACCTGTGCTGTATGGTGGTCCAGTCACCCTTGGTTATATGACAAGCCTGTTTTACTCTTTATACATGTGAGTTGCCTAACTTATTTACTATTAAATCTACTCAAACTCTACACTTAGAGGCGCTGTGTTTTCTCTCCTTTCTTTGCATCTCCCGAAATAATGAAAATGAATTATAGCACTACCCTCTTGAGGGACACTGGATTTGTTTTGGGTCCCCCTAAGCTCCGCACGGCCAGGCAACATGCATTTTCCACACTTGCACACTTGTAGTCAGTAAACAGTCCTTGAGCTGGTTTTTTGGTTTTTATTAAGGGGTTAACAACTTGGATGAAGTCTAGGGGTACATGGGATGCCCAAGGAACTGGAAACTCAAGGACAAGTTCTTAGCAACCTGTACAATGTACAAAAAAAATGTAGATCTGTAAAATATAGCACTGTCTCTTTAAGGAGCTCTAAAGTCCCCTTGGTATACCTCCTCAGACCCCAGATGTTTTCTTCCTCTGCACTGATGGTATCCCTGGAAAAGGGATTCCAAGATCTAGGAATAAAGCAGTCCCGATTGAGAACTAGTTGAGTTTTTGCACCTGACCGCCCTCTTCCTTTTTCTGACCCAGAGGGTGTAGGAGTACTCACACTGTCCTGTCAGCTTGTTGAGTTGGTAGCTGCTTTCAGGCCTTTCGCTGGGGTGGCTCCTTCCCTGCTGCTCAGGATGTCCTCCCTAAGAGACCTTGGGCAGTGGAGATCCTCCTTTCAGCATCCTGCCTGTAGATTGGTCGGCCATCCCTGGGGCCCCATCCCAGGCTCCACACTTCAGCATTCTCTCAGTCCATCTTCCACCTGACTGTCCTGCTGCTCAGGCTCTGCCACATTTAAGGATTTTCCTTGGTTACCATGTCCGGCCTCCTGCCTAGGGATTTGCCAAGGTCCCTCAAACATGAAGATCTGGGCCTCCTCCCCTCTTCCGCCCCTCTTCCAGAAAGTTCTCTGAGTTTATGGAAGGGTGAGAGGGCTCTAGAAGCCCTGACCTGTAGAGCCTCCCTGCCTGTACTGAGGAAAACTCACTACCTTACTCCCAGGCTGACTCAAGCCAGACAGCTACCCGGCCTCTAACTACAAAACAACAAACCTAGCTACCTAGAGGGTGCTACAGAATCATTCAAATATAACGAACATGACGAAACAAAATGATTTATTTAACAAATGAAACCAAATAGAAAAACATTTTTCTATGATGCACATTTCTATACTCTGCAAGATTAGAGACAGTGACATCAAGCATAAAGCAGGTCCTACACTTTGCCTCTTTGAGTTTTCTGTAGTAAAGATCATTTACTGGTGCTCTCTTTCTCTTTGTGAAGGGTGACGGTCTTGTATCCTCCCCCTCCTGTGTTTTTTTGACGGAAGCCTGTAGTAGGTGGAGCCTGCTGGGTCCCACCCACAGCTCTGCTCTCTGTACAGGCAATGTACAGCAGAGTGATGATGTCATCACTACATATACAAGGCAATATCTGAGTTTGCATATTCATTTGGAACACAAAGTATTTCCTTTGTGGCTGAAAAAGGAATTTATTCAAGATAATGTTTTACATGGAATTTAGCTTTAAATGCCTCAAATACTTCTTTTTCTTTAAGTGAAGCTCCACCCAAAAGGGGAAGTACTGGTTTCCCACACCCCGTGAGGAACTGGCACCTTTTGGGAGAAGGTACCCAGTTTTAACAGGTACCCGCTCCCACTTCTGCTGCAACCACCTAGGCATTCGGAAGTGGAAGTTGTCCAAGCCTCCCTCCCCCCACAGAGTCTTTTGGGACATGTGACAGGTCCCAGAAGACTATGGGACCATTCACAAGGCACATGCGCAGTGGGCACCCGGCTGTGAAGCTGCAAGCTGGCACACCCGAGTGCCAACACTTAGGATGCTGGTGACAGGTAGAGAGGACGGCCGTGAAACCCTCTGCGGTGAGGACACCACTGGATCGAGGGACAGGTAGGTGGCTGTTTTTTTAAAAGTCAGCAAAGTCAGCAGCTACAGTTTTTGTAGCTGCTGACTTTTTTATTTCACTGGAGCTCCGCTTCGATTATTATCATTGCCTGCATACTATTCAAAATATTAACTCAAGCTAACAGTTTTTAATATTAGTAAAAATTATATCTAGGTAAAACAATGTGTAATCTAGTTCATTTAAGGGCCCAATTTATGAATTCTACATTCTTTGTTCATGTTATGGCTGAAATGACTTGCCCCTTTCCACTTCTGCATCCTGTTGGCTATAGACTCGCTGACTGTGATGATCCAATCAACTTCTGTCTGGAATTTTTGCCAAGATGTCTGTTAGCAGTTTCATTAGGAAAACTGTGCACTAAATATCCAGACCATTATTACATTGTTACATGGAGAATAATACAGGCCTGTCAAAGTTTAACACCCAAAAGTAGAAAGTGCAATATACATCCTCAGAAAGTTTAGATAATATAGAGCAGGGGTCTCCAAACTATGTACACTGGATACACCAGGGGACACTAGTGGGGATTCCAATGTAAAGGGGACTCTGACTTAAGGGGTGACTCTGATGGTATCATGTTTATTTGGAATTCCTTGCTTTGTTTTTCTGAATTTTTTTTTCTGTTGTTCTAAATCTGTCAGGGCTCCCGGTAAGACCAGAGATGTGTGAACTGACACAGGGAAACGCAGGCTTAAGTATGGTGTAACAATATAATTTATTAAAGGTTATACACAAATATAACGCACAATATAACAAAACCAAACCTCCTACTGATAACGGAATGTACACAGGCAAGAGCAGTCAGGGTTGGTGAGGTGGAGTGGTCAGGCAGGCCAGGTCAGAAACCATCGGGCAGACAAGACACAAAGGAAAAGGCAGAGCGTAGTCAGACGGGCCGGGTCAGAAACAATCAGGCAGACAAGGTACCAAAGGAGCAGGATGGAGAGTGGTCAGGAATAGCCGAGGTCAGGACAGGCGGAGTTCATTCAGAGTCAGGATCAAAGCGGAATCAGGCAGGAAGCAGACAGGATGCAGGTACAGGGGCTCATGGGAAACATACACCAAGGCACTGACTGCAGGTCTGGCCATTCCTTAAATACACCTCCTGCAATGAGCCTCAGGTGATGGCTGACTGCAGGAGTGAGCTTCTGGTTGCTGAGAGCACCCGCTGGCCAGCCCTGGTACTGCAGCCCACACGGCAGATGAGTCCCACCACTAATGGTGAGTCCATTCCTGACAACATCATATCATGCGGATTACAAAAAAACACCAGGTAAAATGTATTCATTCATTTAAATTTGATTTGTTTATAAAGAAAAACAAATTTTTTGTGGCCCACAAATATTTGTAAAATATACAATTTGGCCTCTGAAGTGAAAAGTGTATATCTGGGAAAACCCAGATATAGAGGAAAAGACAGCCCAATGACAGCACAAATCCACACTAATGGCACTTTGATAGAAAAAATGGAAGTGGTTGTAAACCTCAGACATGAAATATGAACAAAGCATATCCCTCTATAGAGTGTAATTGTCTCAATTAAGAGCACTAAGTGTCATTTCAGTCTGCTGCCTTCTTCCTCTGCTATCAGCATGAATAACTTCTAACAGGTTTTCCTGATGCAAAGAGAAAAATGGTGACAGGGTAGGGAGCTCCAGCAGATTGACAGCCTCAACTCTGTTCCTGTGTGCTGTATAAAGGGGGGGTGTCTCTTTCCTCCAATTAGCTCTCAGAACTCTCCTCACTGAGCTCTGCAGTGGGGTAATTTCATCTCTCCACCCCCTTTTTCCTGAACTCTCAGACAAGCTTTATAAATTCGCTACTTTGAATTTATGAATTTATGTAGAGAAGAGAAGGCTGCAGATAAATAGGAAAATTCTTATGTAGGAGAATGTATTTAATTTCTGTGTATCATCTGAGGCCAGTCACTTCAGTGAGTATATGTAAGGATTTACAATCACTCTAAAGCAGTGGTTCTCAACCTGTGGGTCGCGACCCCTTGGGGGGTCGAACGACCCTTTCACAGGGGTCGCCTAAGACCATCAGAAAACACATATTTCCGATGTGTAAAGAGCAGCTACTGTGTAGAAAGCAGCTGCTGTGTTGAAAGCAGCTACTTTGTTAAAAGCAGCTACTGTGTTGAAAGCAGCAGTATTGGAGGTAAAACGACACTCATGAATTATAATTACTGGGTAAATAATTTTATGGTTGGGGGTCACCACAACATGAGGAACTGTATTAAAGGGTCACGGCATTAGGAAGGTTGAGAACCACTGCTCTAAAGAAATCCTTTCACCAGCTTAAAAATGAAAGGCACAGAAAAAACAATTTAATTAAAAAAAAAACATCCAGTGTTTTCCTTTCCATAAATAATTTTTATTTTATGCATTCATTATTATTCACTTGCATTCTCCTGATACCTCTCCTTCCAGCAACCCCGTGTTCTTCACACATGGGATTTGTTGCTGGTGTCAGTGGTGGATGGAAGGATGGAGGAAGTCCAAGATGGTGCCTGCTTCATTGGGAGTATTGCAGTTTTTTTTAGTGTGTTAGTGGCTTTCTTTTGCTCTAATGAACATGGTGTAACTTTAACTGTAATCTTTCCATTGATATATTCATTAGGGATAACATCGAAACCATTTTGAAACCATTTCTCTACACAGCTGACTCCCTGTGGAAGACTATTCAACCTTTTGCTTCACAGCTCTCTCAATCTATATACAGTATATGATACCAATAAAACTTCAGTTTTAAAATGTATAACATTAAAACTTCAATATAAAAAGGACACCAAAAGATTATAGTTTCCCTTTAAATTGTTTTCTTTTAGTAGGGTTTTGAACCATTTCGTCCCTAGACAGACCAAAAAAAATGTTGAATATTGTCATGGAAAATGTATTTCTGCAGACAGGAGGAAAAAAGAAAATGAAATGAAGGATGTTTTATATGCACAGCTGATGCTGCTGACTGGAAAAGATGAATAATTAGCTTGTTGCATCTGTTCAAGTACTGTATGTCTTCAGATCACATTACTTCATGGGCTTTTCATTATACAACTGTCCTTTCGAAATATGGAATTTTTTTCTAAACCTGGCAAGGATAATATTGATTATTAATTGCGTTTAAAAGGTAAGTCTATCCAAAACCAAAGCCATCCTCAGGCGGACATCATTGTGCTGAATCACTCATCTTTTTAATTTCGGAGCACAGATGGCAAACTATCAGTAGTGAAGTTTCTAGCTACAAATACTGTATCATCAAATATATTTTTATATATATATATACACTTTTGTTTGTCTCTGTCTTGTTTCTCCTTACTTTAATTCCATCTGTCTGTAACAAAACAATTTTTTCAGTTGAGGTTTTATTTAAGCACCTTCTCCACAGTCCTCCTCTCTTATCCCTATCTATTATATTGGTACTTTTTGGCTTGTCTCTAATTGTCACAGGTTATGTGCAACCCCGATAGTTAGCAAAGATATTTTTTTCTGACAACACTATATTGCCAAAAGTATTGGGACACGCACATGAACTTTAATGGCATCCCAGTCTTAGTTTGTAGGGTTCAATATTGAGTTGGCCCCGCCCTTTGCAGCTATAACAGCTCCAACTCTTCTGGAAAGGCCGTCCACAAGGTTTAGGAGGGTGTCTATGGGAAGGTTTGACCATTCTTCCAGAAGCGCATTTGTGAGGTCAGGCAGTGATGTCGGACGAGAAGGACTGGCTCGCAGTCTCCGCTCTAATTCATCCCAAAGATGTTCTGTTGGGTTGTGGTCAGGACTTTGTGCAGGCCAGTCAAGTTCCTCCTCCCCAAACTCGCTCATCCATGTTTTTATAGACCTTGCTTTGTGCACTGGTTCGCCGTCATGTTGGAACAGGAAAGGACCATCACCAAACTGTTCAGACAAAGTTGGGAGAATGAAAATGTCCAAAATGTCTTGGTATGCTGACACCTTAAGAGTTCCCTTCATTGGAACTAAGGAGTCAAGCCCAACTCCTGAAAAACAACCCCACACCGTAATTCCCCCTCCAACAAACATTACACTTGGTACAATGCAGTCAGGGAAGTATGGTTTTTCCATGATTTGTCACTCCACAGAACACGTCTCCATTGCTCTGCAGTCCAGTGGGGGCGTGCTTTACACCACTGCATCCGAGGATTTACATTGCACTTGGTGATGTAAGGCTTGGATGCAGCTGCTCGGCCATGGAAACCCATTCCATGAAGCTCTCTACGCACTGTTGTTGTGCTAATCTGAAGGTCACATGTTTAGAGGTCTTTAGCTATTGATATTGCAGACAGTTGGCAACTTCTGCGCACTGTGCACTCCAGCATGCTCTGACCAGGCTCTGTCATTTTACGTGGTTACCACTTCATGGCTGTTGTTTCCAGTTGCTTCCACTTTGTTCTAATACCACTAACAGTTGACTGTGGAATATTTAGTAGCCAGGAAATGTCACGGATGGACTTATTGCACAGGTGGCAACCTATCATGGTACCATGCTTGAGTTCACTGAGCTCCTGAGAGCGACCCATTCTTTCACAAAATGTTTGTAGAAGCAGTCTGCATGCCTAGGCACTTGATTTTATACAACTGTGGCCATGGAGGTGATTGGAACACCTGAATCCAATGATTTGTAGGGGTGTCCCAATACTTTCAAAAAGACCCCATATCTCTCCTCTGCAATGTAAAGCATTGGATCAAAAAAAAAGCATTGATCTAGTGCTTTAAAAAAAAAAAATGGCCAGAACGGGAAGTGACATCGCTCCGGTCCTCCAAGGGCATAGAGATGTGTGGAGGCCATCTTTCCTTCATTCATCTCTATGCTCAGCGCCAGGATCGATGGTTTCTCAGGTAAGGCTGAACTACCGAGCGGCGGCCGGTGGTAGCAGCTGCGACGGCAGGCAGGCGGCAGTGAGGGGCGGGTCTTTTTCGGCACCTGTATCGGTGCTTTTTTTTTATTTCGGCCAAAGGCTGAAAAGGGTGTTTTTGGCCGAAACGTTTTGGCCACCGAAATTTCGGTGCATCCGTACTCCACACCCTCCCTGTAACCATCACACTAACTCTTCTTGTAACCCCCAACCCTAAAACTTCCTGCAACCCCAACACTAACCCTCCCTGTAACCCATATACTAACCCTTCTTGTAACCCCCATACCCTCCCTGTAACCATCACACTAACTTCCTGTAACCCCAACACTAAAACTCCCTGCAACCCCAACCCTAAAACTCCTTGTAACCCCTACACTAATCCATCTTGTAACCCCAATCCTAACCCTCCCTGTAGCCCTCACACTAAAATTCTCTATAATCTCAACACTTTACCTCCCTGTAACCCCAACAATAACCTTCCTTCTAACTCAACTCCAGCATTAAATCTCTTTGTAAACCCCACACTAACCTTCCCTGTAACCTTCTTACCATGCATGTAACACTAAAGACTTTTCTGATAACATGCTGCATTCATCTTGCCATCAATTTTCACAAGATTTCCCATGCCTCTAGAGCTCACACATCCCCAAATCATCAGTGAGCCACCACCATGCTTCACAGTGGGAATGGTATTCTTGTTGCTATAGGCCTTGTTGACCCCTCTCTAAACATACTGCTTATGGTTGTGACTAGAAAGCTCTATTTTGGTTTCATCACTCTAGATTACAGTGTGTCAGAAGCTGTGAGGTGTGTCAGGGTGTTGTCAGGCATATTTTAACTAAGATTTTGTGTGGTATTGGCACAGTAAAGGCTTCAACTCGACCATGCAGCTTATTTTTGTTCAAGTTTCATCCTATTGTGCTCCTTGAAACAACCACACTGTCTTTTCCAGAGCAGCCTGTATTTCTCCTGAGGATACCTGTGATTTTTTCTTTGTACCCAGCAATTCTTCTGGAAGTTGTGGCTGCAACTTGGTCAACTTGACTTTGGCTTGGTATCAAGAGATCTCAGAATTTTCCATTTAGTAAGTGATTGAACAGTACTGACTGACATATTCAGTGCAGTTCACAACTACATGATAATAAATGGCTTCATATGATCACTATCCTTAAATAAAAGACAGTTTTTTGGCATGATCAGTCATAGTTCCAATATCAATGCCAAAATTTCATGATCTTTGCCAGCACACCTGAAAAATATTACACAGGGAAAAAAAAATTATACACACACACACACACACTTTTTTTTTTCTGTAGACACGTAGACCAGGAGGAAGAAAATTAAAATCAAATGAAGGATGTTTTATATGCACAGCTGATGCTGCTGACTGGAAAAGATGAATAATTAGCTTGTTGCATCTGTTCAAGTACTGTATGTCTTCAGATCACATTACTTCATGGGCTTTTCATTATACAAATGTCTCTTCAAAATATGAATTTTTCCTAAACCTGGGAAGAATGATACTAAATATTAATTACATTTAAAAGATAAGTCTATTATTAAACTAATGTGGACATTTTCATGTTGAATCACCTACCTTTTTCAATTTTAGGAGCGCAGATGGCAAAATATTATCAGTTTCTAGCCAAAAATATATATTTTTTTAGAAATGTATGATATTAAGAACTCTTACCACATAATTGTTCTTCCTAAAGACCCCCTTCACACTATCCCTCCCTGCAACTTTGCCAGTTATCCTTTTGCTAGCCCTCCCTGTAACCCCAACACTAACCCACCTTGTATCCTCAACACTAATTCACCCTGTAACACCAACACCAATCCTCCCTGTAACCCAAACACTAACTCACCCTGAAACACCACAACAAACCCTCACTGTAACTGTAACCCCAACACTAACCCACCCCATAACTCCAGTACTAACCCACCATGTAATCTCAACACTAATCAACCCTGTAACACCACAACAAACCCTCATTGTAACCCCAACACTAACCCACCCCATAACTCCAATACTAACCCACCATGTAATGTCAACACTAATCAACCCCGTAACACCACAACAACCCTCAGTGTAAAGCCAACACTAACCCACCCCATAACCCCAATACTAACCTACCCTGTACTCTAATCACTAACCCACCCCGTAACAAACACAAACCTTCACTTTAACCCCAACACTAACCCACCCCATAACCCCAATTCTTACTTGCTCTGTAATCTCAACACTAACCCACCTCATAACACCACAACACACCCTCACTATAACCCCAACACTAACTCTTCCCATAACCCCAACACTAACCCACCCCCATAACAGCACAACAAATCCCTCACTGTAACACCAACACTAACCCACCCCATAATACCACTACTAGAGATGAGTGAATTATTCAAAAATTCGATTCGGCTGATTCGCCGAATTTGTGGAATAAATTTGATTCGATGCGAATTTATTCGCTGCGAATTTAACTTATAAAAAGGGTTTCTAGGCTTCAGAGAGCCTTTATATTAGTGCAGAACACTGTACCTTTAATTTAAATGCCCTTGGAGTCTGCTGGGGAAGAGAAATAATACTGTCAGTCAGTATGACATGCAGATGAGTGCCGTCGATCTTAGAATCACCGCACACTTCACTCATTTGGGCAGTCACGGGGCCAAAACCAGAGTGTGGAGCCACAGTGTGGCGGTGGAGGCAGCAGCAATGGGAGGCCATACAGCACCCTATGACAAAATGGAACCCACCAGCAGTGTGTGAGGAGACCTGAAAGTGGCACATGGCAGAGTGTGGCGATGGAGACAGCAGCAATGGGAGGCCGTACAGGGACCCATGACACACTCTGGACCTGGAAGCAGCATGAGGAGGCGGTACAGGGGCCCATGGCAAGAAGAAGAAGAAGAAGAAGAGGATGAGGATGATGAAGAAGAAGTAGGATGAGGATGAAGAAGAAGAAGAAGAAGAAGTAGGATGAGGATGAAGAAGAAGTAGGATGAGGATGAAGAAGAAGAAAAAGTAGGATGAGGATGAAGAAGGAGAAGAAGAAGAAGTAGGATGAGGATGAAGAAGAAGAAGAAGAAGAAGTAGGATGTGGATGAAGAAGAAGAAGAAGAAGAAGTAGGATGAGGATGAAGAAGAAGAAGAAGAAGAAGTAGGATGAGGATGAAGAAGAAGAAGTAGGATGAGGATGAAGAAGAAGAAGTAGGATGAGGATGAAGAAGAAGAAGAAGTAGGATGAGGATGAAGAAGAAGAAGAAGAAGAAGTAGGATGAGGATGAAGAAGAAGAAGAAGAAGTAGGATGAGGATGAAGAAGAAGAAGAAGAAGAAGAAGTAGGATGAGGATGAAGAAGAAGAAGAAGAAGAAGAAGAAGTAGGATGAGGATGAAGAAGAAGAAGAAGTAGGATGAGGATGAAGAAGAAGAAGAAGAAGAAGAAGTAGGATGAGGATGAAGAAGAAGAAGAAGAAGTAGGATGAGGATGAAGAAGAAGAAGAAGAAGTAGGATGAGGATGAAGAAGAAGAAGAAGAAGTAGGATGAGGATAAAGAAGAAGAAGAAGAAAAAGAAGAGAAAGAAGTAGGATGAGGATGATGAAGAAGAAGAAGAAGAAGAAGAAGTAGGATGAGGATGATGAAGAAGAAGAAGAAGAAGTAGGATGAGGATGAAGAAGAAGAAGAAGAAGAAGAAGAAGAAGTAGGATGAGGATGAAGAAGAAGAAGTAGGATGAAGAAGAAGAAGAAGAAGGATGAGGATGAAGAAGAAGAAGAAGAAGAAGAAGTAGGATGAGGATGATGAAGAAGAAGAAGAAGAAGAAGTAGGATGAGGATGAAGAAGAAGAAGAAGTAGGATGAGGATGAAGAAGAAGAAGAAGAAGTAGGATGAGGATGAAGAAGAAGAAGAAGAAGAAGAAGAAGAAGTAGGATGAGGATGAAGAAGAAGAAGAAGAAGAAGAAGTAGGATGAGGATGAAGAAGAAGAAGAAGTAGGATGAGGATGAAGAAGAAGAAGAAGAAGTAGGATGAGGATGAAGAAGAAGAAGTAGGATGAGGATGAAGAAGAAGAAGAAGAAGAAGAAGTAGGATGAGGATGAAGAAGAAGAAGAAGAAGTAGGATGAGGATGAAGAAGAAGAAGAAGAAGTAGGATGAGGATGAAGAAGAAGAAGAAGAAGAAGAAGAAGTAGGATGAGGATGAAGAAGAAGAAGAAGTAGGATGAGGATGAAGAATAAGAAGAAGAAGAAGAAGTAGGATGAGGATGAAGAAGAAGTAGAAGAAGAAGAAGAAGTAGGATGAGGATGAAGAAGAAGAAGAAGAAGAAGAAGAAGAAGTAGGATGAGGATGAAGAAGAAGAAGAAGAAGAAGAAGAAGAAGGATGAGGATGATGATGAAGAAGAAGAAGTAGGATGAGGATGATGAAGAAGAAGAAGTAGGATGAGGATGAAGAAGAAGAAGAAGAAGAAGTAGGATGAGGATGAAGAAGAAGAAGAAGAAGTAGGATGAGGATGAAGAAGAAGAAGAAGAAGTAGGATGAGGATGAAGAAGAAGAAGAAGAAGAAGAAGAAGAAGAAGTAGGATGAGGATGAATAAGAAGAAGTAGGATGAGGATGAAGAAGAAGAAGAAGGATGAGGATGAAGAAGAAAAAGAAGAAGAAGTAGGATGAGGATGAAGAAGAAGAAGAAGAAGAAGTAGGATGAGGATGAAGAAGAATTCCATTCCAGCAAAAAGTGTATCTGCAGAGAGCTCCGCTATTTCTGACAGTTCTCTGACAGTTCCTTCACATTTACAGCGGTTGAAACATTGTATCTATTTGTTTCCGAATAAAAACATCTGTATCCTAAATGGAAACAAATAGATACAATGTTTCAACCGCTGTAAATGTGAAGGAACTGTCAGAGAACTGTCAGAAATAGCGGAGCTCTCTGCAGGGACACTTTTTGCCGGCTGTAGAAGGGATGAAAATTGGCGGATCGGGGAAAATTCGATTCGTGCATCTGAAGTTTGCTAATATTCGGATTCGACGCGAATCGAATTTTTCCTAATATTCGAAACGAATTCCACTTCGCCAGGTTCGATTCGCTCATCTCTAACCACTACTAACCCACTCTGTAATCTAAACACTAACCCACTCTGTAACACACACACAAACCTTCACTTTAACCCCAACAGTAACCCACCTCATAACCCCAATATTTATTTGCCCTGTAATCTCAACACTAACCCACCTCATAACACCACAACAAACCCTCACTGCAACCCCAACACTACCTCTTCCCATAACCCGAATACTAACCCACCCCCATTACAGCACAACAAACCCTCACTGTAACACCAACACTAACCCACCCCATAACCCCAATACTAACCTTTCCTGTAATCTCAACACTAACCCACCCCAAAACACCAACACAAACCCTCCCTGTCCCCTCAACATTAACCCACCCTGTAACCCACCACGAACCCTTCTTGTAACCAAAACACTAAATCTTCCTGTATCCCTCATACTATCCCTTCCTATATCCTACACATTAACCCTACCTGTAACTCCAACATTAATCCTCTTGCTAACCCTTCCTCTAACCCTCACACCAACCTTCCCTGTAATCGCAACATTAACTCCCCTGCAACCATTACACTATCGTACCCTGTAACCCCAACACTTATCCCCCCTATAACCTATATGGTCTGTACACATGTATCCAAATTTGGCTGGTTCATCAGTAACTGGCCAAATTTTGATACATATGTACTGCTATCAGTTCAACAGAAGCCAATATAACAACCGACTTTTGTAAAATGGTCCTGTTGGAAAACCAGCATTCGATTAGAGCTCGCAGCCAATGGCTGCAACTGCTGATCTGTGTATTCTGATGTGGGGAAGTCTCCCCTGTCAGAATACAATAGCACAGAAAGAGGGATCCCTGCATCAATATCGTTTGTGTTGATTTTTTCTTTTCATTCAACCAGTGCATGCAAACCCAGCTTTGCACTGACTTTTCTTGTAACCCCCACATAAAACCTCCCAACCCAACATTAAATATCCCTGTAACCACCCCATTTACTCTCTCTGTAACCCTCACACTAACCTTCCCTGTAAATCCAACACTAAAGCTCACGTCAAACCCAACATTAAAATTTGCTGTAACCACCACATTAACCCTCCCTGAAACCCTCACTTAACTTCCCTGTACCCTGAAACTAAAGCTCACATCAAATCCAACATTAAAATTTGCTGTAACCACCACATTATCCCTTCCTGTAACCCTCACGCTAACCTTCCCTGTAAAACCAACACTAAACCTCACATCAAACCCAACATTAAAATTCGCAGTAACCACCACATTAACCCTTCCTGTAACCCTCACACTAACCTTCCCCGTACCCTGACACTAAACCTCACATCAAACCCAACATTAAAATTCGCTGTAACCACCACATTAACCCTTCCTGTAACCCTCATGCTAAACTTCCCTGTACCCTGACACTAAACCTCACATCGAACCCAACATTAAAATTCGCAGTTTCCACCACATTAACCCTTCCTGTAACCCTCACACTAACCTTCCCGTACCCTGACACTAAACCTCACATCAAACCCAACATTAAAATTCGCAGTAACCACCACATTAACCCTTCCTGTAACCCTCACACTAAACTTCCCTGTACCCTGACACTAAACCTCACATTGAACCCAACATTAAAATTCGCAGTAACCACCACATTAACCCTTCCTGTAACCCTCATGCTAACCTTCCCTGTACCCTGACACTAAACCTCACATCAAACCCAACATTAAAATTCGCAGTAACCACCACATTAACCCTTCCTGTAACCTTCATGCTAACCTTTCCTGTACCCTGACACTAAACCTCACATCAAACCCAACATTAAAATTCGCAGTAACCAACACATTAACCCTTCCTGTAACCCTCGCACTAACCTTCCCTGTACTCTGACACTAAACCTCACATCAAACCCAACATTAAAATTCGCAGTAACCACCACATTAACCCTTCCTGTAACCCTCACACTAACCTTCCCTGTACCCTGACACTAAACCTCACATCAAACCCAACATTAAAATTTGCTGTAACCACCACATTAACCCTTCCTGTAACCCTCACACTAACCTTCCCCATAAAACCAACACTAAACCTCACATCTAACCCTACTTTAAAATTTGCTGTAACCCCCACAGTAACCTTTCTTGCATCCCTCACACTTTACGTGTCTGTAACCTCAACACCATCCATCCATCCATTTAACCCCAGTGCTAAATCTCCCTGCAACCCTCACACTAACCCTCCCTCTAACCCCCAATACTAAACCTCCTTGCAATCCTCACTCTTATATTTCTTGTATCACTAAGGACCCGTGTTGATGGGATAATGCGGTTTGCTTTAAGGAGCATTCACTTTGCATTTGACATTTTTTTTTTTCCATCTGTGCCCCAGATGATTTACCTTCAGTTCCTGTCCCATAGCCAAACAGGAAGTGAGAGGAAATCCCTACAGATTAGGGAAATTCCTTGGGGACCACTATGTCACCAGAACTAGTGTCCCCATTGGAAGATTCCCCTATTTTACCATTCTGGGGACAACGCAAAATCTGTGATTTTCTATTACTTTCACTTTCAATGATAATAGTAAACAGGACACATAGAGAGGGTGATTCTACCTAACGGGGCACAGACAGCAATAAAACTGACAGGGGTTCTAATCCATCTCCACTCTATCCAAAATGCAAAAAAAAAAAGTTTTGACTTTAGTTACACTTTAATAAACTAGAACAAAGCATTTCAAATGGTAAGTGCATTCCCTGCTTCTTTGGAAATTTGTTTATGGAGTAGACATATGGGATTTGTTTTGTTACGAATCAAAATTCAGACAAAATTTTCATTATTCGGAGATTCGGAAATTCCAAATCACAATAGTAACAAATTTCAACAAATTCAAAATAAATTATAATGAAATTAATTGAATTCCAAAATGAATTCCAATTCGACAATGGGTTTGAAATTCAAAATTAATTTGAATTTGAAATTGAATTAAAAAATGGAATCATATTGCAATAAATAAAGATGATGATTCCTACTTAGGCTGCATTATAGAGCAGAATAAAAAGAATAGAATAGAGTAGAAGATAAAGGAACAGAATCAAACATAATATGGGCACACAGTGGCTAAATGGTTAGCACTTTCGCCTGGCAGTACTAGGGTCGTTGGTTCGAATACCAACCACGGCACCACCTGCCTGGAGTTTGCGTGTTCTCCCTGTGCCTGCGTGGGCTTCCTCCGGGTACTCCAGTTTCCTCCCACACTCCAAAGACATGCTAGTAAGTTAATTGGCTCCTGTCTAAATTGTCCTTAGTATTTGTATGAATATAAGTTAGGGACTTTAGATTGTACACCCCTTGCGGGTTAGGGACTGATGTGAATATATATGTAAAGCGCTGTGTAAATTGATGGCGCTATATAAGTACCTGTAATAAATAAATAATAGAACAGAATAAAATGAAATAGAATTGAATAGAAATAATAGAATAGAAAAATATTTTATAAAATAAAATTAACATAGGTGTCTTCTGAAATTTGATTTTCGTAATCGATTTGAAAATAACCAATATATGAAATGAATCCGAATATATGAAATTAATTCTGAAAACAAATCAATCTAGCATAACTAATATGAGGAAATGAAGTTATTAACTTAACAAAACAAATTTTTATCATTGTGCACATCTCTAGTGTAGAGCAACCAAAGACTGCTGGGAGCCAGCTCCCTGAGACAGAGGACCGGTGAGGAGCAGCGGAATACTATAATCTGTGCAATACAAATAAAGGCTCCTGTATGGCAGTTTGAACAAATACCAAATCCAGTTACTATGAGATGCACAAGCCTTATAAAGTAGACAAAAAACAAAACTTAATATACCCTATTGTCACAATAAATCCAAAATAAAAATCCAAAACTAAAATAAAAAATGAAAGTGGTTGTAAACCCTCACATATACGCAGTCAAGTGACTGGCCTCAGGTGATATACAGAGATAAAACAAATCCTCCTACATATGTTGTACCTGTGTATCTGCACTATTCTCTTCTCTACATTCAGTAAGAATACAGTAAAAAAGTGAGCGCTCTCTGGTCAGCAGCTAAGGCACTAAGATAACCAATATAAAAACATCATCAGAAACTCAAAATAGATAAATACGTGCAGCGCTAAAAGTAATAAATATATAAATAATTGTCCGTAAATATATGAAATATTTATAATTATATGTCAAACTTATAACAAATCAAAAGTGACAGTCTGTGCAGATCTAGGTGCGGATTGACAGTAGTATCCAGTATTGGTGCTCCAAGTAGTGTGGTAAAATTACGCACTCACCAGATGCGTAATGTATATACGCATTAAATGTATCAGTAGAGGTCCCCTTTAGGAATTGGATATGATCCTGGTCAAGGATAATCCTCCCTCTAGGCAAGGTGGTGCTGTCAGGAGCTCACAGGAAGTAAATGATCCAGCTGGCCAGAGGTCTCTTTAAGGGATGGATGGGTGTGGATGCCTACTTTCAGGAACTCCCTTCTCTGGATACTGCTGATGGCTGGATCAGATGGGCTCTACAAATGAATAGCTCCGCACAGGAGACCATAAAGAATGCCCATAGTGTAGTAGGTAATTCAGATATTTATTAATAAAATGAGTTTGCAAACTGCTTAGATTCTAAAAGCAAGTAACATCAAGTAGTGTAACATGGACTAACCGTCCAGAAAGCAAAATGGCCACTAGGCCTCCACGTGGCTCCGGCGGCGTGATGTCACGGCGTCTTGGCTCCTCCTAACGCGTTTCATGCGCACGCACTTCTTCAGAGGGGACCTCTACTGATTCATTTATTGTGTATACACATTACACATCTGGCGAGTGTGTAATTTTACCGCACTACTTGGAGCACCAATACTGGATTCTACTATCATTCCGCACCTAGATCTTCTCTACATTCGTTCAAAGTGCTGAATTTATAAAGCTTGTCTGAGAGTCCATAAAAAATGGGACTGAAGAGAGCTCAAGTTAAACTCTGCAGAGCTCAGTGAGGAGAGCTCTGAGAGCTGATTGGAGGGAAGAGAACCCCCCCCCTCCACACAGCACACAGGAACAGAGCTGAGGCTGTCAATCTGCTGGAGGATCTTCCCCTGTCACCATTATTCTCTTGGTGTCAGGAAAATTTGTCAGAAGTGATTCATGCAGATAACAGAGGAAGGAAGCAGCAGACAGAAATGACACTTAGTGCTCTGGATTGAGACAAGTACACACTAGAGAGGGATATGATTTGTTCATGTTTCATGTCTGAAGTTCACAACCACTTTAAGGTAAAGTGAATTGGGAATCTATAGGAAAGAAATGACTCCTACACAGGGGCGGACTGACCATTGGGGAACTTGGGCACTGCCTGAGGGCCTGGGATCAGTAGGGGGCCCCATGAGATGCCCCTGGTACCTTTCATAGGCTTTTTTGGGTGTGGTTTGAGTGTGGGTGAGGACACAGGGGCCCCATGATCCCCTATTGCCCGGGGGCCCCATGAGTTGTCAGTCTCCGCCCCTGGCCCAGGGGCCTTATGAGTTGTCAGTCCGCCCCTGGCCCAGGGGCCCCATGAGTTGTCAGTCCGCCCCTGGCCCAGGGGCCCCATGAGTTGTCAGTCCGCCCCTGCTCCTACACCTGATTTTCCTTAGCAGCTTATTACAGTAGTATTAATGTAGTATTAACAGAGTTGATTGCTGTGGGTTGCTACAAAAGGCACACTATTTTTAGAAATTTGCAAAATCCAGGGTGCATTTGGGGGGGATACAAACATATGACTGAGCCACGTTTTAACAGCCCCACAGCCATCCCCCTCCCTCTTTAATCTGCAAAGGCAGCAGACAGGGAGGAACACATGCCGCAACTGTGATGCTCTGCATTGCAACATGGCAAACGCTATCCCCCGTCTAAAGCTTGGCAGACAGCAGTTCCTGTCAAGGATGACCCTTTACCTGAATGGTGCAGTACTGCAACCTTATTGTGGCACTCATAGGGCTAAAACAGGTGGTGAGGGGGCAACATATCACCCCCTTACCATCTTTCAAATGCCTCTGAAAAGCGATCCAACCACAAATCCCCTTTCAGAGGCATGGCAGTGACAGATGAATGTGAAAACATAGACTAATATAGGTAGGAAGTCTCAACTCACCCTGATACTGACATCCACAAATGGCAAAAGAAGGTTAACCACACCCCAGTTGAGAAAATACAACAACATTTATTTTTTCAACGCAAAATACACGATATCGCAGCTCAACAGTCAGAGAACACAATGTTAAGAACACATTTCACGCTTGAAGTGCTTAATTATAACTTTAATACCTACATGTCTGACCTTGCATATAAATACCCAGGGCCGGTGCGGGACTATTTTGCGCCCTAGGCAAGACCAGCTACTTGCGCCCCACCCCCCCAAAAAAAAATTAAAAACAGAAGAAAATGTTAAATCAGCAAAACATGAAACTGCTAAATTTCTTTTAATTTGCACCCTAGGCAAGACCAGCTACTTGCGCCCCACCCCCCAAAAAAAAAATTAAAAACAAGAAAATGTTAAATCAGCAAAACATGAAACTGGTAAATTTCTGTTAATTTGCGCCCTAGGCAAGACTAGCTACTTGCGCCCCACCCCCCCAAAAAAATTAAAAACAGTCGAAAATATTAAATCAGCAAAACATGAAACTGCTAAATTTCTTTCAATTTGCAAAAAATAAGTGCAATAAGATGCCACTAGCACCATTATTAAAGACAAAATCAGTGTCACGGACAGACGGACTGTATCTGTGGCTGGCAGTGGCGGGGTGACAGTTGCAGTGAGTGGAGGATGATGGATCCACACTCTGACAGAGCCCAGGCTGGAACTTCCCAGGCAATGAGGAGAGAAAACACTGTGACAGCAGGCAGCTAAACTGAGCGATCCCACACAGTGACAGATCCGACACAACACACCAACACTGACACAGATCAGCAGGTCCAACAGTCACTAGAAGAGCCGGCTGAAGGATCATGATGATGTTATCACTCACTGACACATTGCACATGCGACGGACATCCGGCCAGGTCACAATCACACAGACACGAGACATCACCTTCTTCCGCAGGCGCAGCTCTGAATGGGAAGAGAAGGGCTGCAACTCCACAGTGATCAGCAGTAACCAGCCGGCTTGCAGTAAGGGACTGAGTCTGAGAGGAACACTGAAAGGAGCAGAAACTCAGTTGCTACACTGGCCCCAGACACCGGGCATATTTCTCTGTCCTTTTTTGTACTCTCCTCTCTGCTGCCCCTCCCCTCAGTTGGAGGATCAATCATGACATGTCCCACACAGAGAGAGTTCCGGCCTGTGCTGCACCCAGGTGCCCCTAGGTGGCAGTGCACCCTAGGTGGCTGCCTAGTTTGCCTAGTGCAGGGGTAGGCAACCTGTGGCTCTCTAGCTGTTGTGGAACTACATTTCCCATGAGGCATTGCAAAGATTACAAAACTTACAGTTACAGCTATGACTTGCAGAGGCATCATGGAACTTGTAGTCCTGCGGCTCTCAGGTTGCCTACCCCTGGCTTAGTGAAAGCACCGGCCCTGTAAATACCTCCCCCACCCACCCAACAGCATCACAGGTGATACTGCACCACCAAACTTGCAGGGAAAGGAGACTGTAGACCAGGGGCGGACTGACAACTCATGGGGCCCCCGGGCAATAGGGGATCATGGGGCCCCTGTGTACTTGCCTACACCCAAAAAAGCCTATGAAAAAGCCAATGAAAGGTACCAGGGGCATCTCATGGAGCCCCCTACTGACCCCAGGCCCTCGGGCAGCGCT
The DNA here is from genome assembly GCF_062004578.1 of Staurois parvus. NCBI lineage: Eukaryota > Metazoa > Chordata > Amphibia > Anura > Ranidae > Staurois > Staurois parvus. The sequence goes on along the minus strand of NW_028318388.1, from coordinate 1,847,796 downwards.
CGAGTGCTCGAATGGTCAGTCCGCCCCGGCTGTAGACTGATCTGAAATTTCAGTGTGTGTGCACCGGACTTTCAGAAATGAATAGAAAACAATCCAAGCGTTTAATAAGCCGAGTGCAGCTTAGAAATACCTATAGCAATTATTCAATGGACTAAATGTATGTTTTTTAAATTATTCAGCAGATATGAATGTTTTTTTAAACATGGATGCAAACTCTTTTTAACATGAACACGATCTGATGGATTGCTGTAGGTTACCGTTGCATGTCATTATTCCTTTCTTTCTATACGGCCTTATATGACGGGCCCTAAAGTTTTGCAGAAGTGTCATGAGCAATGAATGTCTAAAATGACTGTCATATGCCTTTAAGTGTTTCTATCAGGGGCGGACTGACCATTTGAGCACTCGGGCACTGCGTGAAGGCCCAGGGTCAGTAGGGGGCCCCATGAAATGCCCCTGGTACCTTTTATAGGCTTTTTTGGGTGTGCTTTGAGTGTGGGCAAGGAGACAGGGGCCCCATGATCCCCTATTGCCCAGGTGCCCCATGAGTTGTCAGTCCTCCCCTGGTTTCTATATTTTGTTTCTGCTTCTCCCTTTCCTTTGGTATAGTTAATGCTGTATAGATAGCCCTCCCCCTTTCCCAGAAATGAATTGCAGCTTCTAGCCTCATATCATGAAGCAGGAAACATTATGATCTTTTGACCTATCTGATGTTCATTGTTGTAAGATTCTCTCAGTTTATGGAATAAACCTCACAAGATCTAGAAGATGTCTTATCGATTAAGGTCACTGACTGTGGTATCCAACTGAGGTTGAAGTTATCGCTATCTCATCACAACTGTAAGTTACAGAGATCACACTATCAATGCTTAGATTGGAGAGACAGAACAATGAATGTTTCATACATACTGAATATTAACGTAGCGTTCTATTTTTTACCCGAAAGGTCAACCATAAAATGATTATCATGATTTGGCTGTGTGCTGTTAAGTAAACCTTTGATTGTTCAGCTGTTCTCTCCTCACATGAACTTCCCTGTCTGGTCTTTGACTTCCTCCTGAACATTTCTGATAGAATAAAGCAAATGCATTAGCAGACCACTCTCCCAGACACTGTGTGCCGTATTTTAGCATTGTTTCTGTCACAGCAGAAAAAAATCTCTCAGCATGGAAAATGGATTTTGTTCACTCTTCTTGACATTTGAAGTTGTCACATCTCTGCTTTGTAAAAGGCTGACTTCAACCCTGGACACTTCCAGAAATGAGGGGGACTCTAAGCAGGTTTGCCACCTCATCCCTTTAGACCCAAAAATGTTTTAACCAATTCCAGTTCGGACACTTTTACCCCCTTCCTGTCCAGGCCAATTTTCAGCTTTCAGCTCTGTCACACTTTGAATGACAATTGCGCGGTTATGCAACACTGTACCCATATGAATTTTTTAGCATTTTTTTGAGACACATAAAGCTTTATTTTGGTGGTATTTATTCACCGCTGGGATTTTTATTTTTTTTGCTATATAAATGAAAAAGTCCAAAAAGTTTGAAAAAAAAGTGTTTTTCTTATACAATTTTGCAAATAAATAATATTTCATCATACATCTTGGCCAAAATTTATTCAGTTATCTTTTTAGTACAAAACAAATAACCCAAATTAGTTTATAACCAAAAATTATAATTTAAATTTTTTTTTTTTTACATTTTAATTTTAGATTTTTATATTATTATTTATGCTTTTTTTTCCTACATACTGTCACCCTAGCAGTACAGTGTCACCATGGTGACACTGTACTACTTGTGGGGGGGTGATGATTTTTTTTTTACACTGATTGCTTTTACACCCATAAAGGCTGTAAAAGCAATCATTTCTCTTTCTCTCTGTCTGCATTCTTGGAGCCATTGAGAACTACTGAGTGAGCTGTGACTGGTCACAGCTTGTCACATGGTACAAGGCTGTTGTGAATAGCCTTGTACCATGTGACCTCTGTGATCATTCACAGATTTCACACATAGTAAGTAATGATGTCAGAAGTGACATCTTGCTTACTATTTTGCATGTGATCACTGATTGGCCAATCAGTGATCACATGATCGGGACCTCACACAGAGGTCCCGTACAACGATTGGTGTTCCACTGTGTCCGGAGGACACATAACTATAAAGCACACTGGGTGTGCATAAGGCATCCGGGGTTTAGGCGAAGGTGGAAGATAGCGGAACATTGTCCAGTTCAACTGCCAGCACCCTGTCAAACTCTATGCTACCCTTTGATAAAGTCCAGACAATGCAACGCGTCAAAGAGGCGGGAAGAGTTGCCACTTCATCCCTTTAAAGCCCAACACATATTGATTACACAGGTTCTGTAGCTGATTAAGGTGGTAATTAAACTTGGATAGTGCCTTATCTACATTAAATAAGCCTCAGAACCTGTGTCATTAACCACTTGCCTACCGGGCACTTATACCCCCTTATTTACCAGGCCAATTTTCAGCTTTCAGCGCTGCCGCACTTTGATTGACAATTGCGCGGTCATACAACATTGTACCCATATGAAATTTTGATCATTTTTTTCTCACAAATAGAGCTTTCTTTTGGTGGTATTTAATCACCACTGGGCACTTTACTTTTTGCGCTATAAATAAAAAAGTGCAAAAAATTAGAAAAAAAAAAGTTTCTTTGTTTCTATTATAAAATTTTTCAAACAGGCATTTTTTCTCCTTCACTGATGTGCGTTGATGAGGCAGCACTGATGGGCACTGATAGGTGGCACTGATGGGCACTGATAGGCAGCACTAAAGGGCTTTGATAGGCAGTACTAATGAGGTGGCACGGATAGGCGGCACTGATAGACAGCACTAATGAGGTGTCACGGATAGGCGGCACTAATATGCAGCACTGATAGGCGGCACTGATAGGTGACACTGATGATGGGTACTGATAGACGGCACTGACTGGCATCACTGCTGGGCACTGACTGGCGGCACTGACTGGCACAACCCCTGGGCACTGACTGGTGGCACTGACTGGCAGCACTGCTGGGCTGCACTGGTAGGTGGCACTGGTGGGCAGCACTGGTGGGTGGGCACAGGTGGGTGGCACTGGTGGGCACAGGTGGGTGGGCACAGGTGGGTGGCACTGCTGGGCACAGGTAGGTGGCACTTCTGGGCACAGGTGTGTGACACTGCAGAGTGGCACAGGTGGGTGCACTGCTGGGCACAGGTGGGTGATCTGCTGGGCACAGGTGGGCGGAGCTAGTGGGCGCACTGCTGGGCACAGGTGGGCGGAGCTTGCGGGTGGCACTGCTGGGCACCGATCATCAGGGCACTGATCATCAGTGCCGATCCCCGCTCTGACAACTGCCGGTTCTCGGCAGTACTTTCCTCACGATCTGACAGCGTGAGGAAAGTGCAGCCGAGAACCGGCACTTGCATTTCCCTCTGATCAGCGTGTCATTGGACACTGCTGATCAGGTGGTAAAAGGCCGCTGTGATTGGCCTTTTACCACATCACGTGATCAGCTGTGTCCGTAGGACACAGCGATCACAGAGATCGCCTGGTGCGCGCCCCAGCGCGTTCTGGGGGGACGTCGTATGACGTCCACTCAGAACTGGCCGGCCGCAGTGCAGCCGTCATTTGGCTATCTGCGGTCGGCAGGTAGTTAATATGTGTTCAGGTTTAATGGGATGAGTTGGCAATCCTATCAGCCTTCAAAGAACAAAGGTATACCGTTCAGGCAAGCAATCCAGATCAATCCATAACTGGTGCAGGCTCTGGCTCACCACCACGCACAATGGAATAGGAAGAAGGGTCAGCCGCACACTGAAGGATATATGAATATAGTGTGTATTTATTAATCAATAGGACACACAAAACACCAGGACATGAATACAGGACCTATTAACGCGTTTCACACTATCGCATGCTGAAACCCTACCCGCCTTCTTACGCGTTCCGTCCTCTGGACTTTATCAAAGGGTAGCATAGAGTTTGACAGGGTGCCTTATGGATGCCTTATGCACACCCAGTGTGCATGGGGCTTTAGAGTTAGGGTTGCCACCTTATCCCTTTTAAACCTGAAGCCCCAACGCATTAACAGGTCCTGTATTCATGTCCTGGTGTTTTGTGTGTCCTACGGATTAATAAATACACACTATATTCATCTATGAGATCCCCACTGAAAGCCTATATGGTTGAGCTGATATTAATCTTTATTGAGAGTAAGGTCCACCCTGAAAGGTGAGAAGGGTGGGGTCACGGAGATATCAATTAGTGCAGTATGCGCCCAGGGACAAATGCCTGGAGCCTGACTGCCTGCATTCTGGGCAATCCTCCCTGGGTGCATACTGCAATAAATGGATGTATGCTTGGTGCAACGTCCAGTGCCAGTAGCTGTCAACCTCTCATAAAGTTTGACAGGGTTCCACCAGTGGGGCGGGACAGTATGTGTAGGCAGGGGTTAGGTTCCCTTTTAGAACAACCTGGTCCTGTGACCTGTTAAACTACCATAAAAGAAGAAGATGAAGGTTGAGAAGGGGACTGATGAGATGGAGACGCCTGTAGAGTCCTCAGGATGTGTTAGCAAGGGGCCACCAGTGCTTTCCCATAGTGGGCCATGTCCAGTCTGCAGTACCTTCAGGGTATGGAGGAGTAAAAACAAGGAATAGAGAGGGAATGTTGGCTACCAATATCCTTCTGTTGGTTGGGTTTTTCTGTAATGGAAGATGTTCCCTGAGCTTGGGGTTATTATGTCGTGTGGATTTCAGCAAAATGTTGAAATGGCAAGATTGACTGGACATTCTTAATTTGGAAAAAGAGAAGGCTTGCTCCCAATTTCAGGGCCTCAAGGCGGAAGCACGTGTACAGGAGACGTTGATATAGATTGTCCTGTGAGTAGGAGGATCTCTTAAACCCCATTCCATGACATAGGAAGGAGGTTGTTCCTAGGTCAACATGGGTGTTGCTGGTGTCAAATAGGGGTTCTGCTTACAGGCACCAATTCTTTCCACTAGCACCTAAATACAGGAGCTGCATGCATTGGGACTAACTGTCCAATATGCATGAGGCCTTAAGACCCAAATAGACAGCTCACATTTTGGCCGCTTCCTGCTAAAGAAATCTATGCTCAGCGTAAGTCCTCATTCATATCTACACACATACACTGGCAGTAACAGGAAGTTTACACATTCTCCCAGAGTGAGTAGTGCCTGTAAAACAAAATTTTTTTAAAAAGTCTAAAAATGCACAAAAATGCACAAAAATGCACGCACAAACGCTGGGAAAAAACAAATGACCAAAGACACTCATCTCATATGTGAATCGAGCCTAAAGCTGGCCATAGAAATGAAAGCATACAAGATGTGAACCTTTACCTTGTAAAGCAACCCATTCACATATATATGACAACCCCTGAATATTCGATATACAATCGGTCTCAAATCTTGCTGCACCTCTTTATTGCTGCTTTGCTGTGCTACAAAATAGATACATACCCCCACCCCATAGTAGGGTTGCCACCTGGTTCCTTTAAAACCGAACACATATTACTTACACCGGTTCTGTGGCTGATTAACCACTTGCCTACAAGGCACTTATACCCCTTCGTGCCCAGGCCAATTTTCAACTTTCAATGACAATTGCGTGGTCATGCAACATTGTATCCCTATGATAATTTTTTTCACACACATAGAGCTTTCTTTTGGTGGTATTTAATTGCCACTGGGTGTTTTATTTTTTTGCACTATAAACAAAAAAAAGAGCAAAAAAAATTTGAAAAAAAAATAGTTTTTCTTTCTTTCTATTATAAAATTTTGCAACAGGTAATTTTTCTCCTTCACTGATGTGCATTGATGAGGCTGCACTGATAGGCAACACTGATGGGCACTGATGAGGTGGCACGGATAGGCAGCACTGATGGGCACTGATAGGCTGCGTTGATGGGCACTGATAGGAGGCATTGACAGGCAGCACTGATGGGCACTGATAGGTGGCTCTGATGGGTGGCGCTGACTGAAGGCACTGACTGACAGCCTTGACTGGCAGCACTGACTGATGGCACTGACTGGAGGCACTGATAGGCGGCACTGATGGGCACTGATGAGTGGTACTGCTGGGGGCACTGATGGGAGGCACTGGTGGGTGGCACTGCTGGGCACTGGTGGGCAGCATTGCAGAGCACTGATCATCAGGGCACTGATCATAAGTGCCCTGATGATCAGTGCCAATCTCCTCTGACAGCTGCCGGCTATTGGCAGTATTTCCCTCACACTGTGACAGTGTGAGGAAAGTGCTGCCAATAATCGGCAACTGCATTGACTCCGTGATCTGCTGTGTCATTGGACACAGCTGATCACATGGTAAAAGGCCGCTGTCATTGGCCTTTTACCTCATCACGTGATCAGCTGTGACCGTAGGATGCGGGTGCGCACCCCTGGGGGCGCATGGGAGGGCGCGTTCTGGGAGGACGTCATATGACGCCCTCCCAGAACTGGATAACCGCGCTGTAGCCGTCATTTGGCTATAGCGCAGTTACCAAATGGTTAAGGTGGTAATTAAACTCAGTATTTTATCTGCATTAACTGATCCTCAGAACCTGTGTAGTTATTCTGTGTTCATTTTTAAAGGGATGAGGTGGCAACCCCACCCCATAGTTTTGTAAGCACTCTTTCAGCTTACAGAAAGTCAAGAAGTTTTGACTGCGACTTCTATTCAGATATCCTAACTTCTACAGATCCTATGTCTGTACAGGTATACAAACTCCATAAATAAACAGAATTCTGACAAAAATTATCCAACATTGAATTTTTTCACTGATAAAAGACAAAGGATATCTATAGCCAAAACTTTTTTTTTAGTTTGGGGCGGAGTGGGGAAAGTTTAGCCCCCCCACACCTATGCAGTTTGTGTTTGATCCGTTTCTGCAGTGCTTTTTGCGGTGCGTTTTGCATTTTTGATGCTTTTTTTGATGCATTTTATGGGGGTTTTTTGCAAACCTGTTGCTGGGCAGATTAAAATGCAAAACTCATAAAAAATGCATAAAAAACACACTCCTTGCATTTCTGCAGGGTCTCCATTAAAGTTTATTGAACCAAAAAGCAACGTTTTGCTTTTAAAAAAGTCCCTGACCCTATAAAAAAAAACGCACCGGGTGAAAACGCGAGATGTAAACGTGTCCCATAGGAAATAATGTTACATGTACTGTAGTGTGTTTCTGCAAAATGCAAATTGCGCCACAAAATGATTAGGTGTGAACCTAGACCAACAGAGGTTTCTTTGTAGATTGTGTTTAATCAGCAGTAAACTGCTGCCATCTGCAGGTATCTCAGCAATGCGTTTGTGAAGTAGTTCGTCTAATGCCCCGTACACACGATAAGAAAATCGTATGAAAAATTTCACGGAACCGCTGATCGAACAATTTTCTCTTTGTTGATGAGCAGGGTGTTTTAAACGATAACGATATTGTAAATGAAAAAATCCGGTTGAACAACAGTGAAAAATGTTGTCGTTTCGCATACGAATGACCGATTTTCTATGCGGTGGTATGACGGTCGTACGAAAAAAATCTATCAAGCGCTATCACGCATTAGCGGAAACAGAAGATGGCCCGGATGTTTATGGCCAAGGAATCTTCGTAAACATGAACGAAAAATCCAAATGTTAAAAGTAGATTGGCCTAATGAGATAATGAAACCAGAATTCTGCAGATTATATTTATGTATCACTATTTATGTATATAGGTCATATAATAAACGATATTATACTCATTGCTGGTAATTGTTGTGTATATCGCTCATTCTGGGCGGCAGGACGTGGCTACAAGGTCACACGCACACTGCATCACTTCCACTTGTACAGAAGACGTCAACACTACGTATTGCCCGACGAACAATTTTTTTAGATTGGGTCACGATTTCGACCAACGAAAACGCCTCTCGGTCGTTGGATGACTGATCGGTCGATTTTTTAAATTGTGTATTCCCACCTTAAGACAGCCTTTTTCAACCAGGATTTCTCCAGAGGTTGCTAGGAGTTTCTTCAGAAGAGAGCAGCCTAAAGATGCCTGAATAGTTTTGGGGCCGCTTGTCAGAGCCGGCAGCCCAGATCAGTGGAATCTCTTTTCTTATCTCTAATTATTAGTGACACCACTCGTCTTTTAACTGTCTGATGGATGGCATTCTTCCCAGTGATTACAACTGTAAGGGGCATTATTCCTACTGACCACCAATGTAAGGGGCATTATTCCTACTGACCACCAATGTAAGGGGCATTATTCCTACTGACCACCAATGTAAGGGGCATGCCTCCCACTGAACACCAATGTAAGGGGCATTATTCCCACTGATTACCGATGTAATGGACATTCTTCCCGCTGACCTCGAATGTAAGGGATATTCTTCCTACTGACCACCAATGTAAGGGACATTCATCCCACTGACCCCAATGTAAGGGTCATTCTTCCCACTGACCACCAATGTAAGGGACATTCTTCCCACTGACCACCAATGTAAGGTACATTCTTCCCACTGACCAACAATGTAAGGGACATTCATCCCACTGACCCAATGTAAGGGACATTCTTCCCACTGACCCCCAATGTAAGGAGCATTATTCCCACTGACCACCAATGTAAGGGACAATCTTCCTACTGACCACCAATGTAAGGGACATTCTTCCCACTGACCAACAATGTAAGGGACATTCTTCCCATTGACCCCCCAATGTAAGGGACATTCTTCCCACTGACCCCAATGTAAGGGACATTCTTCCCAGTGATCACCAATGTAAGGGACATTTTTCCCACTGACCAACAATGTAAGGGACATTCTTCCCACTGATCACCAATGTAAGGGACATTCTTCCCACTGATCACCAATGTAAGGGTCATTCTTCCCCACTGATCACCAATGTAAGGAGCATTCTTCCCAATGACCACCAATGTAAGGGACATTCTTCCCCACTGATCACCAATGTAAGGGACATTCTTCCCCACTGATCACCAATGTAAGGGACATTCTTCCCACTGATCACCAATAAGGGACATTCTTCCCACTGACCACCAATGTAAGGGACATTCATCCCACTGAACCAATGTAAGGGTCATTCTTCCCACTGACCACCAATGTAAGGGACATTCTTCCCCACTGATCACCAATGTAAGGAGCATTCTTCCCAATGACCACCAATGTAAGGGACATTCTTCCCACTGATCACCAATGTAAGGGACATTCTTCCCACTGACCACCAATGTAAGGGACATTCTTCCTACTGACCACCAATGTAAGGGACATTCTTCCCCACTGATCACCAATGTAAGGAGCATTCTTCCCAATGACCACCAATGTAAGGGACATTCTTCCCACTGATCACCAATGTAAGGGGCATTCTTCCCCACTGATCACCAATGTAAGGGACATTCTTCCCAATGACCACCAATGTAAGGGACATTCTTCCCACTGACCTCCAATGTAAGGGACATTCTTCCCACTGATCACCAATGTAAGGGGCATTCTTCCTACTGACCACCAATGTAAGGGACATTCTTCCCACTGACCCCAATGTAAGGAACAATCTTGCTTCCCCTGACCACAATTATAAAGGGGGTTCTTCTCCACTGACACAGTAGGGATGAGTGAAATTAAAAAAAAAGATTTCACCAGGATTTCATCAAGAATCTGAAGATTTTATTGAAATGCTGTAATTTTGACAAAACTCTATTGAAATCGATGAGGCAGTTGATGTTAAAGTGGTTTTTAATGCTGCTCAGTAATCAAGAAAGCATAATCAAATACAAGCAATGTAGATGCTCAAATTTGGCCTGGACCCTTGCAGTTCCTGTACAGCAGGGCTGGAGTGTATCAGCAAGAAGCAACACAAGGAATCAATCAGTTTGAGTGCTGACAAGGAGCATGCTGACAGAAGGAGAGATAAGAGTGACAGTGCTGCTTCTCCTTTCACTGTCCATGCACGAGCTGGGATGGGTCTAGTATGGTCTGGGTTAAATGAAGTTGACTATCAGACTGAGGACATCTAGTGGAAAGAAGTACTGTGGCAGAAATTTCTGGATTGGTTGTGACTATTGCAGCAAAAGTTGGTTTTGTTACTTTATATTTATGCTGTAAAGTGGATCTAAAGTCTTAAGGTTTTTCACCTTAATGCATTCTATGCGGGAAGGAGGGGGGTGGGGAGGTGAGGCAGGCTGGGGCCATGGAAAGCGGCTTTCCATGGGGGCACTTGCCAAAGAGGAGGAAGTGTAAACTCTCCAGCACCTCAAGGGAGCCAATGCCAGGGGAAGGCCAAGAGATCACGTGTATGGATAACGTTCCAGAGATGCAGCCCTCCTCAGATGGGGAGATCAACAAACTGGAAGAAAGCACACAGGTGGCATAAACACCTAATGCATTATTTATATATTTCAGGTACTTATATAGCACCGTCAATTTATGCAGCACTTTACATACATATTGTACATTCACATCAGTCCCTAACCCTCAAGGGGTGTACAATCTAAGGTCCCTAACTTACATTCATACATACACATACTAGGGACAATTTAGACAGGATCCAATTAACCTACCAGCATGTCTTTGTAGTGTGGGAGGAAACTGGAGTAACCAGAGGAAACCCATGCAGGCACAGGGAGAACATCCAAACTCAAGGCAGGAGGTGCCGTGACTGGGATTTGAACCAATGACCCTAGTACTGCCAGGCGGAAGTGCTAACCATTTAGCCACTGTGCTGCCCCAACTCTTACCACTCTTAACCCCCTCCCCCCCCAGGTTTATTAAAAGTATAACAAGACAAGAAATATACTCACAAACATAGCATGTATGTAAAGCCTATAAGGCCATGGAGATAGCCACAAGGATGGCAGAGTGTCCAACTGATGGTGCGGTCGGCCTGTTGACGCGTTTCGGGGACAAATCCCTTTCCTTGCTGCCAGCAAAACCCTGGTGATAAATATCGCATCTTTTTTAGCTTTCTGTTGTGTTTGTTAATTGGACTTAAGAGCTTACCATATGTTTTTTTTGCAATATCTACCGACACGGTTAAAATTTTGCGGTAAATGCCACAGAATCGTTATTTTTTTTGTGTGAATTGGACATTTTGTTACCGTATGTGATAATTTATGCAAATGAGTCACATGACAGTGTTATGGTATGCGGTAACCTTTAGTGAATTGACCCCTATATTTACTTTTTGTTTTTCAATTTTGTACTTCTTTTATTATGAAACAAAAAAAAACTAACAAACAAATTAACTGTTAAAGAGAAAAAGTTAAAATATTAATGCTTAATAAAACAGGCATAAAAAACTGCAGGAAAATAATAGTTGAAGAGAGAAGGTTAAAATGAGTCAATTAGGGCTGATTAGTGTAAAACAGTTAATAATATTTATTTCAGGTACTTATATAGCACCATCAATTTACTCCGCGCTTTACATATATATTGTACATTCACATCAGTCCCTAACCCTCAAGGGGTGTACAATCTAAGGTCCCTAACTCACATTCATACATACACATACTAGGGACAATTTAGACAGGAGCCAATTCACCTACCAGCATGTCTTTGGAGTGTGGGAGGAAACCGGAGCACCTGGAGGAAACCCACTCAGGCACAGGGAGAACATGCAAACTCCAGGCAGGTGATGCCATGGTTGGGATGTGAACCAACGACCCAAATACTGCCAGGTGGAAGTGCTAACCATTTAGCCACTGTGCTGTCCACAGGTCATAATATGTTAAAAAGAGACACATTTTATTTTAAAAAAAAACTTTTTTTCTACTTCTCAGGCTGCTTTAAAGTAGTAAACCCTCAGCATTTTATAGCTTAACATGTTGATCACAATAAAATAAACATTCCCAAATAAACTTTGTGAAAATATTCTTACACCAGCACTTGCATATTACAAATTTCAATGCGGCTGGCTCCTGCTCTCTCCTGAACTTCCAGTCGTCACAGGAAAGATTTAGCAGTGAACAGTGCAATCTGGAGTCAGTCTATTAACTTGAAGAAGGGAGGGAAGGAGGAGGAAGGAGAAGCAGGGGAGTGCCCTTCCATCCTGATCGATGGGGCTGTGTGTTTCTATTGATGCACACAGTGTAGAGAGACACAAATCTAGTCCATGCATGTAAGGGTGACTCCATAGCATGCTGCAAGAGAAAGGAGCTACTCTGAAACATGAAACCTGGGGCAGTGGTCATGACGCCAGCTTAAATACAATCATAGACAAAAATGTAACAATAAAGAAGCTGCAGATTCAGTAAGTAATTTAGCCCCAGTTCACACCGGATCAGACTTTGAAATTGTGCGACTTCACTTCAATGTTGGATGGCAGTGCGATTTCAGGTGCAACTTGATGAACATCTGTGTGACTTCATGCACAGATGTCTATGCAAGTCACACCCGAAAACGGCAAAAGTAGTGCAGTACTTTTCAAATCAGAAGGATTCCATCACTGGATTCAATAAATGTTATAAGATTTAATTAGAGAAAAGTCAGAATACCTCATCTCTGTACTTACTAAAGTCTATACTATACTTACCTTTACCAGACTCTTGAGCATTCAACACATACAGGAGTGTTGAAAACATGCCCCCCTTTTCATGTGCTGTGGTTCCATCCTCTGATCCCTACATCCTCGCTCAATCCTGTAGTAAGTTAGGGGTTTGGAGGATGAAACCATAGATTGGTGGGGGGCTCGGGATTCTAGATTTCCTGGCAAGTACTGAATGTTACACAAAATTGCCAGAGGTTTTTAAGTTATGCTATGTGATTGAAAACATAAAACATGTAACGAATATAAAGTAGGTGTTATCCTAATTTAGCAGCAAAAGTAGAAAAATATACTTTGTATTTGCATAAGGATGTAATACTCTCTGAAATACACAAGATGGCAGAATTGCTTTGTGAAAAAAAATCTCATTGGCCTGCATCTCCACATTTCTACACTAATTCCTTGTCTGCTCTCTCTCCCTCCCTCTGTATATATATGTATATATATATATATATAATTATAATAAAAATTATTATTATTATAATACAGGATTTAGCCCCGACAGTTTGTGCAGCGCTTTACTCTCTCTCTCTCTCTCTCTCTCTATATATATATACATTGTGCCATCAAATTCTTTAAAGCTTTATAACGTACATATAACCATTTGGCCATTTGCCATTGTCCCTGTGAAGCTTACAATGTTATGTACATGTTAGTACAAGGTATTTAATAAATACTATAAATTTAATTTGATACATATTGATCACTCTTCCACTGCATACAGTAAATATAATATATATACTATAGTTGATGACACTTAGTAATATTTTATAAGAGTACGTGCCCCTTCACAGCCACATGGAAGAAAAATATATTTGAAATATATTTTGAAAATATTATTCCCAAATATTCTGACATATATTTGAAATGCTACAATTTTGGCCATATTCAATATATTTAAAAAAAAAAAAAAAAAATATATATATATATATATATATATATTGTATTTTGAAATGTGTTTTTATTACAAAATATATGAAAAATATTCTCAAAAAATACATTTCAAATATACTGTATGTCTTTAAACATACAAATCTACATTTTTGGAATGCATTTACAAATATATGTCAAATTATAAGTTAAAATTACTTTTTTATATGTTAAAAAAAATCTGAAGAATATATTTTAAAAAAATATAAAATTGCAAATATATTTTCCTTCCATATGGGCACCATTGCATTTTGGCAATGTGTGCTAGAACCAGGGGCGGACTGACCAGTTGGAAACTTGGGCACTGCCCCAGGGCCCGGGGTCAGTAGGGGGCCCCATGAGATGCCCCTGGTACCTTTTTCATAGGCTTTTTTGAGTTTGGGCAAGGACACAGGGGCCCCATGATCCCCTATTGCCCAGGGGCCCCATGAGTTGTCAGTCCAACCCCTGGCTAGAACCCACCATGCATGCAGTAGTGCAGTACGGTGTAATTTATTTTAAATAGCACTTTTATGCTTTTGGAGAGTACAGCTTCTTCACAGCCCTATAATTCCATGTGCTGAAGTGCCTTGACAGCCCATTTATTTTCAAACCCAAAGCGTCAAATGGTCCATCCAAGGGGTGATTAAATGGCTGAGGGTAAGTAAATGATGGAAGGTTGATTTGGGTCAATTAATATTTTGATGTCTATGTAGAGCTCCATGCCACTCCTCAGTCCCATTAATGATATCAGTTTGAGTAGAAAAGGTATGTTAAGTCTTATATTTTTCATATTTTAAATACTATTTCTGTCTATTATTATTATTAATAATAATAATAATAATAATAATAATAATAAAACATAATGAGTTATTATTATTGCTTTTCTTATTTATGGTACTTCTATTGAAAGCAGCATTTATTAAATTATTTTTATATAATAAATGTTTGGAGGGGTAAATGAACAACCATAAAGGAGTCAAGAAGCTGAAGAATTTGGAGATCTGGGGGTCAATGAAAAGTCATGAAGGAGTCGAGAAACTGAAGAATTTAGATGCCTCTGATTTAATAGGTTACAAATTAATCCCAGAGCACTACAGATTATATAAATAAAGAGTACAACAGAAGTTGCCTGCCTTCAGGCTTGTTCTGTATTATGGAAACCTTAGACAAAAACTCTGACTTATTCACTAATGTGTGCTTAAATTTCTTCTGGAGCTACTGAGCTCTGTAAACCACAAGCTTTCCAAAATAATGATGCTATGGAGATACAAAAAAAACATGTAAAATGATTCACAAGTTCCATCTGCTGGCTGCATAGGTGAATATATAAAGCATTGTACCAAATCAAAATGTACAAAACCAAATGTAAAAAATTAAACATAACTTCATTGCTGGGGACGCTACAGGGGGGACATCGTGGGAGCGCAGGACAAGGTAAGTGCTGGAGGGATCCCTGAGCAATGCTACAGTGTATTCCCAAGTGTAGCTCGGGGTTACCGCTTTTGGTATTGAAAGTTAACCCCGAGCTACACTCAGGAATACCTCCAGGAGATTAATGGCTGTTTTTGGCAGGCAGGTTGGGATCACACTTTAGCAACATGCACAATACCCAAAACACTTTGCTTTAGGTAGACCTACCTAGAGGATGTTTGAGCCTCAGTCACACTCAAATGCAGAATTGTGATGGCCACGACATTTTATGGGCAACCTTAACCCAGAACTTCACTCTTTCAATCACCATTGACTAAAGCATATTTACGTGCGTTAACTTTTTTTTTTACATTTCTTTTGTTACTTCCTGATTTCCATGCCTAGGCAAATGATGTCATACATCCCAGGAGTCTTCAGAAGGGGAGGAAGGGTTTTCTCAGCTAAGCACACCTTCCTGCTGAATGCCTAAGCTAAAGGCAGATGGATTTGAGGAAATAAAAGCTACATGAATCATCTGCCCTTACTCAAGATGGCCACTGCCAGAAATGCTAGGGGAGTATTTTTAAAAGTGATTTTGCCCAAAAAATAAATCATGGAGACATGGAAAGATGGGAGAGTTTGCTTTGCATGTTAAATATGAACTAAACAACATTTTTGGTTTGTGGTGCTCAGATGCTGTGCAGTTCCGCTTTAATTAACCTTCATGTTTCAAGACTGCTCTTATGTTCCTGGGAGTTTACCAACCCTGCTGTCCTTTTGATTTATTGCAGCAAAGACTCCAGGATCTGGTTGGATGTGTTAGTGTCTCAGTGATACATTGGGGGGAGGATAAGCCAGGCTGCGAGCGAAGTATATAACGATTATGTGTCAGACTGCTGGAAACAGCTTGATGCCATGGGAGGTGTTGCTTGTTACAAAACAAATGCATTTCTTCGCCAATAATGATAGATAAGGACTTACATGAACAATGTCATGGAACTAGAGCAACCATGAATAGTAGGATGGCTATCACATAATCCCAGCGTCTAATGTTATTAGAATAGGTTATTACCAACCAGTAGAGATGGGCTAATTGATCCACAATGTTTGAAGTTCTTGGCATGTCTGGTCTATTCATGGTTCGAGTATATCCATCAGTAAATCTATTTTCTGCCAGACTTGCTGGTATTATCTTTTTTTGTGGTTTGTATTTCAATGTTTTTATTAATTTATAAACAGTTTAAGACAGGAGCAACAAAACACGCCTACGCAGGGGCTATCAAGTGCATATAAAAAAAAACAAAAAAAACAGTGCTCTAACACCAACAGAGCAAAAGGTGCGCCCACGCAGGGGCTATCAATGGCACATAAATGGCAAAAACATTAGGATAACACCGACAGTAACTCAAACTAAAGGCAGCTATCCCCTGCCACAGCAAAAACAAACAGAAAAAGAAAAGGAAAGAGGAGTACAAAAGAAAAAAAGATAACAAGACCAAGAGCAGGGGTCTGAGAATGCCAGTACCGAGCAACATCACATCCCCAGACTAGCCGGGAGGAATGTGGGAAGGCATATTGCAACCACGGCTCCCATATTTTCAAGAATTTCCGTTGGGAGTCGTTACAGATACTTGACATCTGTTCATTGAGCAGCATAGTGGTCATACAGTCCCGCACCCCCTGAAGAGGGTCACACGGCTCTTCCAGGCCAGAGCAATTTTTCTAGTGGCCGTCAAAACAAATAGGAAGCCAACTTCTGCTGGTGAGCCAAGAAGCCTGGTATGGGACAATGAAGCAAAGCATACCGAGAATCCCGGCGTATGGAGAGATGGAACAAGGTGAAAAGGAGGCCAAACACACGAGATCAAAAACGAAACAGTCTAGGGCATGACCACCAGATATGCAATACATCACCACGATGGCCAAAACCCCAAAATTTGTTGCTGTTTTAAATGTGTGACCCATTTCCCTAAAGAAGGGGTGTCAATCTGGTGGCCATCCAGCTGTTGCAAAAGTACAAGTCAAATCATGCCTTTGCCTTTCAGAGTCATACTTGTAACTGTCAGTCTTGCAATGCCTCATGGGACTTGTAGTTTGGCAACAGCTGGAGGGCTGCCAGCTTGACACGCGTGCCCTAAAGGATAAACCATTAATACAAGTAGCATGTTTGTGGTCTCCCCTATGCTGATACTAATTTGTATGCTTTTCAGCATAGGAAGGGTGCCTAAAGAGAAGAATAAAGCAAATAAATCTCTCTCTATATACCAACCTGGTGCTAACGATCAATGACACCCAAAGATGTTATAAGCATAGGGCAAAGTGGGAAAAGACATGCTCCGTTGGAAAGCAACACTTCCCACATTGATGTAACATGCCCAGTGTGACTATTTCCCCTTATACGTTCAATAATGCCTTTCAGGGACATTTAGGGCTCATGTACACTACAGCTGATAAACTCATGTTCAGGAGCTGTTCAGCGTTTTTTTTCAGCAACCCCTGAACTCTCCCTAATGTTTTCCTATGTGCCCATGTACACTATGTCGTTTGCAGTCATTAACAGGCAGTTGAGTTTACAGTCGTTTTTTGAACGCACCAAACTTGCGTTCAGGAGTAGATTTTACCGGCGTTCGAAATGCCAAATGCTTGTAAATGCGTGTAAAAAAGGTTAACCACGTTTTTAAGCATTTGCGTTTAGAAGCGTTTTTTAGCTGTTCCATGTCCAGATGCTGTCTAGAGCCTTTTTTCATCATCAGAAATGCATGCAAAGTGTTTTCCAGGTACTCAAATGGACCTGGTACACCAGTGCAATCAGTTCCAGGTTTTGCGTGAAGGAAAAAATGGGAGATCCATAGTGAATACAACCAGAAAAGACCGGTCATCTCAACCCATACTGCTGTCTCTGCTTCTGCTCTCTCTATTCCTCTCAAAATGTTTGGAATAGTTAATTTTTTACTGTTTTTCAGTGCATTCTGGGCATTTGGGAAGGTCTCCTGAGGTTATGTTTTAAAAATGATTCTAAATGCAAACCCTCATAAAGGCGCATACATTCAGTATGCAAACGTGGCTAAACTGACAACTTTTTTAACCTATGTTTTCCAGCAGTCAGTTTCCATCGTTCAGAAGAGTTTTCCAAATGCCCCGTGTACATGAGCCCTTACAGATGAGACTATGATTAATCCTTTTCCCCCTAGTGTCCAGTGCTTGGAATGCTGCATCACTTCCTGTTAGCAGAGTGGATCCAGTTCGTCTGATAGTAGAGGATCATGGGATCTGTAGTCCTATAGCCCAGCCTTTTTTAACCGGGGTGCCTTCAAGCTTCTTCAAGGGTGCCTTGGCAAAATACTCCAAAATTGCATACAAGCCAGCAGGTGGATCAATCCTGCCTTTTAGTACACAAAGCCACAGGTTTTCATTGTTCACTTTTATGACCTTCTAGCTGCCGGCATCCTAACAACCAATGACATCATCAGTTGATAAGGAGGATGTCGAGTGCATGCACATCATCCTTTGCTTGCCCTTCCCCTTCCCCTGCCCCTCTCCATCAGTGCTGGGCTCATATTAGCAGAGTGAGGGAGAAACACATAGAGAGACACAGTGGAATACAAGTTGGTACCGGAGTGAAAAGGTGTATTTGCTTTGAAAGAATAAATCACCTCTAATGTTGGGTGTACTGGATGTGTGTAGAATAGTTTTTTACATTTTTGAATGGGGTGCCTTAAGATTGTGCAGAATTTTAAAGGGTGCCTTGAGATTATCCATAATTGTAAAGGGTGCCTTGACTGCAAAAAGGTTGAGAAACACTGCTATAGCCATATATAGATATAGATATATATATATAGATATATATATATATATATATATGGCTGAACTACAACTACCAGAGAGCTGGCAAACCAGAAGGATGCTGGGAGAACAGATATATTCTACAGCAAGGGAATGGCTCCCTCTATTGGCAAGGGATTCAGGGATTCTCCTCCAGAGACAGATTGTTGGCTTACTTTTGTAGAACTCTGCATATCAGTTCAGCACAGTGGGATCCCATCAGTTTCTCTGCATTGGGACTTTAACTATCCGGTCTTCACACAGACATCCCTGCTTGCTGCGCTGACAGGGTGTCAAGCGGCAACTCTGCACATCCCTGCAGGAACTCTTGTTCCTAGGAGGCTGTGCTATCCAAGGGATTGGTCAGTGGGCGGATGCCAAACCTTCTTCTGTCATCACTCTAGAGACACCGCATGCAGACACCTATATACCTCAGTATCAGGAGATCTTTGCTTTGAGCATTACCTAGCCTATCTGTTTACCTTCATTGAATTACCAGTATTCACTAATGCTTATGGGCCCCACCATTGCTAGCAGAAGACAACAGACACCATCTAATCAGGAACTTATAACATCAGAGGACTCAAGTTGCAATCTCTAGTTAAAGGGACTTCCTCTCTTTTAAGGCCATTGTTATTCAAATTAGGATACCTACATCTATTTATGTCGGAGTATACTTCTACATAATTCTCTGCATCCACCATAGTGGTGCAGGTGGCCTAGAGGGAGCTAATAAGTGAACAAGTTTTCTTCCCTACTGTAACGTACCTGGTGGTAGAACCTGAAGTGCAGAGGAAGGCCTCCCTTACAGCTCTGGCTCAGGGACCCTGATATTGCAACAGGGTGCGCCAGAGCACAGAGGTACACGAGTGCCTGGTAGGACTTCTGTGGATAGATGTTTACGTGCGTCAGGAATGCAGGAGCAGCTGGTGGATGGCACACTGGCAGAAGTGCAGGAGCAGCTGGTGGATGGCACACAGGAAGAAGTGCAGGAGCAGCTAGTGGATGGCACGTTGGCAGAATTGCAGGAGCAGCTGGTGGATGGCACTCTGGAAGAAGTACAGGAGCAGCTGGTGGGTGGCACACAGGCAGAAGTGCAGGAGCAGCTGGTGGATGGCACTCTGGAAGAAGTACAGAAGCAGCTGGTGGGTGGCACGCTGGCAGAAGTGCAGGAGCAGCTGGTTGATGGCACATTGGCAGAAGTGCAGGAGCAGCTGGTGGATGGCACTCAGGAAGATGTGCAGGAGCAGCTGGTGGATGGCATGCTGGCTGAAGTGCAGGAATGACTTGGCAGATGACACTCTGGCAGAGGTGCAGGAGCAGACTGACAGATGGCATGCAGGCAGAGGTGCAGGAGCAGAATACTGGCAAGGATAAGCTGGTTCAGGTGCAGGAGCAGAGTAAGGCAAGGTCAGGCGGTCCAGGTCGGCAACTAGCAGGCAGAGTAAGCATAAACGGCAGAATAGTCAAAGGGCAGGCCAGGGGTCGGTACAGGCAGCGTTCAGGCAGGGTCAATAACAGATCAGATCAACAACGGAATCACAGACAACAGGATGCACGGGTGCTCAAAGGTACTAATGCAAGGCACTAGCCCAGCTTGAATAGCCCGCCTGGCACCAGTGCACCATCATATATGCGCACTCACGTGTGCACGCATTCTCCAATCAGCCACAAGCAGGGCTAACAGGGATTTTGCGCCTGCGCATAGATATGCACATTCCCTGACACCTCTCTTACTGCTGGTGTTGCAATTTAATATTTGAAGCTTACTACTCATGACTGTATAATTTGTTAAATGTTGCTAATTGTTTATTACTATTTTACCAGTATTCTATTTTTATGCGTTTACATTTTGGTTGTATATCTTAAACCCGTTATTCTTGTGGTTTGCTCTTTGGAACAAGACTTTTAGAGCTATATAAATACTGTATAATAATAATATAGAGGTGTTAGTAAGAATTGTGTCTGTTGCATTATTATTCTATACTCTTGAAATATGTCTGAACCCAGAGTGTCAGAGGTGTTGGGAGGCTTGCAAGGTCAGGACAACCACTGGGAACAAGCATTATCAAGCTGCCCCTTTGGGGCGAGCGCTACATTTATAAACTGTAAACGGAGGTAAGGCTTTAACCTCCCTAGCGGTCTGATTATTTCAGATTTTTGGTGCTGAAAGCGGTACCATTATTTTGCATGGAAATATGTAGTTTTTTTATTCTAGGCTGTAATTTTTAGAAATAACTCACTGAAATCTGTCCAAACAAGAGTCTAGTAAACATCCCGGATATGATAAAATTTGAAACACGAAATCATAAATTATAATTTAATAAATAATCATAAAAAATAATAAAATAATAATAATACATTTAATTCAATAATATAATCAAACCGAAAACACTGAAATTTGAAATATAGCGCCAAGTTCGTACATTGCTGAACAAAGTCGCAAAATCGTTTTCAGTGTCTGATGACGAATTTCCCCACAAATCATTATCACTCAATTCTGAAAGTGGTTCTGATTTACTATCGATGTTCTCTAGCCGGTCTAAAACCGCTTTTGACCTAAAGGGACACTTTTTGGACGCCATGGACGTTTCTCAGTTTCCAGGCAGAAATAACGGACAAAATGCAGGCAGGGCACAGGACAAAGCACTCGGGACAATATTATGTGAAATGGGTTGAAACAGCAATGTTTTACTATGACAAATTTGTTTTGAAAAAAAATGCCATTTTTTA
The DNA here is from genome assembly GCF_062004578.1 of Staurois parvus. Lineage (NCBI taxonomy): Eukaryota > Metazoa > Chordata > Amphibia > Anura > Ranidae > Staurois > Staurois parvus. The sequence continues at coordinate 1,826,371 of NW_028318388.1, read as the reverse complement.
AAATTTTCAAATTTCCCGCTGCCGACGGCGCCCGTACGTCCCGACCTCACAGGAATCGGAACACAGAAGCCGGATGCCGGCATCGGCTGGAGGAGATGGCCGGGGATGCTGCAGGGGACACATCGCGGGAGCGAAGGACAAGGTAAGCTCTGCAAGGACTCCCTATACAGCGCCGCATGGTAAGCCCGAGTGTAGCTCGGGGTTACTGCTTTTGGTACTGACATTTTACCCCGAGCTACACTCGGGAATACCGCTAGGGAGGTTAAAATATTAACAGACGTTGGGTGCAATTCACAAAGATGAGAGTTCTTTTTAAGTGTCTTTTATTTGCAACAAGCCTCTTGTTACATTTCACATGTAACAAGGTGGATCCCTTTGAGAATGTGAGTGCACATGAAACGCGTCAAGGTGGAGACAGAGGGTTTGCCACGTTGTGCTAGCTGCTTTATTTTTCCTCTTTTTGTCTTGTGCTCACCATTTATTCTTTGATTTTACATTTCACATAGTTTTAAAGCCTGATTGACACCAAACATTTTTATAGTTTTGAATACAAGGTGGAAGGGTTGAATTGGGTTTGCTTAGTTAGTCATTAAGGTTCACAGGGTCACTGGAATCGGAAACCCTTTGGTTACACTGCTGCTTTTATGGGTAATTGAACTGTGATAAACAAAAAAGCCATTGGACAGCCAAGTATAACTCTTCCTACACCAATGATCCTTCAGTTTTTTTCTAGTGTCCTTGAAGGATGGACGTCTTTTCTCTTTAGAGAAAAGTTCTCCCATTTTTAGTTCACTGGATGTTTTTATTTTTATCAAGACTGTTTTTAACCGCTTCCCATCTGCCCTATAGCAGATATACTGCTACAAGGTGGCACGGGTGCGCAAAATCACGTATATATACGTGATTTTGCACTTCTGGGTAGGGGGCACAGACGAGGTGCACACGCGCCCCAACCCGCACCGCCATTCGCGGCCATCAATCACCAGGTTCCGGCCAGTGATTACTCGCCGGCGCCCTGTGATTGACAAGGATCTCCGATAGAAGGGGAGAACTGTTAGTAAACAAAAAGTTATCCTCCCTGTCAGCTTGTGCACACTGCTTTGCATGGCTGTGCTCAGCCACAGCATGGTGGTTGTGAAAAATAGACCTCACAGAACTCACATACGGCTCTACCTGCTGACTGCAAGTGCTAAATGTGAAATATTCATATGCTAAATGTATTATAATTTGACAATTAGAAATAAATACAAATATTTTTAAGATGTAAGCCTTGAAGATTTTAGATTGTAATCTCTTACAGGCAGAATCTTATGACCTTTTTGTCTTGAATTGTATTGTAACTATACTGTCCCCCTTTACATTGTAAAGCACTACAAACTGTTGGTGCTATACAAATCTTGTATAATAATACACTCACTGGCCATTTTATTACATCTGTTCAATGGCTTGGTAACACAAATTGCTAATCAGCCAGTCACATGGCAGCAACTCAATGCATTTAGACATCTAGATGTGGTGAAGACGACTTGCTGAAGTTCAAACCGAGCATCAGAATGGGGAAGAAAGGGGATATAAGTGATTTTGAATGTGGCATAGTTGGTGCCAGACAGGCTGGTCTGAGTATTTCAAAAACTGCTGATCTACTGAGATTTTCACCCACAACCATCTCTAGGGTTTACAGAGAATGGTCCAAAAAAAAAGTATACAATGAGCAGCAGTTATGTTAACGAAAATGGCTTGTTGATGTTAGAGGTCAGAGAATGGGCTTGAGATGATAGAAAGGCAACAGTAACTCATGTCAGTATGGACCAAAATCTCCAAGGTGTTTCCAATACCCTGTTGAATCTATGCCACAAAGAATTAATGCAGGCCACAGAAGGGCCGTTTATCGGCCGAATTGTCGGCCGATAAACAAAAAATCAGTCGGTGCCGTTGCTGCCACCAATGCTCACGAAAGAATGGGACAAGACACCAGTTTGACAGAGACAGGGGAGCACACCATACAATGTGACAGCAATACAAATACATTATGTTTTTATTTACTTACAACCGCAAAACTTTTCATATAAAATATAACAGCGGACTGGACTTCCAGTTCGTAGGAAGGATTCAGGTGTCTTCCATTCCTATGATCGATTCACTTGAGCAGAATAAAATTTCCTCTTCTAGATGTGACAGTCTGCAATATCAGAGAGATTGGGGTAAATGAATCTCCTCCCCCTCCTCTTTGAATAGTTTTTTCTATTTTCTTTGGATACACTTTAATAGACAACTGTACCTTAGTTGTTCTTTATTAACCTCCCCCCTCCCCGATGCTGCCCACCTAGACAAATACTGACATTCCTCCCCAATCCAGTGAGCTTTGTCACTGGCTGTGTTTTGCCTCATTATTTTCTATGAGTAAGCCATACTCATGGTGGCCTCCAGCATTCCAATAAAGTATGGTTTAACCACAGCATGCAATGCACTGAGAACATGACATTTTCGCTGGTAGATCACAAAATTGATGAGCAAGGTAAGTATTTCTCCAGCACCTCCCCAAGGGGATGGGGAGAATGTATTAACCTCCCTAGCGGTATTCCCGAGTGTAGCTTGGGGTAAAATGTCAGTACCAAAAGCGGTAACCCCGAGCTACACTCGGGCTTACCATGCGGCGCTGTATAGGGAGTCCTTGCAGAGCTTACCTTGTCCTTCGCTCCCGCGATATGTCCCCTGCAGCATCCCCGGCCATCTCCTCCGGCTGATGCCGGCATCCGGCTTCTGTGTTGTCGGGACGTACGGGCGCTGCCGCCGGCGGGAAATTTGAAAATTTTAAAAAATTTCATTTTTTTCCAAACAAATTTTACATAGCAAAACATTACTGTTTCAACCCATTTCACATACATTTTGTCCCGAGTGCTTTGTCCGGCACCCTGCCTGCATTTTGTCTGTTCTTTCTGCCTGGAAACTGAGAAAAGTCCATGGCGTCCAAAAAGTGTCCCTTTAGGTCAAAAGCGGTTTTTATACCAGCTAGAGAACAGCGATAGTAAATCAGAACCACTTGCAGAATTGAGTGATAATGATTCGTGGGGGAAATTCGTCATCAGACACTGAAAACGATTTTGCGACTTTGCTCAGCAATGTGCGAACTTGGTGCTCTATTTCACATTTCAGTGTTTTTGGTTTGATTATATTATTGAATTAAATGTATTATTATTATATTATTATTTTTTATGACTATTTATTAAATTATAATTTATGATTTTGTGTTTCAAATTTTATCATACCCGGGATGTTTAATAGACTCTTGTTCAGACAGATTTCAGTGAGTTATTCCTAAATATTACAGCCTACAATAAAAAAACTACATATTTCCATGCAAAATAATGGTACCGCTTTCAGCACCAAAAATCTGAAAGAATCAGACCGCTAGGGAGGTTAACTACTGTAATAATTGTACCAAACTTCAAAAGCATTAGTAAATAAAGCAGCGCAAAGTTCAGGTACCAGTTAGGAAGTGGGGCATAGATCACAAGAAAAAAACCTGCAGGTTGGAAAAAAACGGTCATGTTTATCAGTCTCACAATTTGCAAAGCTTTCTAAAATATGATACTTTTCCTTTAAAAAAATGCTTCCAATAGGAATATTAATAATTGCCTGTTTATACAATCTTTTCCCCCTACAGGTCTGCTGTACTAGATCTCATTTTGCAATAAAAGCAGATGTACGGTGATGACAGGGGAATTATCCTTTAACTAATCTAGTCTGCAAGTTAAATAGTCAGGAATTGTTGCGGATTAGGCTGTGAATGTCATTGCGCCCTGTAATGTGCTATCATTTTTATTCTTTGAAGGCTTTTGGGATATGTTTTGTGTCTTTTATGATACAATATTAATCTTAGAGCACTCAGATCTCCTTTCTGCTGAACAATTGTACAGTTCATGGAAATATTTACTTACTCATCTCTTAAAGTAGACCTGAATATTAATAGTGAATATTTGCTTTGTTATCGGGAAATGTTAACTGCACCTAAACATTACCCTGAAAAAATCTTGTCTTGAATCCCTGCATTTCTCGTGTCTTGAGCCTCATAGCTGCAAGGAGTCTACAGGCAATACTGGCGACTAGTCTTCACCCTCATATTGCCTTCTCTATGGCATTGCCTCCACAATGCAAGTCCTTTTTAAAGGTTTGATTAAAGTGTTACTAAACCCAAAACAGTAAAATCATTCTGTGTATGCAGTAAAGCATGCTTGTTATACTCATTGTGGAACCTAAGAGGTTAATCCGCATTGTGTAAAAAGGCTGTTTGATCCTGACTTCTCTGGTCTTCCCCTTCTTTTACTGTCCCCAATCCATCTGATGATAGTACAGAGCCCTAGGAGCCACTATGCACATGCTCATTTTGGTGTGTATTGCTCAAGAGTTTTTTTTTTGTGGGAGGGTGCGTGTGATTGGCACAGGGCCAATCAGCACTGTCCAGACAGAGGGTCAAGGGGTCATGCAGCCTAATAGGACAGTCAGAAGATAATGAAAATTTCTTCATCTAGGCAGCAGTCCTCTGGGACCTTGGAAGTGTCCTAGAGGGCTGCGGAGGTGCTGAACTTCCAGCGAACTGAGACGGAAGTGGGAATGGGTTTCTGTCAAAACCAGGTACCTGCTCCCCCCAAAAGGTGCCAAATGTGGCAGCGGAGGGGGAAAGGAAGCAGAAAAGCGGATATTCCACTTTTGGGTGGAACTCCACTTTAAATAAGAAATTTCTTGCGAGGACCAAAGAGTTCAAGGTTCACTAGAAACAAGAGACAAGGTAAGCTTGTCCTAAGAGATCAGACAGGGTGCTGTCCAGCATCCCAGGTGGCTCTGCAAGAAGAGCTAATGCCAGACACAGCAGATGGCATGGATTCAGATGCCGGTCCTGACACCAAATGTTCAGTGTCAAAGGAAATAGCATAGGACTTACTCCATGTGACAATGCAGATTCAATCAATAACAGATGCTGATTGTTCTTCTGCCACTGTTGAACTTTTGCATATTCGCCTGTTTAAAAATATTGTAGCAACATAATCTCTTTAAGGGTTTGTTAGGAGGTTTTGAAAGTGATAAAGTGCCAAACAGCAGAAGGGAAGAGTTGGGGAGGACCTGAGAAGTGAATGTGAAGAGCAGAGATCACACATGGGGTAGTGTCTGGACATTAAACACAAAATGTATGGTGGAACCAAACTAGAGAATTGTAGGTTAGAGTTTTTATTTTGAATTGTATTAAGTGGAAGCATTGAAAGAAAGCAAAACCACTTGTGGAGCAAGAAGAAACTTGAATTATTTGAAAAGCAGAGTTCACAAGGTGTTCTGTCAGTCTGTTGTTCATTTGTAGGCCACAAAGGAGGGTGTTACAATTGTAAAGCTGGGATACAATGAGGGCACGCACAAGCAAGTGTGAGAAGGGACAGATGAGGTAAATGTTGTCACACTGGAGCAGAGGTGTAGCTGGGGGGGGCAGGGGGGTACATATGTACCCAGGCACCAAGGTACAGGGGTGCCAAAATGAGGCTTACAACCAGGGGCGTATTTGCCGCGAGGCAAACAAGGCGTTAGCCTAGGGTGGCACTTTTTAGGGGGGGGGGGGCGGCGCGGTGCTGCCACCCCCCCTTCTAATGGAAGGGACACTTAGTACAGGGGCAGGCAGCGGGCAGCGGGCTGCTGTGTCTTACCTGGCTCTGTGTTCCAGTCCCACGACGATCCAGTCCAGGAGGCGCTGCTGGAGGAGGAGTAGAGAGATCCGCAGGTCCGGTGTCTTCTTTTCCCTGGACGCGATGTGTGGGCGGGATGACATGCCGCCCCTGTCATCTGGCCACACCCTTGGGATCACTGGACGGCCTATGGCAGCTTTTACCTCCCTCTGCAAGCTCCGCCTCCTCACTGGTGATTGGGCGCCAGAACTGTAGCTCAGGAAAGGCACACAGGCGGCCAATCACCTGCGAGGAAGCGGAGCTTGGAGAGAAGGAGCCGAGCGGCAGCGCAAAGAACGAGTGAGGGAGCGGCCGGAGAAAGTGAAGAAGACAGCTAACCGGTAAGTGTGCCGTGCAGATGGTGCTGCTGCAACCAGGTATGCTGGCTGTGGATGGGAGAGGGAAGGAGCCTAGGCTGGAGCAGGGGTCAGCAAGTTAAGTGTCATTGGTATCAGTGGGAGGAATAGTGCCCCATCACTGATATGATTAAATGGGGAGGCGGGCTGGGGCACCAATTTTATTATTCGTCCCCGGGCGCAAAATATCCTAGCTACGCCTCTGCACTGGAGGCAACAGGAGTTAGCGTGTGAGCATTTATTTGGAGGGCAGATTGCAATGTTCCTAAGCAAGTAAATTGGTGAGCTGGAGTATCTTGGATATCAACAGTACTGTTTTTTGCAGACAGGGAAGCAGATGATGGTTTATCTATGTTAGATGTATCTAAAGCCAACACTTACTTTTAAGTGTTGGATAGTATATGTAATGGTAAACAATAAAAAAGGGACTGATACTTTTTAGGTGCTACTTATGGATACAACCTATACAGCCAAACTTTTAGTTAAAATTAATCATTTTTATTTTATTTTGATTATCTTCATTTAAAACTGTTTTAAAGATTGGGTAGGGTTATGAAGTTTTAGTTCAATAAACGCCGTCTTATGTTTTGACCAGGGGCGGACTGACAACTCATGGGGCCCCCGGGCAATAGGAGATCATGGGGCCCCTGTGGCCTTGCCCAAACTCAAAAAAGCCTATGAAAAAGATACCAGGGGCATCTCATGGGGCCCCCTACTGAGCCCGGGCCTCAGGCATTGCCCGAGTTTCCAAATGGTCAGTCCGCCCCTGGTTTTGACTATAAATTTACACAGTTAATGCACTCAAATACCTCTATTGTATTTGAGGTGACCGGTGATTGTTCATTCTGACACTTGCTAATTCAATCAATGGAGTAAGGGTGCAGTGCTTCAATGTGTCTCTCAGATTATATTAATCAGCTTCATTTGGAAGCTGGAGAAAACATCTATGTGTCTATAGCAGGGTTTCTCAACTAGGGTTCCTCCAGAGGTTGCTAAGGGTTCCTTGAGCAATGAGCAACTTCTGCCTCTCAGATAAGTTCCCACTGATACCATTGATCCTTTTTGCTATCTGTAAGGGGGTAATTCTTCCCAATGACCACAAGCGTAAGAAGTATTCTTCCTACGGACCATCACACTAATGTGTCATGAGCTATAGATATAGTAATTTTTAGCAGGGGTTCCCTGAGACCGGAAAGTTCTTCAAGGTTGAGAAAAGCTGCTCTATAGGTTAAAGATTTGTCCCACAGTGGAGCTCTCAGAGCTCACCTCCCATTAGGAAGGGAAAATAACAACAAGGGGCATACACCCACCCATCCCCTGTATGGGAAGGGGGTATTGGGTAAAAGGGGGAGCACCTATGAAGAGAGGATGGTAGAATCCACAATAGTTTAAATAAATAAATCCCAGTTAAAAGATTATACACAGGCTGTTAACAATTCCTTCTACAGGCAATAGGCTGATACCAGTAAACAAAGTGAATTTGCATGATTATAAAACACTGGAGATTAATGATTACCCAGGGGGTGTGCCATAACATACTGAGGACTGGTAGCTAGACCATATATTATAAGTCTTCCCTGCCAAGGGCAGAATTCTCACATAGAGCCATCAGTGCCAGATGCAATGTCTATTAGTGGTCTCCACTTGTGTCTTCTCCTATGGTCATAGGGGAAGAAAGAAAGATTATAAAAAGATAAATTATTCTTCAGAGGCAAATGTCGGTATACACCACCACATTCCTTGTATAATTTATACACCAATTTCTGGAGAAACTCCTGATCACGCTGTATATGCAACTTTTTAGGTGGATATTCTCTCAAGGAAACAGTACACAGTCCACATAAATTAGTCTACCTGCCCCAGTGTGTCACATGGCCTGCTATATAGTTGTACTGAATTATGACTCGTTATTTGTAGATTGTAACCTCCTAATTATCTCCCCTGTATTAGTGAAATGCATTGGGATCCGTAATTCATTCTTAACAGCTACTTTGGGAGAATTTTCACCAGAATTCTTAGGGATTGATTACTCCTGGGTAAATGGATTGGTGTCTTCTGAATGAATACATATGTACACCTATTGTTGGGATGATTTTTTAAAGGGGTTGGTTTGTGGTTTGTATTTTTGTTATGCTTTCTAATGATTTTAATGCTACTGGGCTCTTGGTAGCCCATTTTATTAACAAAAACTAGGGCCTTGTGGACTTCATGTGTGGATGTCAATAAAGATGTTCATTGATAACGTGGACATGTTAATTTATGTGGACTGTGTGCTGTTTCTTTGATAGAATGTCCACCTGAAAGTCCCATTTATAGTGTGATCTGGAGTTTCCCCAGATGTTGGTGTATAGATCCCTTAGGAAGCACTTGAAACTTGCAATATTAGCAGACAGTTTGACACAGCAAGAGAGCAGGACACCTATTAAACTGATTTTTTCTGTGATTGCATTTCCTTGAAATAGAAGTACCAGTCGATTCTACAATAATCCAATTTAGCAGTTGCAACAAGTTTTGCTATTTAACCTGGTACTGAAATATTGCATTAATAAATAAAAATGCTTCTCAATTGGATTCTATTTTCTGTGTTTAACCTTGAGCTCTACATACGCTAACATCTTTACCAAGGGAACGTAAATTTAGAAACAGATGGATTTTTATTATCTACAGTAGCTAATATCTGATTCTTAATGTCAAGAACTTTTAGATGTTTTTCCAAGTTTACCATAAACTCCCATTAAATCTGCTATTTCTTTTTGGACGATAAAAGAAAATATTACTAATGTCATCATCAGATTCTAACACAATTTGAAAGTCAGCAAGTTCACCGGCAGTGACCTCTTTGTACTGTAATTTAGAAGTCTGCAGAAAATTTTTTTCCAAAACAGTTTAATGTGCCATTCAATGATTAACTTTTAAATGGCTTTGCAAGGAACAAAAAAGAAAAATACTTTGTAAAAGTCCACATTGCATTTTTACAGTTGCATGGAATTACAAACCCAAAATCTTTTTAATTCCAGGGCTCTTAAAGTGGAACTTTACCCATAACAGCTTGATGAAAAATAATGTTCTTTAGAAAGGAACATACATTCTGCTACCAAAATTGGTGTGTGCTGTAAATTGCCTCCAGCATTGCTCCTGTTTGTTCTTTCTGGAGGACCCCATTTAGCTGAAGCCTGGAGTCCCTGAGCATCAGTAAATCTTTAGGCTGTCAGCAGATCAACCTCTACATTTTTGGCACAGTACCAAAAAATAGAGAGCAACTGAACATGTACAGAACAGGGTGACCCAGTGTATTACTGGATTTTAAACAGAAAAGGCAATTATTAAATGTTCTTGCATGGCAAGACCACTTACTGTTATCTCACATATATATTCTTATTTTTTTTTTTTTTTTTTTTTTTTTTTTTAAGTCCGCAAACGTGGAACTGTAACGAAAAAACCCGTAAGTGTCCGCAAAAAAGTGCAAGTGCAGAAACACACACACGAAAAACGTGCACTTAGGGGTGTGTTTGTCCTACCCCCGAAAGGGTTGGACCGTTCACCCGATCCCCCGGGGCACGAAGCTCCTGACAGGGACAAGGTTCCCATTTGGTCCTCCTGGCCAAAAGGCCTGGTGGACCACCGTTCCTTATGCCCAGCCGAAGCCGGACATCCAGTACTAGGCAAGGGGGTTCTCCCGAAGAGAAAACCCCCCAGGGATCAGGGGAGGAAGGAACCGTATGGCCACACATCCTCCCCCTAGACTTCAGGTAAGGCCCGAGGACCCACACCCTCCATCCGTGAAAAACACACACATAAGAAAGCAAAAAAGTGACAAAACGTGGGAGTGATATAAATAAATAGAATAAAATAAAAAAGTGGTACCGTGCCTAATAGTGCACAGACCAGGCCCTGAGGCCCGTATTCTTATTATTATAGCCAAATTTACCCCCCTAACTCCTCCCACAGTTTTTACACTACATAGACAGTAATATACCGAAACGTGAGGATTGTTCCCGATTGGTGTGCTATTACTTTGTGGAACATTTTGCAGAATGGTTCACGAAATATCGGCGTTTTTGTGGTGAAATTGGTCCCATAGGAATGAATGGCGGAATGTTCAAAACTAGAGTGGGAGCTGACAAAAGCTAGAGTGTGAGCTGAAAAATCAGGACATGATTTCTAAACTGCCATCACTCCCTCATTTTCAAGCCCACCTACACAAATTTTATATCAAAATGTTCGGCTATCCCTGCTGCCACTAAACATGTCCACGGCTAAGCCATAGTCCTGATAGTTTTCACAATATGACCATTTGTTTGCAACTCACGCAGCCCATTGACATTCATTGAAACTCCACTCTAGCCACCTCAAATTTGAAGGGCAATCTCTAAACTGCGACTGTGCCTTCATTTTTAATATTTCAGAGACATACTAGGCATCAAAATGTAGGTCTGGGTCTTGTGATTCTCACAATATAAAGCTCTTTGCTGTAGGATTTATAGTTTTTAAAACTATGACCATTTGAAGACACCAGTGAAGTGAGCAATTTGGAGCAGTTTGTTTTTAACCGCTCTTCTCTGCCCTATTTGAAATCTAATTTTGAATTGGTGACAGTTTTCCCAGCTTCTGGTTAAAGGTTTGGAAATAAGTTTTATACAGTAGAGTATATTAGAGGTGATAATGCTGCCAATGTTTTTATAAATGTATGTTTTAATGTAACTGTGAAGCACTTTGGGCAACAAAATTGCAATTAAATGTGCTATATAAATAATTAAAAGTTGAAATGCATTTCTCACTCTATCAAGCTTGCCATGTGCACTTTTTAAATTTGATCAATCAATTGGTTAGTGTAATGTTTACTATCTTTACTCCAAACACTCCACACAGTTACTCTGCCCACTCCATAAAGTTACTCTGCCCAGTCCAACCTTTTCACAGTTACTCCAGCCACTCCAACCACACAACAGTTACTCCGCCCACTCCACCCAGTTACTCCGCCAACTCCAGTTGTAGACTACTGGTGGAGGCAAGAGCACTTCACACAATTTCCCCAGAAATTGTAGCTTTTCTAGTTTTTAATGTTTTACATAGTTATACTTGCAAAAGGGTTTGCCTGAGGTGACATAGCAGAACTTGATTTTCTGAATAAAGTTCCACTTTAAGCTGGCCATACACTATTAGACCCTGCTGGCTAAATAAAATAAAATCTAACAAATGTTTCCATCTATGCTAAACAGTACAGCTAGATCTGCCTTTCTGAACCAGGGTGCCCAGGCACCCTGGGGTTCCTTGGCAAAATGTCTAAAAATTTTCCAAAACATGTATACAAGCCAGCAGGTGGAGTAAGCCTGCCTTTTAGCTACATAAAGCCACAGGTTTTCATTGTGCACCATTATGACCTTCTAGAAACCGGCGTCCTGACAACCAATGACATTATCCGTTAATAAGGAGGATGTCAGCAGCCTGCACAGCATCCTAGTTTGACCCTCCCCCGCCCATCTCCATCAGCGCTCATATTAGCTCAGTGATGGAGAAAAACTAAGGGAGAAGAGAAACAATGGAATACTAGTCAGTACCAGTGTGTAAAAGTGTATTTGGTTTGGAAGAATAAATCACCTCTAATGCTGGGAGTCCTACATGTGTGGATGTTGCTGCGTTATATAGAACTATTAGAATAGTTTTTCACATTTTAGAATGGCATGCCCTTAAAAAATTATGGACAGTCTTGAAGCACCCCATTTTAGAATGGGGTGCCTCAAGACTGCCCATAATTTTAAAGGGTGCCTTGACGGAAAAAAGGCTGAGAAACACTGAGCTAGATTAATGCTTCTGCTGGGCTATTGTATTCTTGTATTTTTGCATTTTACATTGAAATGTAATTAATTGCTGCACTCTGTAATTAATTGTTGCATTCTGTTTGTGTGGCGCTGCAGATGATTATTTTTATAGTTCCATAGGGTTTTTTGTATATCAACCTCCCTGCTAAAAGCCTTCTTTATCACAGTACGCGTGGGTAGGTGCAGGGTGGTGGGGCAGCAGTAATTACACAGAGCCCGGTTGCAGGTAACCAAAAACTTGTATTAAAGGACAGGCCCAACTTTACAAACAGCCCAGTGGCAGAGCACCACACTGGGAAACAATCACAGTTCTGTGCAATGTCTCAGAGGGTGGAATGTGGCCTGGCCAGTCAAGTCCCAATGGGGAGGATTCCAATGCAGGTCCCTAATCTAACCCTAATCATTCAGAACCTCTCTCTGCCGCTAATCACTTTCCCTGCACTATCCACTTTGCAAAATGTGAGCTAAATCCTGGTGGCTAAAAAGGCTCTGCTGACCCAAAATGGCCACCAGGGGTCACCTGTATGCGGCATAGCCAATCGGAATGCCAGGAAATCATAGAGAAATCAGGTTTCTCTTGACTTCCTCTTTAGCTGCAGTACTGCTCCGGTCAAGCACCACCTGCAGTAGAGAGAGCACACTTCACCTGTATACACATGAACCTTAGATATTAGAAACAGGTCATATTGCTCAAATCATGTATGCAGACAGCAGAAACTTATGGCCAGTCATAAGAGATTTAAAAAGTCCTATAAGTTAGTAATAAGAGAAACACTGCATCCCTCGCATGCCTGTATCCCTGCATGACATATTCACAGTACAGTAACACAGATGAAAGCTTCAGGGTAGTAAAGCTAAGGCTAGAACTTTGCTACTGAGAGATGTAACTGCCTGCCATGGTAAATTAAATTGCAGCACATTGAACTCAATGTGATACTAAAGAGATAACTGTCAACAAGCAGTTTAAATAAAACTTTATTTTTTTGGTAAATCTATTGCCCATTAGTTTGCCTTTTCTGGGTGTTGCTTCTACAACACAGGCTGTCAGTGACATGCCCCCTGGGGACACATCATCAGCCTGGCTTTAAAGTTTTCTCTCACTCACCATTATATGAGCACTCAGTCCAACAGAAAGAACTGCCACTGCTGAATAAGAAATGGAAGGACCCATGACATCGTTGAACTGGCCTGAAGACTTCAGGTGGAAAAAGCTATGAATAAAGTTTTTATTTTTATTCCACTGATGGAGGGCTTCATGAAGTGGAGAAGTGGAGAGGGTGGATTGTTGGTGGTGGGAAGCTGAAGTTACAAGTCTAACAGTTACAAATAGATTTAAATAGCCAGTGTAGACCCAACCTAAGGACAGATACAGTGCTTTGAAAAAGTATTTGCCCCTTCCTGATTTCTTTTTGAATATTTGTCACACTTAAATGATTCAGATTACCAAACTAATTTTAATATTACACAAAGATAGCCTGAGTAAATACAAAATGCAGTTTTTAAATGATGCCCACACCTGCCTCGCCATATGTGAAAAAGTAATCCCCTCCTTCTAAATCATGAATGAACTGTGATTAACTACATTATTTGGAAAGCTGAGTTAAAATTAATTTACCACACCCAGACCTGATTACTGCCAGACCTGCTGAACCAAGAAATCACTTAAATAGAAGCTGTCTGACAAAGTGAAGCAGGCTAAAAGATCTAAAAAAGCAACACATCATGCCGCAATCTAAAGAAATTCTAGAACAGATGAGAAAGAAAGTAATTAATATGTATCAGCCTGGAAATGGTTACAAAGCCGTTTCTAAGGTCTTGGGACTCCAGCAAACCAAGGTCAGAGCTATTATCCACAAATAGAGAAAACATGAGCAATGGTGAACCTTCCCAGGAGGGACTGAAATACCAAAATTACTTCAAGAGCATAAAGAGGACTCACCCAACATCTAAAGAACTGCAGACATCACTTGCGTCAGTTAAGGTCAGTGTTCATGATTCAACAATAAGAAAGATACTGAAGTAAAAATGGCATCCATGGGAGAGTTCCAAAGCAAAAGCTACTGCTAACCTAAAAGAACACAAAGGCCCATCTCACATTTGCCAAAAAACATCTTGATTATCCCCTAGATTTTTGAGCAAATATTCTGTGGAATGATGAGACAAAAATTTAACTTATTGGAATGTGTACATCCTGTTACATTTGGCACAGCATTTCATAAAAGGAACCTCATACCAGCAGTCAGACATGGTGGTGGTAGTATGATGGTCTGGGTTCAGGACCTGGATGACTTGCCATAATTGATGGAACCATGAATTCTATGCTTTACCAGAAAATCTTGAAGGAGAATGTCCAGCCATCAGTTGCCTTTTCACATAGGGCCAGGCAGATTTGGACAGCTTTCTTTCCTTCATAAATTAAGTCATCATTTAAAAACTGCAGTTTGTATTTACTTGGGTTATTTTTAGGTGCTATTAAAATTAGTTTGATGATCTGAATCATTTAAGTGTGACAAATATGCAAAAAAAAAAAGAGGAAAAAACGTTTTCACAGCATTGTACGTGAAATGGTACTGTAAGCTCTGTGCGGCAATCTGTGAGAGGCACCGAGCCAACAATTACCATAGATGCAAGTAAGCAAATCTGGCAGTAAAAGAACACCATAGCTTTCTGCAGACTGAAATGGAAAGGTTTTACCACTTCCCTATCACGCTATAGCCGAATGATGGCTACAGCACGGTTGTCCAGTTCTGGGAGGGCGTCTCATGAAGTCCTCCCAGAATGTGCACCTGGCACTGTCTGTGATCATTGTGTCTTTTGGACACAGCTGACCACATGACATGGTAAAAGGCCAATCATAGTGATCTTTTACCATGTGATCAGCTGTGTTCAATCACAGCTGACCACCATGTAAATACACTTGCCAGTTAAAGGAAACTACTGCCGATAACCGGCAACTGTCAAAGGAAACATCTGCACTGATTATCAGGGCACTGATTTATCAATGCAGCCTCAAAAGTGCCCAACAGTGCTGCCCATCAGTTCCCCACAGCGCTGCCCAGCAGTGCTGCCAATCTGTGACTGTCAGTGCCACCAATCAGTGCCGCCTATCGGTGCCTCCAGTCAGTACCACCAGTCAGTGTCACCAGCCAGTGCCCTTCAGTGCTACCTAATAGTGCCCATCAGTGCCACCTATCAGTACCCATCATTGCAGCATCATCAGTGCCTCCTCATCAATGCCCACCATTGCACCTCATCAGTGCAGTCTATCAGTGCCCATCAGTGCTGCCTTTCAGTGCTGTCTCATCAGCGTCTATTAGTGCTGCCTATCAGTGCAGCCTCATCAACGCACATCAATGAAGGAGAAAAATTACCTGCTTGCAAAACTTTATAATAGAAAAAAAAATACTTTTTTTTCCAAATGTTTCGCTCTGTATTATTTATAGTGCAAAAAGTTAAAAAAAAAACAGCGGTGATTAAATACCACCAAAAGAAAGCTCTATTTGTGTGAAAAAAATGATAACAATTTCATATGGGTACAGTGTTGTATGACCGCTCAATTGGTATTCAAAATGTGACAGCACTGAAAGCTGAAAATTGGCCGGGGCAGGAGGGGGGTAAAAGTGCCCAGTAGGAAAGTGATTAACAGTAAACCAAAAAAATTGTTTGTGTAGCAATTACGTGTATCATTTTTTTTATGAAAGTGGAATTTTCCTTTAAGAACAAAATTGGAGTCACTGAACTGCCTAAAGACTTGATATTTGTCTCAACCAAGAGGCTTATAAAGTTTTTTTTTTTTTCAAAGCGTTTGAGAACTTTTGATCCAAATCCACTTTGAAGCCTTCTCCCGTTCCTTAGTTTCTCTCTAAGGATGTAGTTTATCTGTAAGGAAAGCTCTGCTTTACAACATTAAACCTTCCTTTTTTCTTACTCTGTCCTCACTGAGACAATGCTAACTTCATGCATAAGGCACAGGGATGCAAGAAGCCTCTAGAGAAGAGTCAGGCGCAATGTCTCTAGCTAAGCCATAAAACCGCTCAGCAGTGAACAACTAGTAGCTGGCGCTCTGACCCCCTGAGGTGTAGTAACACAGAACGCAAGAGAGTGAAACAAAACAATCTGAGTACATTGGCAGATTAGGAAGAAACACAATTACAATAATATATATAGTTTTTCTTGCTGAAGGCATTGTATTGAGCAAGCATTGGCCGCCTGTTGAGGTTCGAGTTGGTTTAATGTTTTAAGAGCTTTTCAAACTTGATAGCAGGTTTGAAAAACTATGCTAATGCTATTTGTATCCACTTGCCATAGAAAAAACAAATGGGCAGCACAGTGGCTAAATGGTTAGCACTTCTGCCTGGCAGTACTAGGGTCATTGGTTCGAATCCCCACAACGGCACCACTTTGGCAATAAATTTGTTGGATGATACTGCACTATGGCAAGTATTTTCTTTACCCACATGTGCTAATCTGGATATGAGAGGATCTTCTCTGGAGTTTGTTTGGTGATATGCTCGATACATAGGTGTCCGTTTATGACACACAAAATAGCTGAGATTCAGAGGATCACAGCTATTCTCTGGTCATTCACAGTTTATGACCCCCAGGAGAATATGTTCAGCCCTTCTCTGGAGATTTGTGTTCTCCCTCCAGATTCTCCAGCCCAGAGCTGGAGAATCGGAGGGACCGAAAACTAAGCAGCGCTAATTTACCTCTGTTTAGTAAACTGATCTTTTACTGTAATCTCGCGAGATTATAGTAAAATCAGCCGTTTTCCAGCGTTTGTAGACCATTCTCCCTTCGTTTGGAGAACTGATCTACATATGCTTCATAAAAGGCATTCACAGGAGAACTGTGTTCTCCGAGAATGCCGGAGAACTGAGCAGCGATCTATTACTGCTGGTTCATAAACACACCATAGTAGTATGCTGAGTAATTACCAACACATGAGGATCATCATTTGAAGTCTGTTTGGTGAATACTGGATATATACTGACATGCTGGTTAATTACTAGCACATGGTGAGTGTGCATTTTGATGGGGTGTTTTTGAGCACTGAATACCACATTGCTTATGAAGGAGGATCTCATTACTTCATTTACTGAGGATCATGTTTATATGGACTTTTCTGAATGGACTATATTGAGATTCCCTATTTATTGATTTTTTTGTTTGCACTATTAATATGCACTTATTTGGTGGTGGTTATATTTAGTTGTGTGATTTGGTTTGCGCTATTATTTGTGATTTGTATATTTTTCACATTTTGATTATTATTAACGGCACCACCTGCCTGGAGTTTGCATGTTCACCCTGTGCCTGCATGGGTTTCCTCTAGGTACTCTGGTTTCCTTCCACACTCCAAAGACATGCTGGTATGTAAATTGGATCCTGTTTAAATTGTCCCTAGTATGTGTATGTATGAATATAAGTTAGGGACCTTAGATTGTACGCCCCATGAGGGTTAGGGACTGATGTGAATGTACAATATATATGTAAAGCGCTGCGTAAAATTGACAGCGCTATATGAGTACCTGAAATAAATACATAAATCTCTGAAGGCCTCGTTGCAGTCCTTTATGGTTCAGTACCTGACAAGCATTAACACATGGTATTCTGGGTGTTAATGTCAGTTGTATTCAATTAAATGTGCTGCCAACCACTCCAACAGAAGAAAAAAAGAACCTGCAGCATGTTATTCAATGTAGCCCACACAGCACATGTCTGTGTAGGTCTACCAAGCAGGGCTAGAAGAATGTCTACAATCTCCACTGATGGAAAACATCCACAATGCTCCTAGTAGTTGACATACTTGAATCTTTTCTGGAATGTAGGTCACATAAGGGAACTCAGGAGTTGCATTTATTTACCATTAGTGGAGGTATTTTTTTTTCTAATAATAGTGGATTTATTGTATTGTATGGTTTATTGAAAATAGTGGTTCGTTCCTCTTTTTATTTTCCATTTTTTTCTTTTTGACTCAATATTATCTGGGAGCCGGACTATATTCTGGTCCGCGCTCCTGGGATATTTGGGATGGCACTATGTGCATTATGTTGGTATTATCTGCCTAAATTGTTATCAATATTGTTTGATGCTAAATATGGAGCACATTATTGCACTTTAAATACATAAAGGTTTTATTTAATATTTGTCACAAGTATACTATTATAGGTATTAAATCTACATATTATTTTTATCACAATTTAGTGTAGCGTGACACATATTTCATTTAATCTATGCTAAATATGTATTTGCTGATTTGTTATGTCCAAGCAAACCCAAGTTGATGGATTAGAAGGCCGAATACTTGAATGATTTTTTTCAGGCTTATGAGCGTGCTATCATTGTTGAACTAAGGTTTGCTTGTACTCATTTTCTACATTTCTGTTTTGATATATTTATTAAAATTCAATAAAAAAGATTTGAAAAGAAAATAGTGGTTAGCTATAATGGTATTTGCCTATGTATGAATAAAAATGGTATTGATAGACTTCAAACTCTTGGAATCTTTTGTCATCTGCTTGATCCTTTTTGGATGCTTGTATAAACACTTAGGCTTTATGCACACTGGGCTTTTTTACAGCGGCTGTTTTTGGCTTTTGGCGTTTTTTTCTACAGCCAGTAAACCCCCCCCAGAATGTTATCCTATGTGTCCATGCACACATTTTAATCAGCATTTTTTGGCAGGGGCATTTTCTGGCTGAAAAAACCTCCCAGAAATAGTGGGTTTCAAGAGGAGTTTTTTTAGCGGTAAAAACGCTCTAACACTGATAAAAGCTGAAAAATTACAATAAAAGCTGTAAAACACTAAAAAAACAGCTATGAGTGTTTTTGAGCCTCATTTTGTGGGAGTATAGTTTTGCTAAAAAAAATGAAATATGCTAAAAAAGGTGCTGAAAAAAACGAATGCAAAAATTCTAAAAAAATGCGACAAAATGTGTTTTTAACGCAGCATTCTACAGCTAATGCTACTGGTGTTTATGTCCAGTGTGCATGAGGCCTTGACCTAGTAAAACTCATGTACTTAATGGTCACCTCTGCAGAGAGGAAGCCCTGACCATATCATTTTGCACAAATCAACCTTCTCTGGCCTTTCTTTCCCATTTTAGCAGTTGGTAATATAAAAATCCCCCTGCCGGCATTGGATATCAGCTAGTTTCCAGGGCATGATGTAAACCTGATATGACAAAGCATGACAGGTAATGATACCTACCCTCATTAGAGCAAAACATTACAAACCAAAAAAATTTAATGACTATATAACCTTTTTAATTTTTTCTTGAAAGTGTTACTAAACCCACAACAGTAAAATCAGTCTGTATATGCAGTAAAGTATACTTGTTATACTCACTGAGGAACCTAAGGGATTAATCCTCTGCATTGTGAAAAAAGGCTGTTTGATCCTGTCTTCTTTGATCCTTCCCTTCTTCTACTGCCCCCAATCCATCTGCTGACAGAACGGAGCTCTAGGAGTCACTCTGCATTCTGGCTCTTTGGGAGGGTTCAGAATGAAATCTCCTCCTACAAGATAAACCAGTGCTCAGCTGGACACTGATAGAAGTCACAAGACTGCTCTAACTGCTGATGAGAAAAGGTATTTAGCAGTTTATAGTCACTAGAATAATTGCTTTTCCATGTCATGTGTACTGTGGGAGACCCGATATAGTGAATGCAGGGTCCTGAGTTTAGTAACACTTTAAAGCTGAGCTACAGGTAGACACAAATTATTGCAGCTTTGCATTGGCTAGGTCATATAAAAAGATCCTGTTTCCCTCCAAAGGTATCCACTTTGTAGAGCATTATGAGCTCATCAGCTGCTGTAAGCTACTGTGTGAACAGGTGGCTGTCTCCCATCTTATATACCATCTGAGTCACCTGTCAGTGAACGTATAGAGACCTTTTCAGGTCTGTGTTGGACTGTGGAGCAAAAAGTGGGTGCTACACTATACCTTTCAAGGGAGAACATCTCTTTTGAGCTGCTTTGGATACCCTTATCAAAGATATCACTGAGGGTAAGAGTACCCATCTGCTTCAGCAGAAGGAACCTAGACCTCAGGCAGGGAAAGCTCACTTTCTTTTGAGGCCAAGAAAAGCTCTTTTTGTAACTCCAAGCTTCATCCTCCATTATCTTTCATCTTCCCGATGTCCCCAAGCCCTCTGACAAATCCTTTTCAGTATGAAGGGGCACCTGAGACAGCACCTCAGATGCCTGGGTATGGGAGGTGGTATCCATAGACTACAAGCTAGTGTAGAACCCTCCTAGTTTAGCTAGGGGGAGATAGAGTCCTGATTGTCAGTAAGGAAGGCTGAGTAGCAGCCTGGGTGTAATAGCCAGAAGGTCAAATTGTGTTCAGGAGCTGAGACTCTGCAGACCGGCCCCTCTGGAATTTCCCCATGCTCTAGGGCTTTGGAGGAAGGCCCTAGAGGCAGTGGGTGAATCTGAGGAGTGGCTGGCTTACACTCTTGAGGGATCCTGGCCAGTTCCCAACAGGAGGTTAGAAAAGGGCCAGGACACCCGTAAATGTGTTGTAGCCTGCTCAGCTGCAGGAGAGCTTGGGTGGAAGACAGGGAGGAAGATGTGAGGCTGAAGGCAGAAGACTGCAAGGAGGCCCAGTGGGATGGGGCCTACCTACAGGCCTGGAGCTGGAAAGGGAGAAGCTCAGACTTTCCAGAGTGAGGACCCAGAGTGAGGACCACCTGTATGGCAGGGAAGGAGCGGCCCAGCTGGAAAGGCCTGGTAGCAGCCACCAGCAGTAAAAGAAAGCATCTAAGTGAGTATTCCTGCACCCTGGGGTGGATAGGGGAAGGAGCATTCTGGTGGGAAACCAGATTCGCTGCCTAATTGAGACTGTCCACTTTTAAAGTAACAGGCACCAGATTCTCTGTTCAGGCATGCCTCCAGATTGCTGGGTGAAGAAGAAGAGTTCATCTAGGGTCTGGGGTGGTACAATAAAGAGATGCTGGCTAGCTCTCCAACTGTCCTCAGTTTATCGGTTATCCCAGTTTAAATCCCCTAAATAAAACAACAAAACCAATGCTCAAGGACTGATCTCTGACTCTGCGTGATCGCTAGCTGTTCAGGACTATAGGGGGACCCAAATCTTTTAGCGACTCCTAAGGGGGTAGTGCTACACTAGAATTCTGCTATCTGCCCCCTCCCTGGCTCATGTCCTGCAACCTGCCTGTCACTGCACAGATTAGCAGATCCCCAGCCAGACCCAGTTCTTCTGACAGAAAAGTTTCAGGGGTTCTACTACAACCTTTTTACAATTTCCAGAAGAAAAGGTGGATTCCACTGCATTTTGAAACCCAAGGCCCCAAAGGTCTTCATTGAATCCAAAGGCCTGCATGGAATCCACCAGGTTTGCCATAGCCTCCCTCCATCATTTGTCTAATGTATTTGCTTTGCTCTGGGTCTCTAGAATTTCTAATTTCTGGCCCTGCCTAAATGCTGCACATCAAGTGTTCACCAATATTCTGGCCTCTATGCTAGCTTTTCTACGCTATCCTCATTTTGGGGTATCTGGGTGACCTCCAGTCAGAGCAGTCAGCACAGGATCTGGCCAATAATATGACACAGACATTCTAAACCATGAAAAAAATGTGGATGAATCTTGACCCTTCAAAAGTCGGTGTTGCAGCCAATCTATTTTTTGGAGTATTTGGGTCTTATCCTAGACACAGCTCCAGCCAGAGTTTTCTCCACCAATACTAACTTCTAACTGGGCAGGGAGGTTGTTGTACAGAAGAT
The DNA here is from genome assembly GCF_062004578.1 of Staurois parvus. Lineage (NCBI taxonomy): Eukaryota > Metazoa > Chordata > Amphibia > Anura > Ranidae > Staurois > Staurois parvus. The sequence goes on along the minus strand of NW_028318388.1, from coordinate 1,804,740 downwards.
AATCTACCTATCAACTGCTGTACAACCACCCTGTTGGATTTTCCCCATTCAATTAGCACAGCTGGCTATAGCCGGTAGTGCTGATCAATGTATTGAATAGAATACAATAGTTCAGTGAGGAGGATTCCTTGATCCCCATCCACAGGTGTGTGGATAGGGGAATTGAGTCAGTTTGTTTCACTCAACCCGCTGGCTTGTGTTGTTTGTTTCCAAATGCACAATTCTTTGGGAGTACACAGAATCATACTGCCACTCATTGTGCTTACTGCAATGCACATTAGTCCGCAAGGTGCCTTGGGGTACCATTCACATGAATGGCACTGCATTGCACCAACATACGGTATTTACCATATGACATGCTTCACCACAATGCCATAGTAAAAGGGCCCTTATGGTAAATGAGTGAAATGCTAGTTTATTTCTGTATTGGACAAATGATAGTTAAACACATCTGAATAGAGGCATAACAGTGTTTCCTTTTCCAAAGTGCCCTCTCTCTATAACAGCTGAGTTCCTTTCTTCTTAGAGCAGATAGCTACCAGTGTAGTAACAAAACTGGCACAAGATTTCTACACTTCTGTTCCATGTAGCTTGTTTTAAATTCTTTATGTGCATGATGAATGGGACATTTCCAGCATGCTCCAGTATATTTGGACTTCTTGTGTATTGAAAGCAGAGCTGTATAAATAATTTAGCAGAGAAGATCTATGTAGAAAAATTGGTCTTTTAGAATAGTGGCACCTCTGTGTCGGCTTTCATGAGAAAAATTACACTTTGCACTCTGCTTTCATTCCTCATGGACTAAAGCATCAATTTTCTATTTCAAAGCATTTTTACAGTTCCTTTTTTCTGCTTCAATAAAGCTATTTGATTTTATTTCTGAGCTTGACTGCCTACCACATGTGTAACTGGCACTGTGTGCTTCTAATCATCTTTGATTGCTCCGTATTCAGTGGGTTTATCTTCTCATTAATATTACGACTCAGACAACTGCAACCGAATACATAAAGCATGCAGGTATGCTCAAGTGGACCAGCGTTATTGAACCAAGCAGAAATATATGTGATCTGAACAACTAGAATGATTGTTGGTGCCAAAGATGGTGGTTGCATCTTTGCAGAAATGGCGAGATTGTCAGGAATGAAAGTTTTCACAGAATAGTGATAAAACAGAGAAAACATCCAGTGAGTACCAGCTCTGCGGGAATATACATGGGCAGGATGCCCACAACTACCCAAATAACTGTTGTATACAACAGAGATGGGCAGAAAGGTATATATACAAAGTCATAAAATGTTGAACTCCAATGTGGAACAGTTTTTTTTTTTTGGCAGCATACAGCTAACCTCCGCTGAGAAGTTCAGGTGTAGGCTGAAAGGGAGCTACCCACTCTCCAAGCGTACTGAGAAAGAAGATAAAGCAGCCTGTTGGCAGGTGCAATCTGTACTCCCCACTGTAGGTGGCGCTCAACCAAAGTGGCAATATAGAAGAGGAAAGAAGTTGTGAGGAACTTAGCTCCTTTATGACTTCATGTGGTCACCAAGAGAACATCTGTCCAATTGGACGCTGGCGTCTCTTGTGACCTCTGCAGCCATCTTGGATGAGGGCAGACCTTATTTAAGCTCCTGGCCCCCTGACTTGGCATGCACTTTGCGAGTAGTTGGAGTATTTGGAGAATGGCCAACATTGTTTAAGTTGACAGGATGCCAGCAATTGCTAATATAGCTTTTGTATACAACAGAGATGGTCAGAAAGGTATCTATACAAATTTATAAAACGTCAAACCTTAAAAAGAAATTCACTTTTTTTGGCAGCATACAGCTATCCTCTGCTTGAGAAGTTCAGGTGTAGACTAAATTGGAGCCATCCACTCTCCAAATGTACTGCAAAAGAAGGTAAAGCAGCCTGTTGGCAGGTGCAGTCTGTACTCTCTACTGTAATTGGCGCTCGACCAAAGAAGCAATGCAGAAGGGGAAGGAAGTTGTGAAGAACTAAGTTCCTCTATGACAAGGGTCTTCAAACTGTAGCCCATTGGCCGGATGTGGCCCTTTGCTTGCCTTTATCCGGCCCTTGGGGCAATATAACTTCCACTGATATCAGGCTGTAATCCTGCCACTGACAACAAAGATGGGGCACTATTCCTCCCACTAAAACCAGAGATGGGGCACTATTCCTCCCACTGAGACTGATGATGGGGCACTATGCCACCCACTGACTGCAATTATGTAATTTTACTCCCACTGAACTCCAAGCCTGTGACATTGTTCACTTCTACTGATTCCAGGGCATTTTCTACTTGCACTGGTCACAGCCCTCCTAAAGTTTGTAGGACGGTAAACTGGTCTTTTGTTTCAAAAATTTGGGGACCCCTGCTCTATGACTTCCTGCGGTCACCAGGAGACCAGCTGTCCAATTGAATACTGGTGTCTCTTGTGACCAGGACAGGACTTATTAAAAGGATAAGTTCACCTTTTAACAAAAAATAATAAATGTACATGCCTCTAAAGCATTGCACCAGTGATCAGCAGATCATTGTAGGGGCGAGCAGATACATTCTGACAGGAAGACTCAATGGACTATTACGGATCCACGGTAGTTCATTGAGAACTACAAGCCGACAGCTGCAAAGCCTGATGGGACTTTTAATTTTCCCATTCACAGAACTTTTTTTTTTTAAATTGTGACAGCTAGCGGGAGGAAAAGATTCTACGCTAGCTGTCAAAATGGCAGAGAAGGGGGGGGGGGGGTTCAGGGGCCAGCCCATTGGTAACATGTTGCACTCTGAATATGGGAGTAGCATGTTACGAAAGGTAAACTTATCATTTAAGCCCCTGGCCACTTGATTTGGCTTACATTCTGTCAGTGGTTAGTTTAGGGAGGTGTTCCCCATCTGTCAGGGACAGCACTTAATGACAGAGAGAGGTTCCAGAAGAGTAGGGAAACTGCGGGGACTACACTATCGCCACCTTGGAAGCCTCCCAGTTGGGACAGATGGGCCAGGCCTCATTCACACTCCTCTTTGCAGAAGCTGCATCATTTCAAGCTACAGAACCACTGCTACTAACTCTAAGTGGCTCTGGATGGTTGTGCTCACGTTTTAGGACAAGTTGTAACCTGTTGGAAAGTTCTACAATGTACAGTATATTTCACTTGGCCTCTGTGCGCCCTCTGTCGCCGGCGTACCACACTTCACCCTGCTCTCAAGCCGAACACTGATGATGTCCAAAAAGGTCAAGTTTTATTCCAGCAATAGCAACAGCTGTAATCCCCACTCAGGCGCCACCCATTCTAATGAGTTTCACCCCATTAGGTTTAGACGTAAAAGTCAAAAAGTGCCATAATGTGCTTTACATACTTACACATTACGGCAGACCTCAAGAATTACCATCCTCCAGAGTTGACATCTTCCACAATCCTTGTCAGTGTTACGCTTATCTCTCTGCTGCTTCTTCAAGCCCAGTGTTTTCTCTCTTTGGCCATTGGGTGGCCATTGATGATTTAACTCCCATGCATGCGTGCTGGCATCATGATATCATCTCAGCACCTGGCTCCATTCTCTGCATCTGTCATATGCTATTAGTCAGTCCTGATTGTCAGTTAGCTGCACACTCAAGGTTTTTTTATCTTCATGCTTAGAATACATGAAGGTAAGAAAGGTCCTTTAGGACCACTTTAAAGCAGAGGTCCAGTGGGAATTAAAAAAAAAATGTAAAAAAAGCTACAAAACTGTACTTGCTAACGTTTAAAAAGAGGACAATCACCTGTCCCTGGATCCCGCGGTGTCCACACATTGGCCGAGTTGACCGGCCGTCCTGTCTCCTTGGCTCTGGCATCTTCAATATGGACACCCGGCTATGACAGCTTGTGGTTTCACAGCCGGGTACCCACTGTGCATATGCGAGTAGAGCTGCGCTTTGTGAATGGTCCCTTAGTCTCCTGGGAACTCCCATGTGTCCCAGAAGACTACGGGGGGAGGACCGCTTCCAATTGCCGGGGCGATCGCAGCAGAAGTGGGAGTGGCTACCTGTCAAATTCAGTTACCCCCACTCTCCAAAGGTACCAATCCTTAATAGGGAGCTGGGGACAAAGCCTTAAAGCGGAACTTCCCCTTTTGGGTGGGGCTCAACTTTCAGTATCTACATAAAAAAGCTTACATATGCTAACATGTTTCCTTTAAAATTTAGGCATTATAGCCCAAAGTACTATTTGCATTTAAACTAGTCACAGCATAGCCAGAGTGCAATTCCAGAAGCAATGATAAAATACTATGTGCGGAAACCTCATTACAAGGTAAAAAAAAAAAAATAGAACTTGTTCATGACCACTCCTCCTTATAGCTAACAGGTCTGAGCAAGGAAAGAAAACTGTAACAGCTTCATTTTTTCTGCTGTATGCAAATTGTACTTTAATAGTGGAAGTGGTGGATGCAGACCAGGGGTGGACTGACCATCTGGAAACTTGGGCACTGCCCGAGGGCCCGGGGTCAGTAGGGGGCCCCATGAGATGCCCCTGGTACCTTTTTTATAGGCTTTTTTGAGTTTGGGCAAGGACACAGGGGCCCCATGATCCCCTATTGCCCGGGGACCCCATGAGTTGTCAGTCCGCCCCTGATGCAGACTCCACATTTTTAAGGGGGTTTGATCATCTACTAAACTTTCCTCCATTGTACAGAGATTTGGAAATAGTGCTAACCAGTTATGTTGGTATGGTGGTTTCATTTGCGGATATTGACGGCTGAAACGTATCGGGCGAAATTAGTGTTATCATCATTTTGCCGATAGGAAAAAAGGTGCCGATAATGACAGCTGGTAATGGCTTCTCTGTTTTTATTCAAAAAGCATCAAAGCAACTCACATGCAAAGGCTCATAGACTTTCATGCAAAGTTAATGTCTCAGACTTTCATGCAAAGTCGGGTCTAATAGACTTTCATGAAAAGTTGCTTCCCCAGTGACTTCAATGCAAAAATGCCCCCTAATGACTTCCATGCAAAATCGTGTCTCGGACACTTTCATGCAAAACCGCGTCCCAATTGACCTCAATGGAAAAATGCCCCCTATCAATGTCAATGCAAAATCATGTCTCCTAGACTTTCACGCAAAGTTGCATTCCCATTGACTTCAATGCAAAAATGCCCCCAAGCAACTTCAATGAAAAATCATGTCTCATAGACTTTCATGCAAAGTCACGTTTCCATTGACATCAATACAAAAACACACCCTAGGACTTCAATAAAAAATTGCATCCCATAGACTTTCATGCAAAATTGTGTCCCCACTGACTTCAATGCAAAAATGCCCCCTAGTGACTTCAGTGCAAAATCACCAGCCACATTAAGTTAAAAAAAATTAAAAACTTTGTTTTTGTGCATCCTGAATTTTAAGTTTCAGCACCAGAATTTTAATTTCCGTGCACCACTAATTTCATTGGCTCATTGTTTTAAAATAATATAAATTTTTTACCGTTATGCTAATGCTTTTACTCCATTGTGTGCAATGATTGAGTTTTCTTTTTTTTAAAAAAAAAGAACTGTAGAATTTACTTCTTATGGAAATAATTAAGAAAGTTGTGTATACAAATTGCTGTTTTTGTTGCTAATTTTCTATTTGGCAGCCACAATTAATGCCCAGGTGTATATATATATATATATATTTTTTTATTTTTTTTATTTGCGTGTTTCCTGCATGATGCTGTCTGTCAGCAATCACGCTTACCCATTTTGCTGTTTCATGAATTTTATAAGAAGTCAAGCCCCCCAATTATATTCACTTCCATTGTTCTATACTTCATGAAGAACGTAAAAGGTAAAAGTCAGGCACTAACCCAAGGCTGATGTTAGACGGGAGATTCTGCAGCCGATGACACATATCCAGTAACATAATTGCTAAAATTCCAATTACATAAGTTGCTGTCTTGCTGAGGGCACCAGCGATATTGAGGAGCGGTGAGATAGTTTGAGTGGCAGTACTGATGATGCACTTAATGTGGCTGCCATATTTTCTCCTTGATGAACAAGCAGCATTAAACCGTAATAACTGGACTATCTACCAATCATGGGATGACAGCTTGGAGGTAACACCACATTAACCTATAGGTCCATTGCCTCTAATCTTCTTCTCCCACCCACCAGTGATATGTCTCTCTGTCTTTTCTCTTTTGCCGGCCATTTAGTTTTGAGTGGTTTCTACTAGCGATAATGACATTTCATTGATTCTTGCCACAGGTGAAGTGTCTACTGTAAGGACAGTACTGACAAACCAGGCCAACACTCCGTAGACACTCTTTTAGATCAGCGAGGGAAAAATATGGAGTATTGTAACCCCTTGGAGCCGGCGCCTCCCGGCCCTTTAAGGGTTTCAGAAGCCGGGAGGCAGGGCCGGGTTTTAGGGTCATGTGGTCATGGCGGTCACATGATCGGGAAAGGTCCCAATCGAAAGAGGAGATTGGGACCTTTCCGTGAGTACCGGACAAGTATGCTGGGAGCGCGCAGGGCTTGGCGCCTCCCGGCCCTTTAAGGGCTTGGCACTGGCGCCTCCCGGCCCTTTAAGGGTTTCAGAAGCCGGGAGGCGGGGCGGGGTTTTAGGGTCATGTGAATGCCGTGATTCGCCGGCATGGCGGTCACATGATCAGAAAAAGTCCCGATCGAAAGAGGAGATTGGGACCTTTCCGTGAGTACCGCATATGTGTGCTGGGAGCGCGCAGGGCGCGTGCTCTCAGAACATATGTTTTTCTTAATTGCACACAAATGTGCGGCCGCTCGGCGTCTAGGCCCAGACACCGGGAGGCCGCACATTTGCGTGCGACCGGCATGAAGAGCTTAAGGCTGAACTCCTTGCAAAGAGCCAAATACACAGATGAAATTAAGGTTACACCAATTTCGGTATCGGTATCAGCAGGGGCGGACTGACCATTTGGAAACTCGGGCACTGCCCAAGGGCCCGGGGTCAGTAGGGGGCCCCATGAGATGCCCCTGGTACCTTTTTCATAGACTTTTTTGAGTTTGGGCAAGGACACAGGGGCCCCATGATCCGCTATTACCCAGGGGCACCATGAGTTGTCAGTCCGCCCCTGGGTATCAGTATTGGTGCTGATACCAAGTACTTGCATGAGTACTCGTACTCGTGCAAAAGCTCCTGACACCCGAAAACCGATACCTTTGAGGTTCAATTTGAGCCCATGCAAAATGAACGGGCTCAAATCGCACTGCAAATAATTGCATGTGATTTGAAAAGGAATGCGGTGCGATTCCTGTCCAGATTGCATGCAGTTTTCCACACTGCTCCAGTGTGAACTCAGTATAGAAAGACAGGGAAGTGCCATCTATTAGTGCAGCAAACAGTTTATAAAAAAGTTTTTATAAAAAACTCACATGTTAAAAGTACCTTTCTCTTTATATTTCTCAAATCCCAAACCACGGCTGCCTTCAGTGCTCACAGGAGATGTGGGAAGCTCCGGGACCTGCTTGGAGCGCACATGTGGGTATAGGAGCGATGTCAGCTTGGGGGCAGACCACTTATGCATGTATATACACAGGGGCGGACTGACAACTCATGGGGCCCCCGGGCAATAGGGGATCATGGGGCCCCTGTGTCCTTGCCCAAACTCAAAAAACTGGAGGGTGGAGCGCGGGAATCCCCTGTACCCGCGCTGCGTCCACCAGAGGCGCGCGCAGAGACATCTCAGTGGTCTGCCGCTGGGGTCTCCTGGCGGGGGGTCACAGCTCCTCCGCCTAGATTGCCGGATGTGCTGTGACCCTCGCCGCAGGGGTCCCCTCCCCACATCCCACACAACCTGGCTTCAGAGGCTGTGTGCAGGATGAGGACGCAGCAAGGGGGGAGGAGTGGGGGGGGTGAAGGCACACCGTGACACATGCATCTTGCAAATCGTATGCCAAGTCGCACCCTATTGTCAGCAATTACAGAGGTCAAATCTGAACAAGACGGAACTGCACCAATTTCTAAAGTAGCACCTGCACTACATTTGGTGCGATTTGCATAGACATCCAGGGGCGGACTGACCATTTGGAAACTCGGGCACTGCCTGAGGGTCCGGGGTCAGTAGGGGGACCCATGAGATGCCTCTGGTACCTTTTTCATAGGCTTTTTTTGAGTTTAGGCAAGGACACAGGGGCCCCATGATCCCCTATTGCCCGGGGGCCCCATGAGTTGTCAGTCCGCCCCTGTAGACATCTGTGTCAGATGTCTTCCAAATCGCACCTGAAATCAGCATGTCACCCAACTTCACTGTAAGTCGTGCGATTTGATGTGACTCGGGGGGGGGGGGGGGTAGTAACACTTTAACTAAATTGTTTTTTTTTTTGGAAGATTGATAATTCTGCCACCTTCTGCAGGATCGATGAACTGCAGCGACTCTCCAAAAAAAACAAAATACGCCGTGCTGTGACATGTGTAGAACGGCACCACACACCGCGAATAAATAGTCCCACGCATAGTTAATAAATGGTACTTTTCGTCTTTTGCTCTGCTGATAAATCTGGGGCTGGAAATTATCTGTAGTTATACAGGAGTGTTTTGCAGTAATCCTTAATTGCATTAAAAGCCAGGAACGCAAAGCACAAACTGCACAGAGGCCAATTATACACAGGGAAAGGCTTGTCTCCATAGCAACTGCCGCAGCAACCTTGTGTAAGCACAGGGAGAGGTCTCAATGATATAAGGGCTGTTGACAATGGTACAGAAGTTGACTGTATTTTTCTGTGAACCTGTCCTGACTTCCCTCCCCTTGTTCTGAAAGCTGCAGTGGCAGTATCACCTTCAGGAGTCAGTTATAGCCCCGAGACCGCCATTTATAGATGCAGCTGCACCGCTTTGGAGACTATTTCACCTTTCCGTGCTGAAAGATAGATGTGCCATTGTTATAACGTCCAGACCAGGAACGCCGTTGGGTATTGATGGCTTTAGCTCCCGACTTAGAGCCTATTCATATGTGTGGCTATACTGCCAAGGTGGATCGCTTTTCAGAGGGCGCTTGATGGGCATCAAGGAGGCTATATGTCTCCTGCTTTAACGCTCAAAATGCCAACCCAACACACCGCCAGCATTTCACACAGGTCCGCTGCAGTGTTTTTATTTTATTTATTATAACAGGTACTTATATAGCGCTGTCAGTTTACGCAGTTCTTTACATATATATTGTAACAGAATCTAATATATAGGTGAGCGCTGGCGATATCTGGGGAGCAGCCAGGGGCGGACTGACAACTCATGGGGCCCCCGGGCAATAGGGGATCATGGGGCCCCTGTGTCCTTGCCCAAACTCAAAAAAAGCCTATGAAAAAGGTACCAGGGGCATCTCATGGGGCCCCCTACTGACCCCGGGCCCTCGGGCAGTGCCCGAGTTTCCAAATGGTCAGTCCACCCCTGGGAGCAGCTAGCACACAAGGTGAAGGTAACAATCCCCTACAATAGTATATGTAAGAAAGTGCAGCGCTAATATATATATTTTATTTTTTTTTGCAGAATGGTAGAGTGCAACACATAAAAGTGCAACAAAAATTAGTAAATGCGAAATCTAAAAATCTATCTATATTGTACATTCACACCAGTCCCTAACCCTCAAAGGGTGTACAATCTAAGGTCCCTAACTTACATTCATATATTAGGACCAATTTAGACAGGATCCAATTAACCGACCAGCATGTTTTTGGAGTGTGGGAGGAAACCCGCACAGGGAGAGCATGCAAACACCAGGCAGGTGGTGCCATGGTTGGGATTTGAACCAATGACCCTAGTACTGCCAGGTGGAAGTGCTAACCATTTAGCCACTGTGCTGCGGTGTTGCCTTCTTCACTTGATTTGGTTGCATTTGGTGGCAGGACTGCTTGCTGAAGGGTATTTCATTTTTCTGCAGCCCCAAAGCAATGTGGCCACGGCATCAGTACATCCCTGAGTGGCTGCATTTCTGGGTTTAGGTGGGCGGTAAAATTAAGGCAGCCTATACATTCGAAATTTTTTTTGTTCAACTGTGACCTCCCCTCCCATCCCCGCTACCGTTTTCTTCCAGTGCAGTGGGGGTTAATACAACTAATGGGCTGCCGCAGGCTTTCATCAAGACATCCCAACTATGCCCACTCTTTTTGCCCAGCTGCCATGTGCTTAGAAGCAGCTTCTATGAATGAAACATTATCTTTGAATGGAGGACAGGCAGATGATTCATAGCTCCGCCTCCTCCATTCATAGATCCTGTTTCATTCATAGAAACTATAGTATGTGTAGCATCCTCCTAGATCACTAGGGGGAGCTAGATTCCAATGGTTAGACAGAGGCTGAGCAGCAGCCCAGAGGGGTCAAATTGTGGTCATGGCTGAGAGGCTCTGCAGGCCAGCCCTTCTGGAATTTCCCCCTGCTCTTGGGCTTTTGGGAGAAGGCCCTAGAGGCAGTGGGTGGATCTGAGGTGCGGCTGGTTACACTTTTGAGGGATCCTAGCCTATCCCCAACAAGCTGTTGGCAAGGGGCTGGACACCCTTAAAAGTGTTGGAGCTGCTCAGTTGCAGGAGAGTGGAGAGAAAGTTCAGGTGGAAGATAGGGAGGAAGATGTGAGGCTGCAAGAAGGCTGTGAGGAGGCCCAGTGGGATGAGGCCTACTTGCAGGCCTGGAGCTGGAAAGGAGGAAAACTCAGAGCTCCCCGCCCCCCTGAGAGAGGACCTCCTTTATGGCAGGGAAGGAGTGGCCCAGCTGATAGGCCTGGTAGCATCCACTAACCCACCAGCGGTACAGGAGAGGATCTGAGTGAGTACACCTGCACCATCTGGGCGGATAGGGGAAGGAGCACTCTGGTGGGAAACTAGATTAGCCACCTACCAGTGACTGTTCATCTCTTAAAGTGACAGGAACCAGATCCCCTGTTCCTCCAGATTGCTGGGTGAAGACGAGAAGTTCATCTAGGGTTTGGGGTGGTACACTAAGGAGATGCTGGCTACCTCTCCAACAGAGACTGGGTTGCAGAGAAGGCCTGCAAATAGTTCCAGGATGTTGTTATCAGTTTCCTTGGGTACCCCTAACACTATCCTAGTTCAAATCCCATAAATAAAAATAACAAAACCAAAGCTCAAAGACTTATTTCTGACTCTGGATGCAAGCCTGGCTGTGCAGGACTATAGGGGGACCCAAATCTTCTAGCGCCTCCTAAGGGGGTAGTGCTACATATGGCCTCCTATGAATGGAGCAGCTGGGTTAAAAGGACGGGCATAGTTGGGCTCTTTTGATGAGAGCCTGGTGGTTGTATTAATCCCCGCAGCACCAGAAGATTATGGCAGAAGGGCTGGGAGGGAAGGTCGTGGACTAAGTAGTATTTCTACTAACAGAGGAGAAATCAGCACAAAAGATAGTCAGGCTCTCATAGTTGTAGTAATCCCTTTCCCTTACAGTAGAAGTGGTGGTGGTGAGGGGGGGCATGAACGGACGAGGATTTCTACTAACAGAAAAAGAAGAAGCACAAGTGACACATCCTACTGACTATAAGTTATGTCCTTTGTGCTGATTTTTTTTCGTTTCTATGTCAGCTACACTTAGGCTTTGATAGTTATCTTTCCATTAAATCGCTTTCTTGAAGAGCTAAGAGTGACATTTATATCCAATACTTCTATTTGGGTCAGATTCTGGGTCCCTCTCCAGGTGCTGTGGTTCTTCCCATCAATGGTAGTGATGTAGGGTAGTCTAAAGTGAACCTGTCCTTTAAGGCTAGTTGTGTAACAGCCATGCAACTTTGGTTTTTGAAAGAAGTCAGCAGTGGCATATCTGGTGGTAAAGGAAGTATAAAAAGGAAAGCTTTGAAAAGTCAGCAATGACATCTGAGAATTCACAATATTGTCAAACGTATTGGTCAGACTGCCTTTATACACACATACACTTTAATGGCATCCCAGTCTTAGTCCGTAGGGTTCAATAATGAGTTGGCCCACCCTCTGCAGCTGTAACAGCTTCAACTCTTCTGGGAAGGCTGTATACAAGGTTTAGGAGGGTGTCTATGGGAAGGTTTGACCCTTCTTCCAGAAGCGCATTTGTGAGGTCAGGCACTGATGTTGGACGAGAAGGCCTGGCTCACAGTCTCCACTCTAATTCATCCCAAAGGTGTTCTATTGGGTTGATATCAGGACTCTGTGCAGGACAGTCAAGTTCCTCCACCCCAAACTCACTCATCCATGTCTTTATGGACCGTGCTTTGTGCACTGGTGCGCAGTCATGTTGGAACAGGAAGGGGCCATCCCCAAACTCTTCCCACAAAGTTGGGAGCATGAAATTGTCCAAAATGTCTTGGTACGAAGATGCCTTAAGAATTGCCTTCATTGGAACTAAGGGGCCAAGCCCAACCCCTGAAAAACAACCCCACACCATAATCCCCCCTCCACCAAACTTTACACTTGGCACAATGCAGTCAGGCAAGTACCGTTCTCTTGGCAACCGACAAACCCAGACACGTCCATCAGATCGCCAGACAGAAAAGCGTGATTCATCACTCCAGAGAACACGTCTCCACTGCTCTAGTGTCCAGTGGCGGCGTGCATTACACCAGTGCATCTGATGCTTTGTATTGCACTTGGTGATGTAAGGCTTGGATGCAGCTGCTCGGCCATGGAAACCCATTCCATGAAGCTCTGTGTACACTGTTGTTGTGCTAATCTGAAGGCCACACAAAGTTTGGAGGTCTTTAGCTATTGACTCTGCAGACAGTTGGCAACTTCTGCATTGTGAGGTTTAGCATGCGCTGACCCCGCTCTGTCATGTGACGTGGCCTACCACTTGGCGGCTGAGTTGCTGTTGTTCCCAATTGCTTCCACTTTAATATAATACCACTAACAGTTGACCGTGGAATATTTAGTAGCAAAGAAATTTCATGAATGGACTTGCTACACGGGTGGCAACCTATCACGGGACCACGCTTGGAGTCACTGAGCTCCTGAGAGCGACCCATTCTTTCACAAATGTTTGTAGAAACAGTCTTTATGCCTAGGGGCTTGATTTTATACACCTGTGGCCATGGAGAAGTTGGAACACCTGAATCCAATGATTTGGAGGGGTGTTCCAATACTTTGGGAATACAGTGTATTTCTGCCCTGACAGGTCCCTCTTAAGATGAAAAAGTTGAAACCCCATTGGCTATAGATAACATACGCTGCTCTTACGCTGTTCATTTTATTATGAATGTGATGTCTGAAGAAAAAAAAATAGAATGAGATAACATCTGTGTGTGAGACTGCCTCTCCTTGTACTAAACTGTTCTTTGTACTGCTCAAAATTGATGTTTTAATGTCTAGTCTAATCTCTACGCTTTCATACAGAAATGTAAATCCAGAAGCTCTGCTATGTTAGCACGCACAGAACCCCCTTTAGTAATAACAGCTTATGCATAATTTATGGATCTTTTATGTGAACAATATTTTGCTCTTAGATGTTGGTTACGAGCCACCTCAGGCTGCTTTAAGAAGTTTTACTCTTTTGCTGTAAACTGCTACAAAAAAGTGCTGAATATGGTATCAAATGATTAAAGGCTCAACTATGTGTCAGATTTCCGACTGCTTAGTAACATAACATGAACCCCTTGAAGATGAGAGCTTTATCCGCAGCGCGGCTGGAAGCAAATACAGTAGTGGTCAACTACAGGTTAGTGGCGTGCTACTAAGCAATTAAAAATTGACATATAGTAGATCCATCAAAGAGGCATGTGATGCTATTGTCAAGGTCCTACCTTTTCCCAGAGGTTATATTACTCCATGTGCTGGCATCCATCTTGGATTTCTGCTGAGCATGGTGGGAATCCTTTATGCCTTCAGGTCTCTGAGGTCCATCCCCCAGAGGGGTGTGGCCGATGACATATAAGCCTGTGGTCCGCACATGCTCTTTGCACTTGTGTCTTGTGTCGCTATTACTCTGTTCTGACTCTCGTGACTCTCCTGGTATCTGACTCGGCTTGTGACTCGATTATTCTTTGTGTTCGCCTTTGATCTGACCCTCTGTTGCTGAACCCGGCTCGTGACCTGTGATTCTCGTCTGCTGTCCTGTACCATTTTGTCCCGTTGTTGTTGACTCGGCCTGCCGGACTACTCTATTGTCTTTTCCACCAGCTACATGCCATTGGCGGCGGCTATTACCGCAACTGAGGTGTCTCGGGGGTCGCGACCTAGTTCCTGGCTGCGTCAAGTCTATCCCCACCATCAGGGGCCCTGGTGAAGGGCAGCCTGGGACTTAGACTCTGCGCCCTGAGGGACTTCGGTCTGTGGGTGGTGGTTGTCGTCAGCCAGTGCGTTACATTGATTAGGCCTGCCTGTCCGTTCCTCAGCTCCTGCCCTGACAGCTATTTGGATAGTTTGAATCTTCAACTTTATGTGTTCTTCTGACCTTGTACACAAACCAAATCAATCGCCCATAGGACTTTAAATGAGGCACAACATAGAATAAATTATATCTAAAAAATGATATGTAAAATGTCAGTTTATTGAACATTACATGAAAATCTCATAGATTAAAACAACATGCTGATTAGTTATATTCAACATACATCAGCCTATGGCTGATATGCTGCAAATAATCCATACATATATTACCACATAACCAAATTACTAAAAAGTGCACCATAAAAACTCAACGCATTTCGTGAATGTATCTTCACTTCTTCAGGAGTAGATGCCACCACTATAAAATCTGTAAGCTAGAAAACAAGGTTTCAGAATATATTTGAGAGCTCCCTAATATGGGGAGAGATTTATAATATGGCTCAACTACTGTGCCTGTGTGGGTTTCCTCCAGGTACTCCGGTTTCCTCCCACACTCCAAAGACATGTTGGTAGGTTAATTGGATCATGTCTAAATTGTCCCTAGTATGTGTATGTATGAATGTAAATTAGGGACCTTAGATTGTATACCCCTTGAGGGTTAGGGACTGATGTGAATGTACAATATATATGTAATGCGCTGCGTAAATTGACGGCGCTATATAAGTACCTGTAATAAATAAGTAAATAACTACTGTCATTGATTGACAAAAGAGAGTACTTACAAACCAGATTGATAACAAAATCATTGTTGTGGCACCTCCAAATGGTGACCGCCACAGGGTGTCTGGCCCCGGAGTTTTGAAAGGGGCCCATGGCACCCCAACAGGACAACCAAAGAGTAGCACAGGGAGGTATAAAGACGATATTTGAAAACCCAAAGTCCCACCTGTGAGACAAAAGTCAAGTAGAGCAAAATTATATAATTTCTATATACAAGAGGCCACCACTTAGAACTACCCTATATATATAAAATTTTATCTCACAAGTGGGACTTTGGGATATATATATATATGTACCCCCTGGTCCTAAAATGGGGCTACTATGTAAATCTAGTTTTTGGCAGGGCTGTAGTTGGCTCAGATTGATTATACAGCTTCTTATATGGCTTTCCCCTAATCTTGGTTTGGGTTGTGCATTTCTTACTGTCATACCACAGGCCATAGTGTGAGATTGCACAAATAGACTGAGTTATGAACATTTTCATTTCTTCCAGACATCCCAGTAGGAGGTTGTATGGCACTGGTGCATTCTGGGAGAGTGTATATATATATTTGTTTGCTCTCTTGCCTCAGGCTGATGCCTGATGAGCTGTTGCTGGAGAGAACTCTGTGCTAGGCCCAGAAGCCTGTCTGGGGCCTACCTGCTTTGATGTGGTCCTGAGGCTGTCCTGCCCAGCGTGGAAGAACCAAGGTGTGAAGATCCAGGGGAGTACCCTTGCTGGAGAGAGCCATGATGAAGGCTGGTCTCTCAGGTGGACCTGGTGACTCGCTTGGAGGATGCACTAAACTCTGAAAACATGCTTGCAGTGTTGCCGGGTCGGCTTAAAGGTTCTGACACTGTGAAGCTGGACTGTATTCTGGAATTATGGAATTGGAGTCTATAAGTGACCTGAGTGGTATCTGAAACTCCTAACCCTCCACTCCCATTTCTTTTCAAGTTCAATAATAATGATCTGAATAGGATCTAAAGTGACTGGCGCCCAATTTCTGTTCAATTCTCCCCTCTCTAGCCATACACTCACGCTAGGGTAAATGTTAGCTCGCTACCTGCCCTTTGGAGTTACTATCCTGCACTCAGAAAAAATAGGGGGTGCTCTCTCTCTCTCTCTCTCTCTCTCTCTCTATACACACACATACACAGTATTCCCCACTGCTCCTATGTGAACCCAGGTTTGTCATAGCCTGAGTTCACACAGGAGCGGTGCAGGAAACCTCCCTGCACCGATCCCATGCAGTCACGCAACTAAAAGCCACTTCACGGATCTGGGGATTTGATATCCCTACAATTTTCTCTCCTCTCCTTGCAGGGATGACAGTATGGGCTAGATCAGTGGTGGGCAACCTTTTTTTTCAACTGAGCCAAATCTCGCCAAAACCACGATTGAAATTTATTTTGAGAGCCACATTTTTAAAACTGAAAATACATAGGATGGTATACTGTTTTTAGTTTCAATAAGTTTTTATAGTAATTCATCCCCTATATAGTAATTCATCCCCCATAGTAATTCATCCCCCATATAGTAATTCATCCCCCCTATAGTAATTCATCCCCCCATATTAATTCATCCCCCATATAGTAATTCATCCCCCATATAGTAATTCATCCCCCATAGTAATTCATCCCCCATATAGTAATTCATCCCCCATATAGTAATTCCTCCCCCATATAGTAATTCATCCCCCATAGTAATTCCTCCCCCATATAGTAATTCCTCCCCCATATAGTAATTCCTCCCCCCCATAGTAATTCATCCCCCATATAGTAATTCATCCCCCATAGTAATTCATCCCCCATATTAATTCATCCCTCATATAGTAGTAGTAAGTAGCAAGTAGTAAGTCAAGTCCCTCCTGTGTCAATTCACTTACCTTTGCTCCGCGCGTTCCTCTCGCCGTGTTCCCCGCGCCGTTCCGGTCTTCAGGGCGGACTGTGAGAGGAGCCTAGCTCCCCTCACGTTCGTCACGCTGCCCCGCCTACACACATCCTGACAGCCAATCACTAGCTATCAGGATGTGAGTGGCAGCAAGACTGGCCAATCATTGCTGGGCTAGCTGCAGAGTCCTCGGCCACCCGAGAGGAGGGAGGGGAGGGGAGCGGCCGCCCGAGAGGAGGGAGAGGAGGGAGGGGAGGGGAGCGAGAAGAGCCGCATTAAAATGTGTAAAGAGCCGCATGTGGCTCGCGAGCCGCGGCTTGCCGACCACTGGGCTAGATGGCTTCCTATTGGTAAGCACCATGACAAGCCCTAGTGCAGTTAGGGCAAGAGAGTCAAACAATCCACACTTTTCAGACCACACCAGCACGTGGAGGCCCTGCATGGGGCTGGAGTCCAGTAAGAAGTAGATCTGCACTAATAAGAGATGACTGTGGACTTCTTGACCCTTATGGCCACTAACCAGATGCTGCTGTTCCCTTTTATTTATTTGCTACTGATGGGGGTAGCACCGTGATCACCCAGGAAACTGTAGTGAGCCCTTGTAGAAATCCAATTTGGGGTTCCCCAGGGTAAGGAGTCTAATCCCCAGCCTGCTTCTTCACCAGGGTCCCTGATGGTGGGGATGGACTAGGTACACCCAGCTGACAATGCAGTGACCACTCTCGTGTGCAAAGCACAGATAGCATGAGACAGAAAAGGATCTGAGAATCTAGCAAAAGTCAGAACAGGTGGCAGGCAAGCGAAAACAGTACACAAAGCTGGGGTCATTAATCAGGCAGATAATACAAGTGTAAGAGGTGTAGAAAATA
Organism: Staurois parvus; assembly: GCF_062004578.1. Lineage (NCBI taxonomy): Eukaryota > Metazoa > Chordata > Amphibia > Anura > Ranidae > Staurois > Staurois parvus. Next base: position 1,786,990 of record NW_028318388.1, on the reverse strand, counting down.
GGCAGCCCCATAGAATTTAAATCCAAAGCCTAATACCTAATATAACAGTAATCTATCTTTGTCAATAGAAGATACTAGTGATTGCATTTTTATTGTACCATCACAAGAGGGCAGAACTACTTCCTGTGATAATAGGAAGACACAGAAGTAGGAACCAAAAGTCTAACACTTTGTTTCCTACAGGACAGTGATTACAGTGAACATATCCAGTCACATGTAATTAAGGATTTTCTGTGTTTGTTACAGCCATTCCTAATAAAACACTTCTGGTTTCACCCGACCCATCCTTCGCACAGTTGAATTATTTACCGTATGTGCAACAAAAGCAATATAAGGCAAGCCAGGAGCACAGAGAAAGCAGGAAGTTGTTCAGGCAATGTGGGCTGTTCTCAGCATGTCCATATATATAGGAAAGAAGATTGGGAGGTGGGCCAGGAAGTGATAGAAGCAGGGGCGGACTGACAACTCCTGGGGCCCCTGGGCAACAGGGTATCATGGGGCCCCTGTGTCCTTGCCTAAACTCAAAAAAGCCTATTAAAAAGGTACCAGGGGCATCTCATGGGGCCCCCTACTGACCTTTGGCCCTTGGGCAGTGCCCGAGTTTCCAAATGGTCAGTCTGCCCCTGGATAGAAGGGAAAGGGATTTAAATCCATAGTAGAGCAGATGACGCCCATAGGTGAACACAGAAGCCAGCAGTACATGTGAATGGAATCACAGGTCTAGCAGAACCACCGCAGCAAGAAGGTAAGAATTTCACAAACAGGAACCTGCCGGCTAGACCTTGACAATGCGCATACTGTGCACTGTACAAATTAATTGAACCCACAGAGCAGTAACATAAGGCACTGCAGTACAATATAAAAAAATGTCTAGGCATATGCCTACTTGCAGATAGGGATCAAGCCACAAAGAGCCGCACTTTTGGAGTTACTTTGACCCAGTCTTCTAGCCATTACAATTTTGCCCGTGCCAAAGTCACTCAATCGATCAAATCCTTATGCCCATTTTTTCTACTTTCACTTACTACTTAATATAAGACAAGATAATACATTTGTGATTGCTGATTGGTGTTTTATATTTTATACATATATATATATATATATATATATATAAAAACATGTTTCCCTTTAAACTACTTCTTGCCCTCAAGCCTTTAAGCATGCATTATTATGTTTATTATAAGAAGTGTGAATTTTTGCATTTTACAAAGAGGGAGTAAGCCTTTTTTTTCGATGGCTTTAATTATGCAAGTCTAAATCTGTGAAAATGGGTCATGTCAAAACGCAATTCATTTTATGACAAGTGCCTCTGAGGCCTGCAGATTTGGATGAATAATTTTGCCTCACATTGGAGTACAGGGGCCAATAAAAAAACTCCTGTGGACTCATAGATGGCTCTCCGAGCTGTGAAATAGTAGTTGATAGGAGACTTGTTTTATTCAGGCAGAAAAGGAGACTTGTTTTAGTAGGGCAGAAAAGATCATTATAAAGTTACTTGGCGTGTCAAAGATATCTTGATGTTTTGATATGTATTCCTCATGAGGGAGGGTGCTTGGTGCCTAAAATGTAGTTCATGCCTTTTGGGAATGTAAATAAGACAAAAGACAGAAATGTATCTGAACATGGTAAGAATTCTTAATTTGTGCAGAATAAAGTAAAAATACAGGGCATGAGTCCATGGCCATATATGTTGCATCCAGATTGTACAATTTCCTTTAGGACCTGTGTTGAGAGACTTTGGACTTGTGTCAATAGCACCATTTCGACACACGTGAGATTATTCAAAATCTATTGACACATATATTTACCTGCAGCTAACGTCCTTCTGACCTGCTTCAAGTGGGTCTGGAATTCCCTTAGACTTGTATGGGAATGCAAAATCCACTTGAAGTGAATAAAACCCCAATACATGCCATCAGACTAGATTCACATCTATGCAGGTGGCTGCGGGTGCAGGCATCGCACAGCTATGTGAAAACATGCGAGGCTGCCATTCATTCTGAATGATACCCCCATGCATCTAAAAACGGCACGTCACCATACAATTTCTCTGTGGCCGTGTTTTTAAAAAGAGATTTTTTTAGATTAAGAGTAGCTAGGCTCAACTGAATATAAAGCCCTGACTGAATATAAATTGGATGGATTGCTTAAGCAAATTCTCATGCTATATAGTTGTTGTGTGCAATAAATCTGTAATAAGTGGCCAGTATTAAATTATCTATTAACATTAGTCCCCATTGGACTTGTAGTCCCTTAGATTGTTTACTGTTTCATTCTATTAATGCAAGTACTTTCTTTCTCAAAAAAAATATCCAAAATAAAAATGGGGCAATACTTCCATTTTCAAGAAGAGGGCATTTTGAACAATTGTTAGGTGATCTGAAAGGAAAACTTTAAAGCTGCCCATAGATAGATTGAAATTCAATCCCTTTAAGGCTGTTTCCATTCAAGAGGAGTTAGCCAAGTGTAGCGATACCCCCGCAGCCAGGCACACAGTAACAATCACTCCTTTAGCTCAGTGAACAGTCCAGGGGTAATCTCTATTTGGTGTTTTTATTGTTGGCTAACTTGGATAGGGATAGGGAACTATATTGGATGCTCCAAAAGTATGTACAAACAGGAGGACACTTACTTCTGTGGAACTATGAGCAAAGTGCTTGCACAAGTAAATTGTAGACTGGGCCTTGTAGTAGCTACTTGAGAAATCTGAACAAAGTACGTTCACTAGGAATTAGATGCCTGCCACTGCAATTCATCGTGGTGTACAAATAGAAGGAACTACTACATTAAAACAAGGTTTGGTAACTTCTACTTTAGAATTTCTATTGGGAACTACAACTTCAGAACAGATATTGGTAACTACCACCTTAGGAAACAGGAATTAGGAACTGCAGGAATTGGGACTCAATTCTACGATTCTACTGCATGGTACAGACAGTGCTGTCTTGACTGGAGCATTGGTTGATGTTCATTTCTGGAGCACCTATGTAGAAACGGCTTGGTCCGTTTATGCTAGAAGGTGCAGGAATTATGGCTGATCTGAGGCCTGAAGGAGCAGAACTTTGGACTGATCTGGAAAGTACAGGAACTATTGTGGGCTGATGTGTGAAAAGGCAAAAATTAGGTGATCAGAAGTCAGAAGGTGCAGGAATGGAGGTGATCCGAGGTGTGAAAGTGCAGGATATGGGGTGAGCTGAAGTTTGAAGGTGCAGTAATTGGGATGATATGAGCTGTAAGGGTGCAGGAATTGGAGATGATCAGAGGTGTAAAGGTGCAGGAATTGGATGATTTGAGGTGGGAAATTGCAGGAATTGGGACTAAAGGAACAATGTAAAAAATGCAGGAATTGGTATGAACTGAGGTCTGGAGGTGCAGAAATTGGGACTGACCTGAAATGTGAAGGTTTTGAAATTGGGATTGATCTGAGATGGGAAAGTGTAGGAATTGGAGCAGATCTGAGGGGTGAAGGTGCAGGAATTGGGGCTGATCCGAGGTCTGGAGGTGCAGGAATTGGTGTGATCTGAGGTGTGAAGGTGCAGAAATTGTGATCAGAGTTCTGGGGGTTGAACAATTTGGGCTTATCTGAGGCCTGAAGGCACAGAAATTGTCGCTGGAGAATAGGGTTTGAAGTTGCAGGAAGTGGGGTGAGCTGAAGTGTAAATATGCAGAAATTGGGGCTGATCTGAAGCCTGGAGGTGCAGGGATTGGGGCTGAAGGTGCAGGAACTGGGGCTGATCTGAGGTGTGAAGGTGCAGGATTTGGGGTAACATGAGCTGTAAGGGAGCAGGAATTGGAAATGATCAGAGGTGTAAAGATGCAAGTATTTGCATGATCTGAGGTCTGAAAATGCTGAATTTGGGACTAATCTGAGGCCTGAAGGAACAGGAACTGAGGCTGATCTGGGTTGTAAAAATTAAGGAATTGATGTGAAATGAGGTCCAGAGGCACAAACTGGGGTAACCTGAGGTGTGAAGGTGCATATATTGGGACTGACCTGAGGTGTGAAGGCGCAGAAATTGGGGTGATCTGAGATGTGAAGGTACACAAATTGAGGCTGATCTGAGGCTTGGAGGTGCAAGAATTGGGGCTGACCTGAGGTCTGGAGGTGCAGGAAATGGGATGGTCTGGGGTGTGAAGATGCAGAAATTGTGATCAGAGTTCTGGGGGTTTAGAAATTGGGGCTTATCTGAGGCCTGAAGGCACAGGAATTGTTGCTGGGGACTGAGGTGTGACGTTACAGGAATTGGGGTGAGCTGAGGTGTGAAGGTGCAGAAACTGGGGTGATCTGAATGGTGAAGGTGCAGGAATTGGGTCTGATCCGAGGCCTGGTGGTGCAAGAATTGGGACTGATCTGAGGTGTGAAGGTGTAGGATTTGGGGCCAATCTGAGTTGTGAAAGTACAGGAATTGGGGCTGACCCGGTGTGTGAAAGTACAGGAATTGGGGTGATATTGGGTGTAAGAGTACAGACATTGAGATGACCGGACGGGTGAAGGTGCAGGCATTGGTGTGAGCTGAGATGTGAAGGGGCAGGAATTGGGGTGATCTGAAGTGTGAAGAAATAGGAATTGGGGCTGGCTGGAGTGTGAAAGTGCAGGAAATGGAGTGATCGGAGGTATGAAGATGCAGGAATCGGGGCTTATCTGGGGTGTGAAAGTGCAGGTATTGGGGAGATCTGAGGGGTAAAAGTGCAGGAATTGGGGTGGTCTGAGGTATGAAAGTGCAGGAATGAGGGCTGATTTAGGGTCTGAAGGTGCAGAGATGGGGTTTAATCTGAGAGAACTTTATTAGGGTGACCACTATCACCTCACACATATTTTGCAGAAGTCCTCAGTTGACATATTATTTTCTACCTTACCATACTTGCCTCACAGCACATGTGTTCTGGAAAAAGGGTAAGTTACCATTTACCATCCTTGCAAGTTCAATTTTTTTTATACCATTATTCAAATACAGTTGCAAGAAAAAGTATGTGAACCCCTTGGGATTACGTGGAGTTTTGCATGAATTGGGCATAAAATGTGCTCTGAACGTCATCTAAGTCACAACAATAGAAGAACACAGTCTGCTGAACATAATACTACACAAACATTAGATGTTGCCATGGTTTAATTGCACATAACATGTAAACATTCACAGTGCAGGGAGGAAAATGTATGTGAACCTTTGGACTTAATAACTGGTTGACCCTCCTTTGGCAGCAATAACCTCAACCAAACGTTTCCTGTAGTTGCAGATCAGACCTGCACAACAATCTGGAGTAATTTTGGACCACTCTTCTTCACAAAACTGTTTCAGTGTAGCAATATTCTTGGGATGTCTGGTGTGAATCGCTCTCTTAAGGTCATGCCACAGCATTTCAATCGGGTTGAGGTCAGGACTCTGACTGGGCCACTCCAGAAGGCGTATTCTGTGCTGTTGCAGCCATTCTTTTGTTGAATTACTTGTATGCTTTGGGTCATTGTCCTGTTGCATCACCCATCCTCTGCGGAGCTTCAGTTGGCGGACAGATGGTCGTACGTTTTCCTGCAAAATGTCTTGATAAACTCTGGAATTCATTTTCCCATCAATGACAACAATCCGTCCAGGCCCTGAGGCAGCAAAGCAGCCCCAAACCATGATGCTCCCTCCGCCATGTTTTACAGTGGGGATGAGGTTTTGATGTTGGTGTGCTGTGCCTTTTTTTCTCCACACATAGTGTTGTGTGTTCTTCCCAAACAACTCAATCTTGGTTTCATCTGTCCACAGTATATTTTGCCAGTAGTGCTGTGGAACATCCAGGTGCTCTTTTGCAAACTTCAAACGTGCTGCAATATTCTTTTTGGACAGCAATGGCTTCCTCCGTGGTGTTCTCCCATGTACTCCATTCTTGTTGAATGTTTTCCTTATTGTAGATGTGTCAACAAAAATGTTAGCATGTGCCAGAGATTTCTGTAGGTCTTTAGCTGACACTCTGGGATTCTTCTTTACCTCATGCAGCATTCTGCGCTGTGCTCTTGCAGTCGTTTTTACAGGACGACCACGCCTAGGGAGAGTAGCAACAGTGCTAAACTTTCTCCATTTGTAGACAGTCTGTCTTACCATGGACACATGAACATCAAGGCTTTTGGAGATACTATTGTAACCCTTTCCAGCTTCATTCAAGTCAACAATTCTTGATTGTAGGTCTTCTGAGAGCTCCTTTCTGCAAGGCATGGTTCACATCAGACAGTGCTTCTTGAAACCAGTAAACCCAAAACAGGTGTGTGTTTTTTAAGGGCAGGACAGTTGTCAACAATACACTCAATATCATCACACTGATTGGAGTCAAAGTTGGCTCACTCCTGTCTCCAATTAGCTCTGGGAGAAGTCATTAAGCTAGGGCCTCACATACTTTTTCCTCCCTGCACTGTGAATGTTTACATGTTATGTGCAATTAAACCATGGCAACATCTAATGTTTGTGTAGTATTATGTTCAGCAGACTGTGTTCTACTATTGTTGTGACTTAGATGACATTCAGAGCACATTTTATGCCCAATTCATGCAAAACTTCACGTAATCCCAAGGGGTTCACATACTTTTTCTTGCAACTGTAGTTTACAATATTTACTATAGAGAAATTCATTTTCATGATTGAGTGTGTAAAGTTGACATTTTTTAAATAACTGGCACTCTTAATTTCTTCTAAAACATTTTTCAGCACACCATACTCAAAAGGTTGCCTACCCCTGCTTTACAGGCTCCTGCAACAAAAATAATAAATGCACAATTTTTTACCTGCAAAAAATGTGCATGTAGGATTTTATTATCAAAAGGTGAACTTATCCTTTAATGTCCTTGCATGATTGATTTCCTCCTTCCAATAACTTCCAGACACTGGACAAGACACTTCTGTTCCAGGTCTCAGACTATTTATACACCTTCCCAGCAACCATCTGTGCAGTCTCCCACAGTAATTGGTTAAGACAGTATAAATATTCATGCTGCCCATTTGCCGTGCCCCCCACCTGTGCTCCAGAACCACCCAGAAAGTTCTAAATTACAGGAGACGCAGTCAAACCTGAAGCCTGTGAAACACCGAACAGCCACATGCAGCCACATTGGTTTACCTAACCTAGCTCCTATCTAGCAGGGTGCTACACTAGTGATCAGCTCCCCCTGAATAGGACTGCTGGAAAATTTGTGTTTGATTAGAGCAGCAAACCAATCAGCTGCAACTCTGATCAGAGTATTCTGGCAGTGGAGGAGCCCTGCTGTCAGAATACGATAACATAGAGGGAGGTTTCCTCTATCTACTTTGAATGTGTGGATGGGGGAATCTTGTTTGGTTTGTTTTTTTGATCAGCCAGCATCTAAGGCCAGCTTAACAGATCTTCTTTCTATTTTTTATTTCTTTTAATTTTTTCCATAAAGCCATTTATTGAGGTCACAGCAAGAAAATACAATGCTATATAGAATATACTAAGATGACCAATTGTACAGGGTAGAGATTACAAACAGTATTTGTAAAAAGCACATATAATAGTAACACAAGAAAGCCTCTCAAGGACCCTACATCATTCAGTGTTCTAAAATGCTCACCTCTTGCAATATGCTACTAACCTTGAAATGACAGAGCTAAGTGGTAAGGCAATCTACATGGAACTGAATGGAAAAGGGAGGCAGCTCAAAATATTATATAGCCAGAAAGAACTGGAGCTATCAGGAAACTAGAAGAATAGGGGAAAGAAGAAAAAAGAAAGGAAAGATAAAAAAAAAGGGGGGGGGGGAGTGGTGAAGAGGAATAGGGTGAGTAAGTTCCAGTCCCCCCTCCATCTCCCCAAGACAGCAGAGGGGGAGAAGCCCCCCTGGTCCTTTCAGTCGTTTAGCAGGCAGAGGGGACTATGAGACATCTCAAAGCACTAGGAATAAGCAATACTCCTCTAAAACTACCAAATTAAGTGTATATTTTGTATTGTAGAGCGGTTTTAAAGTGTGTCCAACAGGCCCATGTGGTCATAAATTTGGTAAGATGGTCTTGTGCAATATGAATAAGTTCTTCCATTTCTTCAATATTATTCAATCTGGTAAACAATTCCCTGATCGCTGGAATGCTTTTAGAACGTCAGTGTCCTGGTATACAAATTATGGCTACATTAACCATAAACATAGCTAAAGATTTATGATAAGAAGACACAGACAAGGAGGAGTGATGTAAAAGATATTGGGTTGGTGTATAATCCAAATGCAATGTAGACACTTCAGTAATAATCTGGTGGACTTTCTTCCAAAAGGGCTGAAGTAGATCACAGGACCACCAGATATGCAACATCATACCTTCCTCCTTGCCGCACCTCCAGCACGCATTTTATATTGAGGGTGTAAATTTGTGTAGCAAGGACAGACTATTTTACCACCGGGTTCTGATTTTGTAGCTACTCTCTTGGATATCTACATTTAGTGAGCTCATATGAGCAAGATCATTGATAGTAGACCAGTTGTCATTAGATAAAATTAATTGCAACTTTCTTTCCCACACGACACGGGTAGGATCTGATGTAGGTTGAGCATGTAAGAGCAATAGAGATTAGATGGTGGAAACCATATGGCATTGAGGTTTCGCTTTCCTACAGAGAGACTTGAAAGGAGTAAGGGTACTTGTCCATGTGTCACACAAGGAGGAGGATGAAAAATAATGTGTACCGTATTTTCCGGCGTATAAGACGACCCCCTACTTTTCCTGTTAAAATATAGGGTTTGGGCTATACTCGCCGTATAAGACTACCCCTCTACCAACCAATCACGGCAAGCGATGTACCAGTATTTTCTGTGCACACTGCATACAAAGCCTGCTTGGATTGGGTGGGTCAGCTCTCCCTGCCTGCCCAGCCCTGCCTGTCTCCAAGATGATCCGAGCGGTACCATAAATTGCACAAAACTGCCACATTATAATATTAATAATTAATTACCGTATGTCATAGAAATGAAGGGGACAAGGTCGGATGCAGCAGTACCATACCGGTACTTCCGAGCTGACGCTTCTGCGCATGTCTTCGGCAGCAGTAGACGATCGCTGATCACCATTCCTCGCAGAACTGCATGAGACGTCGGATGCAGCCGTTCAGTGCTCGATTGATCGTGACTGAAACTGTGACATGCGCAGAAGCCGCTACCCGATGTGTATCCCTTCTCTGCATATCACAGTTTCAGTCAAGCTCAATCGAGCACTGCTGCATCCGACGTCTCATGCAGTTCTGCGAGCTATGGTGATCCGCGATCATCTACTGCTGCCGAAGACATGCGCAGAAGCGTCAGCACGGAAGTACGGTAAGGTTTCAGCCCAGCACCCGGCGTATAAGACGACCCCCGACTTTGTAGAAGATTTCCAGGGGTTAAAAAGTCGTCTTATACGCCGGAAAATACGGTAAGTTAAAGGTATGACCATATCGGAAAGGAAACAGATGTCGCAAGGGTATTTAATTCTTCATTCTTTCTATTGTTTTTATATTTTTTAAAGACAAACAAATTTTCCTAATAGTGCCACATCCCCATAGATTCAAAGAAAAAAGTCATGGAGGGATTTTAAAGGCACCGCACAAGCTAACAATTAAAATAATCAAATTTATTTTATATTAAAAGAATTTTAAAATCAGTATTACTTTACATATTCAATAAAATTATTTTCCACATTAAACTGTGTTGAATTTTTATACTTTTTGTTTTTTTTTATATCTTTTATTTATTATATGTACTGTATACAGTCATTGGGTTAGCGATAAATTCAAGAAAGAAGTATTCTCTTGCCTTAAGTTTGGCGTTGTCTGGCAAAATCTACAACAGAGGGGACTTTTTGCCCTTGTGACACTGGGCACACTGAGTTTAAGGATAACAATAGGGCTGGGGTTGAGACATGCCAAAGATACTGTACTTTAGGAAGCTTCTTTCATGTCATTAATGTAGCACCACCCTAGTCAGGTGCTAGGTTAGGTAAATTTATTCTTAGCTCACTGTAATCAATGCAGCTGCATGTGAATACCTAGGTCTGTCCTGTGTTTCACAGGCTGCAGGTTTTATTACTCTCTCACATATCTCTGGGAGGTTCTGGAACATAAGTGTGGAGTAAGGTAATGTTCAGCATGAATATTGTCTCAGCCAATCCCTGTGGGCTCAGCACAGATGAGTGCTGGGAAATGGGTATAGCACGCTCCTAGTTAGCTAGGGGAAGCTAGAGTCCTGACTGTTAGAGAGGAGAGTGAGTAACAGCCTGGATGTAATAGCCTGAAGTTGAAGTTAGAGAGTCAGTGTCAGGAATGGACTCGCCAATGGTGGTGGGACTCACCTGCTGTGTGGGCTGCAGTACCAGGGCTGACCAGCGGGTGCTCTCAGCAGCCAGAAGTTCACTCCTGCAATCAGCCAACACCTGGGCTGATTGCAGAAGGTGTATTTAAGGAATGACCAGGCCTGTGATCAGGGCCTTGGAGTATGTTTTCCCATGAGCCCCTGTATCTTGTATCCTGTTCCTCTGCCTGTCTGATTTGTTGCTGACCCTGCCTGATCCTGACCTCTGCTGACCGTCTCCTATTTAACCCGGCTTGTGACCCTGACCATTCTCTGCCTGATCCTCTGTACCGCGCTGCCCGTGAGTTACTGAACCCAGCTTGTGACCCTGACCATTCTCTGCCTGCTCCTTCGGTACCTCGCTGCCCGCACGTTGCTGACCTGGCCCGTCTGACCATGCTAACTACTCTGCCATCCATCCATCCTGCACGGATCCAGCCTTCCCTGCTCACACCTTCTGCCTCTTCACATCAGGCTTTCTACCTGCACATACCTCTGGCGGATCCCTCTACCACGAGCAGGTGTACTCAGGGGCCGCGACCTGGTTACTGTCTGCTCCAAGTCCATCCCCACCATCAGGGGCCCTGGTGAATAAGCAGACTGGGACTTAGACTCCACGCCCTGGGGAATCCTGTCCTGGGGACCGCTAGAGGTACCACCAAACGGTCGTTACAGAACCCTACGGCCGGCCTGACCATTCCACCTCTCCAGCCCTGACTACGCCTGTGTTCCTGCACCTACTAAGATTAGTGGAAGGTTGATTTGTTCACTGTGCGTTTATATATATCTGGGTGGCTAATAATAAACTGTATTATTATACTATACCTGAAGCCTGCGTTTCCCTGTGTCAGTCCACACCTTTCTGGTCATTCTTAGATTCCTGACAGTCAGATGTGTGTTTAAAGGGGAAAAACTGTCCAGTGTCCTGAACAGCATAGTCTATTTCATTCTTAGTAAAAAGACTTTGCTTGGACTGTACAGAGAGGAAATCTGATCTCCTCAACTTGCTGCTTAATCACTTTACCTCCGTCCTATAGCAGTTTTACTGCTACAGGGTGGCATTTCTGTGCAAAATCTCGTATATATATGTGATTTTGCACTTTCGCCACACAGGGGCATGTGCATGCCACCGGAGGATCACTTCTGCTGTGAAATTTCACAGCACAAACCGATCTACAAGTCCTGGCGAGCAGTTGCTCGCTGGCACCTGCAGATTATTCGTCAGGGTAGAAGAACAGAGCTGTGTCTATGTTTTCATGATCTATCACTTTCTCAAGTAAGAGCACCACCTAATGTACACCAAGCACATAGCTAGGCACACACTTAACCCTTTGATCACCCTAGATGTTAACCCCTTCCCATCCAGTGTCATTAGTACAGTTATTAGTGTATATTTTTTAGCACTGATCACTGTATTAGTGTCACTGGTTCCCACAAAGTGTCAGTTAGTGTCAGTGTAAAAAACTATAAGTCGCTGATCGCTGCCATTACTAGTATAAAAAAAAAATTTCAGTATGTATTCCATAGTTTGTAGACACTATCTTTTATGCAAACTAATTTACACTTATTGGGAGTTTTTTTGCCGAAAATGTACAGTACAATACATTTTGGCCTAAATTTATACAGAAAATTTTTTATTGGATATGTTTTGTAGAAGAAAATATAAAATATTGTTTTTTTACAAAATGGTCAATCTTTTTTGTTTATAGTGCAAATAGTAAAAACCGCAGAGGTGCTCAAATACCACCAAAAGCAAGCTCTATTTGTGGGGGAAAAAAAGACATACATTTCATTTGGGTACAGCATTGCATGACCACACAATTGTCAGTTTAAGTAACGCAGTGCCATATCAGACAAAATGACCTGGTCAAGAAGGGGGGTAAATCTTCCAGAGGGCAAGTGGTTAAACACCTAGTCCATCTTCTTACTTGTGCAAGGACTTGGCTCATAGTTCTACAGAAGAGAAAGTATCCTCCTATTTGTATATAGTATCCCACTCAATTCCCCATCCCCATCCAAGTTACCCAAAAATAAAAACACCAAAAAAAAAATATCCCTGGACTGTTCATTGAGCCAAAAGAGTGAATGAGACTGTGTGCCTGGCTGCAGGGCAACTATTGGGAAAAGAACCTTGGGCATCTTTCTAGCGGCTCCTATGGGGATAGTGTACATTATCATTTTGTTAAAACATTATTATTTAGTCATAATTTAAACTTGTTACTAATTTTCTTATGCAGAAACTTTACAGGTAAAAGTCTCAATTTTGGCTTTTACTTTGCCTTTTTAGCCCCAGGATGCCAAAAGAACATTTTGATGCTCCGAAGAATTTTGGTAAAATAGTTTTTATGAACAGCTCTTGGAAAGTACTCAGTAATCAGATTTATTAGGCTATGTTTCAAGAACGTGAACAGGTGCTTCAGGACCACCAATATTCTCCCAAGAGAAAGCCCTGGTCCGTCATCTAATTTACTGTAAAACCAGCATATGAAACGGCAACAGTGTGGCCGCTAGATAATCAAGGACACGCAACCACACAGTCAGCCGTTCTATGAGTTGCGCTCAGGGAGACCCAGGGGAAGTGTAGGAATGGCAATGTGGATTTATAATTTGTGACCAGCCCACCCACACTGGGTTATCAGAGCCTGTTTTCTGGATAAATAAAGTCCATTAATCCATAGCCAAAGTACAAAGGCGTTTATGTGTTCCTGTCACAGGTACGAGCCAAAATTCTGCCTGGAAGGGAGCTCTGTATTTTGAGAACACCTTCAAATGTAGCCATTCACGGTCCCTTGGTCTGTGTCCTGGCTCCTAGTTTCATATACGTCTAATTTGTTTACGTATTCCAGTGTCTCAGAGGCCAGTAAGCATTTCAGCCGGCAAAGAAGACTGTTTTTCTCTCATTTACTGAAGAATTTAGAGAGCAGAAGGTGCAATTTTACACGAGCACCTACTTTTTATAGTTTGAAAAAAAAGCTTTACTGAGACGAAAGTGTGTTTAGATTTTAAGAAATTGGGCTTATTCATTCTGGCAAACCTACAGTGTCTTCATTGACTGAGATGTACTCGGTGACAGTGCTGGGGCTGTGGGCTCAGTAACTGATCTTCCTAAGCTATTTCAGGGGTCACATTTAACTGTTACGTTCTCATGGTCTGCAGAATATGGATGGTCAACTTCAACCATTCTCCCTTTCCCCCAATAAATATAATTTCTACCCTATATTTTTCTAACCTCAATGTACAGTGAAGTAACATGCAAAAAAACTGTATAAATTCACCATTCCCTTGTTCATTGCTTTCTGGAGCAGATGTTCAATACTCACCCAGCATTTTCTGTTGTATTTATAAAACAGTACATCACATATCTGATGGATGAGTAGATGGTGGGTCTCCTCTTGCAACTCCAGCCCAACACTCCTGAAGGTGGTTGGTGGGTTCACAAGGTGGCACTAGGGACAGAGTTTTCAGGCTGAACCGGATCTATGTTGCTGCCAGATGAGTAGAACTGGGAGATGAGGATCACGGACAAGGCACCAGGCACAGGAACAATGTGGTACCAGATCAGGGGACGATGACAGTGTCCAGGAAGCATGCCAAGGTCAGTAACAGTCGGGCAAGCTGGTACTGCATCAGAAGTCAAAAACAGAGTCCAGGAAGCAAACCAACATCAGTAACAGATGGGCAGGGTGTACCAAATCAGGAGGAAAAACCAGAGTCCAGAAAACAAGCCAAGATCAGTAAGGCTTCATTTAGACAGGGAGAACTCTGTCCCGATCAGCAGGATATCTGTTTACAGATCCCCTACTTACCGGAGCAGAGCAGGCAGATGATACATCCATGCCCACTCAGTTTATGCAGAGCGGACTCAGAGAGAGCCCACTTTGCTCTGTGGACAGACAGATGTTTACAACCGACTACCCTCCAATCCAACTAAACCAGATCTCCTTCCATTTTTTTTTTTTGATCAGACTGGATCGGACCTGGAGCTAGGCAGGTGTCAGTGGACACAAGTCCATTGACACTTGCCTGTCCATAGAGGTAAATGGATGCACCGATCAGGTCCGCCTGAAAAACTAAAAGTCTGACCTGACTGGGCCTGCCCTGTGAAAGGGGTCTTACAGCCAGGCAAACCAGGTACAAGGCAGAAGGTGTTAACAAAGCCCAGAAGGCAATCTGGGACATACACAGTGGGGTAGAATCAGTAAGTTCACACCTCTGGCAATTACAGTATCTGATGCACAGAGGCATGGGCAGCAAAAATGTATACATACATACGCCTGAACTGGTTTCCTTCTACCAGGGGCGGACTGACAACTCGTGGGGCCCCCGGGCAATAGGGGATCATGGGGCCCCTGTGTCCTTGCCCAAACTCCAAAAAGCCTATGAAAAAGGCATCTCATGGGGCCCCCTACTGACTCCAGGCCCTCGGGCAGTGCCCAAGTTTCCAAATGGTCAGTCTGCCCATGCCTTCTACTCATGTAAACCCAACCTTTCTCACATCGTGTTTAGGAGGTGTCAGCCCAGAACTCAAACTTTTAAGCTCTTATTAAAGGATAAGTTCTCCTTTCGTAACATGTTACACCCATATCCAAGGTGTAACTTGTAACATTTTATGAATGTACCGACCCCCACATCCCCCGATCCCCGTTGTGACAGCTAGTGGGGGATCGTCTCTCTCCCTCTATCACAATGGCCTCATCATTCGTTTACAGTGTTCTGTGAATGAATGAACTACAAGTCCCTAAAGTCTTAGCGGCGCTGTGGTAGTTCATTGATTCTTCCTGTTAGTATATCTGCTTGCCCATACATCCTGTATGGGCAATCAGATATACTGACATGTCTCCAGGAGACCTGCATGGCACCAGTGATCTGATGATCACTGCTGCAATGCCTTACAGGCTCCTACAACAAAAAATAATAAATGCACATTTTTTTACCTGCAAAAAAAATGTGCATTTATTATTTTTGTTAAAAGGTGAACTTATCCTTTAAATAATAAAACATTTTGAGCTTTGGAGCTCTTGGGGTCCTCATGACTTACCTTAAAGTGGATTGGTCACTTCATGAAAACAAAGAGCTGCTGACAGATATGAAGTGGCAGGAAAGGCTCCCAAGTATTCTGGGGTTTTTTTAAGAGCTTTTTGGGCCATTTAGTTCCTTACATCCCTTTTGATCCATCACTATGAGGAGCGATACAAACGACCAAAAGGAATGTGCAGGAAGCAGAAAGAAACATGAAAACTTTCAAGCTATCTTGAACATTCCCCTGGCATTCTGGGGAAGCAAGATGAAGTAAAAACTGCTGTAGGTATGTCTACACACCTCTAGGCACCTGCCATAGTGTTATGTAAGCAGTTATCTTTAAATTTGCCACAAAGTTGTTTTAAGAATATTAGTGTCTGTAAACCCAGTGCTGGATGTTTTTTTTCTGTAATTAATACTGAACCTTCAGTTAAAGTCAGCTAAACACATTCCAGGGGCATCAAAACAAGGTGCATAGGAGGACCCTTGTTTTCTGTGTGGAAACAGTGGTCTCTCTGCAGAGGTCTAACAGACGTATAGCTCTGCAATCAGCAAAGTTCATGCTGATTGGAGTTCCCTGCCTCTGATTCAGCAGAGGGCATGTTGAACCTCTACAAAAAGATTACTGCTTTCCCACAGAGAACAATGCTCTCAGTCTATGTGTATGGACTAGCGAGCGCACTACTAAGCAGCTAAATGCACCAAAAGGAACCACAAAAAACCTTTCTATATAAGCAAATTTAAAATGAAAGTGCAGCGCTAAAACAAATGGTAACCAACAAGAAATTAATCTTATGCAAATATTATAAAGATATGAAGTCCAATGTGGTATACTATATAGGTGAACAGTCCGAAATGATATATTGTGACTTTAGTCAGTATGAACACTGCTCCAGCATCCCGATGTGAAAGTATGGAAAGATTGCCCACTCACCGGAAGCGCAATCTTAGTGCGCATATAGAGATCTCAAATGGCCGGAGGTCCCACCCCCACCCCCCTGCTTTTCAGAGCTGAGAGATACTGTGTAAATTCTGCACTTTGAATGGATGTAAAGAAGAGAAGACTGCAGATAAAAAGGTACAACTTATATAAGTGGATTTGTTTCATTTCTGTATAGCACCTGCGGCCAGTCACTTCACTGGGTATATGTAGGGGTTTACAACCACTTTAAACAAGTAAAAGGTAAATGGAAAGGTAGTAACATACCGTAACACCACAGGGGACAGATAAGTTGCACATAAACCAACTCCTGCACAGGGGCGGACTGACAACTCATGGGGCCCCTGGGCAATAGGGGATCAAGGGGCCCCTGGGTCCTTGCCCAAACTCAAAAAAGCCTATGAAAAAGGTTCCAGGGGCATCTCATAGGGCCCCCTACTGACCCCGGAAACAATAAAAAAATGGAACCAATAAATACAGTAAAGTATAAAAGTGAAATAAGATGATGATTCCTAGGCTGCTTTATAGAATTAAATAGAGACAAATAGAATAGACTAGAACAAAATAGAAGAGAATAGAATGGAATCAAATATAAAAGACTGGAAAAGAATAGAACAGAATAAAACATAATAGAATAGAAAATAATGGAACAGAATAGAAAGGAAAGGAATAGAATATAAAATAATAGAATAGAAAAAAATAGAATAGAATAAAACCAAAGGACGCATGTCTGTTTCAGGGGCGGACTGACAACTCATGGGGCCCCCGGGCAATAGGGGATCATGGGGCCCCTGTGTCCTTGCCCAAACTCAAAAATGCCTATGAATAAGGTACCAGGGGCATCTCATGGGGCCCCCTACCAGGGGTGGACTGACAACTCATGGGGCTCCCGGGCAATAGGGGATCATGGGGACCCTGTATCCTTGCCCAAACTCAAAAATCCTATGAAAAAGGTACCAGGGTCATCTCATGGGGCCCCCTATTGACCCGGGGCCCTCGGGCAGTGCCCGAGTTTCCAAATGGTCAGTCCACCCATGCTCCTGCAATATTGCACCACGTCCTTGGCACCACAGGCATTCAAGAGATGGATGCTGGTCAGTCTCAGGTACCGTTGACTTTTTTTTAATTGCATACCGCATAGTACCTGATGATGCGGAAGGTATTTGAGCTGGAGAAAGCTAGGCCAGGGGGAACGTGTGGCCCTTTAGTATGGCAATACGAGCTTGTATCCTTGATGTTCAGGACTGGCATCTTTAGAGGGGTGATTAGCTTAGTAAGAAAAGAAAAAAAAGAACTGTTGCTATTAAATACTAGCTTCCTAAAGGATTAGAACCCAACAGATAGAATCACAAGAGAGGACAGCGCAAACTACCAACACAGTAAATTTTTAATTTTTTTTTTTATTCGTTCATCTCCGCTAACAAGTTCATATCGGCTGGTTTTATCCTTGAGATTCTCACATAAAATTAGTGGAACATATGCCTACTTCCAACCTTTCTGCAATCTTAGCTCATCCTGAGAGCTCTCAACAATTTGATATGTTTTATATATGAAGAGGGTTATTTTCTGCGGTTCCAAATGTCAGCACACTTATCTTGTCAATAAAAGCTGCACGGATCTCTGTCATGCATCTGTGATGGCAACTCTACAACCTGCAACAATGAGGTTCTGGGGATTTGAGCGTTCAAGAAAATTATGTTCAAATCAAACCTGTAGACATGTCTTCATCTGCACTGATGGACGGGAGAAAATTGCAGAGGATTTTGCTACAAGAAAGAGCCACAGCCGCACACTGATGGATGTAAATTATGAAATGTAAGGTGTATCTTGTAAAATATTATTCAGTGTTACCTTGGCACAAAGTATACTTTACAGCCACAGCTTTATAGACTGTCATGGACCTTTTGATATAGCAGCAATAGATACAGGCTAAGAACAGATTCTAAGGAACACAAGAGAAACTATAGCCATTGTAAGGTTAGACTAGATTTCTTGCTTGCTGGTTTGTCCTCTCATCTGTTCATCTAAGGCCATGTCCGAAGATCGGGAAGTGTTCCTCAGAGCCCGGGGCAGGACTTTCACCTTTTTCAATGCAGATTGGTGAGCCATTGTCCTTCAGAGATATCTTGGCTGATCAGGGGAAATAGGAGCCCCGTAAGGAGATCTACTGAAGGAAGGAAGCTGCTGGCCCATATGAGTTAAGGATCCAGGGTGATCCTGCAAGCCTTTTGGCGCCTAGGGGTCACTGGGAGGAGGTGAGGAGGCAATCTAGCCGCCAATAGGAGAAGATTTTGGCACAATCACGAATTTGTCAATTACCACTACACATTGCATGATTATATTTATCACCAAAAGGACATTGTTGCGATTAATTTTTTGAAAGAGTGGACACTTTTTTGCACTGTTTTGGCACTATAGCACTTTATCTTTATAAAGGTTTTATATATACCTAGGCATTATTTTACACAGTAGGTGTGTGAGCACGGTATTTAATTTTTAGACACTTGTTATATTTATTTAGAGTGTGAACACGTGTGTCCATTATGGAACACAGATATTTATTATAAGTTTGACACTATTTATATACTTTTACACTATTGTTATGAAGAGTTTTATTGTATGAATTTTGATTGTTTTAGGGTTGTATCATATGAATTGGTCACATATTTTTTAGTATTTATTATGAGCGCTACACTATTTATTTATATAGCCATTGTAGCCACCACTAGACATGTGTGGTTTGCTTCGTTACAAATCAAAATTCAAACAAAATGTTTGATATTTGGAAATTCAGATGTATCCAAATTCCCGAATTACAATACTAAGGAATCCGAAATAAATTATAACAAAATGAATTATTCAAATTTGAAATGGAAACAATAAATACAGTAAAGTATAAAAGTGAAATAAGATGATGATTCCTACTTAGGCTGCTTTATAGAATATAATAGAGACAAATAGAATAGACTAGAACAAAATAGAAGAGAATAGAATGGAATTGAATATAAAAGACTGGAAAAGAATAGAATAGATAAGAACAGAATAAAACATAATATAATAGAAAATAATGGAACAGAATAGAAAGGAAAGGAATAGAATATAAAATAATAGAATATAAAAAAATAGAATAGAATAAAACCAACGGACGCATGTCTGTTTCAGGGGTGGACTGACAACTAATGGGGCCCCCGGGCAATAGGGGATCATGGGGCCCCCTATTGACCCCGAGCCCTCGGGCAGTGCCCGAGTTTCCAAATGGTCAGTCCGCCCCTACCTCCTACTGACCCGGGACCCTCGGGCAGTGCCCGAATTTCCAAATGGTCAGTCCGCCCCTGGTCTGTTTACATCTGCCAATCCATAGAAGGCAATGCATGGCCCAATCGGGCCTTAAATACACTTTAAGTCAAATGCTGACAGCAGCATTTCCTATTTCTGCTATGTACCTGCTTTACCATGTACGTGTATGAAAAAGAATCCTGCTCTCTTCCGATGATCAGTCTAGTACTGACACGCTCCTCCCCCACCCTGCACAGCCATTTACTGAGAAGATCAGTGTGCTGCTGTTTCTCCACCCCCACTTCTCTATGCAGCTGGGCACAGAGATTTTGTGATCACTCCTAAAAAAGGGTAAAAAAAAGGTATTCATAGTATTTTTAAAACATATACACAAATGTTTTACCTTTCATTTCTATTTTAAACTGAATGGATTGTTTTACAAGGTGAGGATTTACATATACTTTAAGGAGTTATATAAAGATTCCTACAAAAGTTATCTATTGAAAAAAGACCATTATCTCATGACAAAATGCCTAAGAGTCCCAGAATAACCATTCATTTTTTTTTTTGTTTCAAGCCTGACAATTAAAATAAACATCAAGCGCCTGTGATTGCTCTCACACTCATAAATAAAAGCTTTCCGCAAGGGTATGAAATTGTCTACTCCATCACATATCTCACCATGGGTTTGTGTCTGCAACACAAGGAAAAAAACAGATAAAGAAAGTGATGCGTCTTCGCCTCCATCTCCCTGTGATTGAAATGGGCTCTCTGACATTCTTCTGTATTGTGCCTGCTGTCAGCGTTTGCCTTGAAGACTGTGTTTTATTAATGTGCAGCAGCCGTGCCTGACCCCTGTTTCCTGTACGTTAACTTACCAAGGGGATGCCCTGCAATTACTGAGCAAATTGTGAATGTAAATGTTCCATTCTTAAAATGATCCGTGGTACATTATTCTGATGTCAATGACCAGCAGATTGTGCAGGAGAGATGTTCTGTTTCCTTCACATTTCTCATAAATTGGCACGCGCTGCAAATTACACAAATGTTGAAATTTTTTTTTTCATTTTAGTGAATGATTAGGGCCTTTCTGAAGTTTTAAATATTTTTATTATTATACAGGATAGATATAACGCCAATTTATGCAGCACTTTACAACGTGAGGGCAGACAGTACAGTTACAATACAGGAGAAATCAGAGGACCCGGCTTGACAGAGCTTACAATCTAAGAGTGAGGGTCAAGAGATACAAAAGGTAATACAGTTACAAGAAAAAGTATGTGAACCCCTTGGGATTATGTGGAGTTTTGCATGATTTGGGCATAAAATGTGCTCTGAACGGCATCTAAGTCACAACAATAGAAGAACACAGTCTGCTGAACATAATACTACACAAACATTAGATGTTGCCATGGTTTAATTGCACATAACATGTAAACATTCACAGTGCAGGGAGGAAAAAGTATGTGAGGCCCTAGCTTAATGACTTCTCCCAGAGCTAATTGGAGCCAGGAGTGAGCCAACCTTGACTCCAATCAGTGTGATGATATTGGATGTGTTGCTGACAGCTGTCCTGCCCTTAAAAAACACACAGCTGTTTTGGGTTTACTTGTTTCAAGAAGCACTGTCTGATGTGAACCATGCCTCGCAGAAAAGAGCTCTCAGATAGACCTACGATCAAGAATTGTTGACTTGCATGAAGCTGGAAAGGGTTACTAAAGTATCTCCAAAAGCCTTGATGTTCATGTGTCCACGGTAAGACAGACTGTCTACAAATGGAGAAAGTTTAGCACTGTTGCTACTCTCCCTAGGCGTGGTCGTCCTGTAAAAATGACTGCAAGAGCACAGCGCAGAATGCTGCATGAGGTAAAGAAGAATCCCAGAGTGTCAGCTAAAGACCTACTGAAATCTCTGGTCTATTGTTGTGACTTAGATGACGTTCAGAGCACATTTTATGCCCAATTCATGCAAAACTCCACGTAATCCCAATGGATTCACATACTTTTTCTTGCAACTGTAACTGTGGGGGATAAGTTAATGGAGAAAATAAAAGTAACGTTGTTGGGGGGGGGCAGGATAGGCTTCTCTGAAAGGAAGGGTTATCACGGTTGTCTAAGGGCCAGTTCACACCACATGAAGTCCAGTGCGTTTTTTTCTGCATCAAAAATGCATTGATAGTACGTTACGTGGTTTCCAATAGCATAGTTTACACCATTGTGATCAGTTCCAGTGTGTTCCAGTTCCAGAAAAAATATAGAACATGTTGCTTTTTTTTCTGCACTGAACTGTACTGGAATGCAGTAAACTGTATAAAAAAACTCACCGGAACGCACCTAAACACATAAAAAACACACCGGAACACGTACGTCCTAATTAGTTGAAGGAAAAAAAAAATAACTGAAACATATCAAAACCGCATCAAAAATGCACTGGAACGCGTAAAAAATGCGCATACAGAAACACATCCAGACTGCATTGCTATGGTGTTATTGCACCACATCCTGGGCACCACAGGCATTCAAGAGCTGGATGCTGGTCAGTCTCAGGTACCATTGACTTTTTTTTAATTGCATACCGCATAGTACCTGATGATGCGGAAGGTTTTTGAGCTGGAGAAAGCAAGGCCAGGGGGAACTTGTGGAGAAAATAAAAGTACTGTTGTTGGGGGGGGGGCAGGATAGGCTTCTCTGAAAGGAAGGGTTATCACGGTTGTCTAAGGGCCAGTTCACACCACATGAAGTCCAGTGCGTTTTTTTCTGCATCAAAAATGCATTGATAGTAGGTTACGTGGTTTCCAATAGCATAGCTCACACCAATCTGATCAGTTCCTGTGTGTTCCAGTTCCAGAAAAAATATAGGACATGTTGCTTTTTTTTCTGCACTGAACTGTACTGGAATGCAGTAAACTGTATAAAAAACTCACCGGAACGCACCTAAACACATAAAAAACACACCGGAACACATATGTCCTAATTTAAGTTGAAGGAACAAAAGAGGAGAAAAACATTAACTGGAATATATCAAAACCGCATCAGAAATGCACTGGAACGCGTAAAAAATGCGCATACAGAAACACATCCAGACTGCATTGCTATGGTGTGAACCAGCCCTAAAGGTGGACAGAGTAGGACAGATTCTGGGCATAGGATGGGAGAGCTTCAGGAAATATCATGGGAGAGCGTCGGGAAATATCATGAGAGAGCGTCGGGAAATATCATGGGAGGAGTTGACAAGGGAGCTAGAGAGCAGGAGGTCTTGGGAGGAATGATTTGGTTGGTATTTGGAGACCAGGTTGGTGATGTAGCCATGGGGCCAAGTTGTGGATGGCTTTGTAAGTTGTTGTTAGTATTTTGAATTTAATTTGTTGGCTGAGCAGAAGCCAGTGGAGGGAATGGCAAAAAGGGGTAGCAGACACTGAATGGCTGGTAAGGTGGATGAGTCTGGCAGCAGCATTCATGATGGGGGAAAGCCTATGTAAAGGTAATCCAAGCAGGAGGGAGTTGCAGTAGTCAAGGTGGGAGATGACCAGGAAGCGAATTAGAAGCATTATGGTGTCATCAGTTAGGAAGGGGCATATTTTGGAGACGTTGCATAGGTTGAGGTGGCACACTTTGAACAGTGATTGGCTGGGGACCCGAAATTATAACTCAAACTCCAGGATTACCCCTAGCACCCTGGCATGTGGGAATGGGTTGATAGTTGAGCCATTGATCTTCAGAGTGAAGTCAGGGGAAGGGGCATGTAGGGGAGGAAATATTATGAGCTGTGTTTTGGAGAGATTGAGTTTGAGGAAGTGGTGTGCCATCCACAGTTGGAAGATTTTCTTACTTTCTAATCTTGTTAAACCATTACCCATTCTGTCCAAGTCTAGGAGAAAAATGTTTCGCTGAAGGTCAATAAGGAAAACAACAATGAGGACAAACAATATAAGTGCACCTACATAATGTAAGGTATGTGCATCACTTTCTGACAGTAGGCTGCAAAGGTACCTTCAGCTAAAATGGCAGTTAATAAAACAACTTTTTTCACAACTACTGGGCTGTGTGTCATAGAATGGTGCTTCGGAACCTTATTGAGATCAGAGCCCAGTACATTCTTCCAGATCCTTCTATGCCCCAATATTAAAAAAATGTATGCTCACACAATGGGAATACAAAATATGTATTGACAAAGTGTAAGGCTTTGGATGGGGCTGGGTGTCACTGTGGCGGATGGGGGTTCAGAGGCAGTTAGGGACAACTGTGGGGGATGGGGTCTCTCCAGGAAGCTTGGGGGTTTGCAGGGGCACTGTGGGAATATGTAGGGCCCTGTAGGTGGCTGGGAGACACTGTTTCAGGTTGGGGTACTATGGGGGGGGGGTGGAGGCTTTGCAGCTAGCTAGGGTACAGTGCAGAGCAATGAGTAGCTCTGTGAGTGGTTTGGGGACACTGTGGGAGCTAAAGGCTCTTAGGGGGTCAGGGGCACTTTGGGAGGTTGCGGGCCACTAAGAGAGGATGCTGGCACTATGGGAACTGGAAGGCTTTGTGGCAGGTTAGGGGATCTGCAGCTGGCTGGGAGTCTGGAAGGAGGGAGGAGTTGGGAACCACTGTCCAAGAAAGAAAATAAAGCTTACATATGTAATGTGCAATAATGTGATGTCCCATATCATTAATAGCATAACTGGAGAGAGCCATGGAGAGAGGTAACATAATCAATAACTTATATTTCCTAATGTCAGAGACCTCATCCATTTTTAATACTCTGTATGCCTTCAGTCTTAACACCAATTACCTTATCAATTCCCACTTGCTTCTATAATACTAAAATGTGTTTGGGCCAAAACTAAACTAAGAAAAAAGAGAAGAAAAGAACGGTTTGAGAAAGAGATTACACCACAAAACACATTTCTTTGCTGTATTCCCTTTTATGTCTATTTCCAGGCCTCTGAACACTTTGTGGGCACCACTTGTTTCCACCCTTGAGTGGGTCCCAAACTACGGAAGTTGCTTACCAACTAGTATCCCTCGTTTTAGTTCCACTTCTGCTTCTTCAGCCCAGCCACTCTGTGGAACATACTCTAACATCTAGATACACTATGGACAGGGGTGTATATACCACAAGGCAAACAAGACATTTGACTAGGGCAGCATTTTTCAGGGGGGCCGCACCGCCCCCTGGAAGAAGAGATGGAAGAAGAGACACGCAATGGGAGCTAGGTGGGGTCTGAGAGAGACTGCAGGCTGCTTGATGGTGTATGCAGAGCCTGACTCCCATTCCTGTGGATGTCCGGAGCTGTGAAGGTGAATGTCTTCATCTCTGTCGCCGGGGGGGGTGGTAGTGGAAGGGTCTCTTGGGTGGGTGGCAGGGTGTTGTTGGTCAATGTCCGGCTCTCTCCGCGGGAGAGGGAAAAGGGGGGGTGGTGTTGGTCAGTGTCCATGGTGGCAGATGATTTTTGTGTTGCCTAGGGCAGCACAAAACCTAAATACATTACTGACTATGGACACCACTTGCTGCTACCTCTAAATGTGTCCCTGACTGCAAACGCCGATAGCCGGTAGTCCTTCTCCAGCCATCAGCCACCTCTGCTAAAGTCCACATCTGTTATGATATTCTGAACCACCTTGTGATAAGAGCTTGATCTGCTTTCTACATTTTTATGATATTGCGACTAGAGATGAGCGAATCGAACCAGGCGAAGTGGAATTCGTTTCGAATTTCAGGAAAATCCGAATCCGAATATTAGCATACTTCGGGTGCGCGAATCGGATTTTTCCCGATCAGCCGGCAAAAGTGTCCCTGCAGAGAGCTCCGCTATTTCTGACAGTTCTCTGACAGTTCCTTCACATGTACAGCGGTTGAAACATTGTATCTATTTGTTTCCATTTAGGATACAGATGTTTTTATTCGGAAACAGATACAATGTTTCAACCGCTGTAAATGTGAAGGAACTGTCAGAGAACTGTCAGAAATAGCGGAGCTCTCTGCAGATACACTTTTTGCTGTACTGGAATACTTCTTCTTTTCATTCTTCTTTTCATTCTTCTCATTCTTCTTTTCATTCTTCTTTTCATTCTTCTTCTCATTCTTCTTTTCATTCTTCTTCTTCTTTTCATTCTTCTCATTCTTCTTTTCTTCTTCATGAAAAGAAGAATGAGAAGAAGAATGAAAAGAAGAATGAGAAGAATGAAAAGAAGAATGAAAAGAAGAAGAAGAATGAAAAGAAGAATGAGAAGAAGAATGAAAAGAAGAATGAGAAGAAGAATGAGAAGAATGAAAAGAAGAATGAGAAGAATGAAAAGAAGAATGAAAAGAAGAAGAAGAAGAATGAAAAGAAGAAGAATGAAAAGAAGAATGAAAAGAAGATAAAGAATGAAAAGAAGAATGAGAAGAAGAATGAAAAGAAGAATGAAAAGAAGAATGAGAAAAATGAAAAGAAGAATGAAAAGAAGAAGAAGAATGAAAAGAAGAATGAGAAGAAGAATGAAAAGAAGAATGAGAAGAAGAATGAGAAGAATGAAAAGAAGAATGAGAAGAATGAAAAGAAGAATGAAAAGAAGAAGAAGAAGAATGAAAAGAAGAAGAAGAATGAAAAGAAGAATGAAAAGAAGAAGTAGAAAAGAATCTTTTCATTCTTCTCATTCTTCTTTTCATTCTTCTTTTCATTCTTCTTCTTCTTCTTTTCATTCTTCTTCTTCTTTTCATTCTTCTTTTCATTCTTCTTCTTCTTCTTTTCATTCTTCTTCTTCTTTTCATTCTTCTCATTCTTCTTTTCATTCTTCTTCTTCTTCTTTTCATTCTTCTTCTTCTTTTCATTCTTCTTTTTATTCTTCTTCTTCTTCTTTTCATTCTTCTTTTCATTCTTCTCATTCTTCTTTTCATTCTTCTCATTCTTCTTTTCATTCTTCTTCTCATTCTTCTTTTCATTCTTCTTCTTCTTTTCATTCTTCTTTTCATTCTTCTCATTCTTCTTTTCTTCTTCATGAAAAGAAGAATGAGAAGAAGAATGAAAAGAAGAATGAAAAGAAGAATGAGAAGAATGAAAAGAAGAAGAAGAATGAAAAGAAGAATGAGAAGTAGAATGAGAAGAATGAAAAGAAGAATGAGAAGAATGAAAAGAAGAATGAAAAGAAGAAGAATGAAAAGAAGAAGAAGAAGAATGAAAAGAAGAAGAAGAATGAAAAGAAGAATGAGAAGAAGAATGAAAAGAAGAATGAAAAGAAGAATGAGAAGAATGAAAAGAAGAATGAAAAGAAGAAGAAGAATGAAAAGAAGAATAAGAAGAAGAATGAAAAGAAGAATGAGAAGAAGAATGAGAAGAATGAAAAGAAGAATGAGAAGAATGAAAAGAATGAAAAGAAGAAGAAGAATGAAAAGAAGAATGAAAAGAAGAAGAAGAAGAATCTTTTCATTCTTCTCATTCTTCTTTTCATTCTTCTTTTCATTCTTCTTCTTCTTCTTTTCATTCTTCTTCTTCTTTTCATTCTTCTTTTCATTCTTCTTCTTCTTCTTTTCATTCCTCTTCTTTTCATTCTTCTTTTCATTCTTCTTCTTCTTCTTTTCATTCTTCTCATTCTTCTTTTCATTCTTCTTCTTCTTCTTTTCATTCTTCTTCTTCTTTTCATTCTTCTTCTTCTTTTCATTCTTCTTTTCATTCTTCTTCTTCTTCTTTTCATTCTTCTTCTTCTTTTCATTCTTCTTTTCATTCTTCTTCTTCTTTTCGTTCTTCTTCTTCTTCTTTTCATTCTTCTTTTCATTCTTCTTTTCATTCTTCTCATTCTTCTTTTCATTGTTCTTTTCATTCTTTTTCTCATTCTTCTTTTCATTCTTCTTCTTTTCATTCTTCTCATTCTTCTTTTCTTCTTCATGAAAAGAAGAATGAGAAGAAGAATGAAAAGAAGAATGAAAAGAAGAAGAAGAATGAAAAGAAGAATGAGAAGAAGAATGAAAAGAAGAATGAAAAGAAGAATGAGAAGAATGAAAAGATTCTTCGTTCTTCTTCTTTTCATTCTTCTTTTCATTCTTCTTCTTTTCATTCTTCTTCTTCTTCTTTTCATTCTTCTTTTCATTCTTCTCATTCTTCTTTTCATTCTTCTCATTTTTCTTCTCATTCTTCTTTTCATTCTTCTTCTCATTCTTCTTTTCATTCTTCTTCTTCTTTTCATTCTTCTTTTCATTCTTCTCATTCTTCTTTTCATTCTTCTTTTCATTCTTCTTCTCATTCTTCTTTTCATTCTTCTTCTTTTCATTCTTCTTTTCATTCTTCTTCTTCTTCTTTTCATTCTTCTTCTTCTTCTTTTCATTCTTCTTTTCATTCTTCTCATTCTTTTTTTCATTCTTCTCATTCTTCTTCTCATTCTTCTTTTCATTCTTCTTCTCATTCTTCTTTTCATTCTTCTTCTTCTTTTCATTCTTCTTTTCATTCTTCTCATTCTTCTTTTCATTCTTCTTTTCATTCTTCTTCTCATTCTTTCTTTTCATGAAGAAGAAAAGAAGAATGAGAAGAATGAAAAGAAGAATGAAAAGAAGAAGAAGAGAAGAATAAAAAGAAGAATGAGAAGAAGAATGAAAAGAAGAATGAAAAGAAGAAGAAGAAGAATGAAAAAGAAGAAGAAGAATGAAAAGAAGAATGAAAAGAAGAAGAAGAATGAAAAGAAGAGGAAGAAGAAGAATGAAAAGAAAAAGAAGAAGAATGAAAGAAGAATGAAAAGAAGAAGAAGAATGAAAAGAAGAAGAAGAAGAATGAAAAGAAGAATGAGAAGAATGAAAAGAAGAAGAAGAATGAAAAGAAGAAGAATGAAAAGAAGAAGAAGAATGAAAAGAAGAAAGAAGAATGAAAAGAAGAATGAAAAGATTCTTCTTCTTCTTCTTTTCATTCTTCTTTTCATTCTTCTTCTTCTTTTCATTCTTCTTCTTCTCTTTTCATTCTTCTTTTCATTCTTCTCATTCTTCTTCTCATTCTTCTTTTCATTCTTCTTCTCATTCTTCTTTTCATTCTTCTTCTTCTTTTCATTCTTCTTTTCATTCTTCTCATTCTTTTTCTCATTCTTCTTTTCATTCTTCTTCTCATTCTTCTTTTCATTCTTCTTCTTCTTTTCATTCTTCTTCTCATTCTTCTTTTCATGAAGAAGAAAAGAAGAATGAGAAGAATGAAAAGAAGAATGAAAAGAAGAAGAAGAAGAATGAAAAGAAGAATGAGAAGAAGAATGAAAAGAAGAATGAAAAGAAGAATGAGAAGAATGAAAAGAAGAATGAGAAGAATGAAAAGAAGAATGAAAAGAAGAAGAAGAAGAATGAAAAGAAGAAGAAGAATGAAAAGAAGAATGAAAAGAAGAAGAAGAAGAATGAAAAGAAGAAGAAGAAAAATGAAAAGAAGAATGAAAAGAAGAAGAAGAAGAATGAAAAGAAGAATGAAAAGAAGAAGAATAATGAAAAGAAGAAGAAGAAGAATGAAAAGAAGAATGAAAAGAAGAATGAGAAGAATGAAAAGATTCTTCTTCTTCTTCTTTTCATTCTTCTTTTAATTCTTCTCATTCTTCTTTTCATTCTTCTCATTCTTCTTCTCATTCTTCTTTTCATTCTTCTTCTTCTTTTCATTCTTCTTTTCATTCTTCTCATTCTTCTTTTCATTCTTCTTTTCATTCTTCTTCTCATTCTTCTTTTCATTCTTCTTCTTCTTCTTTTCATTCTTCTTTTCATTCTTCTTCTTCTTTTCATTCTTCTTCTTCTTCTTTTCATTCTTCTTTTCATTCTTCTCATTCTTCTTTTCATTCTTCTCATTCTTCTTTTCATTCTTCTTTTCATTCTTCTTCTCATTCTTCTTTTCATTCTTCTTCTTCTTCTTTTCATTCTTCTTTTCATTCTTCTCATTCTTCTTTTCTTCTTCATGAAAAGAAGAAGAAGAAGAATGAAAAGAAGAAGAATGAAAAGAAGAATGAAAAGAAGATAAAGAATGAAAAGAAGAATGAGAAGAAGAATGAAAAGAAGAATGAGAAAAATGAAAAGAAGAATGAAAAGAAGAAGAAGAATGAAAAGAAGAATGAGAAGAAGAATGAGAAGAATGAAAAGAAGAATGAGAAGAATTAAAAGAAGAATGAAAAGAAGAAGAAGAAGAATCTTTTCATTCTTCTCATTCTTCTTTTCATTCTTCTTTTCATTCTTCTTCTTCTTCTTTTCATTATTCTTCTTCTTTTCATTCTTCTTTTCATTCTTCTTCTTCTTCTTTTCATTCTTCTTTTCATTTTTCTTCTTCTTCTTTTCATTCTTCTTCTTCTTCTTTTCATTCTTCTTTTCATTCTTCTTCTTCTTTTCATTCTTC
The DNA here is from genome assembly GCF_062004578.1 of Staurois parvus. Classification (NCBI taxonomy): domain Eukaryota; kingdom Metazoa; phylum Chordata; class Amphibia; order Anura; family Ranidae; genus Staurois; species Staurois parvus. The sequence goes on along the minus strand of NW_028318388.1, from coordinate 1,757,164 downwards.
TTCTTCTTCTTTTCATTCTTCTTTTCATTCTTCTCATTCTTCTTTTCATTCTTCTCATTCTTCTTTTCATTCTTCTTTTCATTCTTCTTCTCATTCTTCTTTTCATTCTTCTTCTTCTTCTTTTCATTCTTCTTTTCATTCTTCTCATTCTTCTTTTCTTCTTCATGAAAAGAAGAATGAGAAGAAGAATGAAAAGAAGAAGAAGAATGAAAAGAAGAATGAGAAGAAGAATGAAAAGAAGAATGAGAAAAAGAATGAGAAGAATGAAAAGAAGAATGAAAAGAAGAAGAAGAATGAAAAGAAGAATGAGAAGAAGAATGAAAAGAAGAATGAGAAGAAGAATGAGAAGAATGAAAAGAAGAATGAAAAGAGAAGAAGAAGAATGAAAAGAAGAAGAAGAATGAAAAGAAGAATGAAAAGAAGAAGAAGAAGAATCTTTTCATTCTTCTTTTCATTCTTCTTCTTCTTTTCATTCTTCTTCTTCTTTTCATTCTTCTTCTTTTCATTCTTCTTCTTCTTTTCATTCTTCTCATTCTTCTTTTCATTCTTCTTCTTCTTCTTTTCATTCTTCTTCTTCTTTTCATTCTTCTTTTCATTCTTCTTCTTTTTCTTTTCATTCTTCTTCTTCCTCTTCTTTTCATTCTTCTTCTTCTTTTCATTCTTCTTTCATTCTTCTTCTTCTTTTCATTCTTCTTCTTCTTCTTTTCATTCTTCTTTTCATTCTTCTTCTCATTCTTCTTTTTATTCTTCTTCTTCTTCTTCTTTTCATTCTTCTTTTCATTCTTCTCATTCTTCTTTTCTTCTTCATGAAAAGAAGAATGAGAAGAAGAATGAAAAGAAGAATGAAAAGAAGAATGAGAAGAATGAAAAGAAGAATGAAAAGAAGAAGAAGAATGAAAAGAAGAATGAGAAGAAGAATGAAAAGAAGAATGAGAAGAAGAATGAGAAGAATGAAAAAAAGAATGAGAAGAATGAAAAGAAGAATGAAAAGAAGAAGAAGAAGAATGAAAAGAAGAAGAAGAAGAATGAAAAGAAGAATGAAAAGAAGAAGAATGAAAAGAAGAATGAGAAGAAGAATGAAAAGAAGAATGAAAAGAAGAATGAGAAGAATGAAAAGAAGAATGAAAAGAAGAAGAAGAATGAAAAGAAGAATGAGAAGAAGAATGAAAAGAAGAATGAGAAGAAAAATGAGAAGAATGAAAAGAAGAATGAGAAGAATGAAAAGAAGAATGAAAAGAAGAAGAATGAAAAGAAGAAGAATGAAAAGAAGAATGAAAAGAAGAAGAACGAAGAATCTTTTCATTCTTCTCATTCTTCTTTTCATTCTTCTTCTTCTTCTTTTCATTCTTCTTCTTCTTTTCATTCTTCTTTTCATTCTTCTTCTTCTTCTTTTCATTCTTCTTCTTCTTCTGAGGATGAGGATGAAGAAGAAGAAGAAGAAGAAGTAGGATGAAAATAAGAAGAATTCCAAGCCGGCAAAAAGTGTATCTGCAGAGCTCCTCTATTTCTGACAGTTCTCTGACATTCACATTTACAGCGGTTGAAACATTGTATCTATTTGTTTCCATAAATGGAAACAAATAGATACAATGTTTCAACCGCTGTAAATGTGAATGTCAGAGAACTGTCAGTAATAGCGGAGCTCTGCAGATACACTTAGCGGAGCTCTGCAGATACACTTTTTGCCGGCTTGGAATTCTTCTTATTTTCATCCTACTTCTTCTTCTTCTTCATCCTCATCCTCATCCTCAGAAGAAGAAGAAGAGGATGAGGATGAAGAAGAAGAAGAAGAAGTAGGATGAAAATAAGAAGAATTCCAAGCCGGGAAAAAGTGTATCTGTCAGAAATAGAGGAGCTCTGCAGATACACTTTTTGCCGGCTTGGAATTCTTCTTATTTTCATCCTACTTCTTCTTCTTCTTCTTCATCCTCATCCTCATCCTCTTCTTCTTCTTCTGAGGATGAGGATGAAGAAGAAGAAGAAGAAGTAGGATGAAAATAAGAAGAATTCCAAGCCGGCAAAAAGTGTATCTGCAGAGCTCCGCTAAGTGTATCTGCAGAGCTCCGCTATTTCTGACAGTTCTCTGACATTCACATTTACAGCGGTTGAAACATTGTATCTATTTGTTTCCATTTATGGAAACAAATAGATACAATGTTTCAACCGCTGTAAATGTGAATGTCAGAGAACTGTCAGAAATAGAGGAGCTTTGCAGATACACTTTTTGCCAGCTTGGAATTCTTCTTATTTTCATCCTACTTCTTCTTCTTCTTCTTCTTCATCCTCATCCTCATCCTCTTCTTCTTCTTCTGAGGATGAGGATGATGAAGAAGAAGAAGAAGTAGGATGAAAATAAGAAGAATTCCAAGCCGGCAAAAAGTGTATCTGCAGAGCTCCGCTAAGTGTATCTGCAGAGCTCCGCTAAGAAATAGCAGAGCTCTGCAGATACACTTTTTGCCGGCTTGGAATTCTCCTTCTTCTCATCCTTCTTCTTCTTCTCATCCTTCTCCTTCTTCTCATCCTTCTTCTTCTTCTCATCCTTCTCCTTCTTCTCATCCTTCTTCTTCTCATCCTTCTCCTTCTTCTCATCCTTCTTCTCATCCTTCTCCTTCTTCTCATCCTTCTTCTCATCCTTCTCCTTCTTCTCATCCTTCTCCTTCTTCTCATCCTTCTCCTTCTCCTTCTTCTCATCCTTCTCCTTCTTCTCATCCTTCTCCTTCTCCTTCTTCTCATCCTTCTCCTTCTCCTTCTTCTCATCCTTCTCCTTCTCCTTCTTCTCATCCTTCTCCTTCTTCTCATCCTTCTCCTTCTCCTTCTCCTTCTTCTCATCCTTCTCCTTCTTCTCATCCTTCTCCTTCTCCTTCCTCATCTCCAAGGGCATTTAAATTAAAGGTACAGTGTTCTGCACTAATATAAAGGCTCTCTGAAGCCTAGAAACCCTTTTTATAAGTTAAATTCGCAGCGACTAAATTCGCATCGAATCGAATTTCTTCCTCAAATTCGGCGAATCAGCCGAATCGAATTTTTGAATAATTCGCTCATCTCTAATTGCGACCCATTAAAATTTATTTTAATGCTCAAGAACTGAGCCCTTCTGTGTTTCTTTTGTGCTAGTGATAGCTCTCACTTGATCTTTAGTATCTTCAGGACTCAGTGTGCCTTTTTCTCTTAACCTGAACCCTTTTGGGCCCATTGATGGATTAGGAGGACCAGGGGAAGACTGACAACTCATGGGGCCCCGGGCAATAGGGGCTCATGGGGCCCCTGTGTCCTTGCCCAAACTCAAAAAAGCCTATGAAAAAGGTACCAGGGGCATCTCATGGGGTCCCCTACTGACCCCGGGCCTTCAGGCAGTGCCCGAGTTTCCAAATAGTCAGTCCGCCCCTGACGAGGACTTGCACCTTCTTTGCAATTGTCACTGCTATGTGCACTGCTCAGTTTTTTCTGTGAAATTGAATTAGCTTAGGTTCCAGCACTTCCCATTCATAGCCACTGAAAACATTGAGGCCAGAGGAAGTCAACAGTATTATGCCTAGTACACACGATGGGAAAATCAGATGAAAAAAATGTTTTCAGAGCGATCATCCGATAATCTGATCAATAGTACACAGTTTGAGAGGGCTGAACAAAACAAATGATTTTCGTTTAAGCAGTATAATATTCATCCGAAATAAATCGAGTGACCAAGACCACGCATGCTCGAAAACGAAACAATACATTACAATACAATACATTACATCATCGAGGGAAGTTGCATTCTGTCTTACAAGAATTTTTGTAACTCTCATAATCTATTCGTCTTCTACTGTATATGAGACTAGCATACATATACTAGCCTCTAGGTTGCTTTCAGTGCAGGTTCTCTTAGTTAAGCTCTTCATTGCATGAACGCTAAATAATAAAGGGACATAAAGAGAATGAGGGATGAGAAACTAAAGAGCAAGAAGTAGAAAGGGGATGGGGGAAACAGTGAGAAAGAACCCGAGAGACAAAAAAAAGGGAAACATTTTCAAATTTGCTGTTTTCAAAAAGGAATAGCTCAGTTGCCTTTGGGCAGAGATAAGATACTATTTGGGAACATGTTCTGCAGACAGCAGTGGCATAGATAAATGCACTTTGCTCATACAGCATCCTTAGAAGGTTTAGACAATCTTTAGAAATCGTGTAAACAAGTGCTTCTCATGGTTCAGTGATGGGAATTGCAGATTGACAACAAAATGTGTTTTTTAGTGAAATAAGTTAAAGGGAATAGGCAAAATGATGCAGTATATTAACAATGGCTGATGCTTCTTACAGTATTTGCTGATGAGTTTTCACTGGAAGTCAAGGAAAGCTCTTTATCAAAGAGCTACAAGCAAAACACAGCAGTCAGTAATAATGGAATTATATGTATAATGTAGCTATTGTGTCTGGTTTTTTTTATATATATATTGAGTGGGTGAATATGTAGAGCTCCACAAAAGTATAAGCTTAGAAAAAGGAATAAATTCAATACTGTTTCTCTTAATTGGAAACAGCAAATCTTCTATTGCACACAGTGCTTTTCCATTCCGCAACTGTCCCTCCTATAACTTAAATCGGAAATCTGCATACTAGTTTTAGAGTAATTTTAAACCTTCATTGAAAGCGTGTCTGTTGCTTACATGCAATAGATGAAAAGCCCAATTCCAGCAAAATGCTCGTTTTTAGTGCAGAAGAATTAGTTTGTTACTGGCAGGATTTCCCCTCATTCTATGTCTTAGTATGGGCTGGTACAAGGGGTGGGCAGGAGAGGCGGCTGTCCTGGGCACTGTGGTATCATGTGAGGTGGGAGGGGGGGGGTGCCACGAGCAGATTGGGGAAGAGGATTTGCTTTGGGAGGGGGAATCTGGTGAGCAGCAAGGGGTAAGAATTGTTCTAGGAGGGGGGATTTGGGCAGGTTGTGCTAGAAAACGTTATATGGTACAGGGGGGAGGGGATTTGTGCTAGGTGAGGACATTTTTTTCTGGGAGGGATTTGTGCTAGTAGGGATGATTGAGGAGTATTTGTGTTAGGAGGGGAAATTGGGGGAGGGGGATTTGTGGTGGGAGGGCAGAATATGGAGTTGGGAGAAGAGGATTTATGCTCAGTGGGGGACATTTTTTTTTGGGGGGGGGGTGTGTGCTGGAGACATATGGAAGGATAGAGTATTTGAGCTGGAGGAAAATAGGGGGGCAAAGATTTATGCTGGGAGGGGGTATTTCAGCAGGGGGGATGATTTGTACTAGGAGGAGGGGGAATTCATGCTTGGGGGTAAGCATGCAGATTAGAGCTTGTTTTTTTTTGGGGGGGGAGATCATTTTTTCTGACACATAATGCTCATATATCATGGGGGAGGAGGGTGCAATTTGGCATGTTCACCCTTGGCTCCAGAGGACCTTGTCCCGGCACTGGTCTTTATTATACTGCACGTGTCAGGAGTTGATGTCTGTCAGAAGAAGGCAATCTCTCGAGTGGGGACAGAGCCAGCAAGAGAAATCCAGAAAGGTCCATCAGCACCAACTGGCCTACTTGGGTCAAGGCAATTTATTGATGTGTGGTCTCATCTCTTCTAACCTCATTAGCTCATTTTGTGTTAATATTGTAACATTAAGCTGAAAGTAATTTTGGGTTAGACTCTATTAACATTTTGCAACTGCAGCTTTGGATGGGCACGACCTGGATGTGACTTGTCCCACTTCAAAGTCTGACCCACTGTTGCACATAAAACATTCAGGTACAACTTTCATGCAATTTTTCAGGGTTAAAATTGAAGTCAATGGCCCTCAAGTTGAATGAAAGTTGCATGAACTACTTTGAAGTCGCTGCAACTTTAAGTCGCACATATATGAATGGTTATTATTGGAAAACATACGGTACAACTTGTCATGCAACTTTGATATCCAAAATGTGAATGGGGGCATTTGGGTTCCAAACACACCTGGGCCTTTTGAATCTCAAAGTGCTCTGCAAAAATGACAAGTCACAAAACTCAAATTTCAGATGCCATTAATTTTAATAACACCTAAAAACTCGATTCTGCCAGGTTTGTCACTCGATAAATCACTGCAAACTGCCGAAGCTTGTCTAAAAGAAGCTTCTGCTCCTTTTTGGGTGTCAGACTTCATATGATGCGGATTGCCATGATTGCAGAGCGATTTATCATGCGACAATTGTGGCAGAACCGCACCACGTTTTGTAGAGGCCATTAAAATGAACAGCATCTAAAATTCGCATTCTGCTATTTGTCATTTTAGCAGAGCATTTTGAAATTCAAAATACCTAGGTATGAATGGAGCCATATGCTTGCTTGCTTCTTTATATATTTTATTACTTTTTTTTAAACACAAATGTTTAAAAACTTTCTCTAATACTGTAGTTGTGCATATAACTATATTATAGAATGTAATTAGCATTGTATGCGGCCTTCTGTAATAAGCTCACTTAGCCTTAAGGTGCCCTTAGATATTCAAGGGCATTCGAATCTGTATTCATCATCTGCCCATTATCAGCTGCCAATCACACAAAGTGATACCTCAACAGTAAAGTTTATAGCTAATGTAGAACGAAGAGAACAGGTGAGTAGACGATTATAAGTAGAAGCGATAGCAATCTGGACAGGTCTTCTTATTCCTTCTTAGCTCTGTCCTGCAGCAATTCCATAGATTAGATGTTCATGATGGAAAAATTAGTTTAATGTCCGTTTCATTTGTAAATAATTTTGTTTCATCATAATTTCTATGTTAGAATGCTTTTGTTTTGGAAAGATTAGTTATTTCGAGAGATTATATATTCATTGTTCCGAATCGATTTATATTTTCAGAAGTTCTGGTATTCTTTTGCTATTTCAGAATATCCGTTTTAATGTAATTAAGTAATACGTATTCATTTGTTATGTTATTAAGTTGAATTAATTCTTAATTAACTTGTTAGTTGAACCGCATACATACAAATTAAACAAATGGTCTCTCTAGTTCAACCTAGTACAAAAAGAATCTCCACACTACGCTCGCTAGAATAAAAATGAATGGATCCAAATCAATTTGGATCATTTGTTATGTTGTCACGCTATGTAATGCTTTAAACTTTAACAAAAGACCCAAACTATCGCATAATGTCATCCGAATGAAACAATTGAATATGAATTAATTTGTTTTCCCTATAGTTTATTTTGGATTAGTTGAAATTTGTTACTATTGTGATTGGAGATTCAGGTACATCAGAATCTCCATATCACGCAAATTTTGTCCGAATTTCGATTCGTAATCACACAAAAACAGATATGAAACTGTCAACCAAAAAAGGGGGGGGGGGAGGGGAAAGAGAGAACGCCACTGTCTAAGCACAGTATGCCTGAAGATACTGGTTAAAGAAAAAATGAAAGGTAGGTATTGCACTCACATACACAAAGATGAACACAGCATGTCAATATGTATACTGATAGTCGACATCATTATACACATTGACATGCTGCGTTCATCTTTGTGTATGTGAGCGCAATACCTACCTTTCTGACTTTTTTTTTACTTGTATCTTTACGTATACTACGCTTAGACCGTGGCGCTCTCTCCCCCCCCCCTTTTTTTGCTTTACATGTACTGGCAAGAAGAGTCCAGAGCTCGCACAAAGGAGAGACTGCTGAAGCTGTACAAGTGTGTTCCTCTTCCACACAAATAGACTCAGTTTGCCACTTTTCCCTAATCTCAGATAAAGGAGCACTGTACTAGCTGTTACTCCTCAGTATTTTGCACTGAGCCACATACAATACCCTTCCCAGGAACCAAAAGACAGTGAAACTAAATCCTTCCATGGCACAACAAAGCAGAAAGCCATTTTTATATTACTGTATGTCAGAAGCTGTAGCCATGTACAAATATAATTACAGTCTTTACAAAAAAACAGTTTTCCAAATCTTTGAGAAGGCACTCTATTTCAGATGAACCTAGCTCATCTTTGAAACTGACCAAGCTGTAAATCTATTCATTGAGTACAAAGACACCGCATATGGCCTTGGGTGATCTCAGGCAGAGCAACTATGTTTACTTGTTTTAGAGGTCTTCATAACATCAGAAGGTTCGGCTTTTTTGACATCTACTGGTGGCTGCCAACTTCACTGCTAACAATATGTTGGACTTTCACACCTTGGTCGAGGTGACCCATCTACACGTTTGCTAGTGTCAAGCATATATAGCTAAAAAAACAATGTTGGAATTTTCTTCAAAAAATCAAAAAACTAAGTAAACTTAAAAGGAAAAATACAAATGTCAACAAAAGCTCTCATCAAGCCAGCAAATAGAAAAAGCATTTACTATATTCTAAAACCGCAAGTTATAAAAGATGCCTGCCATGGGGGATATACAGAGGTTTCCTTTTTTTGTACAAATTCTAGTTGTCTGGCTGTGCCTGGCTTTAGTAATTCACTATTTGAGAAGGAATAAATAAAAAGAAAGTGACGTGCTAAATTGTTATAACTTTTGGTGAGATCTAGTGATAAGCAAATTGATTTGAAAACCAGCCGGAAAATTGTAAAATTTGGTTGTAAAGTGGTTGTAAACCCTTACATGTGACCAATGAAGTGACTGACCTCAGGTGATACACAGAGATAAAACAAATCCTCCTACATAGGTTGTACTTGTTTATCTACAGCTGTCTGTCTCCTACATCCATTCAAAGTGCAGCATTTACATTGGATCTCTCAGCTCTAAAAAGCAGGGGGCAGGGAGCTGAAATGACATCAGTAAGGAGAGCTCTGAGAGCTGATTGGAGGGAAAGGACACACCTATTCACACAGCTTACAGGAACAGAGCTGAGGCTGTCAATCACTGGCTGTGCCCTCCCCTGTCACCGTTTGTTTGTGGCTTTAGGAAAAACTCAGCAGAAGTGACTCATGCTTATAGCAGAGGAATGAGGCAGCAGACAGAAATGACACTTCGTGCTCTGAATTGAGACATTTTAGAGGCATATGCTTTATTCATATTTCATGTCTGAGGCTTACAACCACTTTAATATATGGCTGAAGATTTATCCAGCATGCACAGAATCATGCAGCTCATGAGAGCTGGCACCAATCACTCACTAGACTGGTGTTCATGTATTACAAAGAAAACTGACAAGGAAGAACATGTTCATGCTCTCAGTATTTGCAATAAAGGGCAACAATAAGCTGACGTACTGTGAGATGTCCTAAGCACAGACCGTTTATTGTTCAGGTGCCATCTAGCCATTCTCTCTAATGCGTTTCACCCACAATAGGCTTATTATAAGGCATTGAATTGTTAATGGCTAGGCACACTAACTAAACAAGAAGTAGTAGAAGGCTTAATTTGATCAAATTGCTTTCTCATATTCTATTCTCTATTTTGAGTCACCGGGCTCTCTTCTGTGGACAGAGAGACTAATTCTGTGTACAACACATGAAAATTAAAGTAGAGAGAAAAAGACAGCCCAGTAACAGCTATGGCATTTAGGAGTAGGCAATATTCATGCAGTGTACTACAACTACCAGCGACCAAAAGAGATAAGGCGATTTAGTATTAGCTGACACTGTGTCTGTCAGAACCCAGACTTGAACCTGCAACTTCTGTTGTGTCTGTCAGTATCTCTTCTTGCTGAGCAACCTGAAATGCTGGACAGCTCCCTGCCTGATTCCTTAGACAGCCTTGCCTTGTGTCTTGTTTCTCTTGAACCTTGAACCCTCTGTTCCTTCCTTGAACATCCTTATATAAGCCATGCTTTTGTACTTTCTGTTTGCCAGAATATTCTCTCTCCAGCTGATATCTTGCTCTGGTCACCCCTGCTGCCGTTCGTTGCCATCATCTTACTGGCCAAGCTTCTGCTTGATCTCTACCTGCTAGATCTTCTACTTAACTCAGGCTTGCTCACGTCCTGGTGGGGTGATCTTGAGGACAGTAAACTGATACTAACACGCAGCAAAACCCATCTCCACCATCAGGAGTTCTGGTGAATACTGGTTAGCCAATAACAGATGTAAAATCTCCTGTGCTTAAGAATGCACCCCGTAGGTAGCAGTGATAAACTTTCCCATCTTTGGCTCTAAGGAAGTTTGTCAGGGCTCCGGGTATGACCAGAGGTGTGTGGACTGACACAGGGAAATTCAGGCTTCAGATATAGTATAAACAATATAATTTGTTTAAGACTAAACAATACATAAACGCAGTGCAAGACTAAACATAAACACAGTGCAAACAAACCAAACCAAAACCCCCAACAGATAACAGAAGAACAATACTAACCGTAGTTGGGCAGGCCGGGTCGGTAGCAAACGGGCAGGCAAGGTACAAAGGAGCAGGCAGAGCATGGTCAGGAATAGCAGAGGTCAGGACAGGCGGAGTTCAATCAGAGTCAGGGATCAAGCAGGATCAGACAGGAAGCAGACAGGATGCAGGTACAGGGGCTCTTGGAAAACATACACCAAAGCCCTGATTGCAAGTCTGGCCATTCCTTATATGCACCTTCTGCAATCAGCCTCAGGTGTTTTGGCTGACTGCAGGAGTGAGCCTCTGGTTGCTGAGCGCACCCGCTGGCCAGTCCTGGTACTGCAACCCACAAGGCAGGTGAGTCCCACCACTATTGGCGAGTCCATTCCTGACAAAGTTGAATGTACCTTGAAACGCGTCAGACAGTTGGATTTTCATTGTCTTGGTACGAGATGAGATGTTATGTATAGGGGAACCGAAAATACTGTTGTATTAAGACAAGCCTTGATGAATATGTTGGTTTGTGAGTACAATACTTCCCACAATTTTAACAATAAAATATATGGTTTAAAATGAATGGTGAGAGCTTAGACCCCGCACCTTGGGTGATCCTGCATCATCCGCCATGGTGACCTGCTTGTATACCTATCCTGCTGGTTGGTGGGAGCCTCTCTACTGTAGTACCTCCTTTTGCCTTGCAGTTTACAAAACCAGCATTCTCTCTGCAGTCCAGATTTATATTTATTTATTTTCATTAGCATTAGCAGGTAAGAGAGGGAGTACATTTGACAATCCAAACATTGATGGAAGATAATGGTTTCAAAAGAAGATATACAAGTATCTATCTAGTATATAAAATGCTGCCTCTCTCACCTCAGTACTAAATAACAAAATAATTTACCACTGGAAATTCCATTCCACATCAGTGTCTGTATAAGCACGTTTTAATAATTATGGTGGTTGTGTTTTTAAAAATGTCTTGACTGTTTGAATTGCCAGTTGATCAATTTGCCTTCCTTTGCTTTACAATATAAACGGACATGTGCTGTGTATATTTCATATCATGTTGTATCACCAATTTTATGTAATTTTTGGTTATAAGCTAAAGTCTCCAACAAAAACTACTTAAGACAACCAGCTGATTTGTGGTAGACATGAGCTGCCCAACTGCTCTCCCTATGACCTCATTTATATCTCCTTGCTCTTTTATACTAAATTCTGTTTTTTCTCCATTACTGATTCAAAGAAATGAAATAACAAATTGTTATTGGCTTACTTTTTTCTTCCTTCCCAGATAATAAGCACATTTTTAGTTGTTTTCAAAGAGCAGACTGACCTGAAGAAAGCATTCCAAGCTATTTAAAATAATAGTTAGTCTTGCTAAGAACATGGAATGAGCTTAATGGCTGTTTGAAAATTAAAAGAGCCTGATGGCCAGTCCAAGCACACCTACATGCACACATGGCAAATAGTGGGGTCAGGCATTTCCTGGTAATCGCTCCAGGAAATACAACTAATGGAATGGCAATAACTGTGATGTTCCATGAAGAGTCTATTGAAGAGAAATGGAAATGCAGCCATTTGAGGTGGTGATAAAATATATACACTTAGCCTTTGAAGAGGACCTGAATTATGAAAGTTGTACACCCCCCCCCCCCCCCAACAAAAAAAGCAAGAAGAAGACAAATGACTAGTCATCAGTGCTACTTGTGATTTACCATGCCTTGTTCTGCACTGTAGGCAATGTGGAGGTGCCCATCTTGACAGAGTTGTGGCTTTTCTTCCTCATGTCAGGCCTGTCCCCACTGATGACTGGTGATCTGAAAACTTGTAGAGGAATAATTAGGAAACAGCAGGAGAGGTATGGAAATCACAGATCCACAGAATGGATGAAGCAAAAGAAGGAAGGTCTTTGCACTATAGATCCTCAGGTTCAGCTTCCTCTCCAGCAAGGAGAACAGTGAGCAGCACAGTAGTGACTTCACCAAATCTCTCTACAAATCCCCTGAGAGCCAGGGGTAGCAGTGCCTTATGGTGATCTCACTTTGCAGATATACATCAATGAAGCTCAAGGCACAGGTGTGCTTTAGATACATTAGGTGCACTACTATTTTTCAGATTGCACACTGGCTGCAATCGGGAAATCAAATTGGGAGCAGAGACTGTGTCCATCCAGCCATTGTGTCCCAATCGACATGAATGGGATTGCCTGCACGGGGATGCATGAAACCTGTGCATTCAATGCAGGCATAACACGGCCCTCATAGGAATGTACGCTTAAGTATGCCTGAGTGAACCAGGCCTCAGTAATCTAACAGTATGAAGAACGAAGCCTTGTCATTTTTTTTCATTTGCCTTAACCACAGAGATCTACAAAGCAATACTGTTATCCACACTCAGGAAATGGCATGAATTCACAGGATGAAGTTAGCAAGTTGGCAAAGCAGCCAACTTTCAAATTATTATTATTATTATTATTATTCAGGATTTATATTGTATAGTGCCAACAGTTTGCTCAGTGCTTTACAAAATGAGAGTAGACATTACTATAACAATACAATTACAGAAGAATCAGAGGGCCCTGCTTATTAGATACTAGAGTCATCAGACAAGGATCAGTACGTTGGAAGGCAGTAAAACATTCATAGGTAAACCTGTTCATTAAAGCCCAGCTGGGGGCAGCAGAAAAGAATTACCCTTACAGTGGCACCCCTTCCCCTCTAAGGTTAAATGCATATTTAGCCTGTGGGGATAAGAAAAAGTAGTAATACTTACCTAGCTTCTTCTTACCAGCTTCACAACTCATCCCCCTAAGCTGCTTTCCTTCAAGAATACCTTCTGAACTACAGAGGAGCTGAGAGGAGGAGTTTCTAAGAAGAGGAGTCAGTACAGGAATCACAGCTTGCAGACAGCACGGTACCATGGGATATGTAGTCCATAGGTCCCATTCAAATCTGCACAGCACGCTATGTGCGTTTTCTTGTGCAATAGCATAGGGCAACCCAGTCATTTGACTTCACCTATGCTTAGCTAATTTTCCAAAGAAGCTCTTTCTTAGCACATTTTTTAAACCACGCATTTTATCGTGCAAACAAAATGTTTGTCTGTGTTTTGGATGCCGGTAATAACTATTGGCAAAGCAAATGCAATGGTTGTTTGTAGCCTGCTTTTGTGCATTCCAGGAACATGTGCAGAAATGTGCATGCATTCATGGAAGGCACAGGTTTGAATGCGGCCTAAAAAATAGAGAAGCTGCAAAGCATGCAGGGAATCCAGGAAGTTGTAGAAAGAGATGAAAGCAGATAATCAGCACTCAAATTATTAAAGCCCAACTCCAGGAAAAAAAAAAAAATTCCCATGCACTGTGCCTGCACTGCAAGGGTTGATTGCTAATTTTTTTCTAGGGGGCAGGAGAAAGGAGATATATTTACCTGATCCTTCCTGCACAAGAATGATCCCTGTGACTTCCACCTTCCCCTGCGGTCTTGAGCAGTGGACTGGTGTGACAGACCCAACCAGCACAAGGGCTTTTGGAGGAGACTGCAGGCTAGCCTCTTGCTTACTGACCATGGGCCCTGGCATCTGAGTGGGCTCTAATCTTTGGAAGGTGTGTGCCTGGGGGACCTTCTGGAGTAGTTTTACTTCAGATTCAAGTCCATGTCTCCCCGAGGTACAGGGGCTCATGGGAAACATACACCAAGGCACTGACTGCAGGCCTGGCCACTCCTTAAATACACCTCCTGCAATCAGCCTCAGGTGATGACTTGATTGCAGGAGTGAGCTTCCAGCTGCTGAGAGCACCCGCTGGCCAGCCCTGGTACTGCAGCCCACACGGCAGGTGAGTCCCACCACCAGTGGTGAGTCCATTCCTGACAGTGTGTTTATCCCAAGGTGTAATATTTGTTTTTGATGTTCATGTGGGGACTGGCCCTATTTCTGAAGTGTATAAAAACCTGTATTTATGTTTAATAGAGTTCCAGATTTGCACCTAAGCTAGTGTCGCCTAGTCTTGGGTGCAATGCCCAGCTATAATACCTTGTTCCTGTGTCTCAGTGGTGAGGAAGCAATTCTCTGATGGAATCACCCAATCGGGGTGACAAGGGGTCTGTCACAACTGGTCCTGACGTCAAGCTGATAGACCTGTTCTGGATGTGAGGACATCAGGAAGAGTCCACCACTGGATCATGGGGGAGCACTATTTGTCTTTGGAGTGGAGGATCAGGTGAGTATAACCTTTCTGGTCGCTCCTGGACAAAATGAGCAGATAACACTTGCAAAACGGGCCCTTCCCCAATGAATAGTTTTTGTTTTTTTTTTGCTTGGAGTTTGGCTTTAACTGCTTGCTGACCGGGTAATGAAGATATACTGCGGCCAGTGACTCTACTACACCAAATCACATGCATGTATGTGGTCTGGGACTCCCGGGTAGGGGGTGCATGTGCCTGCCTTCCTGGCTGTGCTGTCATTTGCTATACCACAAGCCTGGTCTGAGTTGCGGACTCGCCACTAGATCACTTTTAGAAGCGGCAGGAGGGGACGTCTGCCCCCCTCCCACCACTTTCTGGTGGTTCTTAGACTTACCTGGGTGAGCTGTGAGTCCGAGAACCCATCTAACGATCACGGCGGCTGAGCATAGAGATGAGTGAAGGAAAAATGGCCTCCACTCATCTCTATGCCCTTGGAGGACCAGAGCGACGTCATTACATCACTTCCGGTTAGTAAACAACGCCATTTCTTTTTCCTAAAGCACTGGATCAATGCTTTTTTTTAAATGTATCTAATGCTTTACATTGTAGAGGAGAGATGTGGGGTCTTATTGCCCCCAGATCTCTCCATAAAAAGGACCTGTCACTGCCTATTTATACCATAAGGCATGTTTACATTCCTTGTGATAGGAATAAAAGTGATCAAAAACATTTTTTAAAGGGATAGTGTGAAAAATAAAAAAAAATTATAAAATAAATGTAAAAAAAAATAAATTGAAAATCCCCCCCATCCCCCCGTGCTCATGCACAGTGGTGATCATATACGTAGGCCATGCCCACATATGTAAACGGTGTTCAATCCACACATCTGTGGTATGCCAGAGTGAGAGCAATAATTCTAGTAATAGATATCCTCTGTAACTTCAAACTGGTAACCTGTAGATTTTTAAATCATCACCCATGGAGATTTTTAAGTACCTTTGTTTGATGCCATTCCACGAGCGTGCGCAATTTTAAAGCATGACATGTTGGGTATCTATTTACTCAGAGTAAAATCAGCTTTCATATTTTACAAAAAAAATTTAGTTATATATTGTGCTTTTTTTAAAAGTGTATTTGAAAAAAATTGCAGTGCAAATTCGTGTAACATAAAAAATTGCAGCGGCCGCTATTTTATTCTCTAGGGCCTCTGCTACAAAAAATATATACTTTTTGGGGGTTTTAAGTAATTTTCTAGCAAAGAACATTGATTTTTACATATATGAGAGAAGTGTCAGAATTGACCTGGCAATTAAGTGGTTAAAGCGTGACATGGTAGATATCTGTACACGCTGTAAGATCCTCTTTCTTATTTTTACAAAAAAACTGGGGTATATATTGTGTTTTGTTTGTTTTTTTATTAATTCACTTAAGTGTATTTTTCCTCAAAAAATTGCGTTTTAAAAACCTCTGCGCAAATACTGTGTGACATAAAAAATTGCAACAATCAGCATTTCATTCTATAGAGTCTTTGCTAAATAGAAAATATAAATTAAATTATATATATATATATATATATATATATATATACAGTATATAGTTTGGGGGTTATAAGTCATCTTCTAGCAAAAAATACTGATTTAAACTTGCAGACATGTAAAAGAAAATACTTGGTCTTCAAATGGATAGATACTCTATTTCACCCACTGCAGTCTGGACACACCATATATCCACTTGCCAATGCGAGCAGGCAAGTGGAAATTTTGAGCCACATATATATATATATATATATATATATATACAGTTGTGGCCAAAATTATTCAACCCCCAATGCTGTAAAGGGGTTTAGGGACTATAGTGTACATTTGGAATTGTATTCAGAATCAAATCCTACAAGGACGTTGTAACTACCCAAATGCAACTAAAATGACATCAATTGTTTATGTAATACAGTAGTAAATGGTTCTTATGTGGTTTCTTCATTGCCACAATTATTCAACCCCTTAAAGACTACCACTCTGAAGAACAGAGGTTCATACAGGTGCTTTCCATCAGGTATTGAAAACACCTGTGGATGTCACCGAGCAGCAATCAAGCATAATAAGCACCAATTAGGCAGCTTTAAAATGACTGTGATACTCAGCTCCTTCTAGACATTTACTGGTGTGGTTACAAACATGGTGAAGGCAAGAGAATGGTCCAGGAAGACAAGAGAAGAGGTGATTTCTCTTCACAGGAAGGGCAATGGCTATAAGAAGATTGCAAAGATGTTAAACATACCAAGAGACACCTTAGGAAGCATCATTCGCAAATTCAAGGCAAAGGGCACTGTTGAAACGCTACCTGGTCGTGGCAGAAAGAAGATGCTGACTTCGACTGCTGTGCGCTACCTGAAGCGTAGAGTGGAGAGAAGTCCCCGTGTGACTGCTGAGGAACTGAGAAAAGATTTGTCAGATGTGGGTACAGAAGTTTCAGCCCAGACAATAAGACGCACACTGCGTAATGAAGGCCTCCGTGCCAGAACTCCCAGGCGTACCCCCTTGCTGTCTCCAAAGAATAAGAAGAGTCGACTGCAGTATGCCAAAAGCCATGTGGACAAACCACAAAAGTTGTGGGATAGTGTTCTGTGGACTGATGAAACAAAATTAGAACTGTTTGGGCCCATGGATCAACGCTATGTTTGGAGGAGGAAGAACAAGGCCTATGATGAAAAGAACACCTTGCCTACTGTGAAGCATGGTGGAGGGTCAATCATGCTTTGGGGCTGTTTTGCTTCTGCAGGTACAGGGAAGCTTCAGCGTGTGCAAGGTACCATGAATTCTCTTCAGTACCAGGAGATATTGGATGGAAACGTGATGCAGTCCGTCACACACCTGAGGCTTGGGAGACGTTGGACCTTTCAACAGGACAATGATCCCAAGCATACCTCCAAGTCCACTAGAGCATGGTTGCAGAGGAAAGGCTGGAACATTTTGGAGTGGCCATCGCAGTCACCAGACTTAAATCCGATTGAGAACCTCTGGTGGGACTTAAAGAAAGCAGTTGCAGTGCGCAAGCCTAAGAATGTGACTGAACTGGAGGCCTTTGCCCATGAAGAATGGGCGAAGATACCCGTAGATCGCTGCAAGACACTTGTGTCAAGCTATGCTTCACGTTTAAAAGCTGTTATAACTGTAAAAGGATGCTGTACTAAGTACTAAGATTGAATGTCACTTGGGGGTTGAATAAAACTGATAATGCTGTGAGCACAGAAAAGACATTTGTGGTTATTTCATTATAACTGTTATGTTATATTTGTCTGACCTACAAGTGCCTCTTTAATGTAAATGTAAGCAAGATGACTGAATGATCAAAAGCAATGTCAAACTGGCCAAAACACTCAATTTCAGTGGGG
Source organism: Staurois parvus (assembly GCF_062004578.1). Classification (NCBI taxonomy): domain Eukaryota; kingdom Metazoa; phylum Chordata; class Amphibia; order Anura; family Ranidae; genus Staurois; species Staurois parvus. The sequence continues at coordinate 1,739,372 of NW_028318388.1, read as the reverse complement.
GTTGAATAATTTTGGCCACAACTGTATATATATATATATATATAGTGAAGGAAATAAGTATATGATCCCCTGCTGACTTTGAATGTTTGATTTTGAGTATTTGATCCCTAGTCATACTAGGGTCATTGGTTCGAATCCCAACCACTGCACCACCTGCCTGTAGTTTGCATGTTCTCCCTGTGCCTGCGTGGGTTTCCTCCGGGTACTCCGGTTTCCTGCCACCCTCCAAAGACATGCTGGTAGGTGAATTGGCTCCTGTCTAAATTGTCCCTAGTATGTGTATGTATGAATGTGAGTTAGGGACCTTAGATTGTACGCCCCTTGAGGGTTAGGGACTGATGTGAATGTACAATATATATATATAAAGCGCTGCGTAAATTGACAGTGCTATATAAGTACCTGAAATAAATAAATCAGCAGGAGATCAAATACTTATTTCCTTCACTGTATATATACAGGGCTTAAAATTTCCACTCTCCTGCTCGCATTGGCAAGTGGAAATATGGTGTGTCCAGACTGCAGTGGGTGAAACTGAGATAATTTAGGGGTGGAATTAGGGGCGGGCAAGGTTAGGGGTTGGGTGGGGCAACTGGTGGCGAGTAACTATTAAGGCCTGGCTAGTAGCCCTGTATATATATTAAAACAAATAAAAGAGAGCTGTGACTTCTCTGAAAACCCCCGCCTTTCTTTCACATTGCAGCACACTGACTCCTTCCTCTTCCACGAAAACTCTGCCTCCCCACTTAGGACAGCCCTAACACCTCCTCCCTATCTCCGCACAGCTCTGACTTCTCCCTCCTCCTACGCAAACTCCGCCTCCCCATACCCCACAAAGGGTACGCACCAAGTCTTCCCTCCCTCCTTGTCAAATCCCGCCCAAGGTAACTTTCTCCTGCGCACTCCAGGCTCCTCACCTTTATTGACTCCTCCCTCTTCTCCTCAGAAGGTTCCCGGCGGAACTGCGCAGGTAGGAGGTCGCTGTGGCGGGAAGTCGTCTCTGAGGTAATGGATTGTGAAGAGATAGGTAATGTCAGGTCTCTATTCCATTAATGGAAGCCCTTCAGAAAAATCCAGGTTTGTTCTAATTGTATTCTGGGCTCTTGTGGTTATCTGTGACAAATGTTCTGATGTATCTCCGACCTTGTATAGGTCACATGCAGGGGTGGACTGACCATTTGGAAACTCGGGCACTGCCCGAGGGCCTGGGGTCAGTAGGGGGCCCCATGAGATGCCCCTGGTACCTTTTTCATAGGCTTTTTTGAGTTTGGGAAAGGACACAGGGGCCTCATGATCCCCTATTGCCCGGGGGCCCCATGAGTTGGCAGTCTGCCCCTGGTCACATGTAATGTCCACAAGCCTCGTTTTTTACTAGAACATTCTTTTTAGCAATTTTGACACATTTATTTCTACCTTCTGTGGTAATAGACTTGCGTGTATGGGGAATAAATTATGTATTTTATATATATATATATATATATATTGTATTTATTTATATATATATATATATATATACTGCGGGCTATTACCGAATAAGCACAAAGGAATGGACAGGTGACGTACTAATATGCTTGACAGAAACACACATGAAGCGCTTGTGGCAGTGCAGCTCACAACAATGCACAACAGTGCGTCACCATGCGTTGTGGTGAACTGCAACAACTATGTCTTTCCCTTGGGCTCGGTTCACATCTCTGCGGGTGGGGAATTTGTATGATTTTGACCCGGAGAGAAACGCGCTGTACTTAAAGTGGTCCTAAAAGCAGTAGGTTTTTTTTATTCATTAACCCGCCTCCTGGCCCTTTAAGAGTTTCAGATGCCGGGAGGCGGGTGGGCGTGGTTTAGGGATCATGTGACAGCCGTGACACGTCGCCACGGCGGTCAGATGATCGGGAAAGGTCCTGATTGAAAGAGCAGACCAGGGCGCGCGCTCTCAGCACATATGTTTTTTCTTACATGAACACAAATGTGCTGCCGCTCGACGTCTAGGCCCAGACGCAGGGAGGCCGCACATTTGTGTGCGGCCGGCGTAAAGGGGTTAAGGCAGGGCTTGACTAATTTGCTTTGAATCTAGGAGGCAGCTAAAAAGGTTAGGAGCCAGTTTTCTTTTACCGTAGCATGGGTTGTCAGCGCCTGGGACTTCACAAGAAGCGATTTGCCACACGACAGTGATTTTGCTGCAATCCCAAAATGGCCAAGTGTGAATGGAGCCCCCCTGGTTCACACATGTGTGATTCTGGATTTGTTTTGAAACAGTACAAAAAGGGTGCTCTGTGAGTTTGTAGAGGTCCGTTTCAGACTTGCAAGTGATAGAGTAGAGTGGCATGGGGAGATAAGTGTTCACATAGGATCAGGGGCGGACTGACCATTTGGAAACTTGGGCACTGCCCGAGGGCCCGGGGTCAGTATGGGGCCCCATGAGATGCCCCTGGTACCTTTTATCATAGGCTTTTTTGAGTTTGGCCAAGGACACAGGAGCCCCTATTGCCCGGGGGCCCAATGAGTTGCCAGTCCGCCCCTGCATAGGATTGCTATTGACAGGAGTTTTTGCACTGAAGTGAATGGGAGGAATTTTTCACATTGAAGTTTATGGGAGGCGTTTTCCCATTGAAGTCTATGGGAGGAGTTTTCTTATTGAAGTCTATGTGAGGCGTTTTCCCATTAAAGTCTATGGGAGACATTTACCTATTGAAATCTATGGGAGGCGATTACCCATTGAAGTCTATGGGGCTCCATTTCCCATTGAAGCCTATGGGGTGTAATTTCCTATTGAAGCCTATGAGGCGCCATTTCCCATTGAAGTCAATGGGAGGCAGTGTGTGAACCCAGGAGACAGGATGCAATTTCTAGTTGACATGGCAACCTGGAGTATGGGATTTGTCGAGCCCTGCATTAAGGTAAAAAAATTTCTGTGTGCAGCTCCTCCCTCAGCCTCCATTATACTTACCTGAGCCCCATCTTGATCCACCAGTGTGCACGAGAGCTATGACTCACCCTAGTCTCTCTCTCACCATTGGCCCACACAGTAGCAGGAGCAATTGGCACCATTAGAAACATATTTACAGAGAAAAATGGAAGAAAGTCAGGGAGGGTTGGGTGGATGGAAGGAAGGAAGGAAGGGAGGGGTGGGTGGAAGGGAGGGGTGGTGGAAGGAAGGGAGGGGTGGGTGAAAGGAAGGGAGGGGTGGGTGGAAGGAAGGAAGGGTGGGTGGATGGAAGGTAGGAAGGAAGGGTGGGTGGATGGAAGGTAGGAAGGAAGGGTGGGTGGAAGGAAGGGGTGGGTGGAAGGAAGGGGTTGAAGGGAGGAAGAGGTGGAAGGAAGGATGGGGTGGGTGGAAGAAAGGGAGGGGTGGGTGGAAGGAAGGGAGGGGTGGAAGGAAGGAAGGGAGGGGTGGGTGAAAGGAAGGGAGGGAGGAATGTGTGAAAATAAGGAAGGGAGGAGTGAGTGGAAGGAAGGGAGGGGTGGAAGGAGGTCAGACTTACATCAGGGCTGTCGGCTGCTCTGTGTTCAGTTTCCCGCCCACACATCCTCTGAAGCTGCATGGACTGGAGTGTGGGCGGGCACAGGGGGAGGCAGAGCAGATTCAGTCTCTCTCTCCCCTCCTCTCCTATTGGTGTGGAGGATGGAGGGAGGGGCTCGGCAGTGAGAAGAACACAGTGGAGCTGGAGGGCCAGAAAGAAAACTGAACCGTCAGGTATGTTCTGTGCAGCAGTGAGGGAAGTGACTAGCAGCGACCTCCTGTATGGCTTTCAATAAAGCAGCTGGAAGCCGCATCTCCTCCTCTCCCTCACACGGCTTTCAGCTGCTTCATTGAAAGCCATATAGGAGATTTCTGCTTGTCACTATCCCCACCACTGCCCCTCCCACACACCCCTAGTCCCGGAACTGCTCGCCGCGCCCGGTGATCAAAGGTTTAACTGTGTGCTGTTTTACTATGTGCTGTGCATTGGTGCTTCACTGTAATCACACTGCTTTGGATGACTGTGCTGTGCACAGCCATCCAAAGCAGTGTGCATGAGCTGACAGGGAGGAGAACTGTATTGTTTACATACAGTTCTCCTCCCTGGAGATCCTCGTCAATCACCGGGCACCGGTGAGTAATCACTGGCCGGGACCCGGTGATTGGCCCCTACCCGGAAATGCAAAATCACGTGATTTTGCTTGCCTGTGCCACCCTGTAGCAGTATATCTGGGAAGCGGTTAATATCACTTTAACCTCATCCAAGGCCTCATGACAAAAAGATGATCTTAAAATTAACCCCTTCACGCTGGCGCCTCTCGACCCTTTAAGGGATTTCTGACACCAGGAGGCGGGGTAGGGTTTAAGGTCATGTGACCACCATGATTGGCTGTCACGGCAGTCACATGATCGGAAAGGTCCTGATCACAAGGAGAGATTGGTACCTCTCCTTGGGACACCAACATGTGCTGGGAGCGTGCTGGGCATGCTCTCAGCACATGTTCGTTTACAAATGGTGCGCAGATATTCGGTCGCTCAGCGTCAAGGCCCGGCCGCCGGGAGGCTGCGTATTTGCGTACCGTGGGCGTGAAGAGGTTAAACAGAATAAAGTAACATAAGTTATATTGCTGTAAAGCTGAGCTATAAACACAACTTATTCTGGTGGATGAGTATTCAGTTCTGAGAATAGTTTCCAGCAGTGATTGTCTGCGATGGTTTATCTTTATCCCGACACACATTGCAATAAACACATGTAATAGTTGTTCACTAAATTATGTATTCATTGTGACTATTAAATATGAATGAGTGTGCATTCTAATGAAAACCATTAATTCTGATATCTGGGGAAAGTTTGATGATAAGACATTGATGCCGTACTTCTAAAATATATAACATTCATCAGCCTACTATAATGTTCATGGTACGGCTTTGGAAGGAGAAGTCATGTTTTAGGACTTGGGATCATTGTAAGGAAAGGTTTGTAAAACTTTCTGGATTTTGCATGACTTCTACTGTCGTCAGTTAACCCTCAGCACATTGCTATACTTTCTTAGACACTTTTAGAAAATATTTGCATAAAAACAGGGCTATATGGAAAGTGTGATAGGCCTGATTCACACCTATACTTTTTCCAGTTTTGCAGACACGCACTACAGTCCTTTGACATGGTTTCCAATGGGTCATGTTCACATCTCTGCACTTTCTGCAGGTGCGTTTTTTTGTAGCCTCCCTGACTATATGGGAAATGGTTTGATACAATAATGTTTTACTATGTGATTTTAGTGTATTCAATGAATGTCACATTTTGTCATTTTAAAATTTCCCACCGTTCCGTCCCCCGTACGTCCCGATGCTCACAGGGGACGGAACCCAGAAGACAGATGCCGGCATCCGCCGGATTACATTGCCAGGGACACTGCAGGAGGGACATCGCGGGAGCACAGGACAGGTAAGAGAAGAACAGATCCCGGAGCAGCGCTACATGGTAAGCCCGAGTGTAGCTTAAGGGTACCGCTTGTGGTACTGAAACTTTAATCCCAAGCTACACTTGGGAACAGGGGCGGACTGACCATTTGGAAACTCGGGCAGTGCCCGGGGTTAGTAGGGGGCCCCATGAGATGCCCCTGGTACCTTTTTCATAGGCTTTTTTGAGTTTGGGCAGGGATACAGGGGCCCCATGATCCCCTATTGCCGGGGGCCCCATGAGTTGTCAGTCCACCCCTGCATGAGACATAATAGAAGTCTACGGGAAAGCACGGCTAACCTGCACAGAAACCATTGGTACACAGCACTGCAACCAAAGCGCAGCGGATCTGTGTGAAGCCACCCTGACATCAACTCTCGACTTTTGATCTGATTTAAAGGAAAGCTGAGAAAACACATGGGTCACCATTTCTGACCTTCTTCTGAAAGTGTCTGGGTGTCTCCGGCTTCAGTACTTTCCGTACGATGGTTTTAAAACAGGGAAGTAGCCAGAAAAATTTGAATTCTGATGTGAGGAATTGTTCTGGGTCAGCAATTTACAAAGGCAGTCTTTGGATCAGATTGACAGCCAGGAAGAAAATAAATGACTGTTCTAAAACCTCTATAAACAGTATCATTTCTGACAGGTTACCTTTAAAAATGATACAAAGCAAAGCAAACACTTCACTAATGCTGGCCATACATGGTTAGAAAATCAATTGAAAATAAACGGCTGGATTTATATAGATCTGTCAAACGTGCATGCGATAAAGACATTATTGTATTGATATTTGTTCCCCAATATTGGCATCGATTGATAACTTAAATGGTACCTTTTTCATTGATCAATTACACTTACTGGGTTGCTTTTTAACACGTACATGCGTTGCAGATTTTTATTTTTATTACTAATGTTTAGAAAATTGATCATTTAGGCTCAAAAAATCATTTTTTTTTTTTGCCATAACACATTGCATTTTGATAATCGAAATGATCATTTGACTTTTGAAACCTTAGTGGGCTAATTTCAATTACCGAAATGTAAAGTTTTATGGCAAAAAAACAAACCGTCATGTCGGATGTTTTGAGCCTAAACCATTGATTTTGTAAACAGTAGTAGTGGAATCAATCAACAGGAAAAATCTACAGCGCATTCACAAGTTAAAATGTATCCCCGTAAGTGTGATTGATCGATGAAATATCTACAGTTGCAAGAAAAAGTATGTGAACCCCTTGGGATTACGTGGAGTTTTGCATGAATTGGGCATAAAATGTGCTCTGAACGTCATCTAAGTCACAACAATAGAAGAACACAGTCTGCTGAACATAATACTACACAAACATTAGACGTTGCCATGGTTTAATTGCACATAACATGTAAACATTCACAGTGCAGGGAGGAAAAAGTATGTGAGGCCCTAGCTTCATGACTTCTCCCAGAGCTAATTGGAGCCAGGAGTGAGCCAACCTTGACTCCAATCAGTGTGATGATATTGGATGTGTTGCTGACAGCTGTCCTGCCCTTAAAAAACACACACCTGTTTTGGGTTTACTGGTTTCAATAAGCACTGTCTGATGTGAACCATGCCTCGCAGAAAAGAGCTCTCAGAAGACCTACGATCAAGAATTGTTGACTTGCATGAAGCTGGAAAGGGTTACAAAAGTATCTCCAAAAGCCTTGATGTTCATGTGTCCACGGTAAGACAGACTGTCTACAAATGGAGAAAGTTTAGCACTGTTGCTACTCTCCCTAGGCACAGTCGTCCTGTAAAAATGACTGCAAGAGCACAGTGCAGAATGCTGCATGAGGTAAGGAAGAATCCCAGAGTGTCAGCTAAAGACCTACAGAAATCTCTGGCACATGCTAACATTTTTGTTGACACATCTACAATAAGGAAAACATTAAACAAGAATGGAGTACATGGGAGGACACCACAGAGGAAGCCATTGCTGTCCAAAAAGAATATTGCAGCACGTTTGAAGTTTGCAAATGAGCACCTGGATGTTCCACAGCACTACTGGCAAAATATACTGTGGACAGATGAAACCAAGATTGAGTTGTTTGGGAAGAACACACAACACTATGTGTGGAGAAAAAAAGGCACAGCACACCAACATCAAAACCTCATCCCCACTGTAAAACATGGCGGAGGGAGCATTATGGTTTGGGGCTGCTTTGCTGCCTCAGGGCCTGGACGGATTGTTGTCATTGATGGGAAAATGAATTCCAGAGTTTATCAAGACATTTTGCAGGAAAACGTACGACCATCTGTCCGCCAACTGAAGATCCGCAGAGGATGGGTGATGCAACAGGACAATGACCCAAAGCATACAAGTAATTCAACAAAACAATGGCTGCAACAGCACAGAATACGCCTTCTGGAGTGGCCCAGTCAGAGTCCTGACCTCAACCCGATTAAAATGCTGTGGCATGACCTTAAGAGAGCGATTCACACCAGACATCCCAAGAATATTGCTACACTGAAACAGTTTTGTGAAGAGGAGTGGTCCAAAATGACTCCAGATCGATGTGCAGGTCTGATCTGCAACTACAGGAAACGTTTGGTTGAGGTTATTGCTGCCAAAGGAGGGTCAACCAGTTTTTAAGTCCAAAGGTTCACATACTTTTTCCTCCCTGCACTGTGAATGTTTACATGTTATGTGCAATTAAACCATGGCAACATCTAATGTTTGTGTAGTATTATGTTCAGCAGACTGTGTTCTTCTATTGTTGTGACTTAGATGACGTTCAGAGCACATTTTATGCCCAATTCATGCAAAACTCCACGTAATCCCAAGGGGTTCACATACTTTTTCTTGCAACTGTACCATTTATGTTGTTATAGGTCAATAATATGTCAACAAATATCAATACAACACTGGCATTATCACATGCACATCCGACAGATCTTTATAAATCCATAATTTATTTTCTAACCATGTATGGCCAGCATAAGTCCCCATGGGGTTGATTTACTAAAACTGGAGAGTGAAAAATTTGGTGCATCTGTGCACAGAAAACAATCAGCTTCCAGGTTGTCAAAGTTTAACTGCTTCCCAACCGCCCAATAGCAGAACTAGTGCTACAGGGTGGCAGGGCTGCACAAAATCATGTATATTTACGTGATTTATTATTTCGGGTTAGGGGGTGCCCGCACGCCGCCCTATCCGCGCTGCCATTGGCGGCTTCAGCTGTCGATCACCGAGTCCCGACCGGAGATTCTCCGCCGGCACCCAGAGATTGCCGAAGAACACTGATGGTGAGGAGATCTGTATGAAAACAATCCAGATCTCTCCCTTGTCAGCTCCTGCACACTGCTTAGCGTAGCAGAGCCAAACAAAGCAGTGCACTTACACAGTAAAACACGCACAGCACACAGTTAACCGTTTGATCACCCCAGATGTTAACCCCATCCTGACCAGTGTCATTAGTACAGTGTCAGTGCTTTTTATTAGCACTGATCACTGGGGTTGTCAGTGACAGTCAGCTCCCCTCAGTGTCAGAATTCCCGCTGCAGTCCCGCTGTAAGTTGCTGATTGCCGCCATTACTAGTATAAAAAAAAAATTCCAGTATCTATACCGCCATTTGTAGGTGCTATAACTTTCACATAAACCCATTAATTTACACGTATTGGAATTTTTTTTAGCAAAGACATGGAGCAGAATACATTTTGGCCTACATTTATGACAAAATTAGATTTGTTTAAATTTTACTTAATAGCAAAAAAGTCAAACATTGTTTTTTTTTCAAAATTGTCGGTCTTTTTTTGTTTATAGCGCAAAAAATAAAAATCGCAGAGGCGATCAAATACCACCGCAAAAAGCTCTATTTGTGGGGAAAAAAGGACGTACATTTCATTTGGGTGCAGCGTTGCATGACCGCGCAATTGTCAGTTAAAGTAACGCAGTGTCGTATCGCAAAAAAAAAAAGAAGCCTGGTCAGGAAGGAGGGTAATTCCTCAGGAGGACAAATGGTTAATTAAACCTGAAATCTGAAGTGAGAATCAGGGGTGGACTGTCAACTCATGGGGCCCCCGGGCAATAGGGGATCATGGGGCCCCTGTGTCCTTGCCCAAACTAAAAAAAGCCTATGAAAAAGGTACCAGGGGCATCTCATGGGGCCCCGAGTTTCCAAATGGTCAGTCCGCCCCTGGTCCTTGGCAGGAAAGGATAAGAGGGTTTAGTTGGGGCCAGTGCCAGCATAAGGCTGTTTAGGCAGCCGCCTTGTGGCACTAGGATAGGAGGGGCAGTAAAATCCAAATCCCCAGCCACTTGCTGGGGATATAGATTTTTCAAATACCTGATTTCTATCCCATAAGGGTGCACCCTCTGTCTCTTACCGGGCTCAGGGTGGAAGGATGGCCATACACTATACAATTTCTGCCCAATTTCCTTTAGATTTACCATCAACTGTGTAGTGCAAGGGCCTGCTTAATTGGATACAATTAAAAGTGTTGTTCAGGTTTGACCTCCTATTATATGGTTTTTGGTAAATCTAAAGCAATTTTCTAAAGAAAATTGTATAATGTATGGAAAGCCGAAGTTATAGTTTACTTCACCTGCCAGCTGCCCGTAGCCAGTGAGGGGAAGTGGGTAAAGTATAACCCCGCCTCCTCCCACTACTGACCCCCAGCCCTCGGGCAGTGCCCGAGTTTCCAAATGGTCAGTCCGCCCCTGGTGAGAAGCTGATTGGCTACCATGCACAGCTGGATCAGATTTTGCACTCTCCAGTTTTAGTAAGCCAACCCCTATGTGTGTTAAGTGACTTATAATATAGTTGTCTACAACAAGCCCTGGGGAGAGATAAGGGGATTGAGGCAAATGAAGAGCACTCCCCGATGTAACTTGTATGTACAAGAAATGATATTGCTCGCTGAATTTTATTAAACAAATCCATGGGAGTAGTTTGACTGTTTCAGCACTAGCTCTCATGGACAGCTTCCAAATCCACTCCTCCCCAATCTTATATAATAGGAAATGTGCACCTGGGTTTTTTTTTTTTTTTTCATATAATCAAGCCCTACTGTGGGAAGTTTTAAATGCCAACGTGAGACAGAGGAAATGCGGGTTCACTGTTCTGTATTGTACTCATTATCCAGCCTGACCTCCTGCAGCCTCCCCAAGGGCTCCGCTCGCTATCACTTGACAGTTTCATGTCTATTGTATTCCGCAGCCAGAAATCCAAGAGACAGTGAATCCAAGAAGCCTCGTCGTTTATGTTATAGAAGAGGCAGAACTGCTCTAATCACATATAAAGAAGCCGCAGCTTGCCGGGGGAATATAAGACGCAGCCTGGAGTAGGAAAAGAAAAAAAAAAAGAAAAGAAAAAAAGAAACATCTTTGCAGATGAACGTTGCGATCAGTTGCAGAGAACAGAACGGCATTGGTCACAGCGCACCCAGAGCAAGCACCATCCTGTAAGTGTCCTTGTTCATTGCTAGCAAGTCTTTTTGTATGACTCATTGTTACATAATTACCGGACGTGCACTTGAACTGGATGGTTTGCGCTTTGGGGTTTGCACACATTTGTTTTTCTACTGTATTTGAACTCGGTAAACTGTTGCATGAACCTTGTTGGACATTAAAGGTTTACCTAGGGAGGTGCAGCAGGGGCAGGTGTCTAGGGTGTTTGGAAAACAGACATATTTCCACGCAGTAAAAAGGAATAAATAAGAAACTTAAATGTTACTGACAGTATATAATAGATAATGGGGGGGGGGGGGATTTACTAAAACTGGAGCATTAAGAACCAGGCATAGCTTCAGCTTTTTAATAATGACTGGCAGTAAAATTAGTTACAATGTAAAAATATATAGCTCCCCTATAAAGAACATTTTAGGCTGCATTCACACCTGAGCAGGGGTGGACTGACCATTTGGAAACTCGGGCACTGCCCAAGGGCCCGGGGTCAATAGGGGGCCCCATGAGATGCCCCTGGTACCTTTTTCATAGGCTTTTTTGAGTTTGGGCAAGGACACAGGGGCCCCATGATCCCCTATTGCCCGGGGGCCCCATGAGTTGTCAGTCCAGCCCTGGTCCTCATGCACTTTTTACAGTGTCTGTTTTTGGCTTTTGACTTTTTTTTTCTACAGCCAGTAACCTCCCCAGCATGTTATCCTATGTGTCCATGCACACATAGACTGGAATCAATGGTTTTTGGCAGGGATGTTTTTTGGCTTGAAAAAAACCAGGACTAGTGGGTTTCTAGAGGAGTTTTTTTTAGCTGTAAAAACACTCTAACACTTAAAAAACACAGTAAGTTCTCATGCACACTGGAAGTTTTTACAGATGCTGTTTTTGGCGTTTGACATTTTTTTTCTATAGCTATTAAACCCCCCAGCATGTTATCCTATGTGTCCATGCACACATAGACTGGAATCAACGTTTTTTGGCAGGGGTGTTTTTTGGTTGGGAAAAACCCCAGAACTAGTGGGTTTCTAGAGGAGTTTTGTAGCTGTAAAAACGCTCTAACGCTGAAAAACGCTGTAAAACACTGCAAACCAGCATTTTTGGACTTTTTTTGTTAAAAAAATGCTAAAAAACGCAATCGTGGAAAAATGTGGGAAAACTCCGCTAAACTATAATGCAAAAACACTAAAAAAAGCTGAAAAACTTTGACTAAAAAAAATAAAGTTTTTTTTGCCTTCCTCTGGATCAACTGTGGGTATAGGATTCATTTTTTTTTCTTTTTCTATGGTTGTACTGGATGGACTTTTGTCTTTTTCTTCAGCCAGACTAACTATGTAAATGGGATGCAAATCTATATTATTTAACCACTTGCCCTCCAAAGGATTTACCCCCCCCCCCCCCCTTCCTTACCAGGCCTTTTTTTGCGATACGGCACTGCGTTACTTTACCTGACAATTGCGTGATCTCCTAATGTTGTACATAAATGAAATTTATATTATTATTATTATACAGGATTTATATAGCGCCAACGGTTTGCTCAGCGCTTTACATTATAGTGGGATAAAATACAGTAACAATACAGTTCAATACAAGAGGGTTTTGAGGGCCTGATCCTGTGAGCTTACAATCTAGGAGGGAGGGGTTAATGGTACAATAGGTAATAACTGTGGGGGATGAAGTGGTTGGAAGATTGGAGGATTCTAGTATTTGCAGAGGGCAGGATAGGCTTCCCTGAAGAGATAGGTTTTCAGTGATCGCCTAAAGGTAAGATCATTTATAAGGTAAATTGTAAGGTAATTTATATAATTTTTTCCCCACGAATAGAGCTTTCTTTTGGTGGTATTTGATCACCTCTGCATTTTTAATTTTATGCACTATAAACAAAAAAAGACTGCCAATTTTGGAAAAAAAAAACAATATTTTTGACTTTTTGCTATAAAACATATCCAATAAAAAAAATTTAAAAAAAAAAATTTCTTAATAAATTTAGGCCAAAATGTATTCTGCTACATGTCTTTCCTAAAAAAAATCCCAATACGTGTAAATTAATTGATTTACGTGAAAGTTATAGCATCTACAACTGGCAGTATATACTGTATACTAGAATTTAAATTTTTTTTAAATACTATTAATGCAACTTATAGTTGTCATTCTGACACTGGGTGGGAACTGACTAACTGCCACTGACATCCCCAGTGACACTAATACAGTGATCAGTGCTAATAAAAAGCTCTGACACTGTACTAATGACACTGGGCAGGAAGGGGTTAACTTCAGGGCGATCAAAGGGTTAACTGTGTGCTGTGTTTTACTAGGGAGACATGCTGCTTTGTATCTCTCTGCTGTGCAGAGAAATACAAAACAGCATGTCCATGCTGACAGGAGAGAGACCTGTGTTGTGTACACATAGTTCTCTCCCCTGTCAGCTTTGCCCGACGATCGCTGAATTGCTGGCCAGGAAATGGTGATTGGCATCTCTAGCCACCAACAGCGTAAGGGGTAGGGTGGCACGCGCGCCTCCTACCTGGAAACACAAATCAAGTATATATACGTGATTTTGCGCAGCCCTACTGCGCTGTAGCAGTACTTCTGCTATAGGGTGGAGGGCAAGTGGTTAAGACACAGCAGAGTGCACAGGTCTCGTTATGTAACGTATAGTACAGTGATCAAATTGTAGTGGTCCAGAGTATATCATGTGCTATAGAGTGCAGTAAGTAGTCCACTGTATGTAATGTACACAACAGTGCACAGTGGGCATGGGTCTGCAGGGTATAACATGCAGTGTGATAGTCAGGAGTTCGTAACAAGCAGCATGGTATAGAATGCTACAGTCTGCAATATTTCATTTACTGCCTAGCATGCTAAGTGTGTTGTCTCCCAACATGTAACATACAGGGCTGTGTGAGTTAGTCCGCAGCATGCATTGTGTCAGAAGTGTAGTGGTCTGTAATATCCAACATACAGGCCAGGATCCTCTTGGCAAGGGGACTGTAAGAATGTGCTCCATCCCATGTTTACACCAGCCTACAGTAAGGGTGCTTTATGTGAGCACTGAGGTCCTGTTGGCTGCATTCTCTCCACTGAATTAGTTTCAGGGATCGCCTGATAAAGAAAAACTACAGACACAAAAATTAAAGTTTAATGTATTTTTGATTTAAAGGGTAACTCCACTTTTGTGGCAAAAAATAAAAAAAAAATCTGCAGTGCTGTAATTTTCTGTAAAATGCAATGTAATATGGCTGCCCGAAGGCACTGTGTACAGAACCCCCCCAGGTATGTCATTTCCTGCTTGTGTGAAGGGCTTACTGATTTCCCAGAAGTCTGGGCTAAGATACGAGTCAGATTTTGAGCATCCACTGCAACTCAAATGTCATTTTTGGTGGGATAGTCCCTAAGGCCCCCTTCAGATGGGGCGGACCTGTAAGCGGCAGGGGCATATTTACCACAAGGCAAACAAGGTGTTTGCCTAGGGCAGCATTTTTCAGGTGGGTGGCACCTCCCCCTAGCAGATGTGAGGAAGGAGGTGAGCCATGGGCACAGCAG